>NC_038050.1:43554708-44237861 GCF_002211085.1 Panicum hallii | reverse complement strand
TTTCTTTTTTTATTGGCAATTCTTCTTACGCACAATGATCTGTTTCAAGAGCCGATGGCAACGCATCGGCTTCAGAATATACCGGTCCGGATCTGAAATGACCCTTCAATTTACTTTGCCCTTCCGCTGGCCTTTCACCTGACACAAATCTCCACGGATTCTGGATTTCAGATCAACTCCGATCCCCTTTGCTCACAAACCCTAACCGCAAGATCCTCCCCGGTCCTTGAAACACACATCCGATCTTGCGCCGCCAAACCTAGATCCGCCCTCCAGGATCTCGATCCAAGACTCCCGATGGCGGAGTCCTCGCGCACCGCCGCCGATGCCTTTGGTCTGAAGGTGAACTCCGACCCCTTATTAATTTTAACCCAGCGTCTGTAAGTTTACTGCGCGGTTGATTAATTCCCCTTTCGGCAATCTCGTTTTTCTTGGGATTTTTCAGGCTTCCGATATTTTCTTGCCGCACCCTTCTTCCCCCAATTCTTTCTGCCTTGGGCCTCGTTCCTACGAGAAACCCATAGATTTGATTTCTTGTGAAGCCAATCGAATCCCCTTTGTAAGTCAGGATATAGACCTAGAATCTTGGTCGGACAGCCTTCGTGCTTGGCCGAATCCCCCTGAAAACTGGATGGTTTGGTACAACAGAGTAGCGAGCGCTTACCAGCCCTTATGGGAGTCCATCGGGATAGCCGATGCCCTGTCTCTGTCCCTCTCTCCCCTTGAGAAAGATGAGAACCTTTTGAAGACCATCGGCTATTTCTGGTCTGATGCCCTGAATTGCTTTCTCTTCGGGCACAGCCCATTAGCACCAACGCTGCTGGACGTTATGATGATCACCGGTTTGGACATATCATCAGCCTGCCCTTCTGCTTACAGCCTTCCCGTTGTCCCTTATAAACTGTCTTCCAAAACCGAGTGCACTAACTGGAGCACATACCTGAGTCAGCACCAGAAGAACAAGGGCCCTGTATCGGAGAAGGAGCACACAGCTTTTCTAAACTTGTGGCTTGAACATTTCCTCTTCTGTGGCCCTTCTCTTGCCCCAACCAGGAACTACCTCTCCTTGGCTTATGAGCTGGCCAGGGGTCATTCTGTTGGCCTTGGTAAACTCTTTCTCGGGGAACTTTACAGATACCTCCATTTGATGACCTCCAGCCTTCTTTCTCAGAAGAAAATCAGAACCGGTGGACCATGGTGGTTCATCCAGTTGTGGGCCCGTCTTTACTTTCAGAGTTCCGACCCTCATTTCCCTTCCTTAGTCGGCAACTCCTTCCCTGATCTGAGTGGGAGACAGATTAGGTGCACTAGCTTTGGGCAAGCCTTGTACAGTCTTCCTGGTGGAAAACTGGATCCTTTAGATGCTTCCCGTTGGTTCAAGATCTTTTATAAAGGCCTTGACAACCCAAACTTCTTTCCCTATACGATTCTGAGCTCTTGAGAACCCGGCTACCTTCCGGTTAGCCGATATTGCCTATGATGCAGACACTAGGCGCCTTTACTCCATCATGGTCCGACCCTGTCTTCTCCCAGTCGGCATGAGTACCTCTAACCGGATTCTCAAGCCTGGTTATGAGTTTTATCAGCCGGTCGTAGCAGCCCGGCAGTTTGGCCTTGCGCAGGTGCCTCCCCACTTCCTTCTCCATTCATTGACATCAAGCAGGGTGGACCTTCCTGACGCCTTGACCACCCAAAGGTGCTACAGCCTGTTCACCGACCTCCCCTTGTCTGTTCCTGCCAATCTTTCCTTCACTTCTTCGGTCGTCGGCTTCGAGGGATGGTGGTCGATGTGGAAAACTCACGTCTTCCGGAGAGCTCTGGGCCCAATGCTGCGGCAGATCCATCCTGAGTACGATATCCCTGCCGGAGAGGTATTGTCTTTAATTGACATTTCTTAACTTAACTCTTACTGGACTCCTCTTGAATCCTTTTTCTGTTTCTGCAGCGAGAAGACGGCCCAGAGCCGATGAACGACGACGGATCGCCTTTTTGCTTTCTGGCGATTGCTCCTGTGGTCCTTTCGGCAAGAATGCGCCTCTCCATCCAAAAGCGTGATGCAGATTCAGCCGAGCGCTGTTAAACTGATTCCCAAGCGGAAACGACTCCCGGAGGCCGTTGCCCCCCGAGCCTGCGCTAAGACGAGGAAGACTCTTGTCAAAAAGGTCCGGAAGGAAGTTACACCGTCTTCTCCTGTTTCCGCCATCTCCAGTCGTCGCCCAGGTTTGGCTCCCCCCTCGCTTTGGCAATCGGGTCTTTGTTCATGTTTCTTTTAACGGCGCTCTCTTCTCTTGCAGCCTGCCGTTGTAGAAGTCTCCAGTGAGGAGGAGCCCCCATGCCAGAAAGGTTCATCTTCAGGGGCGCCAGAGGACGTGAATGCGCCTATTATGGCCCTAATTACTCTCCGTGATCCAGGCGCAACAACCTTGGAGGACCTTCTGCGTCGGCCGTTGTCCCGGTTACCTCCCGAGCCCGCAGGCGCCGATCGGGTCTTCATCTCCTGCTGGCCCCTGTTTGGAAGGGCCCTCTTCTGCTTCGGCCACCGCCGATTCCCCTGCACGAGGGGTACGTCCCGCGAAGCCGATTGCTATCTCATCGGCCGTCCCTTTCGCAGAGCCGACTGTTGCCCGGTCGGCTGTTGCCCTTCCTCCCGAGGGCGCGGTTCAGGCGGCCTCTGCTGCTACTGTTCGTCCTTCGGAACGGGTGCACCCCCGGGAGCCGATCGCCCCTTCGTTGGCCATCGCCACTTCCTTTTCAGGGCAGGTATGTCTCTCCCTTTTCCTTTGCAATTGCTTCGGTCTTCTCCTGCAATGCCTTGCTTACCATCTTTTCTTCCAGAACCTAGACCTTTCAGAACTCCTTGCGTTTGATCCTGCCACGATTGGATCGACCATACTGGAAGCCGCTGACTCTTCCTCGGGCCTGACCAGCACTGTTGATCGGCTCCTCCGCGTGAGGGAGCTTCTGTTGGGTCCAATCTCCGCGCTGATTCAAGACTCCAGTGCAGTTAAACAGATCCTTGACGAGATCAGTTCCCAGCTCCCGGTGAGTCTCCAGGCCAAGCTCCTGCCGGCCGGACACCTTTCTTCCTTCCAAGCGAAGGTGGCGGAAGCTCGCCGTAGAATCAAGACTCGGCGTTCCCAATCACTCTTAAGGACCATCATCGCTGAGATGTGTCAGTCGATCAACAAGAAGAAGGCTGCACTTGACGCGAAGGTTGACACGTCTGCCTCTGCCCATCGGCTCTGCCTCTTGGAGAAAGAACTGGAAGATCTTGAAGCCAAGGTCCGGGCCACAAAGCAGCGCATCCAGGAGGAGAAAGATCTCATTGCAGGTTCCAAGCAGGAAGCAGAAGTTTTGACTTCCGAGCTGAAGGCGGACTTGACCGAGCTGAGCAACTTGAGCAAACAAGTGGTGCCGGGGGCGGACGAAGATGATGAGGCAGTACTCGCTGAGGTCGACCGCATCCGTCTTGATGCTATCGCCGCTATAGACGCCTTCCTTCAGTAGCCCTGTTTAGGATAACCTTTGTATCTGTATGTAGTAGACCCACTGTGTTTCCATGTAATGAACCTAAAGTCGATGGTGGTGTATCAGCTGTTTGATAATTTGTGATGTTTCGATTGCCATCAGCAAAAATTTCTAAAGTCGATGGCAACGCATCGGCTGTTCTGATCCTTTCTATTATTGTACGGGCCGATCATCGTTCATCGGCCCTTTCCCATTTCCTATCCTACTAATGCTAAGGTCGTCGACTCAACCTTCGCCTCCCTTCTTATCCTGCTGGTTGCATCGGCTTCTTGCCTGATGGGTGCCATCACTTTACTGTTCGTCAGCCCACATACTTGGGAAATATTTCTTTAAATGTTGGCCATTGACTGCCACCGGAAACTTGACGCCGTCCAACTCTTCGAGCATGTACGCGTTCCCGGGTAGGACCTGATCGACTCTGTACGGTCCGTGCCAGTTTGGGGACCACTTGCCATATGTTGCGTCCTTGGTTCCCAACGGTAATACTGCTTCCCAAACCAAATCTCCTACCTGGAACTCTTTTGGCTTGACCTTTTTATTATATGCACGGGCTACTTTAGCCTTATTCTCCTTAATCTTTTCTAGTGACCATAACCTGAGTTCCGTGAGGTCCTCCACATTATCACTCATCAGAGTAGCATACTCTTCAGCGGATAAATCATTCTGGAACTCTATGCGCCTGGACCCGGCTGTAACTTCCCACGGTAACACGGCTTCCTGTCCATAGACCAAATGATAAGGGGAAGTTTTTGTTGCCCCATGACAAGATATACGATATGCCCATAATGCTTCTGATAAGACTTCGTGCCAGCGCCTGGGGTATTCATCGATCTTCCTCTTAATCAATTTGATAAGGCTCTGATTGGATGCTTCAGCTTGCCCATTCGCCTGGGCGTAATAAGGAGATGACCTAATCAGCTTGATGCCCATATCGGTAGCAAACTTCTTGAATTCTTCTGAAATGAAAACCGAGCCACCGTCTGTTGTTATAGTCTGTGGGATCCCAAATCTGTGAATAACATGTTCCTTGACGAAATGGATCACATCTTTGGATGCTACTGACTTCATCGGGACAGCTTCCACCCATTTGGTAAAATAATCTGTGATAGCTAAAATGAACTGATGACCCTTACTAGATGGAGGATTAATTTTGCCGATCATATCCATGCCCCAGCCTCTAAACGGCCACGGTTTAACAATGGGATTCATTACGGACGCTGGCACCATCTGGATTTTTCCGAATCTCTGGCATGCTTGACATCCTTTATGATACTTAAAACAATCTTCGAGCATGGTGGGCCAGTAGTATCCTGATCGCCTGATTAGCCACTTCATCTTATGGGCTGACTGATGAGTTCCGCACGTTCCTTCATGGACTTCATGCAGGAGCCGATTAGACTCGATCGGCCCTAGGCATTTAAGCAACAGCCCCTCCAAGGTCCTGTAAAACATATCATCTCCTATCAGGACGTATCTCATGGCTTTATACCGTATCTTCCTGGGTGCCCCCCGAGCCGAATCCTTCAAGTAGTTGAAGATATCGGCTCTCCAATCCCCCTGGTCCAGGAAGTACACCTGATGTCTGGGCCCATCGGCTTTGTATCCTGAAGCCAGCTGCGCGAGATCATTGGCCTCTGCATTCTGAGCTCTGGGTATCCAATAAAAATTTATATACCTGAACTGGGCCATCAGTTCCTGGCATTGCACCCACAATGGAAATAATAACTCACTTTCACACCTGTAGTCCTCGGTGAGCTGGGAAATTACCAATTTGGAGTCTCCGAAGACCTCTACAGCTTCGGCTCCGGCTTCCAGAAGCAATTCCATGCCTTTACGCACTGCCTCATACTCTGCAAGGTTGTTAGTACAAGTGGCCGGTAACCTAATTGAGAAAGAATATGTTGCCCCCCGGGGCGATACGAGCAAGATGCCGATTCCACATCCATCTCCACAAACGGATCCATCGAAGTACATGGCCCAGGCTTGTACGGAAAGTGCTGCTATGTTGGTATTAACCCTCTCAGCAATGAGGTCTGCCAATGCTTGCCCTTTAACTGCCTTCGCAGGTTGATATCGGATATCGAATTCGGATAACGCAAACATCCATTTTCCTAATCGGCCTTTCAACACAGGAGCCGATAGCATATGCTTTATAACATCCGATTTGCAGATGATGATTACCTCAGCTGATAACAGGATGTGACGCAGTTTGGTGCATGTAAAAAATAAACAAAGGCAAAGTTTTTCCATGTCAGAGTACCTTGTTTCGGCGTCCAGCATCCTTCTACTGAGATAAAACACCACCCTCTCTTTGCCCTCGTATAATTGCACTACCACCGAAGCAATTGAGGTGTCGCCGACTGATAAATATATGTAAAATGGCCTGTCTTGCTGTGGCGGCATCAACACGGGTGGTCTTGACAAATATTCTTTGATCTCTTCGAATGCCCGCTGTTGTTCTGCCCCCCAGCGGAATTCTTCATTGGTTTTGATTTTTACCAATTCCATAAAGGGTTCGATTCGCCCGGATAAATTAGAAATAAACCTCCTGATGAAGTTAATCTTGCCGATCAGCTGCTGGAGTTCCTTCTTGTTAGTGGGTGGTACCATAGTACGCACGGCCTCCTGACTTTTCAGGCCGATCTCTATCCCTCTTTCATGAACCAGGAAACCCAAAAACTGTCCAGCTGTGACGCCAAAAGTACATTTTTTTGGATTCATCCTGAGCCCGAATCTTCTGGTTCGTTCCAAAACTTGCCGCAGATCATCTAGGTGCCCTTCGACCGATGCTGACTTGACCACGACATCATCGATGTAGATTTCTACCAGATTGCCGATTAGGTCATGGAAGATGTGGTTCATGGCACGCTGATACGTTGCACCAGCATTTTTCAATCCGAAGGTCATAACCACGTACTCGAACAGTCCCACCGCTCCGGGTACCCTGAACGCCGTTTTGTGTATATCTTCGGGAGCCATGAAAATCTGATTGTACCCAGCATTACCATCCATAAAGCTCAAAATCTTGTGGCCGGCAGCCGCATTGATTAATATTTCCGCCACAGGCATCGGATATTCATCCTTCGGAGTGGCCCTATTAAGATCTCTGAAATCCACGCAAACCCGCCACCGGCCATCTTTCTTTTGCACGGGTACGACACTTGAAATCCACTCCGCATACCTGCAAGCCCTGATAAATCCGGCTTCTAACATTTTCTCTATTTCCTTTTTGACTTCAACCAAGACATCGGCTTTCATCTGGCGTATCCGCTGTTGGAACGGCCGAAATCCACTTTTGAGAGGGAGCCGATGTTCCACTATGCTCCTATCGAGCCCAGGCATCTCTGTATAATCCCAGGCAAAGCAATCGGCATATTCCTTCAACAGAGCTATCATCGGCTCTCGCAATGACGGATGCAGTTTCTTACTAATGAACGTTGGCCGCGGCTTATCCCCGGGGCCAATATCGATTTCTTCAAGTTCATCAGCCGATGTGAAGCCATATCCTAACTTCCCGTCCTCCGTTAGATCGATGCTGCAGACAGGAGAAGAAGATAGCAAAGCGATCTCCAGCCGATCATTAATATCGGCCGATACACATAGTTTATTGCTTTCCAAGTCTTTAAGAAAAGAAACAGGCCGGCCGTCCAAGCTGGCCATCTCAAAATAGCTACGTAAAACAATTGTCACCAAAAGCTCATTTTTTGGGGGCCGATTGCGCGAATCGGCCTCAATGGGTACATCACTGCGACTTCCCTCATGCAACCTTTTTACTCTGTAAGGCCAGTGGATAAGACCAGCCTTACTCCGTTTTTTGTAGCCTCGATGCGGTCGCACCCTTCTAAGCTTATCCCTGAAATTGGCTCTTGGTCTTCCACATCCCAGATGCTCATGGCAGCGTGCGAAATCTCGATTGAGTCATCTGCCTGGACTACTTCCACTTCGTCTCCATCCCACTGGATCAAGCATTGATGCATTGTTGAAGGGATACAACAGTTGGTGTGGATCCAATCCCTGCCGAGTAAGATATTGTAGGTGCTTTTGCTATTAACGACGAAGAAGGAAGTCGGGACGGTCTTACTCCCGATGGTGGGATCCACACTGAGGACGCCCTGCGCTTCTGAAGTTTGCCCGTTGAAATCACTTAACGTGACATTAGTCTTGATCAAATCTCCAGTGGATCGCCCCAATCGGCGCAGAACTGAATATGGCATAATGTTGACTGCCGCTCCCGTATCCACCAGCATTTTATTAATGGGCTGACCATTGATATACCCTTTGAGATATAACGCCTTCAAGTGCTTGTAATTCTTGGCTTGTGGCTTCTCGAATATTACCGGTCGCGGTCCCAAATCAAGCTGGGCTACGGCTGGCTCCTCGTAGGTCCGAGCATGGAATTCTGCAGGAAGCACAAAAACCATGTGTGTATCAGCCGATACCTGCTTATCGGCTCTTGTCGACTTAGGCCGCCACTCCTTCCTTGAGGTGCGCGGCTTCTTTTCTTGCTCGCGATGAACTTGCTCTGCCAGATCCGGTCGTGCTTTTCTCAATGTCTCAATGTACCTGGCCTCGGCCTCCTCCAGACTTCGTAGCCTCTGAACCCGACGTTTTTGTGAACGGTTCAATCCATCTGGGCACCAACGTGGGCGATGACACCTATCCTCCTCTTCTTCTTCCCTTCGTGGTGACCGAACCTGCTCTTGATGAGCTGGCCTATATCCCAATCGCCCGAAAACCGATTCCCTTGCCTCCATCTTCATAGGTGCACATTCTGGGCAATCCCTAATAGTAGGTAATCGGCTCATACCGGAATCCCAACAGTACCTGAAGAACGGACAGTGCCAATGATTATGAGCATCCTCATGCTTCTTCAAACGCTTCCCAGTGCGATGCTCATATTCCTCGTCTTCAGATTCCCGTTGGAGGCGCTGCCGGTACTGGTACTCATATTTCCTGAGAAGGTCAGAAGAGGTTGGACGTTGATTCCTTACATACCTTACTCGCTCCTCAGTAACGTATTCTTTTTCCTCTTTTTGGGGCCGATTGCTAGAATCAGCCTCATTTTTGTCGGCCCGGCATCGCGATGCCATCCCTGCCATGTTGATGCCGAGTGCGAAGTCCAGTTGTCGTCTTGCAGACCGGTCATTTTGCTCTACCATGTTCACACCAGGAAAAGGCTGAGTGTCTACCTTCATGGCGGTCTTCCCCAAGATCAATCGGCCCTGTTCGATAGCCGATTGTATTTGCCGACGAAGTTCCTTGCAGTCATTCGTGCCGTGGGTAAAGGAGTCATGCCATTTACAGTACGATCTCCCCTTTAACTCCTGTGCCGTGGGAAGTTTGTGTCCCTCTGGAAATTTCAACTGTTTTTCTTTCAGTAATAAGTCGAAAATCTGTTCGACCTTACTCACATCAAAATCAAACCCTTTTGCCGGACCAGTTTGCTTCAACCACTTACAAGGCACAGGATTTGCACCACGAGCCCACTCAGCAACCGATACCTCCATCTCTTCTTCAGAGTCATCGGCTTCCTCTGTGTCAGCTACCGCCACCTGACGCTTAAATTTATCTTGGTATAACTCAGGATGACGCTGCTCATACGTCGATAGTTTCTGGACCAGATGCGCCAAAGAAGTAAATTCCAGTTGAAAAGCCAGGTCCCTGATCGGCTTTAATAATCCCACCGATGCTAATTCGACAGCTTCTTTTTCCGAGATCCGCGTTGAATAGCACCTGTTCTTCATCTCTCTGAAGCGTCGAATGAACTCCGCTACAGTCTCTCCACGCTTCTGTCGGAGCTGCGCCAGGTCGGCAATTCCTGCTTCCGCGGCTTCTGAATGATATTGAACATGAAATTGTTCTTCCAGTTGCTTCCAGGTGCGGATGGAGTCAGGACCCAATGACGTATACCATCCAAAGGCCGGTCCTGTGAGCGACTGCGAGAAAAACCTTACTCGCAACGGATCTGATACAGAAATCATACCCAGCTGAGCTAAATATCGGCTCACATGCTCGATGGAGCTGGATCCTTCTGCCCCACTGAATTTGGTGAACTCGGGGAGCCGATATTTGGGTGGCAATGGAATCAAATCATAATCTCCTGGATACGGCTTAGTATAGCCGATCGCTTTCCTCCTTGGTATTATGCCGAACTGATCTCGCAGGATAGCGCTGATTTGTTCTGCCGTCTGTGACCCAGGGGCCGAGTGCATACTGTCGTGACTCGGCCCGGTAGCATAAGTTGCTAGCCACGCTTGTTTGTCTGCATCAACTCCAGAAACCCCTCCAATCGTCTTCTGTACGGGATGTACCGGATTACTACTGTCCGGTATATACGCACATACATAACCATGTGGAATCTCCTTGGGTGGCTCGCTGAAAAACTGGTGGTCGATGGGATCACCGCCTTCTTTGTAAACTACATAAGCTGGAGCGCCATGAGATTCTGCAGATGCAAGTGCGTAAGGTAATGGAGGTCTAGTTTGGAACGGAAGTTCTCCTTTATGACTCCCCAAGGTGGGCCCGGTTGGAGAATGTTGATGTTTCATAATTTCCTGGACCACTCGCAGAGCCACACGCTCAAAAGCATTGACCAAACTTTCAGAATGTCGGTGCAAAGAATGAGCCACTGCATAATTCACTTCCTGACGCAGCGCTCTAGTACGGTCTTCAGATGAAACAGATAAATCAACTCCATCAAGAGCTCCTTCAGGTGAAAATCCTTTCCATCTAATACCATGGCTGCGAGTCCTCTCAAAAGAGCCGATTAGATCGGCTTCGAATTGGGCCTTGATTTCATCGTACCTCTGCTTGTGCTCAGCAGAGAGCTCCTCGTAAGTGATTGGATCGTCCCTTGACATCTTGCCGACCACTACTGACAGAGTCGACGGTGATGACGAAGTCGATGCAAAAGATGCAAACGCCGATGACGAAGTCGATAAAGAAGGTCCCAACGCCGATGACGAAGTCGATGAAGAATGTCCCACCAGGCGTGCCAGAATGTGTTGTCGATCGAAACCCACCAGCGAGCAGCGACAGGCAACACGAGGAGCCGGGAGGCTTCCGGGACGGCTGGTGGGCCCCGGTCCCTCGGTCAACGGCCCAGCGATCTGGCGCACACCCTGGCTTGGAATTGCTAGGCGTGCCACCTGATCCTGTACCTGATCAGGAAGGTGTGATTTGTGAAATTCCTGCAAGCACAGACACTCGTAAAGATTAGTCCGAGCCGTGATCGGCTCATCACTCCTCCCCGGCATCGGCTGTAGAGAGCCGATTGCAGCAATACCGGATCGGATCTTCAGATCAGATAATACATGCATATAATGATGAAATAAAACTTGCTTTAAAGATATAAATCTAATCCAAACCACGACAGCTAAGCCCTTACCGCACGATCGGAACGTCCTACACGTGACTGAGCCTAACGAATACGCAAAGCATCAGAACGAACAACCCGAACAGAGACCCTAAAAACAGCTAAAGAGCCGATTCCTAAGGAACCCTCTACGCAGGCTAAGATCCGATACTAACATACTGCCGGAACTTTCAACTCGTTTGCAGGGCCTAATCATGCACATATTGAGCTAAATCCCTAATTACTAGAAACTAGCCATAACAGATTGGATCTACCTACATAGACAAAGCAAGGCGCGATCATCACATCCATGGTTAGGCATAATAATCGCGGAGCACGCGAGAACAATGGACAGGGCAAGATCATAATACGAAAATAACATTGCTCTACGCACGCTATGATAACTAGTGCTACTCGCCATCTACAAGGCTTCAGAACGAGCAACACATGAAGTAAACAAGCAAGAGCAATGCGCCCCCGATCACGCGAAGCGTGATCAGGGGGCTACATGGCACTTACCCGATGAAAAAGACCCTGGAACAGGGGAGGCGATGCGCCGTGAGTTGTTGAAGAATTGAATCTCGTCTCTTGTTTATTCATGGTACATATTTATAGTCTGTAGACTTGCTCTCCTTAACTAACCCTAATCAAACACGACACAAATCCTAACTTCCTAAACCTAAGTTTCCATGGCCTTGCTGCCCCAAACGCCCGTACGGGACCCGATCTGCAAGCTTATCATAACCGTCTCTCAAGCCCATCTTGCTCCACGGCCCACTTCTGGCCCGTCTAGAATATGGCGATAACAGGCCAGTGCATCAATTTTGGTGAAGTCAGGTTCTGGAATCCGAGGTGGAGTTGAAATCGAGTTGGATCTGGACTCCTCTTTGGTGTGGACGTCCTAGCTCCTTCTTGACTCCTTGGCCTTCTCCAAGTCCTTGCTGGTCCTCTCCATTGTTCCTAATCAATAAAACATGCATGGAACTAAGCGTAAGTTCTGAAAAACAATTGACAAGGTTAGAACGTATTTGGAGATCCAACTATCGCGCACGTGATCTAGTGATTGGTCCTTATTACTATATCCTACCCAACTTACCAATAAAGGGCCAGCAGTAGCCTAAAGAGGGCTACCATTGCAGTGGTAGCACGGATGCTCCCTAAAGCAGAGGTTGCCTGTTCGAATTCGTGGTGTTGTTTTTCCTTATTTTGTCTAACTTTAAGTTACACAAAACAGTTATAGAACACAATAGAGCATGTAGCCTAGCTGTGAGGCACCCGATTTGCCTCTATGAGGCCTAGCGTTGGATTCCCACCACACGATATATTTTGCCGTTAATTCCAACCACTGAGAGATGGGCCACGCTTATTGGTGAGGTGGCGCTGGCTGGTTGCCACATTGGTTGAATAAACGAGGGAAATAAGTTCTATATAAATAAGTTGAAGAAAAAGCAAAAGATGAAGTACCTCAATGGTAAGTGCTACGCATTGTCAACCTGATGTTGCAGTTTCGATCCTTGCTTCTTACTCTTTTTCTCTGGTTTTTTGACTTTCTTTTGGCCGGCCACTTTGCTACCTTTTTTTTGTTTTTCTTTTTCCCAGTATAATACAAATTTAAGTTACGCCCAAACCTAACACATCTTTGATAATAGCGCAGTGGCCAACCCTCTTTGTCTTTTGCCTGAAGTTGTGGGATCAACTCTCATTTCTTAAGCTTTTTGCCTGATTTTTATATGGTTACAGACCCGCCGCCTGATTTTTATATGGGTCTGTAACCGCCGCGGAGAGGAAGCGGGATAAGCCCAAAAAATGTTGAAGTGGGCCAAAATTAATTTTTTTCAAACAGAATAATTAGATATCTACCTATTTTGTAACATAAATTTAGAAATTAAAGAAAACTGAATTTAAGCATGAATAAAAAAATTATGTAGCAACTTGGATATGTGAACTCGGTATCTTACAATAATGTGTGGGCTCATGTTAACTATAATGTATTTTTCTTTATCAATATTGTAGCTAACTGGCTGTTGTGTGTTGCCTGAAATAAAGTTGACATATGGTGAACCATCCGCGGCTCCTCTCACTCGTTTGCACGCCATGGCTCCATCTCCATGTGGTGCGGATCAAATGAAGGCCGTGCCGGTGGCGGCCCTGAGCTTGGGCAAGCCGATGAAGCGCGTGGGCTTCGGCACGGCGTCGGCGACGCTTGGCCAGGCTGAGGGCCGCGCCGGCGTGACGCAGGCCGTCCTCCACGCTCTGGACGCCGGGTACCGCCACTTCGACACGGCCTCGTCGTACAACACGGAGGCCGCGCTAGGGGACGCCGTCGCCGAGGCCGTCCTCGCCGGCACGGTCGCCTCCCGTGATGATCTCTACATCACGACGAAGCTCTGGATCGCTGACGCGCATCCAGGGCGCGTTCTGCCGGCGCTCCAGAAGTCGCTCCGGTAAGTAGCCACCACCATACCGATGCTCAAAACCATCCAAGCATGGATGGAACCGTCTCATTTAGTTCCGTAAAAAGAAGAGAAAACAATGGTATGATCTTTGCATATGGTTCGTCAGCAATCTGCGGATGGAGTACGTGGATATGTTCTTGATTCACTTCCCGGTAAGCATGCGGCCACCAGCGGTGGAAGGAGCCATCGCGGTGGTGAAGGATGACCTGGTGGAGATGGACATGAAGGGAGTGTGGGGGGAGATGGAGGAGTGCCACAGGCGAGGGCTGGCGAGGGCCATTGGCGTCAGCAACTTCAGCTGCAAGAAGCTTGAGTACCTGCTATCCTTTGCAAAGATTCCACCGGCTGCAAACCAGGTGATGATTAATTGATGCCCATCCTCTCATTCCATATGACCAGAACGTTCTGCTCTCTCTCTCTCTAGTGAACAATGAATTTCTAAGAATCTTCTATTTATTTACGTGTACATTTGGCTTCAGATTGGTGCTTAGGGTCAATATAGTTTTTTGTGCTTCAGTCTTTCTTATGCCCATTACCTGATTTGGATTCCATTTTGCACACGATCTTATTGGAGGGCAGGTGGAGGTGCACCCATACTGCCGGCAGAACAAGATAAGAGCGTTCTGCCGGGAGAAGGGGATCCAGCTCTGCGCCTACTCTCCATTGGGTGGCAAGGGAACACCATGGGCCAACAACTCTGTCATGGACTGCCCTGTCCTTGAGCAGATCGCCCGTGAACGGGGCAAAACAGTCGCCCAGGTAAACCTGCTTAGTGCTCACTGTATGACAGAGTTGGCCATATTTTTGGAGTGTCACATAGAAACTATTTGGGTAACAAAACTAAGTAATCTTAGGTGGATGAGACGACTGGGAATACTGAAATTCTATTTGCTGACCCAGCTATTTACACATTCTTTCCATGGAGCTCCAGGTGTGCATTAGGTGGGTGTATGAGCAGGGAGATTGCGTGATCGCTAAAAGCTTCAACGAGCAGAGGATGCGACAGAACCTCGACATCTTTGGCTGGGAGCTCACCGACGACGACAGACGCAGGATCAGCGCCCTGCCAGAATCAAGGGGCACCTACAATTTCTTCATCCATGAATCCGGCCCCTACAAAACCGCCGAAGAATTCTGGGACGGTGAGATTGTGTCTGGCCAGTCGACTTACCAAATTGCATCTTGTTTGGATCCGACCAACTGATCAATTGCTGGCTATAGCCTATAGGTTGCTAGTCAAGAAAACTCTCCATTTAAAGCACACTGTAATTTGCGCTTGCCCTATCTAAGAATGGACATGGTAATCCGTCGCCCTTTGTTGGAAAATAAAAGTTGAGTTCAATGCCTGATTGTAGAGCGAGGCCCTTAAACTTGATCCAAAGGATTGAAAACTCCTGTAGATGGTCAAGTGTAGGATGCATTATGCGAGACGAATCCGATGCCTTTTTGTGAAGCTACTCGTGATGATGGAACAAGCCTTGTATCCAGGGGTGACAGTACATTTAGTTTGCCTGGTGCAGTGGCACCGGGGTAAGAAAATTTTTACCACTAGCTAGGCTCATATTCAGCATATATTCCTTTAAATTTTTGGTGTGCACCATGGTAAATTTAGAGCTAGCTTCACCCTGCTTGTATCCTCCCGCATTTTTTAATCTCAAAAGACTAGTCTAGATCGGTGCCCATTTTAAGAGCCACCACTCTAATAAAATATCAAAGAAGGGTAACAAGGAGAAAATTATCATGTTCATCTCAGAGAAAATTAAAATATCCAGAAATAGTTAACACAAACTACCACTATACCAGTTTTATGAAAAATAACCCACAATTATTTGTACCAGTTTCTTCATTAACCAAAATTAATCCAAAATACTTGTTTTTTCATATCTTATTACTAATTGGAGACTTCTTTTGAAGCCTCCAGGTGACAAAAACCTCCAGACGAAGCCACCTAAAATCCTAGGTGGACATTTAAAAAAATAGAGGAATCCAAAAAAGTCTCGCAAAAATCAGAAATATTCAGCCATCAATCCGACAACTCTAATCATAATAGCCATTGGATCGGTTATCTTTTCTAATAAATTATCCACCTCTGCTATTAGGAAAATAAACTAAAATAACCTTCTAAACATATATCTAAATTACCCACCTCTACCATTATAAAAAAATCTAATGTAACCCTCTAAGCTTCGTGTAAACTACCCACTATACCATTATAAAAATAATACAAATAACCACCTAAATTTGCATATTAATTATTCAATTATATTATTATTAAAAGTTAAAGTAACCACTAAATCTGAATCTAAATTATAATTATAACAAAATATTAAAGTGCACCACTATAAAATTGTAAATTATTATTTCTATCATTATTAATATATTATTAAATTATTGTTTATATGAAAATACCATGATATGGGTCACCGTATATTCATGTATGATGGAAGAGATAAGAATACCAATTCACAAATAAATGGTTCAATTAAATATATATCAAACATATATGGAGGTGTGATGCAAAATGAAATTTATTGCAACTAGATAGTGATAAATATGTATTTTAGAGTATGTGTTAGAATGTTTAGTAGATGAAAGATGGCATGAGATAGATAATTATAATTATTAGCTATAAACCTTTTTTATATTAATTCTAATTAGCCCGTACGGGAGTACGGGTTGATAGGCTAGTAATGTCTGTCGGTGTTTAACCTCCAAGCCCACCGAGGGATACCCCCGAGGTGGTAGATTGTAGGTGAAGTGTCATCGAGATCAAGAACTCGAAGGTGCAAGGAACACGAAACTTTAGAAACCTTCGGGCCGCAATATGCATAATACCCTACGTCCTATGGTGGTTTGTATTGCCTTAGATGATGTAATGTTTGGAGGGGGTCCCTGCCTGTGACATTCAGGTATTTAGGATTAAGACATACTAGATTCTATTATAAAGTATGTATGCTTAATTTTATGTATGTGTGCTAAAACTTTAATGCAAAGGCAAAAGGATCTTTTGGTAATTCTGAAAAATTTAGGTCTTTTAGTGTAAAATGGGTGAGAATGGGAGGCAAAATCAAAACATATGAAGGCTGTTTTGTAAAAAAGTTAAGAACTTACTTTTAAACCGCAAATAGAGGTGAAACTACCTAAAGGATGCAAGTGTAGTGTACATTTTAAATAGGATTTTTTAAAGTTTAAAATTTTGCCAAGTTTTAAATTAGATTCAAATCCTTTACTCTTTTGAAACTGAACCTTAAAGCAAAGTTGTAGATCTTGCTGAGCTCTACACTTAGCTATGGTTTGAAAGTTAACTATGCTTTACAGTGGAGTTCCTGTACTTTTGACAAATTGCAGATGAGTCCCCCTTCGTCTACCTCCAGTCCCCTCTCTCTGTTTTCTCTGCGCTCGACCCGCCGCCTCGGCCCCTCTCTTCCCCAACACTAGCCACCCCCGTGACCGCCGTGAGCTCCTGAACCTTTCCCCTCACTTGCCCCTCGCCGCCGGTGAGCCCCCTCGATGGAATTTGATTGGCACCGATCGGTTTTCCTGTGTAGCCCGGCCAAGGACCCAATTGTAAGGATTTGAATCTTTCCAGGGGTCTTTCTGTAGGAAATCAGTACCCCCTCTCTAATTCAAATCAGCCAACTTGTAAGATCCATAGGAATTTGTAGAAAAATCCAAAAATTACCAAACTAGTTTTGTTGTGTTCCAGAAGTTTAGCTCTACAACTTTTGTTAGTGGAGTTCAGTTTGAAACCAAATATTTTTAGAGTTATTTTAAAGTTTAACAAAAGGGTATCTTGTGTGTAACTTTTGCATGTTAACTTTATTTCCTATGAATTTTGGTGAGTAGCTTGTTTAGGGTACAAGTGATCTTGTGTGAAAAATTCACCTATAGTACTGAACCCTAGTTTGAATTAATTTAAACTTATGCAAATCAAGCTAGAAATAGTTTAAATTTATTCCAGCATGTTACTAAGGTTTCCATGCTTAGATCTTTTTACCATGTGATGTACTGCAATAGTGTAGTCCATAGTAAATATTTTAGGAATTTACAACACTATTTTCCTTAAGGTTTGCATTTAAACTTGAAATTTGAACTTAATTCAAACACTTTAGTTTCTGTTTTCAAAAAATTATGAAAAGTTCACAGTAAGCTCATCCGCTAGAAGATAGCTTACCCACAAAAATTCAAGGCAAGAGCCTTTGTGGATTTCAAAATAAAAATCAAAGTTGTTGACTTAATTCTATTAAATCAAGTAATTTGATATTGAGTTAAAGTATACTTTGTGAATTTGAATTCAAATCTCCTGTTTTATGAAGTTATATTCATCAATTGGTTGGATTGCAACTTTATCATGAAGTAAAATTTTTAACTCATGAACCACCTAATTCAAATCATTGCATATCATGTAAGTCAGCAACACTTGACGACAGAGACTACGAACTAGTCCTGGAAAACGAGCAAGGGTTTTCTAAAGACCCGGTGAACGTCGTCGAGACTTTAACTGAAGCCCCGAACCAAAGTTCGGAAATCCTTGACATCACTGACCCTAGCCTCGCTCAAGAAGGCAAGCCTCGGTGCATAACCCAGTATTTCAAATTACTACATTTATACAATTTTATGCTTATATATTATATCTTGCATTAGGTCTAGGAGTTGAAATGGAACCCTAGATGCATGGATACTAGGAACCTATGTATTGTGCCTGAGTCCGTATCGAATAGATGCTCTGCTAATAGGACCAGCAGAAGTCGGGTGATTTCCTATCACTCGCGCGATATAGGAATTGAATGTTTACTATTCTGCAATCACTATAAGGATGATGGACGGGGTCATGTGCAGTATCATGACTTAAAAGGTTACCCCGTCTGTGTCGATAAAAGTTGATAAGGTCGTAGTGTGTGGTAGTGGTGGTTAAGCGTTTGAAAGTACTAGCCACATGCCATGAAATATGGAAAGCGGTAAGCCTAGTAACCAATCGGCCTGAGGAGTGGACATACCTCCCACCACTCGTAATTTGGTTTTTCACACGCACCGACGTGCGGGAGTACGTTCCGCACAGCGGACAGGAGTACGGTCATGTTGTCGCGCTACAGACGTACGTCCTGCACATTGGTGTGCGTATGGTCCTACAGTCGCTTGTGGTGGCCTTGATCCATGAGTCGGAATGAAAGGCAAACGTTTGCTTCAGAATGATCATTGGATGTTCCAAGCGTGTGAGTTAGGTTTACCCTTGCAAGGTTTGGAAATTGGATTCAGAATTGTCCCTTTCTCGCGGAGATTGAGACTGCTTATTCCTTCTACCACATAGAGTAAGAACAATAACTATTGTTGGAACAATCCTGATGGATGTTAATCTCTACCTTGCTTGTCTAGTATAGGTGCTTACCTACAATGGTTAATGAAACTAGAATTTGAAAGCTAAAATATGGAAGTTAGATCATACTCTTTGTTGCTTTTCAGTAAAAGAAAACCAGAGCCTCTCAAATCCTCCATGGTCTAGTTATGGGCTAAGTATACCCGATTCTGGTTAAGTCTTGCTGAGTATTAGTATACTCAGTCTTGCTAGTCTATTTTTCAGGTATGACCTTTGAGAACCCCACGGATGGTCCAACATGGCCAATCTCTGTTCCATTTGGCTGGTTCGTGGAATGGGATCCATCCCCGGCTGGTAGTGACCCTCCGGAATTCAACCTCCGCGATGTGTGTAGTCGCGTGTTCATTTCTTCCGCTGTAACTCTACACAAGCTTGCATAGCTTGTGGTTTTTAAACAATGTTTGTATAAGTATACTTAAGTTTGAAATGGTTTGTAATAATGTTTAATATTCTGTGAAACTAAAGTTGGTGAGCTGTTGTGCGATTGTAAACTCGCCTTCGTGCGAGGTAAACCTGCTTCGATCCTGTTGAACCGTGGTTGCATCGGGCGGAGACCCGACAGACTAATGGGTTGTTCCGTTTGAAGTGCGTTGAGTTAGTATCGGCGTATAGCGATGACTAGTGCATTTGAGCTGGAATAATTCAGGCGGTTCTGCCACAGCTGGTATCAGAGCTGTAGGTTTACTCTTACACCGCAGCAGCTCTTAAAAATGTTTTTAGGATAAAATTTACTTAATAAAAGAATTTGCAAAGTACGTTGGATTCGTTAAGGATGGTGCCTAGATCGTAAAGCCCTAGGAGTTTATATGGGAATAATTAGGTGGCCACTAGTACATATATATGTATAGTCAGTTCTAACTTGCAGCACTATTTTCTGTTAAAACTTACTTTCGAGCACAACCAACCCTAGATATCTATTGGTAATATCCGTTCCTCAACGTTGAGACCAAAAGGTAAGAAGGTAAGGATCCTCAGCCAACTGAGGGAGATTGGCCTTCCCGTCGGTGATGCGAACCGAACGCTGTTTCTCAAGCAGTGATCTACTTGAGATGCTGCCAATATATCAACTTAGGTTGAATATATTGGGAGTATATGGTTCGGCGCAGGGTATAGCAATCGCTGTTCATACCCCCGTTTTTAAACGGTACCCCCGTGAATACGTTGCAGATGTAACATATGCTAACATCATCCGTACGGCAGAAATTATACGGATACTGTTTCTATAGTGAACAGTACTGTCTGGGGACACTTTCATGTCGTGCTGCCATGAAAGGTTCAGATTATATAAAAATGTCTTCTGCAGGTACACTAACTATGATTAAGAGGTTAAGATGGATAGGACTTATCGATTAGTTATTAGTGAGAGACGTATGTGTTATGCCACTGAAATTAACCACGTAAGTCCGAAGATATTCGGCAATTGTTTTGGTTGTGAGGTCGAATAGTACGTGCATGCATAATCCATCAATAATTAAAATGAGTGCATTAAATGTGTTGTTCTTTTAAGGACAAATAGAGTGTTGTCTATATTAGTGTGATTTCAATAGGATTCTTGTGGTAGTCTTAGTTGGGTTTTCAGCATCCTTCAAAATCTCACCATCTGAATTCTTGTTTCAGATGGCGGCTCCTTCAAATATCTTTTGGGATCATGCAGGGCATCTCCATACCAATGCCTTACACTGGGAGGGTTTTCTCCATCTTTCATGGGAATCACTTGGTCTATTCTTCTACACCGAGCCCCCACAATACGATGGAGTGGAGTATAGGGAAGAAGGTGTTCCCCAGTGCAGAGTCAAGATGACCATTCTCCAGCACCCTTTCCGTTCTCATTGGCAGCCCATCGAGATCGATGTGGTTGGCTATCGTCTCGTTGATACCATTGAGACTACAGCTCTTGAGGCCATCCATACTTTCTGCAATCAACACCCCATGGAAGTTGCAGGGTATCCTATCGGCCTATTCCCTGCAATTGATTCGAGTGACCCCGAGTGGAATTTCCGGATAGCTCATTATGGCCATATGTTGGGAGATTCAGCCGAAGAAACACTCCGTGGTACCATTAGGTTCATGAATATTCAGCACCACTATCAGATTCTGCTACGCCGCGGTATGGGTCAGTTGACTGGTATTGCTCAAGGTCACTATCAAAATGCTGATCGATAGGTCATTCAGATAGAAGAGCTTCAACCATTGGTCACGGAGAAGGAGGAAATCATCGCAGAGCGAGAGGAGACCATTATTCACCGGGAGGATCAGATCAATGAGAGTGATGCAATAATCACTCAACGTAACACGATTATCGAGTTTCTCTAGGAGCAAATCCATGACCTTATCCTTGAAGTTGATGACGCCCATGCTCACATCGATGAACTTCAGCAACAGCCAGTACCTCCTGCTGTACCTGAAGCACCTGAAGGTGAAGAAGAAGACCCAGAGGAAATCGAGGGAGTTTCTGATCTCGACTCCGAGCACGGAAACCCAGAGCCTAATCCTCAGCCAGATCATTCCTCTTTCGGCAGCCAGTCCTCCGTAGGTGACCTCGACGATTTCTAGTCCCTCCAAATCGTCGATCTTTCAGATGTAACTAGTGTAGAATGTTGTGACATAGGTAGTGAGTAGTTTACCTGGACCTAGGGCCATTTGCTGTAACATAGATGGCCTATGTACGAATGGTTTGACCTGTAGCAACCGAATCACTCTGATGTAATATGTTAAGGACAACTAGTGTCTGCCTTGTAATCTAAGCCTCGTGTTCTATTATCTTGATTCAATATCTTTGCACCTGGAATGAGTTGGTTGAACAGAACATGTGAATTACATATCTGTTAGCAGCAGTATATCTTCTAAAAATGGGAGTAAGGACATGGTGTTAATAATGGACAACTCCTTTGTTTCAGATAGTTGGAGCTACTCGTGTAACCCCGGAAGGTTTCCGGGCAGACCAAGCTAGCGGTTCCCAACAACCGCCACCAGCCCCGCCAAATCTAGCGGACGTCATGGCATGACAGATAGAACTTCTTAACCAGCTAGTACAGGCTCAGATGGGCCAACTTCATCACCAGTCCCGAGGTCGTGATGAACCCCCATCGGCTAGTTACCAAGATTTTCTCAGCACTCAGCCCCCACTGTTCCATAAAGCAGACGAGCCCCTTGATGCTGATGCATGGCTCCGCACTATAGAGTCTAAGTTCGCAATGTTATTTGCACCATGCTCAGGCACGAACAAGGCACTCTTTGCGGCTCAACAACTTCGCGGTACTGCCCGCATATGGTGGGACCATTACTACTCCATGCAGCCGGCTGGTCATGTTATCACATGGGATGAATTCCGGACCGCTTTCAGAGCGCACCACATTCCAGAAGGACTCATCGAGCGAAAGCTCAATGAATTCCTGACCTTGACCCAGGGAACCCGCACAGTCATGCAATATGCCTAGGTTTTCAATTACCTATGCCAATATGTGGGTTATCATGCGAACACTGATGCCCGTAAGCGAGATCGTTTTCGTCGAGGCCTAAACACAAAGCTTAAGGAACGGCTGAACCTGGTTAGGGCTGATAACTTCAATGAACTGGTCAATATGGCCATTACTCAAGAAGACTGCATATCAGCCCACCGGGCAGAAAAGAAACGGAAGACACCCACGGGACCCTCAACTGCGCAACCGCCAAGGTATCGCTTGGTCCAGAACCCTGCTACCCGAGCACCGCCCCGGAACAATCTACCAGGCAGATGGGTAGCTAGGCCACCTCAGCAGGCTTGATTCAATCGGCCACCAACACCACAAGCCCAACAACAAAAGCAGCAAGGCACGCGGCCGAGCTTTCCGCCACCCAATCCAGGAAACAACAACTATCGTTGTTTCAATTGCGGCAGCCCGTCCCATTTTATTAAGGATTGCCCCCAACCCAGAAGATCTTTCCAAGGGCAAACATCCAACCTGAACAACAAGGGTAAGGGCAAGAAGCAAATGGTACAAGTCCGCCAGGGGAGGGTGAACTTCACAACTCTCTCCGAACTCCTCGAGGTTGCGCCAATAATGATGGGTACTTTCTCTATAAACCATCAACCCGTGATTATACTTTTCGATTCTGGTGCAACCTATAGTTTTATCAGTC
This sequence comes from Panicum hallii, assembly GCF_002211085.1. Classification (NCBI taxonomy): domain Eukaryota; kingdom Viridiplantae; phylum Streptophyta; class Magnoliopsida; order Poales; family Poaceae; genus Panicum; species Panicum hallii. The sequence continues at coordinate 44,215,030 of NC_038050.1, read as the reverse complement.
AAAATGTGGAACAAAAGTAGGCCTGGATTTCTATCCTACTAAAGGAGCCTATATGATAGCGACTCCTGTCGGTAAAATTGCATCAAATCAAATGTATAGAAAGGTGCCAATTCAGTTGGGTAGCAATTTGATAAAAACAGACTTACTATTATTGGACCTAGAAGGAATGGATGTCTCCTAGGGCATGGATTGGATGACTAGGCATCGAGTATCATTAGATATCTCTTCCCGAGCTGTGGAGATAGATTCACCTGATCATGAAGCTACTATTCTCTATCTTCCACAACGGGAGTGCAATAACTCTTGTGCCTATGATGTAGAAGGGATTAAGTTAAAGGACATCCTATTGTTTGCGAATACCCAGATGTTTTTCCAGATGATTTGCCTGGAATACCCCCGGATAGGGACATTGAGTTTATCATAGAACTACAATCTGGCACAGCCCCCATCTCTAAGAGGCCCTATCGTATGCCACCCAATGAGCTGGCAGAATTGAAAATCCAACTCCAGGACCTCCTTGATAAGGGTTACATTCGTTCAAGCGCTTCACCATGGGGTTGTCCAGCCCTATTCGTGAAAAAGAAGGATAATAGCTTAAGGCTATGTGTAGATTATCGTCCCCTCAATGCGGTAACCATCAAAAACAAGTATCCTTTACCCCGCATTGACATTTTGTATGATCAGTTAGCTGGAGCTAAAGTATTCTCTAAGATTGACCATCGTTCCAGCTATCATCAAATCAAGATCAGGTCGAGTGACGTTCCAAAAACAGCCTTTTCCACCAGATATGGATTATATGAGTATCTGGTCATGTCGTTTGGTCTTACCAATGCACCAGCATACTTCATGGATCTCATGAACTCTGTCTTCATGCAAGAACTTGACCAATTCATAGTGGTCTTCATTGATGATATTTTGATCTATTCCAAAAATCCGAAAGATCATGTGAACCATCTCCATGTTGTTCTTCAGAGGTTAAGAGACCACCACTTGTATGCCAAATTCTCCAAATGCGAGTTTTGGCTGGATACCGTTAAATTTCTGGGTCACACTATCTCCAGTGATGGTATATCCATTGATCCTAGTAAAGTCCAAGAAGTGCTAGACTGGAAACCTCCTACATCAGTCAATCAAATCTGTAGTTTCCTTGGTCTAGCTGGCTATTATCAACGTTTCATTCCTGATTTCTCAAGAATAGCCAAGCCCATGATTGAACGACTAAAGAAAGGAGTTAAATTCTCCTGGGATCAGAAATGTGAAGATGCATTTCACACTCTCAGAGCACATCTCACTACTGCCCCAGTCCTGGCTCAACCTGATGTTTCCAAACCTTTTGACATCTATTGTGATGCTTCGAGAATCGGACTTGGTTGTGTGCTTATGCAAGACAACCGGGTGATTGCTTATGCATCGCGAGCACTCAGGACTCATGAATAAAACTATCCTACCCATGATCTTGAACTCACAGTTGTCATCCATGCACTTAAGATCTAGAGACATCATTTGATGGGTACAAAGTGCCATATCTATACTGACCATAAAAGCCTCAAATACATCTTCACGCAAGCAGATCTAAATATGAGGCAAAGACGCTGGCTAGAGCTTATCAAGGATTATGATCTAGAAGTACACTATTATCCAGGCAAGGCCAACATCATTGCGGATGCACTTAGCCGCAAGGCGCATTGCTCTTGCTTAACTGTTGAGACTTTCAATGAGACTCTTTGTTGGGAGATGAGAAAGCTCAACCTAGAGATCATTCCCCAGGGTAGCTTGAACCATCTCTCAGTTGAAGCTACACCTAAGGATAACATTATCCTAGCACAACAACATAACAAAGGAATCAGAATCATCAAACAGAAACTAGCACAAGAAGAAGGAAAGTACAAATGCTTTCGAGTAGATCACGAAGGGGTTTTATGGTTCAACGAGCGTATCGTTGTACCCAAGGACCATAAGCTTCGTAAGCAGATATTGGACGAGGCCCATCTATCCAAATTCTCTATGCACCCTGGCAGTACCAAGATGTACCAGGATCTGAAACAGAACTTTTGGTGGACTCGCATGAAGCGAGAAATTACAAAGTATGTCTCGGAGTGTGATATTTGTCAAAGAGTTAAGACCAGTCATCTAAGGACTGCTGGTATTCTTCAACCTCTACCCATTCCCTCCTAGAAGTGGGTGGATATTAGTATGGATTTTATCGTTGGCTTACCCAACACCTCTCTAAGACATGATTCTATTTGGGTAATTGTTGATCGATTAACCAAAACCGCACATTTTCTTCCCGTGCATACTATTTACAACGCCAAAAAGTATGATGAGATCTATTTAGATCAAATCGTTCGTCTTCATGGAGTACCTAACACGATCATTTCACACGATCATTTCTGATCGTGGAGCACAATTCATTGCTCAGTTCTGGGAGCAACTTCAACATGCTCTTGGAACTAAGTTAATCCGAAGCTCCGCCTATCATCCTTAGACAGACGGGCAAACGGAAATGATAAATCAGATTCTGCAAGATATGCTTAGAGCTTGCGTACTTCAGTATAACAAGATTTGGGACAAATGGTTATCATTGGTAGAATTTTTCTATAACAACAGTTATCAGACAAGTCTCAAGATGGCTCCGTTTGAAGCATTATACGGTCGCCGATGCCGAACTCCTTTGAGTTGGTCACAAACCGGCGAGCGTAAAATTTTTGGACCCGACCTTGTCACTGAAGCAGAGGAAAAGGTGAAGACTACTCAAAATAATCTGAAAGCCGCCCAATCTTGATAGAAAAGTTACGCTGACATACGAAGGAGACCATTACAGTTCCAGATTGGAGACTTCGTGTATCTTCGAGTATCTCCTACTCGGGGTATTCAACGGTTCGGCGTAAAAGGAAAACTTGCCCCTCGATATATTGGACCCTTTGAAATTATCGAAGTTTGTGAACCTGTAGCTTACCGTCTTCAACTTCCTCCTCAATTAGCGGCCATTCATCATATATTGCATATATCTCCACTTAGGAAGTGTGTCAAAGTTCCTACCGAGATCATCGATCCCCAAGCCATCGAAATCGAATCTGATCTAACTTATATCGAACATCCCATCAGAGTGCTAGACACCAAAGAGAGAAGTACTAGAAGAGAAACCATCAAGATGTTCAAAATTCAGTGGAATCATCATACTGAAGAAGAAGCGACTTGGGAAACTGAATCATATCTTCAGCAAAACTTTCCGGACTTCCTTCAAGCCAACTCCCAAATCTGATCGTCCAATTCCATTCTATTCCAGAATCTGGGGACGAGATTCTTTTCAGGGGGGAAGGCTGTGACATTCAGGTATTTAGGGTTAAGACACACTAGATTCTAGTATAAAGTGCGTATGCTTGATTTTATGTATGTGTGCTAAAACTTTAATGCAAAGGCAAAAGGTTCTTTTGGTAATTCTGGAAAATTTAGGTCTTTTAGTGTAAAATGGGTGAGAATGGGAGGTAAAATCAAAACATATGAAGGTTGTTTTGTAAAAAAGTTAAGAACGTACTTTTAAACCGCAAATAGAGGTGAAACTACCCAAAGGACGCAAGTGTAGTGTAGATTTTAAATAGGATTTCTTTAAAGTTTAAAACTTTGCCAAGTTTTAAATTAGATTCAAATTCTTAACTCTTTTGAAACTGAACCTTAAAGCAAAGTTGTAGATTTTGCTGAGCTCTACACTTTTGCTTTTGGGCACATTTCCAATTGAGCTATGGTTTGAAAGTTAACTATGCTTTATAGTGGAGTCCCTGCACTTTTGAAAAATTGCAGATGAGTCCCCCTTCGTCTACCTCCAGTCCCCCCTCTCTATTTTCTCTGCACTCGACCCACCGCCTCGGCCCCTCTCTTCCCCAACACCGGCCACCCCCGTGACCGCCGTGAGCTCCTGAACCTTTCCCCTCACTTGCCCCTCGCCGCCGGTGAGCCCCCTCACTGGAATTCCATCGGCACCGATCGGTTTTCCTGTGTAGCCCGGCCAAGGACCCAATTGCAAGGATTTGAATCTTTCCAGGGGCCTTTCTGTAGGAAATCAGTACCCCCTCTCTAATTCAAATCAGCCAAATTGTAAGATCCATAGAAATTTGTAGATAAACCCAAAAATTACCAAACTAGTTTTGTTGTGTTCCAGAGTTTAGCTCTACAACTTTTGTTAGTGGAGTTCAGTTTGAAACCTAATATTTTTAGAGTTATTTTAAAGTTTAACAAAAGGGTATCTTGTGTGTAACTTTTGCATGTTAACTTTATTTCCTGTGAATTTTGGTGAGTAGCTTGTTTAGGGTATAAGTGATCTTGTGTGATAAATTCACCTATAGTACTGAATCCTAGTTTGAATTAATTTAAACTTATGCAAATCAAGCTAGAAATAGTTTAAATTTATTCCAGCATGTTACTAAGGTTTTCATGCTTAGATCTTTTTACCATGTGATGTCCTGCAATAGAGTAGTCCATAGTAAATATTTTGGGAATTTACAACACTATTTTGCTTAAGATTTGCATTTAAACTAGAAATTTGAACTTAATTCAAAGACTTTAGTTTCTATTTTTAGAAAATTATGAAAAGTTCACAGTAAGCTCATCCACTAGAAAATAGCTTACCCACAAAAATTCAAGGCTAGAGCCTTTGTGGATTTCAAAATAAAAATGAAACTTGTTGACTTAATTCTATTAAATCAAGTAATTTGATATTGAATTAAAGTATACTTAGTGAATTTGAATTCAAATCTCCTGTTTTATGAAGTTATATTTATCAATTGGTTGGATTGCAACTTTATCGTGAAGTAAAATTTTTAACTCACGAACCACCTAATTCAAATCATTGCATATCAAGTAGAGTCAGCAACAGTTGACGACGGAGACTACGATCTAGTTCCGGAAAACGAGCAAGGGTTTTCTAAAGACCCGGTGAACGTCGTCGAGACTTTAACTGAAGACCTGAAACCAAAGTTCAAAAATCCTTGACATCACTGACTCAAGCCCCGCTCAAGAAGGCAAGCCTCGGTGCATAACCCACTATTTCAAATTACTATATTTATACAATTTTATGCTTATATATTATATCATGCATTAGGTCTAGGAGTTGAAATGGAACCCTAGATGCATGGATACTAGGAACCTATATATTGTGCCTAAGTCCGTATCGAATAGATGCTCTGCTAATAGGACCGGCAGAAGTCGGGTGATTTTCTGTCACTCGCGCGATATAGGAATTGAATGTTTCCTATTCGCAATCACTATAAGGATGATGGACGGGGTCATGTGCAGTATCATGACTTAAAATGTTACCCCGTCTATGTCGATAAAAGTTGATAAGGTCGCAGTATGTGGTAGTGGTGGTTAAGCGTTTGAAAGTACTAGCCACATGCCGTGAAATATGGAAAGCGGTAAGCCTAGTAACCAATCGGCCCGAGGAGTGGACATACCTCCCACCACTCGTAATTTGGTTTTTCACACGCACCGACGTGCGGGAGTACGTTCCACACAGCGGACAGGAGTACGGTCATGTAGTCGCGCTACAGACGTATGTCCTGCACGTTGGTGTGCGTATGGTCCTACAGTCGCTTGTGGTGGCCCTGATCCATGAGTCAGAATGAAAGGCAAACGGTTGCTTCGGAACGATCATTGGATGTTCCAAGCGTGTGAGTTAGGTTTACCCTTGCAAGGTTTGGAAATTCGATTCAGAATCGTCCGCTCCTCGCGGAGATTGAGACTGCTTATTCCTTCTGCCACATAGAGTAAGAACAATAACTATTGTTGGAACAATCCTGATGGATGTTAATCTCTACCTTGCTTGTCTAGTATAGGTGCTTACCTACAATGGTTAATAAAACTAGAATTTGAAAGCTAAAACATGGAAGTTAGATCATACTCTTTGTTGCTTTTCAGCAAAAGAAAACCACAGCCTCTCAAATCCTCCATGGTGTAGTTATGGGCTAAGTATACCCGATTCCGGTTAAGTCTTGCTGAGTATTAGTATACTCAGTCTTACTAGTCTACTTTTCAGGTATGACCTTTGAGAACCCCACGGATGGTCCAACATGGCCAATCTCTGTTCCGTTTGGCTGGTCCATGGAATGGAATCATTCCCCGGCTGGCAGTGACCCTCCGGAATGACACCATGTTTCAGGCTAAACTTGGTGTCAATCTCCGCGACGTGTGTAGTCGCGTGTTCATTTCTTCCACTGTAACTCTACACAAGCTTGCATAGCTTGTGGTTTTTAAACAATATTTGTATAAGTATACTTAAGTTTGAAATGGTTTGTAATAATGTTTAATATTCTGTGAATTAAAAGTTGGTGAGCTGTTGTGCGATTATAAACTCGACTTCGTGCGAGGTAAACCTGCTTCGATCCTGTTGAACCGTGGTTGCATTAGGCGGAGACCCGACAGACCAATGGGTTGTTCCATTTGAAGTGCGTTGAGTTAGTATCGGCTGTATAGCGATGACTAGCGCACTTGAGCTGGAATAATTTAGGCGGTTCTGCCACACTGCCTGCCCTTATATAGTCTAGGGGATAGGGTTACATCGAAGTTCTAGCCCGATACAAGCTTAGGAGTCCTACCCGAGTACTACTCGGGTAGTTTCCTTCTGTTCCGACTAGTCCTACTCCTCTACGAGTAGTTACAATTAGTGCAGGATATGGGCCATATCCCATCCCTTATCCTAGAATATGTATGCCATGTGCGTAGTCCTATGGCCCCGAATCTGATAAGCACCCGAGCTCTTCATAGTCGAGTACTGCAGGCTTCTGAGTGCTTCTAAAGGCGTCTTCGAGTACTTTCTTGGCTGCACTAAGGCTGTGAGGTGCTCATGCCCCGAGTAATTTTCAAGTCTTCTTTTATATGGGGTGCGATTAAACTCGCACTCCATATGGAGTAGCCCCCGAGCCTTAGGTTGAATCGAAGAATCAGGCTGAAGGTCAAATTAGTCTTGAATCTTCTTTCCTTATCTCCCAAAAATTTAGAAAATAAGACGTTGATGACACGTGACCCGCAGTCCTCGAGCCTTGAATTCAAATCCCAAGGTTTGGAAAAAAGGATCCAAAGAGTTGTGACATAGATTGTGAAAAAAATAAGAATTTGATTTGATGGTTAAAATGAGTAAATTGGTTCAGAAATTTGAAAACCGCCTTTTCAGATAATGTCCCTAAAAAATGGTTAAGCAAATAACTTTGCCAAAGTAACCCGAATACTGCTCAACAAATCTAATCCCGAGGGAAAAAACCATCGCATCCCACACAGTAATTGCAGTGCCACCACTGGTTATTTAACCACGCAATAACTTGGGTTTACTCACCCCTTCGCTTGCATCCTTACTACCTTGGACTTTCGTCTTCCTCTGTCCTGCAGCCATCGCTGCTCCCAGAATTAGATCTAGGTTATTCCCAGCTTCCCCTATCCTGTTCATAAAGTAGTCGCTGAGAGCCCCTGCTTCCCCCGAGCGCGTCTTCGCCTCCTCCATCCTCAGCACCTGAGCGCATGTGAGTGAAAAAGGTCGTGACATCAAGAATGGTGGGCAAGAAAGGTGCCTCCAAGGGGAAAGGGAAAGAATCCAAGCTCGCTGCCACCGCTGGAGACGAGTGGAAAAAGTAAATGCTTCGAAGCCGATCTGAAACACTTGTAGATGAGGGACTGCTTTAGTCCCAAGAGATCATCTAGTAGTGTGCCACCACTGGGGATAAGAGGCCATACGAAGAAGCTAATGAGATAGTGCTATTCCAGCACTTTGTCAAGCGCGGGTTAGCATTGCCAACTTCTGATTTCCTCCGTGGTCTCCTTTTTCAGTATGGTGTCCAACTTCACCACCTGAATCCCAATTCAATCCTCCACATAGCCATCTTTGTACATTTTTATGAAGCCTTCTTAGGGATAGAACCCCATTTCAACTTGTTTTGTCATCTTTCCTATCTGAGAGCTCAACCCAGTGTAGACAAGATAGAAGTAGTTAGGGGAGCTGGTCTCCAACTAAGGCAGGGGATGGAAAGGGTGTACATCCCTTACAAGTTTTCGCCTAGCCTGTCTGGCTGGAAAGAACGCTGGTTCTACATTGGGAACCACGCGCCTTCACTCCCAGAGAGAACCACTGGAGTCCCAAAGATAACTAGAGGGTGGACGAGGAGAGCCCCTAAGCTGAGCCAAGTCAACGAGCTGCTTCCCAAGATCAAGGTGCTTAGGGATGAGGGAGTCACCGGAGTTTCAATGGTCTATTCTTGGATAGGCAGACGAATTCAACCGTTGCAACAGCGCACTCGCTTTGGCTTCGAGTACATGGGCTTCAAAGATACGTCTCGGTTCTCTATAGAGCAAATTCATCAAGCTGAAGCCTTGAGGCGGGTAAGCCGAGTACTTCTTAACGCCGAGACGGTGCCCTATATGTCATCAAAAATACTCCCAAACAGGTAAGGGTAAGTAGTCGTGTCTTTGTGTCGAGTACTTCTCAGTCCATGATGTTGACATGTACTGACAATATCTTGAACCTGTTACAAGATGGTGTAAATGTGTATAATGTGTGTAGGAGCATGCTTCCAATGCTAGATATCGATCGTCCAAGCCACTTGATGCCTTCCACCCATCCTCTTGCCATCGCAGCAGCAAGCGAAGAAGAAAAGGGTGATGAAACTGATGATGGCCGCACCCTGGCTGAGGTGATCAAGGGCAAATCAATGAAGACCTCCTAGGAAAGCGCAAGCTCTCCTGATGGTGATCTCTTGCCAAATCACCCTAAGGGACCAAGGGCCGCCACCCGGAAGCACAGGGCTAGTGCTTCTCCAGGTGGCGCTGAAGATGAGATACCCAGGTGAGCATTCTTTCCTTGACCTTTGCAAGTACTTTTGCTCAATTTGTAATTTGAAGTTATATTTATTATGACTATTAGAACAAAAGAATGATCAAGGAAACACTTGCTTTTATTTTAGAGAATAGCTGCTCAGAGACTTCAACTCTTGTTCTTGAAACTCTAAATCTTCAAAGCTCTTGGATCGCGCTCCTTCTAACATCACACAAGCATCGGACCCAAGCATACAAGCAAGCAAACAACTAAGAACAGATACACTAAACAAAAGTAAAGCTTCAAAAGATTGTACTAAAGGATAGGCCTCGTTGCTACGGTTAAAAGGGACAAAGAAATGCAAAAAATGGAGCTAGGGTTGAAAAGAAACAACTATCGGAAGATCTATGTTATAAAGAGACAAAAGAACTATAAGCTTCATTTATTTTAATTTAGAAAACTAATGTAAAATATATAAAATAGAATATCTCTAATTATAATTAACTCATATTATATTTGCATTTATAAAGACGAGGTACAACTTAGTCAAATTTTAGTTATAATTGTCTAGGTATAAATTACACTAGTTAAACAATTAATTAGCAAAGAAGTTGTGAGAATATCTAAATGCATAACTTCATATGATTCATTTTGAACTAACAAATTAAATTACAAACACATTTAAGTTGATTTTCATCAAATTAACATTAATTATGAAAACCGGAGTAAAGACTTAATTGGATTTTAATTGGAAAACTAGATGAGAGGATATTATTCAAATTAAATTGATATTTAATTTTAAAAATAGAAACTATGATACAACAACGCTACAAAATGATAGTTTAAGGTTTTAAAAGACTAACACAAAAAAACGGATCGAAACGGATCTAAAATGCGGAAACTACGCATGAAACAAGGTTGTAAGGACCTATAAGTAATTAACTACAGATTTCAGGGGCTAGCAGGGAAGATCTGCAAGACACAGAAAATAGTGCTCGCAAATAAAGAAAAGTTTAGGGTTAGATTTGAAAAATACAATGGGTGGGGCTGGGTTGAAAAGATGCAATAGATCTAGGGGGTTTTCTGCAAATTTCACAAGACACAAAGAAAAATAGATTTATTACACTGTTTCTCGGGGGCTTAGATGCAAAAAGCTTGGGAATAGCTCCCATGGTGGCCGGCGGCTCTGGCTGGTCGAATTCCCGGCGATTCTGGGCACGAGAGAGCGCGGGGAGTAGGGCAAAAGAAAGAGGACGATGAGGGGATTCAATTCCATACCTTACTTACAGCGGGGATGCATCGTGGTGGCTGAATTTAGCAGGAGAAGAGGGTGGCAGTAGTTCTGGTCGTGGATGTTCCTAGGCGGCGGCACTTCTATTCCTGGCGGCGGCGCTGGGCATCAGGGGCGGTGCAGGAGGAAGGGCGTGGTGCAGGGGGAAGGGCTGGGGACGGCGGGGGAAGGGCTGGCGGCGGCAAGGCAGGGGCAGTGGTGGCAGCAGCAGGGGGCGCTTGGCCATTTTTCGCGTGCAGCAAGGGGTTGCGAATGCGCACTGCAGGGCGTGGCGGCGCTGGCCTAGCGATGCGAGGGAAGGAGGCGCGGCTGTGATGGCTGCACGGGCGCGAGACGAGGGCCTAGGGGCGGTGGCGCTCAGGACAAGGGCACGAGCAGGGGTGATGAGGGGGTGCGCGACAGCGGCGCTGGCTGCAGGAGGCGCGAGGGCTCGCGGGGGTGCACAGGGGGGGCGCGGGGATGATGCGCGGCAGCAGGGAGAAGTGCGCGGCCGCAGGGACTCGAGGGGAGGCTAGGGCCGGCGATGTATGGGAGGTCGCAGGGGCCGGCGGGTGAACAAGGAGGAGGCGATGGAGGAGGGAGCATGAGCAGGAGGAGATGCGGGTCTAGGGTTGCGTGCATGATTTATAGGGTGCGGAGGCCTGAGGTTTGGCAAGTAGGGACGAGGCGGCGCATCAGGCTGGGACTCGTCCTTGAGTCCAGATTGCCCACGGGGGAAACGAGATTGGGCTGACCAGCGGGCCCCACAAGTTAGCGAGCAAAGAGAGGAAGGAAGAGGTAAAGGAAGGAGAAAATGACCTCGCGTCGAGACTTGAGTGACGAGCGAGTTTGGTTATAGGCTGAAACATGTTCGGGTAAGGGCCGAACATGAAAACAAGCTGACAGTGCTGGTTGAATGTGAATGGTTATTTGAGAACACGGAAAAGAGAAGGGAGAGATCAAGCCGAGTCGTTGGTAGTTATGACAGCGGAGCACCATCAAAAAAGAACGTTGAAATCAAGCTACGGTTCCGTTTCGAGCAAGGTTTGATCGAGAAGAAAGGTTGGAGGATGGGTACCACGATGGGGTATCTTATGGTCTTGAATAGGATAGAGGAAAAATGATGGATACTGAAGAAACTAATTCGTCCGACTATGATGAGTTATTAGGAACCATATAGAGAAGGAAAGAAAGGGCAAACGGAAAGGCTTCTAGATAACTCCAGCTTGGCGAAAAAAGATGATCGACGGCGAGTGGTGGTCAGGTAGCGTTGATGAGTCATTAAGCTTCGGTAAGGAAAGACAAAAGGCGAAAACACGGGTGTTCACTTCGGTACCTCAAGGAGAAGCTTTTGATTTACTTTTTATCGATAAAACGTGATACATGATGAGATTATAGCGATGGTCAAGCTCAATAGCACGGTTCTACGGTCTTGGGGCGAATTAGACCAAAATTGAATTAAGTCCAGCTTGGGAGTAAAGGAAAAAGAATTCATTTTCCAGAACATATTTTTAAGCTTAAAATTAATCTAGAAAAGTCCAGATAAACATTTTAAACCACAAAAAAAATATTTGCCAAAAAATCTGGAAAATTCTTGTTAAACCTAAAGATAAATAAACACATTGTAAAAAACATTCACATCCTAAAATTGAATATTTTAGGGTGTGATAGAACTACCCCCCTTAGACAGAATCTCATCCCGAGATTCGCAAGGGCTGGTGACAAAGAAGAGAGATAGGGCAAAAAGATTTCATCAAGGAGGCGACAAGGTAACAAGATATTTAAAGAGAAGAATAGAGATTTTGGATGTTGGTCTTCTTCACCTATTTTCAAGCAGATGGGATTGATAAGATATTCACAAAATCTGGTGATAGAAAGAAGACAATAAGGTAACAAGTTGGGTATCAAGAAAAAGAGAGAAAACGGATTTGGGTCTTCTGTGCTAACTTTTGCTATGGAGCAAGAAGGCAGCATTGATGAGAAACTAAGGAATGAATGATGTCACTATAGGCACAAGTTCCACAACACACCAACGAGCAAAAATAAGGAGTCTAAACAATCAAGAACAAAACAACAAGCATTACAAGCACACCAAAATAAACTATCAAACAACAGAAACTAGCATTTTACAACTAAAAAGGAAAACCTTTTAAGTGTGGGTCATATCCTAAAGCTTCAACATTCTTGAGTTAGGCATCTCTCTCAGCTTGTCTAGTGGAACATTGACTTCTTAAGTGTAACGTCTATGAGTCCAACGTAGTCTTCAGTTTCTCTGGCTTGACTTCTTGTAGTAGATGGTTACTTCCATTCTTCGGGGTACAAGGTTGGACAATTGTAACAAGAGGAGAGTAGAAAGATAAATCCATTTGGAATAGAAGACAAGGGGATTTCCAAAGTGGCCAAACTTGAAATCAAGGAGGAGGTAAATTGGAACAAATGGATACAAGGTAACCAATACCAATGAGGGGACAAGTGGATAAGGTAATTGGGAGAGGTAAAAGCAATGGAAAGGAGGGGATAAAAGAAAAGGATATAGAGTTAGATAAAAGCAGCTTCAAGGATGAGATAAATAAAGAAGGATGAGAAATAAACAATAAGAGGGTCAAGGATAGGGTAAAATATGAATTTTATAACAAAATAGATCTTAAAAACAACCATTGCTATCTAGGCTGGCGTTCTACAGTCGACACAGCTCTGATACCACCTTTGTCACACCCGGTTTTAAGGACAAAACAGAATGCATAACTATATGTATGCTAGGATCAAGTTCCACGCATATAGTGACTTCATCAGTGAATAATCAGCAACAGTATCACTAAAAGAGAACTAAAAGACTATAAAGATTATCAGAGTTATACAGCTTATTCTGAAAATGAAGACTCCAAACTTCACAAGCAAACGACCGGGGGTTGCGTAGGCCTACAACTCAACATCATCTTCAAAAGATTTCATATCACTTTCTCATCTGAGCAGCAATTATAACAAGCGTGAGTACACTTATGGTTGGTACTCAGCAAGTGTTGGGAATTATATGACATGAAGGCCAAAATCAAGGAAAGGCTGACTGGCTTACTGCAATAAGTAATTTTAGTTGGTCAAATTTTATTAGCACCTGATTACTAAGGTATAAGTTCATATCAAAACCCACATTAAAAGACAGAGAAGAGATACAGCATAACCAAAGCCATATACATAGTTCACAATTTAATTAAACTTCAAGTTCATTAATCATGTGAGGGTCCAAGCTGCTCTTAACCGTGAGCATGGCTGATATGTCTGTTTTCACTCTGCAGAGGTTGTACACTTTACCCCCAATTTGTGTCTCCCAATTTGCCCAAGATAGCTAGCCTCTTAAACACTTTCCGAGGTGAGTGGCAAGAGATTCACTACGAGGCCTTTATAAAGATTCCCTAACTTATGACAATCTGCTAAGTTTTCAAGTTAGAACGGTCATAACTCTCCCTAATGAGAAAGACGCCTTAACTAGGACTATATCATAACCTCAAGAGGACCAAGCTATACCCCAACGATGCAACCCCTCTTGCCCTTTTGGTAAGATTATCATAAGCTAGAGTTTCTAATTAATTAGTCAAGACCAGAGCCATGTAGTATTGTGATTGCACTGTTTTCCTAGGTGGTTCTCCATGTTCTGATTAAAACATAAGATCTTGTGATTAACAACACAAAGAGCATGAACATGGATAAAACAGATGTTTCATTATCATTGTTGTCATCATGGTTATATATTATTTCCAAATCAGAACCAGTTATACCAACTAAGCAATAGCTACCCAACATAAAGGTAAAACCTAGGTTGAAAAGGAATGATCATAGAGACTAGGCATATCCTTAATTAGGATCCATCAGATTAAGACACATGCATGCATAAACAAAAATAATTATATTTATTGTGAGTATTAGGATAAAAGAATGATGAAGGAAACACTTGCCTTCCTTTTAGAGAATAGCTGCTCAGAGTCTTCAACTCTTGTCTTGAAACTCTAAATCTTCAAGCTCTTGGATTGCGCTCATGCCTTCTCGCGCTCATGTGACCTCGCCGTCATTCCTGAGCCACCCCTCGCGGCCAGCCACCATCTCCGGTTGCTTCCGCCACCTCCCGAGCCTCTATATAGATTCCCCGTACCGGCCGCAACCTCCTAGTGCAAACCGCGTTCAAAACCGAGGCCGGGAACACATTTACGCGTTTACCCCCGGCGAGCCGCCGTCGTCCGCCACCGCTCCCCCTCACCGCCGGTGCCTCGCGCCGCCGGTCCGCGCCTCCAGCCACCCCTTGCCGTTAGATCCAGATCCAACGGGTTGGATTAGATCTAACCCGAGTCAATAGACCCAGATACCGGTCGACCCGAGGTAGTGTTGCACTTTAGCCCCTGAGTTCAAAAGTATTCGTGAATAGATCCTTTTTCTTCTGTTTAGGCCCCTGTCTTTTCCAAAAATAGAACCTGTAGGCCTAGACCCTTCTGTTTTACAATCTAGACCCTAGATCTAAGGTTTAATTATGATCTAGCCCTCGGTTTCTTTGGTTACAGCTCATTTAGTTTCAAATCTTCTACAAATAAGCCTCTAGAATCATGTTTTAGCCATAACTTCTCCGTTTTAACTCCGTTTTCATCGATTCTTGCACTCACGCGACCCTTGCGCATATGCAGTAGCTTTATAACATTATTTTGACCTATTTATATTGATTGGTGTACTGTTTTGTGACATTCAGGTAAATAACTTGGTCACACCCTAGAGTTTTGGTATGCTTTTATGTGCAAAGTATGGCAAAGGTGTGCTTAATATGTGCAATGTTAAGAAAAAAGTGTTATTCATGTAATTAAATTTAACTAGAGGTCCTTTTATGCAAAATGGGTGGATATGGAGGGAAAAGTTCAAAAGCATGAGGGTTGTTTTGCAAAAGATGGTAACTTGTGGTTAAATTGCAAAAATATGAGAAATTACCCTTGGGTATATGTGTAAAAGTAATTTTATCTATAGGATTTACATAAAATTTGAAAATATTACTAAGTTTATAGTATTTTCAAAACTGTTGCTCAACTGCAGATGAACCTTAAAGAGAAGTTGTAGAGTTTGAAAAACTATGCACTTTTGCTTTTTGGACCATCTCCATTTGAGCACTGGTTTAAAAGTTATAAGCTCTTTTCAGTAAAGTCCTTGTGTTTCTTTGATTTTGCAAAACAGTCCCCGGCTCTATTCTTTTCCCCTTCTTCCTCCCAGCGCCCCTACCCCCTATGCTCTGCCTCCTGGCGCCTCTGCCGCCGGCGTAGTGCGCTGTTCTTGACCGCCGCCGGCCACCTCCTGTTCCTCCCTCGCCCACGCGTCGTCTCACTGCCCTTCCACCGCTCTAGCCCCCCTGCTGGCGCCTTGCCTGCGCGCCACGCCGCCTGCGGTCCTGCAAGCGCTGCCGCCGGTGCCTCTATCGCCGCCGAGCTTCCCTGGTTCCTCTCCCCCCTCCCCCCGTAACAACTTCAAGCCGAAGCCCTGCTCGCCGTGCTTCCCTTTTCCACCCCAACCGCCTATAAAAGGGCATCCGGGCCTGCTCGCGCGCGCCCAGAACCCTGCCGCCCTCCATTAGCGCCGCCGAACATTAGGTCACCGTGGAGCTCTCCCCTCCGCCCTCTCCCTCCCCAAACGGATAGCAGCCTCAGCTTCTCCATCCCCCACTGCACCTCCCCAGCCCGGCCTTTCCCTCCCCCGGACGCCGAAGCGCCGCCGCCGCCGCTCACCTCCGGCCGCCGGCTCGGCCTCCCGTGGGCAGCCCACCTCCGGTCACCTCAAGCCCTTCCGAGACCACCGGTGGGTAGCCTAAGGTTCCCTTGTGCTCTCCCTCCCCTTGCCCCTCACCGCCGGCGACCCCATGGCTAGAATTTGGCCGGACCCGAACTCCTCCCCCGCCGGCCATGGCCATTGGACTCAATTGCGTTGATTGCTTTCTTTCCAGGGGGTTCTTTGTTAAAAACTAGGGACTGGTTTGTAAAAGGGTGGCTGTTATTTCATGTGTGTGCATGTTCTGTCTTGCAAAATTCGTAGCAATTCACAGAAAAATCCAAAAATGCCAAAGCTAGTTTTGTTGAGAACTAGATTTCAAACTCTATAACTTTTGCTAATGAAGTTTAGTTTGAAACAAAATAATTTTACCTCTATTTTAAACTTAAGATTAAGGGGTAGCTTATACTTAACTTTTATATTTCTTGTTTTGTTGCTTATGAATTTTGGCATGTATGTTCTATAAGCTATATGTAACCTTGTGTAAGGTTTCAAACTCAAATTTGTTTTAAGCTTAACTTCTTTTAATTTGGACATTCGAATTTGAAATATTAACTAAACATGTTGTATAACCCTTCCTAATTAAGATCTATTGTCATTCTATAATGTGTTAATGTTTAATGTTTAATGTATAATTAAATTTCCAAAACCATATGATCTTTTATTTAAAGTGTTGAAATTAAATTTTGGTTCATTTCAAATTCAAATTTAAATATTTTAGTTCTTGTTTACAACAAACTCAGCAATATCTTTATGATTCCTTTATAAATAGTGTTTCAAACCTAAACTCTCTTTATTTTATGAACTCTTGTGTGTTAATTTGATGAATTACAACTTTTGTAATGTAAGGTCCTAAAGTTAAATCTTACCTTACTTAACTTATTGCATCTCATATAGAATCAACAACGCTCGACGACGGGGACTACGAGCTGGTCTTAGGACAAGACCAAGGCTTTTCAAAAGACCCAACGCAAGTCGTCGAGGGACTAACTGAAGCCCCGAACCAAGGTTCGGAAGCCTCTGACACTCCTGCCCCCACCCCCACTCAAGAAGGCAAGCCCCGGACATATCCCACTACTTTATTTACACTGCAATCCATGTCTATTTAGCTATACTTATGCATTAAGTCTAGGAGTTGTAATGAAACCCTAGATGCATAAATACTAGGGATCCAATGTAATGCTCCTGAGTCCTTATCGGATAGATGCTCCGCTAATAGGACCGGTAGAAGTCGGGTGATTTCCTGTCACTCGCGCGATATAGGAGTTGCATGTTTACTATTCTGCAACCACTATAAGGATGACGGACAGGGTCATGTGTTGTATCATGACCTGGAAGTTTACCCTGTCTGTTTCGTTAAAAGTTGATAAGGTCGATATGTGTGGTAGTGGTGGCTAAGCGTTTGAACAGTACTAGCCACATGCCGCGAAATATGGTAAAGCGGTAAGCCTAGTAACCAATCAGCCCGGTAAGTGGACATACCTCCCACCACTCGATCTTTATGTTATGTTCACACGCACCGACCTGTGGGAGTACGTTCTGCATGGCAGACAGGAATACGGGTTTTGTAGTCGCGCTACAGACGTATGTCCTGCACGAGTGATGTGCGTACGGTCCTACAAGTCGCTTGTGGTGGCCTGTCCACGAGTCGGAATGAAAGGCAAACGGTTGCTTCGGAACGATCTTTGGATGTTCCAAGCGTGTGTGTTAGGTTTACCTTGCAAGGTTGAATTTCGATTCAGGAATCGTCCGCCTCTCACGATGAATGAGACTGCTTATCCCTTTTACCACGTGGAGTAAGAAGTGTAACAAATGATGGATAATCTTGATGGATGATAATCACTACCTTGCTTGCTTAGTGTAGGTGCTAATCTAGAATAAATACTCAACTAGAAGATGAGAGCTAAAACTTGAAAGTAGTTCATACTCTTTGTTGCTTTTCAGCTGAAAATAAACCCAGAGCCTTTACAATGCCGTCATTCATCTAGTTACGGGCTAAAGTATACCCAACCCCGGGTAAGCCTTGCTGAGTATTAGAATACTCAGTCTTGCTAGTACCATTTGCAGGTATAACCTTCGAGAGCCCCACGGATCTCTCTGCATGGCCAACTTCTGTACCTTTTGGCTGGTCCGTGGAATGGGATCTGTCCCCGGCTGGCAGTGACCCTCCGGAGTGACACCAGGCCTTGGGCTGAGCATGGTGTCCACCTTTGCGACGAGAATAGTCGCGTGTTTATTTCCTTTCCACTGTGAAGACAGACAAGCCGTCCAGCTTGTCAGTTTAAACATTGTTTGTATAAATTTTATTGCAGTTGAACATGGTTTGTAATAATGTTTACATGTGTGTAAATTAAATGTGATGAGTTGTGCTATCATTGTAAACTCGCCTTCGTGCGAGGGAAAACCTGCGCCGATCCTGTTGAACCGTGGTTGTATTGGGCGGAGACCCGACAGACCAATGGGTTACACCGTTTGAAGTACGTTGGAGCCCTTGAATGAGGTCTTGCGTATTTGAGCCAGTGTAATTCAGGCGGTCCTGCCACATGTTTCTTATTTATTGTATTGTTGCTTGTATGTACTTGTGTGTCACGATAGACGGTACGCAGTTCAAGGGTCCGCAAGAGTCAAGCTTTGAAGACATTCCCGAGCAGCAGCAGCTCTTTGATGAAGGCAAGTGGTCCTTGATCATACCTCAGTCCCAATAACTTTATAAATACACAAATTTACTTTATATGCATGCATGTGTCTAGAATATGATGGATCCCAAACTAAGGACATGCCTAGTTTCTATTGAACTTCCTTGGTTAAACCTCATGCCTAGTTTCTATTGAACTTCCTTGGTTAAACCTGGGTTATGATATTTATGTTGTAGTTATGCTAGTTGCTTTTACTTAGATTTTGGTTGAATAACCCGAAAATCATGTTACACTGGTTTACACATGTTATGGAATACTTTATTGTTGATAATTAAGATCATTGCATTAATTGGAATATGGAGAACCACCTAGGAAAACAGTGCAACCACAATACTATATGGCTCAGGTTTTGGCTGATTAATTAGAAACTTTAGCTTATGATAATCCTACAGAAAGGGCAAGAGGGGTTGCATCGTCGGGGTATAGCTCGGTCCTCTTGAAGCATATTGATATATGGTCCTTGGCTAAGGCACTACCTCATTAGGGAGGGTTATGATCGCTTTGACTTGAAATCTTTGCGGATTGTCATAAGTTAGGGAATCTTTATAAAGGTCTCATAGTGAATCCCTGCCACTCACCTTGGAAGTGTTTAAGGGCCTTGCAAACTGGGCATCAAGGAAAACACGAATTGTGGGTAAAGTGTACAACCTCTACAGAGTGAAAACTGATATATCAGCTGTACTCACGGTTAAAAACGGCTTGGACACTCACATGATAATTGAACTTAAAGATGATCTAAATCGATGTTCTTTATTTATGTTGTTGTTATCTAGGAGGTATGTCTCCCAGTCATCTACCTGTGAACAAGATAATTGTTCGGAGTTCCAAGATGATTTCAAAGAGTACTAGGCGTATGTCTCCCAGTCATCTACCTGTGAAGTTGAAGTCTGCTACTAGTTATTGATGTTTATTTATTCGCTTAAAATTAAGACTGTTGGTCATGTAATAAAGTACTATTATACTATATTTCGTTAATGCATTATTTTGGGTATACACTTGTGATGTCTACTATATCTTGACGCACATATGGGATGCATTCGGTTATCTTTTCTAAATCGGATGTAATAGAAGTGGTATCAGAGCAATGATAACTGTAGGACGTTAGCCTAGTTAGTAATGGTCGAATTTTAAGGCTTGTCTTGTTTAGTAGCCTAGCTTCTGCCTACTCGCTTTTAAAAACTGCTTAATTCTTCAGTATATCACTATTATTTTCTCCTTGACTTCATGCTTGTCTCTCAAGTGTGTTGGTATTTTTTTCAAAAATGCAATCTTGCTTTAAGGTCACCTATAGTACCTTCTAAATATCCTCTATCTTGCGCTGTCCTCACTTTTGCTACAGAAGGCCAGAACCAGGCAGACCGCCCGCAAGAGCATCCATGGACCGCCGCATCCGATCCATCATCCGCAGGAAGTGCCCGACCAGGAGGAGCCCGAGCAGCTGGAGCCCGAGTTCGTGATAGTCGAAGATGACGAAAACGACTACTATGGCTACCATGAAGGAGGCTGGGTGGACACGGACACTAAGGAGGAGCCCATGGCGTTGCCTAAGGACCACCCTGAGGCCTCAAGTGGCAGCAATGAGGGTCCTGCAGGAGGAGATAGTGCAGATCCAGGTGCCGCAAGCGGAGACAAGGATGAAGATGGTGATGTTGACTCAGCTACACCCGATGGTGGTGACAATGACCCAAATGATGATCCAGAGCCAGCCGTTGCCACAAGCCCACCAACACCTGAGCCCCACTACGAGAAGCAGATACATCGCTTGGACTTTGCTGAAGGTCCATTCCCAGCACTTCTCTGGAGGGCCATGCAGAGCATCAGCTTCCAACTGATGTTGCGCTATGAAGCTTGCTTGTACAAGAATGCCTAGCAGGAGTAGGAGTGGTTTGTCGCAGTGGTGATCAGTGTTCCCGATGAGAGATATGGCAGCAGGATGGAGTACTACAAGCACTTTGATGACGTGCCTAGGAGGACCTTGGACGCAGGGACTAGTGAAGCCGCCAGAAAAGCGCTCTACTATCTCTACCACGCTTACAGGGATGAACTTCAGGGCACTGAGTTCCAGCTTTTTCCACGGCGCAAGAGGGGAGCCACCTGTGTGCAAATTCCTGCCCCGCCCCCTAGGGAAGGAAGCCTGCTCATGGACACTACGCAGGAGTTGGTCGCCACTCTCAGCACGGACTTGGATGCTACTGGAGCAGAGATCTAGGAGGTCAAGAGAAAGCTGATGAAGACCATCAGGGAGAAGGCGATTCTAGAAGCTCGGCTGAGGGGAGATCCAGAGCTACCCCTGGAGTACGACAGCGACGAGTCCATTGAGTACCTGCCAGAGTCACCTCCTCGCAAGCGCATCCGCTACGAAGAGCCCGGCTACCGCACCCGCTAGCGTTAGAGGTGATAGGTCTAGGAGTTAAGTTAGGAGAATTTCTAAGATAGAAGTTTTCTAAGAGTCTTTTGTAATCGCTAGTTCGAACGGTCTTTATAGTTTGTTTAATTTAGATTAATGTGCAAGTGTGCTTGGTTTTGTGAAAATAATATGATTTGGATCTTTGTAATGATTGCGATAAATTGTGGAGTGATGACCACAATTATATCAAGTTTATAATACAGATAGATAGTTTAGTAAAGCTTCGAGTTGTCTATCTTCTTTACTATCTTTATCTTATCCTTGCTCCTACCCTTTTTCCATGATTAATTTCATGAGTCTCATTTTTCTAACCGATCAGATGGTGAACACCAGGTCCGGGTCAGGAGTTGATCAGCCTGCAGTGCCGCCACAGGGAACGAGCAACAATACCAACCCTGATCCTCAACAAAGTCAACCACACCAGGCGCCACCTGCAGGGATAGAGCAGTTTCTCGCCACCCAGACTCAGTTGCTTACCAACATGGCGAATGCTATCACCAATATGCAGGCTCAGATGAACCAAGCTCCACCACCTCCACCGCCGCCAGCTAGAGACAGGCACAGGGAGTTCATGAGCCACAAACCTCCCTCATTTTCTCACTAACTGATCCTCTGCAAGCAGACGATTGTCCAGTGTACTGACAAGGAGAAGGTCCTTTATGCATCTGGTAGATTGGAAGGGACCGCTGCAGATTGGTAGGATGCTTACACCGCAGCCCATGACACCCCCAACACCATCACCTGGCAGGAGTTTAAGAACAAATTCAGGGAGCACCACATACCCAAGGGTCTGATGAAGCTCAAGAAACAAAAGTTCCTTGCACTGAAATAGGGATCAATGTCTATGAGTGAGTATCGGGACAATGTGACACTCAGGTAATTAGTTAGGTTATACCTTAGATTTTAAGCATGCTTGTATGTTCAAAGTTTGGCAAAAATGTACTTTATGTATGCAATGTTATGAAAGAAAGGATGTTTATGTAATTAATATTAATTAAAGGTCCTTTATTGCAAAATGGATGGGGAATGAGGGAAAAGTTTAAAAGCATAAGGGTTATTTTGCAAAAAGTAATATCAGTGGTTAAATTTCAAAAATATGTATGAAATTACCATAGGTTGTATGTGTAAAAGTAATTTTACTTAGGGATTTACATAAAATGTGAAATTATTACTAAGTCTATGTTATCTCCAAAACTATTGCTCAGATGTAGATGAACCTTAAAGAGAAGTTGTAGAGTTTGAAAAACCATGCACTTTTGATTTTTGGACCATCTTCATTTGAGCATTAGTTTAAAAGTTACAAGCCCTTTACAGTAAGGCCCCTGTCTTTCTCTGAAATTACGGATCAGTCCTTGAGTCAGTTCACCCCTTCTTCCTCCCTGCGCTCTGCTCCTCCTGCTCTGCTGTTCTGGCGCCCCTGCCGCCGGTGTAATTCGCCGTCCTGGCTCACCGCCGGCCACCTCCTGCCCTCCCCGATCCACGCGTTGCCCTTCTACATGGCCACCGCTCTACCCCCCCCCCCTTGCTGGCGCCCTATCCGTGCGCCACGGGCCGCGCCCTGCCAGCGTTGCTCGCCGGCGCCGCTTCTGTCGCCGCCGCAAATTCCGCGGCTAAGCCTTATCTTTCCCTCCTCTCTTCTGCTCTATGGCATCAGTGGCCGCCGTCATCTCTTTTGCCTATAAAAGGATACCCCCGGCCTCCCCCGCGCGCGTGCCAGTACCTCGCCGCTCCTCCATTGCCGCCGTGAGCTCGGACCACCGTGGGACCTCTCCCTCCGCCCTTTCCCTCCCCAAATTGACTACACTAGCACTTTCCTCGTGCCCCACTGCACCTTCCCCGCCGTTCCTCCCCTTCCCCGCACGCCGGAACCACCCCGCCGCCGAGCGCCTCCGGCCGCCGGCCCGGCTCACCGTGGGTAGCCCAAATCCGGCCATCCCAAGTTCCCCCGAGACCACCCACAGGTAGCTTTGGCCCTCCTCGTGCTCCCCCTCTCTTTCCCCCTCACCGCCGGCGACATCCCCGGCCGGAATTTGGCCGGACGTGTGCTCCCTGCCGCCGGCCATGGCTTGGACTCGATTGCTCTCTATATTTTTCTTCCAGGGGGTTTTCTGCAAAGTGTTAAGGGCTGATGTGTGAAGAGAGTCTGTTATTTTATGTGGGAGCTTCACCTGTCTTGTAAAATTCATATCAATTCATAGAAAAATCTAAAAATAGTGAAACCAACTTTGTTAGAAAGTAGATTTCAAACTCTATGACTCTTGTTAATAGAGTTTAGTCTAAAATAAAATATCTCTACATGTATTTTGAATTTAATGATAAAGGGTAAAATACACTCAACCCTAATATTTCATGTTCTTTTGTTCTTCTTAAAGTATAAGGTGAATGATTGATGAACTCTAGTTGACTTGTGTTAAGTTGCAAACTTAAACTTGATTTAAATTTAACTCCTCTTATTTGAACTTTCAAATTTGAATTATTAAATAAACTTATTATATAACCTCTTCTAAATTAACACCATTACTAGTCTCTAATGTGATATTTTATAATCAAATTTCTATAATCTTTGATTTAAAAGTTTTTAATTTAAATTTGGGTTCATTTCAAATCTAATTTAAATGTTTTAGTTCTTATTACAATAAATTCTACCATATCTTTATAAACAGTGTTTCAAATCTAAACCCTCTTTATTCTATGCATGTTTGTGTGCTAATTGGGTGAATTATAATATTTGAAACGTGAAATTCCAAATTTAAATTTCACCTTATTAACTTATTGCATTTCATTTAGAATCAACGACACTCGACGACGGAGATTACGAACTGGTCTTAGGACAAGACCAAGGCTTTCCAGAAGATCCAACACAAGTCGTCGAAGGACTAACTGAAGTTCCGAACCCGAGTTCGGAAATCTCTGACTCTCCTGCCCCTACCCCTACTCCCGAAGGCAAGCCCCGGACATATCCCACTACTTTATTTACACTGCAATCTATGTCTATCTATATTATATTTTGCATTAAGTCTAGGAATTGAAGTGAGACCCTAGATGCATGAATCCTAGGAGTCCAATGTAATGCTTCCGAGTCCCTATCGGTTAGATGCTTCGCTAATAGGACCGGTAGAAGTCGGGTGATTTCCTGTCACTCGCGCAATATAGGAGTTGCATGTTTACATTACTGCAACCACTTTAAGGATGACGGACAGGGTCATGTGCTGTATCATGACCTGAAGGTTACCCTGTCTGTTTCGTTAAAAGTTGTTAAGGTCGATCTATGTGGTAGTGGTGGCTAAGCGTTTGAACAGTACTAGCCACATGCCGCGAAATATGGTAAAGCGGTAAGCCTAGTAACCGATCGGCCCGACAAGTGGGTATATTTCCACCACTCGATCTATTTGGTTCTTTTCACGCACCGACCTGTGGGAGTACGTTCTGCATGGCAGACAGGAATACGGGTTTTGTAGTCGCGCTACAGACGTATGTCCTGCACGAGTGATGTGCGTACGGTCCTGCAAGTCGCTTGTGGTGGCCTGCCCACGAGTCGGAATGAAAGGTAAACGGTTGCTTTGGAAAGCCCTGCCGGTAATCCCAAGCGTGTGTGTTAGGTTTACCTTGCAAGGTTAAAAATTCGATTCGAATCGTCCGCCTCTCACGATGCTTGAGATTACTTATCCCTTTTACCACATTGAGTAAAAAGTGTAACTAATGATGGATAATCTTGATGGATGATAATCACTACCTTGCTTGCTTAGTGTAGGTGCTAATCTAGAATAAATACTCAACTAGAAAATGAGAGCTAAAACTTGAAAATAGTTCATACTCTTTGTTACTTTTCAGCTGAAAATAAACCCAGAGCCTTTGCAATGCCTTCATGAGTCTAGTTATGGGCTAAGTATACCCAATCCCGGGTAAGCCTTGCTGAGTATTAGAATACTCAGCCTTGCCAATGTTTGTTTTAGGTATAACCTACGAGAACCCCACGGACAACCTTGGGTGGCCAACGTCCGTTCCGTTTGGCTGGTCCGTGGAGTGGGACCCGTCCCCGGCCGGCACTGACCCTCCGGAGTGACACCAGGCCCTGGGCTAAGCTTGGCGTCCGTCTTCGCGACGTGTGTAGTCGCGTAAAACTTTCCCTTCCGCTGTGAGTTTAGACAAGCTGTTATGCCTGTCAGTTGGACATGGTTATGTATAAGTTTACTTATCTTTGAAACTCGGTTGTAATAATGCTGTATGGTTGTAAATTAAAAGTTGATGAGCTATTCTGTGATGTGAACTCGCCTTCGTGCGAGATAAACCTGCTTCGATCCTGCTGAACCGTGGTTGAATCGGGCGGAGACCCGACAGACCAAAGGATTGTTCCGTTTGAAGTGCGTTAAGCTGATTGCAGTTGTACGGCGATCAATAGCGCACTTGAGCCGGAATAATTCGAGCGGTTCTGCCACAGCTAGTATCAGAGCTGTAGGTTTATCTTTACATCTAGAATAGCTTTTAAAAGGTGTTTTCTGGATAAAAGTTTGCCAATAAATGAATTTACAAAGTACGTTGGATCCGTTAAGGTTGTGCTTAGAACGTAAAGCCCTAAGGGTTTATATGGGAAAGTATCAGGTGGCTAATGGTATCTATATATGTATAGATAGTTCTAACTTGCAGCACTACTTTCCGTCCAAAACTTAAATTCCTGCACAACCCAACTTTACTTCCTGTAACGACATCTACGAACGGAGGTAAGAAGGTAAGGATCCTCAGCCAACTGAGGGAGCTTGGCCTTCCCGTCGGTGATGCGAACCGAACGCTGTTTCTCAAGCAGTGGCCTACTTGAGATGCTGCCAATATACCAACTTAGGTTGATTATATTGGGAGTATATGGTTCGGCGCAGGGTATGGCGATCGCTGTTCATACCCCCGCATTTTGCGGTACCCCCCGTGAATACGTTGTTTCGATAACGTATGTTAACGTTGTCTGTACGGCGGTAATTGTACAGATGCTGTTTCTATAGTGAACAGTAATGTTTGGGGACGCTTTCATGTCGTGCTGCCATGAAAGGTTCATGAGATATATATATCTGTGTAATCTTCTGCAGGTACACTAACCTCGATTACGCTATTAGGACGCGTAGGGTTTACCGACTAGTTTTATATAGGGAGAGACGTATGGTTATGCCACCGGAATTAACTACGTAAGTCCGAAAATATTCGGCAGTTGTTTTGGTTGTGAAGGCGAGTAGCACGTGCATGCATCTTTTGTCAATAAAAGAATTTCATATATGATGGACATGTTGTTTGTTTTTGGAATGGGGTAATGAAGAGCTAAGGACAGCTTTAAGTTGGGTATTTTATATGGGATCTTAGTTTTCCATCTGATTTCCAGCCTTTGCTGTTAACAGAATTGGTTATCTTGATCTATTTATCTTGTACTCTCCTAACAAGATAACAAGTTTTACCATTTGCATCCTGGTCGCAGATGGCAGTACCTTCCAATGTTTTCTGGGATCCGGAAGGGCATCTCCATACTAATGCCCTTCACTGGGAGGGTTTTCCCCGCTTGCTATGGGAATCTTTGCAGGCTTTCCATTATACAGAACCCCCTCAATATGACGCTGTAGAACATGTGGAAAACGGAATCCATAGGGCCCATGTCAGGATGATTATACCTCAGCATCCTTTCCGTTCACAATGGCAGCCTATTGAGATCAGTACGACGGGCTACAGAATTATGGACGCCATTGAAGCAGCGGCCCTAGAAGCCATTTATGCTTTTTGCAGTCAACACCCCGAGGAAGTTGTAGGACAACCTATAGGTTTGTTTGCCACAACAGATCCTGGTGAAGCGGAGCGAGACCTCAGAATAATTCCTGAAAGTCATAGGCTGGAAGGTCCACCAGAAGAAGTAGTGCAAGGAATGAGGCGTTATACGGGCGTGCAATACCACTATCACATGCTGCTAC
The DNA here is from genome assembly GCF_002211085.1 of Panicum hallii. Taxonomy (NCBI): domain Eukaryota; kingdom Viridiplantae; phylum Streptophyta; class Magnoliopsida; order Poales; family Poaceae; genus Panicum; species Panicum hallii. The sequence continues at coordinate 44,188,140 of NC_038050.1, read as the reverse complement.
GCCGTGAGATAGGCCATCTGATTACTGCTGCGCGAAGTTTCCACAGGGACGCTGCCAGATACTTCACCCAGGCAGACCAACTTCAAGCAGTGGTACTTGAGAAGAATGGAATAATCGCTGCTCAAAACGAGACCATCCATCATCGTGAAGATCAGATCAACGAGAGTGATCACATAATCACTCAGCGGGATACTGTTATTGAATTTCTACAGGCACAAGTTCAAGATCTGATCCTTGCAGTGGATGATGCTCAAGCTCAGATTGAAGAATTGCAGCAGCCCCCGATTCCTCCCGTTGCACCTGCAGCACCTGAAGCTGAAGAGGAAGATCCCGAAGAGATCCAAGGAGTCTCTGAACTTGATTCTGAGCATGGGGACCCTGTCGTCAGTCCCCATCATTCCTCTTCTGGAAGCCAGTCATCAGTGGGCAATTTTGATGACTTTTAGTTTTGGTTGACAGGGTGATGGTTTAGATGTAATAAACGTATAAGATGTAATATAAGTAGTATGTGGAATATCTAGCTATAAAGCCACTTGATGTATATGTGGCATGTACTTTTGGGTAAAAGTTTGTAACCTTGGGAGTGTACTGATGTAAGATAGTAGTATCTTTATAGTAATCCAAATCCTGAGTTTCGGTTATCCTGCTCAACATCTGTGTACCTGTTATAAGTAGATTGAATGGAGCATATGCATTACATTTCAGCTGGATAAATTGCATATTATCTGAAATTGGAGCAAGATTATGGTTGATAATGGATATCTTCTTTATTTCAGATGGTTGGAGCTACTCGGGGAACCCCGGAAGGATTCTGGGCAGGACAACCTGGTAGTTCCCAGCAACCACCACCGCCACCTCCAAATTTGGCCGAGGTTATGGCCCGGCAGACTGAACTTCTAAATCAGCTTGTGCAAGCTCAAATGGGCCATTTCCAGCAGCAACCTCGAGGCCGAGGTGAACCTCTGTCGGCCAATTATCAAGACTTTCTCAGCACCCAACCTCCACTATTCCACAAGGCCGAGGAGCCTTTAGATGCGGATGCCTGGTTGCGGACCATTGAGTCCAAGTTCGCCTTATTGTCCGCTCCATGTTCAGAGGAGAACAAAGTGCTTTTCGCAGCCCAACAACTCCGAGGCCATGCACGTCTTTGGTGGGATCAGTTTCATGCAATGCAACCCGCCGAACACGTGGTCATTTGGGATGAGTTTCGGACTGCCTTCCGCGCACATCATATACCAGCAGGACTCATTGAGCGGAAGCTCAATGAATTTCTAAGCCTGACCCAAGGTACCCGTACGGTTACACAGTATGCACAGGTTTTCAATCACCTGTGCCAGTATGCGGGATCACATGCGGACACTGATGCCCGCAAATGTGATCGCTTCCGTCGAGGCCTAAACACCAAGCTCAAAGAATGGTTGAATTTAGTGAAGGCCAACGATTTCAATGAGTTGGTCAACATGGCCATTACTCAGGAACATTGCATCGCCGCCCATAGAGCGGAAAAGAAACGAAAAGCACCCACAGGGCCTGCAACTCCACAGTCGCCACGGTATCGGTTGGTTCCAAGCAATACTCTTCGAGCTCCGCCTCGAGGCAATGTACTTGGCAGATGGGTAGCCCGACCTCCCCAGCAAGCACAATTCAATCGACCACCCCTGCCACAAAATCAGCAACAACCTCAACAAGGTCTGCGGCCGAGCTCTCCGCCAGCTACTCCAGGAAACAACAATTATCGTTGTTTCAATTGCGGAAGCCCGTCCCACTTTATTAAGGATTGCCCTCAACCTAGGAAATCATTCCAAGGGCAAACGTCTAATCCAAACTACAAGGGCAAGGGTAAGAGACAAGTGGTGCAGGTCCGACAAGGGAGGGTGAATCTCACTACACTCTCCGAACTTCCTGAAGGGGCACCGATAATGACGGGTACATTTTCTATCAACTATCACCCCGTTATTGCTCTTTTTGATACTGGTGCCACCCATAGTTTTGTCAGTATGGATTGTGGGGCTAGAGTGGGTTTGGAAATTTGTGATATAAATGAAGCTTATAGGATTATAACCCCAGGTGGTAAGACTCTGTCTAATCAAATATGTAGAAAGGTACCGATTCAACTGGGTAGCCAGCAAATCAGAACAGATCTATTAGTTTTGGACCTAAAGGGGATGGATGTTCTTTTGGGTATGAATTGGATGACCCAGCATCATGTGTCCTTAGATATTCCTTCCCGAACTATAGAAATAAATTCACCTGAGAGTGAGTTAACCATTCTCTATCTTCCACAACAGCAACACTTCACCCCTTGTACTTATGCTACCACTGGGGTCCAGTTAAAAGATATCCCTGTCGTCTGCGAGTATCCGGATGTTTTTCCAGACGATTTGCCTGGAATGCCTCCAGACAGAGATATCGAATTCATTATAGAACTCCAACCTGGTACAGCCCCTATCTCTAAGAGACCCTACTGAATGCCTCCTACTGAGTTAGCCGAGTTAAAAACCCAACTCCAAGATCTCTTAGACAAAGGCTTCATTCGTCCAAGTGCATCACCATGGGGTTGTCCAGCCCTGTTTGTGAAAAAGAAAGACAATAGCTTAAGGCTGTGTGTCGATTACCGTCCTCTCAATGCGGTGACCATTAAAAATAAGTACCCTCTACCCCGCATTGATATCCTCTTTGATCAACTAGCCGGAGCTAAGGTGTTTTCTAAAATAGATCTTCGTTCCGGCTACCACCAAATTAAGATTCGGCCCAGTGATGTTCCAAAAACCGCCTTCTCCACTCGGTATGGTCTATACGAGTATCTTGTCATGTCGTTTGGTCTCACTAATGCCCCAGCCTATTTCATGTACCTCATGAATTCTGTTTTCATGCAAGAGCTCGACAAGTTTGTCGTGGTCTTCATTGATGACATCTTGATCTATTCTAAAACTCCAGAAGATCATGCTAAGCATCTCCATGTCATCCTTCAACGATTAAGAGACCACCACTTATATGCCAAATTCTCTAAATGTGAGTTTTGGCTAGATACAGTTAAATTCCTAGGCCATACCATTTCTGGGGATGGAATATCTGTCGATCCCAGTAAAGTACAAGAAGTGATGGATTGGAAACCCCCGACATCCGTCCATCAAATTCGTAGCTTTCTCGGTCTAGCTGGCTATTATCGCCGTTTTATTCCTGACTTTTCCAGAATAGCCAAACCTATGACCGAACTACTAAAGAAAGGTGTGAAATTCTCCTGGGATCAAAAATGCGAAGATGCATTTCATACCCTTAGAAATCATCTTACGACTGCACCAGTCTTAGCTCAACCAGATGTCTCAAAACCTTTTGACATCTATTGTGATGCATCGGGAACTGGACTTGGTTGTGTACTTATGCAAGACAACCGAGTAATTGCATATGCATCACGAGCACTTAGGGTTCATGAACAAAACTACCCTACTCATGATCTCGAACTTGCAGCGGTTATTCATGCCCTAAAGATCTGGAGACACCATCTAATGAGTACGAAATGCCATATCTACACTGATCATAAAAGCCTCAAGTACATCTTTACCCAGGCAGATTTAAATATGAGGCAAAGGCGTTGGCTAGAACTTATCAAGGATTATGACTTGGAAGTGCATTATCATCCGGGCAAGGCCAATGTCGTTGCAGATTCCCTTAGTCGCAAAGCACATTGTTCTTGCCTATCCATTGAAGCATTCGACGAAACTCTCTGTTGGGAAATGAGTAAACTCAATCTAGAGATCATTTCCCAAGGTGACTTAAACCATATCTCGGTTGAAGCCACACTCAGAGATAATATTGTTCTAGCACAACAGCGTAATGAAGGGGTTAGAATCATCAAACAAAAGATAACCCAAGGTGAAGGGAAGTATAAATGCTTCCGAGTAGATCCTGAAGGAGTTTTATGGTTCAATGAACGTATTGTTGTACCAAAAGACCATAAACTCCGAAAGCAAATAATGGATGAAGCCCATCTATCCAAATTCTCTATACATCCTGGCAGTACAAAAATGTATCAAGATCTGAAACAGAGCTTTTGGTGCACTCGTATGAGGCGAGAAATTGCCAAATATGTGTCAGAATGTGATATCTGTCAAAGAGTCAAAGCCAGTCATTTGAAGACTGCTGGTATCCTTCAACCTCTACCCATTCCCTCGTGGAAGTGGGAGGATATCAGTATGGACTTTATTGTTGGCTTGCCCAACACTTCTCGGAGGCATGACTCTATTTGGGTAATCGTTGATCGATTAACCAAGACTGCACATTTCCTTCCCGTGCATACCACGTATATTGCTAAGAAGTATGCCGAGATCTATTTAGATCAGATTGTTCGACTTCATGGAGTACCTAAAACGATCATTTCTGATCGTGGAGCACAATTTGTTGCCCGGTTCTGGGAGCAACTCCATGATGCTCTTGGGACTAAATTAATTCGAAGCTCCGCCTACCATCCCCAGACGGATGGGCAAACTGAGCGAGTAAACCAGATTCTGGAAGATATGCTCAGAGCTTGTGTACTCCAATTTGATAAAAATTGGGATAAATACTTGTCATTAGCAGAATTTTCTTATAACAATAGCTATCAGACAAGTATTAAGATGGCCCCCTTTGAAGCATTATACGGTCGCCGATGCCGAACTTCTCTGAGTTGGTCACAAACCGGCGAGCGTAAAATTTTTGGACCTGATCTAGTTATAGAAGCAGAGGATAAAGTCAAGCTTATCCAGAACAATCTAAAAACTGCCCAATCTCGACAGAAAAGCTACGCGGATATACGAAGAAGACCATTACAGTTTTACGTTGGAGACTTCGTATATCTTCGAGTATCTCCTATCCGAGGTGTTCAAAGATTCGGTGTAAAAGGGAAACTTGCTCCTCGATACATCGGACCCTTTGAAATCTCTGAAATTTGTGGACCTGTAGCTTATCGTCTCCAACTTCCTTCTCAATTAGCGGCCACCCATAACATCTTTCATGTATCCCAACTCAGAAAGTGTGTTAAAATCCCCACCGAAATCATAGATCCCCAAGCTATCGAAATTGAACCAGATCTGACCTATACAGAACATCCCATCAGAATCCTCGACACGAAAGAAAGAAGTACCAGAAGAGAGACCACCAAAATGTACAAGATTCAATGGAACCATCACACAGAGGAAGAGGCAACATGGGAAACCGAATCTTATCTCCAACGTAACTTTCCCGATTTCTTCCAAACCAATCTTCGAGCTTAATCTTTCTGTCCCATCTTGCTTCAGAATCTCGGGACGTGATTCTTTTTAGGGGGGAAGACTGTGACACTCAGGTAATTAGTTAGGTTATACCTTAGATTTTAAGCATGCTTGTATGTTCAAAGTTTGGCAAAAATGTACTTTATGTATGCAATGTTATGAAAGAAAGGATGTTTATGTAATTAATATTAATTAAAGGTCCTTTATTGCAAAATGGATGGGGAATGAGGGAAAAGTTTAAAAGCATAAGGGTTATTTTGCAAAAAGTAATATCAGTGGTTAAATTTCAAAAATTTGTATGAAATTACCATAGGTTGTATGTGTAAAAGTAATTTTACTTAGGGATTTACATAAAATGTGAAATTATTACTAAGTCTATGTTATCTCCAAAACTATTGCTCAGATGTAGATGAACCTTAAAGAGAAGTTGTAGAGTTTGAAAAACCATGCACTTTTGATTTTTGGACCATCTTCATTTGAGCATTAGTTTAAAAGTTACAAGCCCTTTACAGTAAGGCCCCTGTCTTTCTCTGAAATTACGGATCAGTCCTTGAGTCAGTTCACCCCTTCTTCCTCCCTGCGCTCTGCTCCTCCTGCTCTGCTGTTCTGGCGCCCCTGCCGCCGGTGTAATTCGCCGTCCTGGCTCACCGCCGGCCACCTCCTGCCCTCCCCGATCCACGCGTTGCCCTTCTACATGGCCACCGCTCTACCCCCCCCCCTTGCTGGCGCCCTATCCGTGCGCCACGGGCCGCGCCCTGCCAGCGTTGCTCGCCGGCGCCGCTTCTGTCGCCGCCGCAAATTCCGCGGCTAAGCCTTATCTTTCCCTCCTCTCTTCTGCTCTATGGCATCAGTGGCCGCCGTCATCTCTTTTGCCTATAAAAGGATACCCCCGGCCTCCCCCGCACGCGTGCCAGTACCTCGCCGCTCCTCCATTGCCGCCGTGAGCTCGGACCACCGTGGGACCTCTCCCTCCGCCCTTTCCCTCCCCAAATTGACTACACTAGCAGCTTCCTCGTGCCCCACTGCACCTTCCCCGCCGTTCCTCCCCTTCCCCGCACGCCGGAACCACCCCGCCGCCGAGCGCCTCCGGCCGCCGGCCCGGCTCACCGTGGGTAGCCCAAATCCGGCCATCCCAAGTTCCCCCGAGACCACCCACAGGTAGCTTTGGCCCTCCTCGTGCTCCCCCTCTCTTTCCCCCTCACCGCCGGCGACATCCCCGGCCGGAATTTGGCCGGACGTGTGCTCCCTGCCGCCGGCCATGGCTTGGACTCGATTGCTCTCTATATTTTTCTTCCAGGGGGTTTTCTGCAAAGTGTTAAGGGCTGATGTGTGAAGAGAGTCTGTTATTTTATGTGGGAGCTTCACCTGTCTTGTAAAATTCATATCAATTCATAGAAAAATCTAAAAATAGTGAAACCAACTTTGTTAGAAAGTAGATTTCAAACTCTATGACTCTTGTTAATAGAGTTTAGTCTAAAATAAAATATCTCTACATGTATTTTGAATTTAATGATAAAGGGTAAAATACACTCAACCCTAATATTTCATGTTCTTTTGTTCTTCTTAAAGTATAATGTGAATGATTGATGAACTCTAGTTGACTTGTGTTAAGTTGCAAACTTAAACTTGATTTAAATTTAACTCCTCTTATTTGAACTTTCAAATTTGAATTATTAAATAAACTTATTATATAACCTCTTCTAAATTAACACCATTACTAGTCTCTAATGTGATATTTTATAATCAAATTTCTATAATCTTTGATTTAAAAGTTTTTAATTTAAATTTGGGTTCATTTCAAATCTAATTTAAATGTTTTAGTTCTTATTACAATAAATTCTACCATATCTTTATAAACAGTGTTTCAAATCTAAACCCTCTTTATTCTATGCATGTTTGTGTGCTAATTGGGTGAATTATAATATTTGAAACGTGAAATTCCAAATTTAAATTTCACCTTATTAACTTATTGCATTTCATTTAGAATCAACGACACTCGACGACGGAGATTACGAACTGGTCTTAGGACAAGACCAAGGCTTTCCAGAAGATCCAACACAAGTCGTCGAAGGACTAACTGAAGTTCCGAACCTGAGTTCGGAAATCTCTGACTCTCCTGCCCCTACCCCTACTCCCGAAGGCAAGCCCCGGACATATCCCACTACTTTATTTACACTGCAATCTATGTCTATCTATATTATATTTTGCATTAAGTCTAGGAATTGAAGTGAGACCCTAGATGCATGAATCCTAGGAGTCCAATGTAATGCTTCCGAGTCCCTATCAGTTAGATGCTTCGCTAATAGGACCGGTAGAAGTCGGGTGATTTCCTGTCACTCGCGCGATATAGGAGTTGCATGTTTACATTACTGCAACCACTTTAAGGATGACGGACAGGGTCATGTGCTGTATCATGACCTGAAGGTTACCCTGTCTGTTTCGTTAAAAGTTGTTAAGGTCGATCTATGTGGTAGTGGTGGCTAAGCGTTTGAACAGTACTAGCCACATGCCGCGAAATATGGTAAAGCGGTAAGCCTAGTAACCGATCGGCCCGGCAAGTGGGTATATTTCCACCACTCGATCTATTTGGTTCTTTTCACGCACCGACCTGTGGGAGTACGTTCTGCATGGCAGACAGGAATACGGGTTTTGTAGTCGCGCTACAGACGTATGTCCTGCACGAGTGATGTGCGTACGGTCCTGCAAGTCGCTTGTGGTGGCCTGCCCACGAGTCGGAATGAAAGGTAAACGGTTGCTTTGGAAAGCCCTGCCGGTAATCCCAAGCGTGTGTGTTAGGTTTACCTTGCAAGGTTAAAAATTCGATTCGAATCGTCCGCCTCTCACGATGCTTGAGATTACTTATCCCTTTTACCACATTGAGTAAAAAGTGTAACTAATGATGGATAATCTTGATGGATGATAATCACTACCTTGCTTGCTTAGTGTAGGTGCTAATCTAGAATAAATACTCAACTAGAAAATGAGAGCTAAAACTTGAAAATAGTTCATACTCTTTGTTACTTTTCAGCTGAAAATAAACCCAGAGCCTTTGCAATGCCTTCATGAGTCTAGTTATGGGCTAAGTATACCCAATCCCGGGTAAGCCTTGCTGAGTATTAGAATACTCAGCCTTGCCAATGTTTGTTTCAGGTATAACCTACGAGAACCCCACGGACAACCTTGGGTGGCCAACGTCCGTTCCGTTTGGCTGGTCCGTGGAGTGGGACCCGTCCCCGGCCGGCACTGACCCTCCGGAGTGACACCAGGCCCTGGGCTAAGCTTGGCGTCCGTCTTCGCGACGTGTGTAGTCGCGTAAAACTTTCCCTTCCGCTGTGAGTTTAGACAAGCTGTTATGCCTGTCAGTTGGACATGGTTATGTATAAGTTTACTTATCTTTGAAACTCGGTTGTAATAATGCTGTATGGTTGTAAATTAAAAGTTGATGAGCTATTCTGTGATGTGAACTCGCCTTCGTGCGAGATAAACCTGCTTCGATCCTGCTGAACCGTGGTTGAATCGGGCGGAGACCCGACAGACCAAAGGATTGTTCCGTTTGAAGTGCGTTAAGCTGATTGCAGTTGTACGGCGATCAATAGCGCACTTGAGCCGGAATAATTCGAGCGGTTCTGCCACAGACAAGTTCATCCAATTGTCTCGCTACGCTCCCGCAGATGTAGCAGATGATGCAGAGAAGCAGGATCACTTCAGGGATGGTCTGATTAGTCCTATCAAGTATCAGCTGATGGTGCACACTTTTGAGAATTTCTAGAAAATGGTGGACAATGCCATCATGGTGGAGCATGCTCACAAGGAGATGGGTGAGCAGAAGAGAAAGTTTGAGTCGTCAGGGCAGTTCAGTAACAACTCCTGCCCTCATTTCACACCCCCACAAGGAACCCCTTTCCGCACCGGAGGACAGGGCGTCAACTTCAGGTAGAATCAGTACCTACGCCCCAACCAACAAAGTCAGCAGCAGCAAGCTCAGTGTGCCGGTCAGTCAGCGCAGCATCCCAACTTTCCGCAGAATCGCCAGGGCACCCCTATTGGAACACCTGTGAGGAACAATGCCCCTGCTCCCTCCGGTGGTAATACTTGCTTCAGATGTAGTGAGGTGGGACACTATGCTAATGGTTGTCCCAAGAGGAACATTCAGGATACTCCAGGCCAGTTCAACAACAGTGGACAGAGGCAGACTCCGCAGCAGCAATAGCCCACGAACAACAACCAGACACCGCAGAACAACAAGGGTCAGCAGAACTTCATCCGCGGACATGTGAATAATGAGGCCGTGGAGACCGCTCAAGAGGCCCAGGATGCTGTGTTCAGTATGTTCCTCGTCAACTTAGCCCCTGCATCAGTTTTATTTGATTTTGAAGCATCGTATTCCTTTATTTCTGCTCAGTTTGTCACAAAACATGGCATTCCCATGCATTCCATGTCCATCCACATGCTAGTTAGTTCACTTGGGGGAAATATGAAAGCCATGTATCAGTGCCTAGGCATCAGTTTCAAGATTGTGGGCAGGGAATTTCATGCAAATTTCGTGGTGCTGGATTCCAAGGGAATAGATGTCATACTCGGGATAGGATGGCTGAGCAAGGTCGATGCAGTTATTCAGTGTGCCAGAAGGTCAGTGCTTCTCACAAGCCCAGAAGGTGAACGGTTTGAGTTTGTTGCAACACTTCCGTCGACAGCAGACTGTGAAGTGAATCAGTTGAAGGCAGGTTCGATTAAGGACATCAGAGTAGTCTGTGAGTACCTGAACATCTTCCCCGATGATTTGCCAGGTATGCCACCTGAACACGACATTGAATTCATCATAGATCTTTTACCTGGTACTGCACCTATTACTAAAAGGCCATATAGAATGTCAGTTGGTGAACTAGAAGAACTTAAGAAACAGTTAAAAGAATTGTTAGATAAACAGTTCATTCATCCTAGTTCTTCACCTTGGGGAGCACCCGTGACATTCGTTGAAAAGAAAGATGGTACCCAGAGGATGTGTGTTGACTATAGAGCTTTGAATGAGGTCACTATCAAGAACAAGTATCCACAGCCTCGTATAGAAGACCTGTTTGATCAGTTGGAGGGAGCCAGAGTATTCTCCAAGATTGATTTGAGGTCAGGGTATCATCAACTGAGGATACGACCCTCAGATATTGCCAAGACAGCTTTCATTACCAGATACGGGCTATATGAATACACTGTCATGTCATTTGGGTTGACTAATTCTCCTGTCTACTTCTTGTATCTGTTGAATAAAGTGTTCATGGAGTATCTTGACAAGTTCGTGGTGGTATTCATCTATGACATTTTGGTGTATTCCAGGAATGAGGAGGAACACAAGGGACACTTGAGGCTTGTTCTGCAGAAACTCAAAGATAATCAGCTGTATGCCAAGTTCAGAAAGTGTGAATTCTCGTTGAAAGAGGTCTCATTCCTTGGTCATGTTATCACAGACGGAGGTATTGTAGTGGATCCAGGAAAGGTCAGAGATGTGTTGAATTGGGAACCGCCAACCACAGTGTCGGAGATCTGGAGTTTCTTAGGACTCGCGAGGTATTACAAGAGATTTATAGAAGGCTTCTCCAAGATAGTGAAACCCCTTACCTCACTACTAGAGAAAGACAAGAGGTTTATATGGTCAGAAGCATGTCAGAACAGCTTTGATGAGTTGAGGAAAAGGTTGACTACCGCACCAGTGTTGGCTATGCCTGATATTCACAAGAGTTTTGACATCTACTGTGACGCTTCAAAACAAGGTCTTGGCTGTGTATTGATGCAAGAAGGACACGTGATTGCATATGCATCTCATCAGTTGAGGATGCATGAGCAGAACTATCCTACACATGATTTGGAGTTAGCAGCAGTAGTACATGCTCTGAAGATATGGAGGCACTATTTGTTGGGTCACAAATGTCAGATATACACTGATCACAAGAGTCTGAAGTACATTTTCACTCAGAATGACCTCAACCTAAGACAGCGAAGATGGTTGGAGCTCATAAAGGATTATGAGCTAGAGATACACTATCATCCAGGGAAGGCAAATGTGGTTGCCGATGTGTCACACCCGATTTATAAGAACATAAATCGAGCAATCATATATGCGCCAGGATCAAGTCACGCATATATACAACAGATTATCAAGATATCACAACACATGTCACGAATAAAAGCGTATAAATTATAAAATGAATATCTTTATTACAACTGAACCAAGGATCAATTCAAGGAATGCGGAAGCGTAAAATGAATACATGAATAGCAGGGCGCCACAGGGACGTCGACTGGGAGACAAACGCCTAGAAGTCGTCGAAACCGCTGATGTAGTCCTCCACGTGGCCGGGCACTGAGCAGCAGTCGAAGATATCCGAAATAGAACAGAAGAGTAGAGAGGCAAGTGTGAGTACAATCTAGTACTCAACAAGTATAACACAAACTATGAGGCTCTAGGCTAGCTGACTCAACTGCATTAGCTTTTAGTCTTGACAATTTTTATTAAAACTATTTTCTATAAGTGGATGAATTACCATAACCCAAGTTGCATAAGAAATTAATCAGTATTAATTAAGAACTGCTGAGAACCATCCAAACCGAAACCACCCGGGGAATCTCCCTAATCAAAGGTTGATAACCCCACTAATCAAAAGGAGGATCTGGGCCGCTCATGACTGTGAGCACAGCTGATATATCAGTTTTACACTCTCGAGAGGTTGCACAACTTTACCCACAAGTCGTGAGCTACGCTAGTTGTTCATCACACTTCCTTAGGTGAGATGGCTAGCAAGCACACTACGAGACCGTTACAAAGGATCACATTGGTAAGGTGTAACCGCTAAGGATTCTGGATCAGCGACGATGGGGCCCACCTCCGGGGTACAAGACACACAGCACAGACCAAGCCGGAGGAGCAGGGACCATTGAAGCTTACCACCCCTCTTGCCCACGCAGGTAAGTTACTCCCGAACCAACACGACCAAATTAGTAAGTCAAGACCGTCCTATTCCAGTCTTGTGGTTGCGCGGTTGTCCCAGGTTGCCGCTCTATGAACCGGTCCTTATGGAGAGTGGCCAACCAAGCACTAAGCACCGTGCTGGCCCCCTAAACCAAGTTTCTAACAAAACATCTTTTACGGAGACGTGAGCCACTCAAGCACACAGCACAGAGGGCCATGCTCAGGATTAAGTTGCATAGGACCATTAATCAAATTTAATTTAAAAAAAAGGACCAAGTATGTTGTAGCGCAGCAACCTAGCACAACTATCCAAAATGCAACCCAAGGATATATGTAAAGGATATAAAGTGGCTAGGAAATCCTTATAGGCATACAGTATTAAATGCAGTATGAAATTGTATTTAAAAGTGTTAGGATGTTCATGTTATACTTGCCTTCCTCGTAACTCTCCTGCTGCTGCTCAAACTGCTCAGAAGATGGCTGCTCCTGGTACTGCTCCGGTGGCTCGACGTCTATTCACGATCGTAATAGCAATACATGGGCCACACATGCACACACATGCAAATAAAAGCAAAATATAAGAAACAGTACATCAATACAATAGAACAGCACATAAAACAGGTCTAAAGCTATTCTACGCGTTACAACGATCGCGTGGTCATAAAGAACACCTAAAACGGAGCTAAGACGCAAAATGTACGCTTGAAACAAGATCCAGGGACCTATTTGTAAGAAAAAAGAACTTCCAGGGGGTTCTGGACAAAAAACTGGGGACCTAAACGTAACTAAAGCATAGACTCGGGGTCTAACGCGCTAAAACTCATGGCATGGACAGCGGGTACTAAAACCTGAAAGCGCAGGGGTCTAAACGAATAAAACTGGACTTAACTGCAAATACTTTTGAACTACACGGGAGCGCGGGTTGATTCTAGGAAAACCCGAGGGCTCTTTAGCAAAAGAAGCAGGCTAAAGTGGTATCCTTTAATCTGGGTCCTTGGATCTAAATTGGGTGGCTTGGAGCGAACGGTTACGTATGATCTAATCGGGTGCACTGGTTACAGATCGGACGATCCTGATACACCGTTCGGGTCAACAGGCGCTCGGGCGGCGGTCGTTCACCGGAGAGGAACTCCCCGCGGCGGCGCTTCGCCAGCTTTGGCCAAAACTGTCCACCGAGGGCCTATTCTAGCAGGGACCCAACCTAAGAGGATCAGAGGGACACCGCGAGCGCTCCTAGGGACTCAGCGTGGCCAGCCCGAGACCGTGCGTGACCCGCGCCGGCGAGGAGCGGCACGGGTTGCCGGTGAGCAGCGGAGCCAGGGTTCCGGCTCGGGTTTGAGCCAAGCCTGGCACAGCGCGGCATCAACACGACCCCATGACTCTACTGAGGGTCTTAGCACGGCACAAGGCACAGGAGGGGGCGGTCGATGGAAAGGATCTTACCCACGGCGGTGAGGGGAGGTCGGCGCTCGTGGAAGGAGATCTTGGGCAGGGTTGCAGGGCTCCGGGTGCCTCGGTCGGCGACGCACACGGGCGGTGAGGGTCACGCCGGGGTTACAGGGCCCGAAGCGGTGACGGCAAGGGCGAATTGCGGTGGCGGCGCAAGGGTGGCATGACGGCAGCGGCCCAAATTCGAGCCGCTGACAGGCGGTACGGGGCTCGGGTGCGCTGGGGACTTTGGCGGCGGCTTAGGGCGACCCGAGGACGCTACGGATAAGAAGAGGGAAGGGCTGGCAGCCTCGGCGTGCGGGCCACCGATCCAACGGGTGCCGCGCATCCCGCGGGCAGTTGCCGCTTGAGCCTCATCCGAGCTCGGGTAGCTTCCAGACGCATCTAGACGGGGCGCGGTGCGGAGGAGTGGGTCCAGGGGGTAGCGGGGCGGGGCCACGCCCAGGGACGGGTGCACTAGGCCGGCGGGGAGAGAACGGGGGAGAGAACATGGGAGAGTTGCGAGGGAGAAGAAGAGTCTGACCGGTGGGGACCGCTGGTCAGAGGGAGGGAGGAGGAAAGGGAGACGCGTTCTGGCTGAGAAGGAGAGAGGCGCCGACACGCGGGCCTGGGTGGCAGTGAGAGGCAGAGAGGGAAAGGAGCGTGCGGGGTGCTGGGTCTCGGGTGAAGTGGGCTGGGGCGCGGCCCATGCGGGAAGGGAAGACGGAGGGTGCTGGGCCTCGGGTGGCCCATGCGGGAGAGAGGAGGCGAAAAGGAAGCTGGGCTGGGCCAAGGAGTTTTGGACTGCTCCTTTCTCTTTCATTTCTTTTCTCTTTTCTATACTCACTAATTCAAGCCAATCTAATTGAATTCAAAATACAATTTGAATTCAAATCTATAAACCCAACACAAACAAAACAATGCTGCAGCATGAATGCACAAACAATTTATTCCTATGATAATTTTTATTTCCTTATGTTATAAAATTACTTTAAATGCAAGATAAATTAGGAAAAACGCTGGAGAATTTATTTAAGCCCAACATAAATTTATCAAAATTAGGAAAATTACATTAGGGTGTTACAAACCTACCCCCCTTACAGGAATCTCGTCCCGAGATTCGGATAGGCTAGCTAGCAAAGAGATCGGGATATGCCTTCTTTAGCTCATCTTCTCGCTCCCAGGTAGCCTTGTCCTCCGTGTGATGACTCCACTGAACTTTGCACATCTTGATCTTCTTGTTCCTGGTAATTCTCTCGGAGGTCTCCAAAATCTTCACCGGATGCTCGATATAGGTCAGATCCTCCTGTACATCCAACCCTTCTAACGGTACTTGCTCTTCTGGCACCCTCAAGCACTTCTTCAGCTGAGATACATGGAAGACATCATGCACTCCCGAGAGGTTCGGGGGCAACTCCAATCGATATGCCACCTCACCTTTCCGTTCCAACACCTTGAATGGACCAATATATCGAGGGGCTAGCTTCCCTCTCACATTAAACCTGCGGATTCCTCTCATCGGCGAGACCTTCAGGTACACATGATCTCCCACTGCAAAGGTCAAATCTCGGCGACGAACATCCGCGTAGCTCTTCTGACGAGTCTGAGCGACCCTCAGATTTTCGCGCACCTGCTGTACCAGCTGTTCTGCCTCTTCAACAATATCCGGACCAAACACCAGCCTCTCGCCAATCTGATCCCAATACAGCGGAGTCCTGCACTTTCGACCGTACAAGGCCTCGAAAGAAGACTTCTTCAGACTGGCCTGATAACTGTTGTTGTTTGAAAATTCTGCTTACGGCAGGCATTTATCCCAGCCGGTACCATACTGAATAGCGCAGGCTCGAAGCATATCCTCCAACACTTGGTTGGTTCTTTCTGTCTGCCCATCTGTCTGAGGATGATATGCGGTACTAAAGCGCAGCTTCGTATCCAACGAATCATGCAACTGCTCCCAGAACCGTGAAGTGAACTGAGATCCTCGGTCAGATATGATCTTCTTCGGAACACCATGCAGACAGACGATCCTGGAGATGTACGACTCAGCTAATCTAGCACCGGAGTAAGTAGTGTTCACTGGAATGAAGTGGGCAACCTTCGTCAACCGATCCACTACTACCCATATGGAGTTGTACCCTTTCTGAGTACGAGGCAATCCCACAATGAAGTCCATGGTGATTTCCTCCCATTTCCACTCTGGAATCTTCAATGGCTGCAATAACCCTGCTGGCCTCTGATGTTCTGCCTTGACACGCTGACAAGTGTCGCAGATAGCCACGTACTCCGCAACAGAACGCTTCATTCCATACCACCAGAATCGTTCCTTCAGATCGTAATACATCTTCGTGCTGCCAGGATTGATAGAATACGCTGTATCATGAGCCTCACTCAGAATCAACTTTCTGAGGTCATTCACATCCGGCACACATATACGACCCTTGTACCACAAGGTACCCTGATCATCCTCTCTGAAATGAGGGGCTTTGCCAATCTTGAGCAACTCACGCATCTCCTGCAGCTTCTTATCTTCTTTCTGATGTTGCCGGATCTCTGCCTCTAGAGTGGGTTCTGCCTCGAATGAGGTACCCGAGGTGTGATGCAAGAAACCCAGACTCAACTGCTCAAACTCCTTGCATAACTCGCGAGGCATCTGAAAAGCCACGGCCAGGTTAACATAGCTCTTCCTGCTCAGAGCATCTGCTACAACATTGGCCTTACCCGGATGATAGTGAATCTCCAGGTCATAATCTTTGACCAACTCTAGCCATCTTCGCTGCCGCATGTTCAGCTCACTCTGAGTGAAAATATACTTGAGGCTCTTGTGATCGGTGTAAATATCACACCTCTGCCCAAACAAGTAATGCCTCCATATCTTCAGAGCATGCACTACTGCGGCTAACTCCAGATCATGAGTGGGATAGTTTAGCTCGTGCCGGCGCAACTGCCGCGAAGCATAAGCTATAACTCTGCCTTCCTGCATCAGAACACAACCAAGACCATCCCTAGAAGCATCACAATACACTGTGAATCTCTTGCTCTGGTCTGGCAGAGTAAGGACTGGCGCCGTAGTCAACCTCTTCTTCAACTCCTCGAAGGCCTTCTGACGCTCATCAGTCCAAGAGAAATCCACACCCTTCTCTAGCAAGGAAGTCAAAGGCTTCGCAATCTTGGAGAAATTCTCAATGAACCTCCGATAATAACCTGCTAAGCCCAGAAAAGAGCGGACTTCCTTCACTGTCTGCGGTACAACCCAGTCAAGCACATCCTTCACCTTTCCGGGGTCCACAGCAATACCTCCCTTGGAGATCACATGACCGAGGAATGGAACCTCGTCAATCCAGAATTCGCACTTGCTGAGCTTGGCATACAGCTTGTGCTCTCTGAGTCTCTGCAACACAAGCCTCAGATGCTTCTCGTGCTCTGCTTCTGACTTGGAATATATCAGGATATCATCAATGAATATCACCACAAAGATATCCAGATAATCCATGAAAACCTTGTTCATCAGATGCATGAAGAAAGCCGGAGCATTGGTCAAGCCAAAGGACATGACCGTATACTCGTATAGTCCATACTTGCAAGTGAATGCCGTCTTCGGAATATCCTCGGAACGAATCTTCAGCTGATGATAACCTGAACGCAGATCGATCTTTGAGAACACACAAGCGCCCTGAAGCTGATCGAAGAGATCCTCAATACGAGGCAATGGATGCTTGTTCTTGATGGTGACTGCATTCAGATCCCGATAATCGACGCACATTCTCTTCGCACCATCCTTCTTCTCTACGAGCAATACAGGAAAAGCCCAAGGAGAGAAACTACGACGAATATAGCCCTTGGCTAGCAACTCGTTGACAGCCTTCTTAACTTCCTCATGCTCAACAGGTGCCATACGATAGGGCCGCTTAGCAATAGGAGCTGTGCCAGGCAAGAGATCAATAGAAAACTCAATGTCACGATCAGGCAGCATACCTGGCAAATCATCCGGAAAGACATCCGGGAATTCAGACACCACGCGAATACCATCCGTGGGTCTAGCCTCCATCTGATGAAGAAATCCAGAAGGCTCTGTAGCTCCAACAGTGACCTCCTGACCATCCGGTGCTGATAGAAGAACAGTCCTCTGAGCACAATCTATCCAGACTCCCCACCTAGCAAGAGTCTCCATCCCAAGGATCACATCAATACCCTTGGTGTCTAGCACCATTAGATTCGCACTGAAATCTACCCCCCTTATGGCCACACTGACTCTGGGACAGAAGATATGAGACCTCAACTGCCCTCCCGGTGAAGATACTAACATGCACCTCTTTAATGTGCTAGTAGGAATGCCATGATGCTCAACAAAAGACTGGGTGATGAAAGAATGTGTAGCACCCGTATCAAAAAGCACTGTAGCAGGGTGGGTGTTCACCATGAACGTACCAATCACCACGTTAGGAGCCTCGGCCGCTGACTCGGCCGTCACGTGGTTCACCCTGCCCTGAGCGGGGGCCTTGGGCGGTGCTGCACGTCCCTGCTGTCCTGCCTGCGCCTTCCGGGGACAGGCGTTGGCGTAGTGCCCCGGCTCGCCGCAGTGGAAGCACACTCGTGGAAATGCAGCAGCCTGCTGCCCGGCAGGAGGAGTGGGCACTCCCTGCCTCTGAGCTGGTGGAGCCAGAGGCGCTGGAAGCCTCTGTCCCTGCCCTGCCTGCTGCGGAGGACGAGGAGGAAACTGCTGCCGCTGCTGGTACTGCTGGGGCGGCCTCTGCTGCTGCTGCTGCGGTGGATGCTGATAGCGGGGACGAGTGTTGCTGCCCGAAGAGGATGGAGCCATCTTCCTCTTCTTATCCTCGATCTCCCGGCGCTTACACTCGGTGTTGAGGGCAGCATCAACCAGCTGGTTCAAGTTGTCGAAGCGGTGGTTCAGCAGCGCATACTGGATGTGATCATCCAGTCCTTCCTTGAAGTACTCCTGCTTGTCGCTATCACGGGCGACGTCAGCAGGGGCGTAGCGGGCAAGCTGAAGGAAACGGTCACGGTACTCCGTCACCGTCATCGATCCCTGAAATGACAAACACAGATAACAAGGATAGAAATCGCTCAATATATCAGGCTCACGAAAGAGGTCAAGGATAGATCGAAGCTCCAAAGAAATTACAGGGGATTTCCTTCAATTTTACCAGCTTAAGGGCACGGAACTCCTTCTGCTTCATCTTCATTATGCCCTTAGGAATGTGATGGTTCCTGAAGCGCTCACTGAACTGGACCCAGGTGATAGAGTCGCGGTCCTGAGCTGGGTAGGACTCCCACCAGTCAAGAGCGGAGCCTCGCAGCTGCCCTGCTGCGTAAAGGACTCGCTCCCGGTCATCGCACTGCGCAACAACCAACTGGCGTTCCATCGAGCGAAGCTAGTCGTCTACCTGGAGTGGGTCCGTGGCGTGAGAGAAGGTCGGCGGGTGACCTCTCAGGAAATCCGCACGCCGATCACGGGGCTGAGGCGGCGGTGGAGGCGGTGGCTGGGCGTGGATATGCTGCAGAGCCTGATCAGTATTGTTTAGGGTCACCATCATCTGCATCTGGAGCTGGAAGAACTGCTTCGGGGTCAGTGGTGGCGGCATCGGCAACAGCTGACCAGTACTCTGGTTGTTCTGCTCCTGCTGGTCAGAACCAGAACCGGTGCGCCTGGTGTTCACCATCTGATTGCAACAAACGAAAATTCATGAGAACGAGATATTGTGCAGCTGCGGAAATGAAACTTCGGAAGGATATGACAGAGAGAAAGGAATATAGGTTTTACCCCCAACGATCTAACTCAAATTTTATTATTTAGTTTAAGTTGGGTTAGGTCGATTTGCACGAACAAGTTTAACTACTAAACTATGCAATCAACCAAAGATCCGAATCACACATTTGCACAAAAACAACCATTCAATGTTCACAACTTAGTCGAGTTTATCACACTACTCGACTAACACACTCGTTCTAGCGTATTTTCATTGGGACAACCTAAGCTTATAAATTATAGGATTAGGCGACCCAGGCCAACGTCTACGGAAAACTCAAGCTATTTCTCAGAAAAGACAGGAGAGATAGCAAATTAAGGGCGTGAGACTCCAGGAATAGAAGCAGAAAATGATGGTTGAAGATTTACGGAAGCAAGGCAAGAGAAAAGAAGCCCTAAACTCTTCCAATTCTACCTAGGCTTCGTCCTACAGTCAACCTGGCTCTGATACCAATCTGTCACACCCGATTTATAAGAACATAAATCGAGCAATCATATATGCGCCAGGATCAAGTCACGCATATATACAACAGATTATCAAGATATCACAACACATGTCACGAATAAAAGCGTATAAATTATAAAATGAATATCTTTATTACAACTGAACCAAGGATCAGTTCAAGGAATGCGGAAGCGTAAAATGAATACATGAATAGCAGGGTGCCACAGGGACGTCGACTGGGAGACAAACGCCTAGAAGTCGTCGAAACCGCTGACGTAGTCCTCCACGTGGCCGGGCACTGAGCAGAAGTCGAAGATATCCGAAATAGAACAGAAGAGTAGAGAGGCAAGTGTGAGTACAATCTAGTACTCAACAAGTATAACACAAACTATGAGGCTCTAGGCTAGCTGACTCAACTGCATTAGCTTTTAGTCTTGACAATTTTTATTAAAACTATTTTCTATAAGTGGATGAATTACCATAACCCAAGTTGCATAAGAAATTAATCAGTATTAATTAAGAACTGCTGAGAACCATCCAAACCGAAACCACCCGGGGAATCTCCCTAATCAAAGGTTGATAACCCCACTAATCAAAAGGAGGATCTGGGCCGCTCATGACTGTGAGCACAGCTGATATATCAGTTTTACACTCTCGAGAGGTTGCACAACTTTACCCACAAGTCGTGAGCTACGCTAGTTGTTCATCACACTTCCTTAGGTGAGATGGCTAGCAAGCACACTACGAGACCGTTACAAAGGATCACATTGGTAAGGTGTAACCGCTAAGGATTCTGGATCAGCGACGATGGGGCCCACCTCCGGGGGTACAAGACACACAGCACAGACCAAGCCGGAGGAGCAGGGACCATTGAAGCTTACCACCCCTCTTGCCCATGCAGGTAAGTTACTTCCGAACCAACACGACCAAATTAGTAAGTCAAGACCGTCCCATTCCAGTCTTGTGGTTGCGCGGTTGTCCCAGGTTGCCGCTCTATGAACCGGTCCTTATGGAGAGTGGCCAACCAAGCACTAAGCACTGTGCTGGCCCCCTAAACCAAGTTTCTAACAAAACATCTTTTACGGAGACGTGAGCCACTCAAGCACACAGCACAGAGGGCCATGTTCAGGATTAAGTTGCATAGGACCATTAATCAAATTTAATTTAAAAAAAGGACCAAGTGTGTTGTAGCGCAGCAACCTAGCACAACTATCCAAAATGCAACCCAAGGATATATGTAAAGGATATAAAGTGGCTAGGAAATCCTTATAGGCATACAGTATTAAATGCAGTATGAAATTGTATTTAAAAGTGTTAGGATGTTCATGTTATACTTGCCTTCCTCGTAACTCTCCTGCTGCTGCTCAAACTGCTCAGAAGATGGCTGCTCCTGGTACTGCTCCGGTGGCTCGACGTCTATTCACGATCGTAACAGCAATACATGGGCCACACATGCACATACATGCAAATAAAAGAAAAATATAAGAAACAGTACATCAATACAATAGAACAGCACATAAAACAGGTCTAAAGCTATTCTACGCGTTACAACGATCGCGTGGTCATAAAGAACACCTAAAACGGAGCTAAGACGCAAAATCTACGCTTGAAACAAGATCCAGGGACCTATTTGTAAGAAAAACAGAACTTCCAGGGGGTTCTGGACAAAAAACCGGGGACCTAAATGTAATTAAAGCATAGACTCGGGGTGTAACGCGCTGAAACTCATGGCATGGACAGCGGGCACTAAAACCTGAAAGCGCAGGGGTCTAAACGAATAAAACTGGACTTAACTGCAAATACTTTTGAACTACACGGGAGCGCGGGTTGATTCCAGGAAAACCCAAGGGCTCTTTAGCAAAAGAAGCGGGCTGAAGCGGTATCCTTTAATCTGGGTCCTCGGATCTAAATCAGGCGGCTTGGAGCGAACGGTTACGTATGATCTAATCGGGTGCACTGGTTACAGATCGGACGATCCTGATACACCGTTCGGGTCAACAGGCGCTCGGGCGGCGGTCGTTCACCGGAGAGGAACTCCCCGCGGCGGCGCTTCGCCGGCTTTGGCCAAAACTGTCCACCGAGGGCCTATTCTAGCAGGGACCCAACCTAAGAGGATCAGAGGGACACCGCGAGCGCTCCTAGGGACTCAGCGTGGCCAGCGCGAGACCGTGCGTGACCCGCGCAGGCGAGGAGCGGCACGGGTTGCCGGTGAGCAGCGGAGCCAGGGTTCTGGCTCGGGTTTGAGCCAAGCCTAGCACAGCGTGGCATCAACACAACCCCATGACTCTACTGAGGGTCTTAGCACGGCACAAGGCACAGGAGGGGGCGGTCGATGGAAAGGATCTTACCCACGACGCTGAGGGGAGGTCGGCGCTCGTGGAAGGAGATCTTGGGCAGGGTTGCAGGGCTCCGGGTGCCTCGGTCGGCGACGCACACGGGCGGTGAGGGTCGCGCCGGGGTTACAGGGCCCGAAGCGGTGACGGCAAGGGCGAATTGCGGTGGCGGCGCAAGGGTGGCACGACGGCAGCGGCCCAAATTCAAGCGGCTGACAGGCGGTACGGGGCTCGGGTGCGCTGGGGACTTTGGCGGCGGCTTAGGGCGACCCGAGGGCGCTACGGATAAGAAGAGGGAAGGGCCGGCAGCCTCGGCGTGCGGGCCACCGATCCAACGGGTGCCGCGCATCCCGCGGGCGGTTGCCGCTTGAGCCTCATCCGAGCTCGGGTAGCTTCCAGACGCATCTAGACGGGGCGCGGTGCGGAGGAGTGGGTCCAGGGGGCAGCGGGGCGGGGCCACGCCTAGGGATGGGTGCACTGGGCCGGCGGGGAGAGAACGGGGGAGAGAACAGGGGAGAGATGCGAGGGAGAAGAAGAGTCTGACCGGTGGGGACCGCTGGTCAGAGGGAGGGAGGAGGAAAGGGAGACGCGTTCTGGCTGAGAAGGAGAGAGGCGCCGACACGCGGGCCCGGGTGGTAGTGAGAGGCAGAGAGGGAAAGGAGCGTGCGGGGTGTTGGGTCTCGGGTGAAGTGGGCTGGGGCGCGGCCCACGCGGGAAGGGAAGAGGGGAGGGTGCTGGGCCTCGGGTGGCCCATGCGGGAGAGAGGAGGGGAAAAGGAAGCTGGGCTGGGCCAAGGAGTTTTGGACTGCTCCTTTCTCTTTCATTTCTTTTCTCTTTTCTATACTCATTAATTCAAGCCAATCTAATTGAATTCAAAATACAATTTGAATTCAAATCTATAAACCCAACACAAACAAAACAATGCTGCAGCATGAATGCACAAACAATTTATTCCTTTGATAATTTTTATTTCCTTATGTTATAAAATTACTTTAAATGCAAGATAAATTAGGAAAAACGCTGGAGAATTTATTTAAGCCCAACATAAATTTATCAAAATTAGGAAAATTACATTAGGGTGTTACACGATGCCTTGAGATGCAAGAGTTATGTGAACGCGACAATGGTTAACCAGATGCCTCGGGAGTTGTATGAGGAGTTTGAACGACTCAATCTTAGGTTCATTGCTCATATGGAGGGAATCACTATAGAGGTAGAGCCGACCCTCGAGCAAGAGATACGGAAGGGTCAGCTTGAGGATCCTAAGATTCAGGAGATAAAGGAGATGATAGAAGCAGGCAAGGCAGCTGACTTCACAGAAGATGAACATGGAACTATGTAGTTTCGAAAGAGGATATGTGTGCCTGATGTGGATCATCTTCGTGAGAAAATTCTGCAGGAAGCTCATGACTCAGCTTATTCTATCCATCTAGGCAGTACCAAGATATATTAGGATCTGAAGGAGAGATATTGGTGGTATGGTATAAAGCGTGATGTTGCAGCTCATGTGGCACCGTGTGATGTGTGTTAGAGGGTCAAGGCAGAACATTAGAGACCAGCCGGTTTGTTACAGCCATTGAAGGTGCCAGAATGGAAATGGGAAGAAATTGGTATGGATTTCATCGTGGGATTGCCACGCACATGAGATGGTTATGATTCCATATGGGTTATAGTGGATCGATTGACCAAGGTAGCTCACTTCATACCGGTGAAGACTACTTACACAGGGGCACGATTAGCGGAGTTATACATCTCTAGGATTGTGTGTTTGCATGGGGTACCTAAGAAGATAGTGTCAGATAGAGGTACTCAGTTCACATCTCGGTTTTGGCAGAAGTTGCATGAGTCGATGGGCACAAAGTTGAATTTCAGCTCCGCTTATCATCCACAGACTGATGGGCAGACAGAAAGAACCAACCAAGTGTTGGAGGATATGCTCAGGGCTTGTGCCCAAAACGTGGAGGAAGTTGGGATAAGAGTTTGCCGTTCATAGAGTTCTCCTACAACAACAATTATCAGGCCAGTTTGAAGATGGCACCATTTGAGGGCCGTGAGAATTTGAAAGTGGCTCAGTCGAGGCAGAAAAGTTATGCAGATACTCGACGACGAGAGTTGACTTTTGAGGAAGGAGACTATGTCTATCTGAAAGTGTCACCTATCAGAGATTTGCGCAGATTCAATGTCAAAAGGAAGTTGTCACCTCATTACATTGGCCCGTTCAGGATCTTGGAACGGAAAGGTGAGGTGGCTTACCAGCTAGAGCTACATGCGCGACTGTCACATGTGCACAACATGTTCCACATATCACAGTTGAAGAAGTGTTTGAGGGTACTAGAGGAATAGTTGCCACATATCACAGTGTGCATTTCAAGCCGCATTGCATTGTTTTATTGTTTGTCTTCCATTTGAATTTAAATTTCAAATTCAAATTCAAATGCATTTGAATGCAATTCTTTTTCTCCCTCTTATTCTCTTTGGGCCCGGCCCATCTTATTTTTCTCTTTTTCTCTCTCTCTCTCTTATCTTCTATGCAACCTAGCCCAGCCGGCCTACTCTTTTCCTTCCTTTCCTCCCGCACGGCCCGGCCCAGTCCGGCCTGTCTCCCCCTCTTCCCGGCCTGACAGCCCACCGGCGCCCTTCTCTTCCTTTCTCTCCTTTTCCTTCCTCTCCGCGCGGCCTGCTTCTTCCCCTCTCCCTCGTTCTCTCGCTGATGGGTGGGTCCCGCTTGTCGGGGTCTTCCCCTTCCCCGTGCCCGACTCGGACTCGAGTCCGAGTCCGGCCGGCATACAGCGTCGTTCTGCGCCGCGAGGGGCTTCGGGCCAGCACGCCAAGGCCCCATGGGCCGCCCTATTTAACCAGCCGCCCGTGCCCTAGCGTTCCCCCAGGCCGCCGCCGCCTCCTGCCCGAGAAACCCTAGCGCCCGAAGCTTCCACCGCCGTCATCACCGCCGTGCCTCAACCGCTCGCCGCGCCACCACTTCTTCCCCTCCGCAAGCCGCCGCAGGAGCTCCGCGGTGGGGTACGGAACCTCGCCAGCCGCTTTTCCCTCTTCCCCTCTGCCTTCTCGCGCTCATGCAACCTTGCCGTCGTTCCCGAGCCGCCCCTCACCACCAGCCGCCGTCTCCGGCCGCTTCCGCCGCCTCCCGAGCCTCTAGATAGATTCCCCATTCCGCCCGCAACCTCCCAGTGCAAACCGTGTTCAAAACCGAGGTCGCGAACGCAATTACGTGTTTACCCCGGTGAGCCGCCGCCGCCGCTCCCCCTCGCCGCCGGCACCTCGTGCCGCCGGTCCACGCCTCCAACTGCCCCTGGCTGTTAGATCCAGATCCAATGGGTTAGATTAGATCTAACCCGAGTCAATAGACCCAGATACCGGTCAATCCGAGGTAGTTTTGCACTTTAGCCCTTGAGTTTCATAGAAATCAACCCGAAGTCCACTGTAGTTCAAAAGTATTCACGAATAGATTCTTTTTCTTCTGTTTAGACCCCTGTCTTTTCCAAAAATAGATCTCTTTATTTATTGAGCTTAAAAATGATATTGAACTTAAAGATGATCTAAATCGATGTTCTTTATTTATTTTTTTGATATCTTATCTCTTTATTTATTTAAAGGTTGGTATATACTTACAATTAGTTAATGCTTGCTTAATAAAACTTGATCAACTAAAAATGCTTATCGCAGTAAAACCATGTCAGCTTTTCCTTGATTACAGCCTTGCATGTCATATAATTTACTCCACTTGCTAAGTACCAACCATAAGTGTACTCGCACTTGCTTTATTCAAACCAATGCTGCTCAGAACAAGATAATTGTTCGAAGTTCCAAGATGATTTCAAAGAGTACTAGGCGTATGTCTCCCAGTCATCTACCTGTGAAGTTGAAGTCCGCTGCTAGTTATTGATGTTTATTTATTCACTTAAAATTAAGACTGTCAGTCATGTAATAAAGTACTATTATACTCTATTTTGTTAACGCATTGTTTCGGGTATACACTTGTGACGTCTACTATATGTGCGGAACTTGATCCTGCGCACATATAGGATGCATTCGGTTACCTTTTCTAAACGGGGTGTGACACCTACTCGTGCATACATCATGATACATCTATCCCTAACCCATACCACGGCCCAATCGCTCCCCTCAAGCTCTCTTCCGCTTTCGTGCCGACACGAGTGCCCTAGGCTTCTCGTAGAATGCTGGCGAGAAGCGGGTGGCAGGCCTAATCTCCCATCTCTGTGGCACAGCGGTAGGTACCACCTCCTCCTCCATGATCTCCTATGTGCCAAGTGTCGCCTACAGGTAAGTGAAGTACTGTGACAAGTCCATCTCCTGTGGTGCTCACAACTTGCTTAAGCACTTACGAGCGACGCCTAGCCGTCTAGGAGCTTGAAGCTCCAAGAGTAACAAACTTGAATCCACTAGCTAGACGAGGATGATGTGTTCAAAAGATGAAATAGAAGCTCACTAGCACAAATCTTTGCTCTTGCAACAATCTCACTTGAATCCCCTAAGGAAATCACTCAAGAATGAAGAAAGGGGAAGTGAGAGAGTTCTTCTTTAGCTTATGGGCATTTCTGATCGAAATGAACAAGAGTGAGTATGAGTGAAGGGGTATGGGGGGTATTTATACTCCCCCTCATAGAAAACTAGCCTTTGGCGAAAGGGTAACCGGATACTCTGGGTATATGTCTGGCTACTCTAGGCACTGGTGTCCGGACACTCCGGACTTAGAGAAATTTATGAACGGGGAACAATTACCCAGCGACTCCGGCTATATGTCCGGATACTCCGGACATCCCTATCCGGACATTTCGGACCAGGACCCGGACACTCCTGGTTCAGCTGGAGATTTCACAAGAAGGCTATTTACAATGGTAGGTTTGATTCTCATGGTTTTTGTAGGTTCTCTTGAGCACAACTACCACGTCAACACCTATAGATCAAAGTCCATCTTGATAGTACGGCGTTCTTATACTCAATTTCAAAATAAAATCTAATCTTCAAGTAATTTTGAAACAGCGCTTTTCATTTCCTTTTTGAGGGGTCATGCTTCATAATACACTTTGCTTATTCACCCTTAGCACCTACACACATGCTTGATAACATGATTAAATATACATGTGGTTTGTCATCTAACACCAAAACCCACTAAGGGGCCTAGATATCTTTCAATCTCCCCCCTTTTGGTGATTGATGACAACCCACATGTATCTCATTTAATAATCGGAAAGATGTAAACTTAAGCATATAAAGAGCTCCCCCTTAAGGTATGAACTTGAATTTCAAATTGACATCTCAAATGTCAATATTGGCACATTAGGGCAAAGATAAGAAAACTCTTTATACAATCTACAGTGGGGTGAGCAAGTGTGTGCTAAGACAATGTGTGATGCAAATGACAGGTTATGCATTCAAGAAAAATTAGTGTTGGCAGCAAAACCCGGAGACTCCGGGTATATGTCCGGAGACTCTGGACAACGTGTCCGGAGTATCCGGCTAAATAATCAGAGTATCCGGACCTCCTCCACAGAACATAGAAAACAACAAGTCATCACAATTCGAAGAAGCATCACACTATCATTTAAGCCTTAGAACAACTTCAAACTGAACAACTAAGTAGATTAAGGCATAAAGTAGCACACATTACAATTGTTTTACACCACGTAGTCCTTACACAAAAGATAGATAGATAAAGTGCGATACAAGCCGGTAGAGTTTGATTACAAGCCCAAGTCCAAATGATTACAAGAATAATTGACATTTCAATCCCCCTTTGTCATCAGGTGCCAAAAAGGCATACCGGTCAGGTTCAAGTTAGGTTTCTTCCTAATACATGCCTGGCACAACCCTATAGGTCCAGCAAAGGATCGCCGACCCCCATGAAAGCTAAGGAATCTCGTCCAGGTTACTGTCAGCAATAGCCCGGGTGTATGCTATCCAACGAGCATCTACTATGTCTCCATGTGAGCTGGTAAACATCATGCACCCAAACAACCACAGTAGGTACGCCTCGAAGTGATGAGCAAGCTGGTATGACGTGAAGTCCTCCGCCATCCTCTCCAACTGCATAACATACTATTGAAATTTTAGTAAAATTAACTTGAATGGAATGACATAGCCTAGGCGACTGCTATATACTTAACTTACCTAAAAAAGCTTCAGCAACTGCAGCTGCGGCCCGTGTTTCTTACTTGCTGCAATGGCAAGGTCCACTTCTTGCTGCTGTAGGACACCCTAGAATCTCTATACCAAGTCATGACGCTAGCCCACGGGTGTGATGGAGGCTCCAATGGGCCTTCCATGTATACGTAGCCCGGTAAGCATGGACACGTCCTGCTGCATCACATAGTCATCTCCCCGAATGGCATGTGGAAGGTGTGCATCTCGGGCCTCCAACATCCACCAAGGCTGAGAGGAGTGACTAGTCGCAGGGGAAACATCTGGACCGCTTCGGTTGCTCATGGTCGTCATCTGCATCAGCTGCATCCTCGCTTGTTGCTTTGATCATGCGCGCAAGAGGAAGCAGCCCAGCATGCGATGGCCTAAAAAAAGAAACATTACAAATTTTGGCAAGCAAATGACAATAGCAAAGAAATGATAACATGTGTTCACAAGTACACAAACCTAGGGACCCACTGCGGGTGAATTGCCCAAGCTTTCTTTGGCACCCGGGCATGAAGGACGGGGACAGCATTGTTCCCCTCCGTGACATGCGCGTAAGCACGGTGCCGCTGGTCTAAAGAATCATTAAGCAGCTCCATCCTGTGACATAAAAAACATTTTCAATTAGCATGGCATGAAATATAGCACCACAAATAACATGACTTCGAAAAAAACTCGAAATATGATAAACATAACAAATAATACAAAGTTGTACATATGGCCACAAAAAGGAAATTATAAGGTCCAATATTACTTATGACAAATAAAGAGATCCATAAGATCCAATATTACAAATGACAAATAACGGGGTACATAAGGTCCAATAGTACATAACACCACTAGCGACAGGAGTACATAAAGTCCAACACTACATAGTACAAATAAGAGGATGGATAAGGTCAAATAGCATGCGGGTACACACAGATACATAAATATACTGCACTCATTACACAACATAGTCATATTCCTCAAGGGAAGTTTGTCCTCCGTGATGGCCCCTCCCACGGCCTCTTCCACGTCGGGTTCCTGAGGTGGAGACAACTGCACCGTTGGTGCATGGACCAGCATCGTCCGTCGATGGACCACCACCGTCGGTTGGGGCAGAAGTAGTGGTTGGACAATCAATTGTTTTGTGTCCGAACTTCTCACATGTCCTACACCTTCTTATTGGCCCTCCTACTTTAGACTCATCCATATCGTTGCGTATACACCTTGTTTGAGGACATCCCCCTTTTCCATGGCAGTGTCAAAGCATGTGCATTGGGGGAAGGCCTGTTGGCAAGTCTGTATTATAAACCGAGAAGTCACCACATGACATGAATCCTTAAAACTCAACAGTCCATGTTTGCTCCATGTTATCCTTCAAGTAAAAGGGAGAGATATAACCCATACTCGAAACTCCTACTTGGGATAGTGAGGCAAGCACATGTGAGGAAGGAACATGTAAAAGCTTTGGCTTATTACATGTGCATTCCGTCCATCCATTAAATTATCGTCCGAGGTTTACTTCATGAGTCACAAGGGTTGTATCCCTTCTGACACCTCCTTTGGCTCTCATAGTTATCTGAAAATGGTTGTCGTGCGTACCCATTGCAAGCACTATGTGTTGTGATGCCTTAGTAACAGATTTCTCTAGCCATTTGTAAATCTTGTTGCAATAGGGTGTCTGCACTATTGAGCTATGAAGAACTGCCGCTGCATGACGCTTTTGATAGTACTTTATGATGCCATACAACATACCTTCAATGATTGCAATGAGAGGGAGACCATACAAACCTCTTATAACCCAATTGTAAACCTCTGGTAGGTTGGAGGCCATGATGCCCTACCTAACACAAAAATTGAACATCCTATCAAAACAAAATCAAAAATTTAAACTTAGGGAAATCAGGTAATTTTATTTGAACAACTACTCACCTTGCACCTAATGTGTCAAAGAGAAATGCCCACTTTTCCTTGGGCTCCGCTTGAATCCAGTGAGAGAAGCACTTGATGTTCCATCCCCTTCGCTGCCGTATGTTTGGATCATCTAGCCCTTCACCGAGTGGAGGTAGTCCAGGTCTCACCCCAGGGTTTTCATCTCTCACTGCCTTCTTGCTCATCTCAACGACGTGAGCCCGAGTTAGGTCATCTAACTCCTTCCACAATGCATTAAACTTGCACTCCTAGTTTTGGCAGGACAATAACCTGAACATATCCATCAGATTCTTGCTTCTAAATTTGTTATAGAATTCACCGCCATACGATGCAGGCACCACCTACTCTGCAGGTCAGGCCAAGGAAACGGCTCATCTGAATCCTCTTGCAAAGACTTGACCGTCGATAATAAGCCAGCATGTCGATCATGAATGAGACAAATGTTTCACCGCTCCTACACTATTAGACCTGAGGCAACGGGACTGCACACATGGCGTACATATTCTAGGATAAGGGATGGGACATGGTCCACACCCTACACTAGTCAGAACAGAAGGAAACAACCCGAGTAGTACTCGGGTAGGACTCCTAAGCTAGTATTTGGATAGGATTTTCATGTAACCCTGTCCTCCCAAACTATATAAGGGCGGGCAGGGACGCCCCTCCAAACCAATCCACATCTAAGGTGATACAAACCACCACACAAGATGTAAGGTATTACACATACTGCGGCCTAAACCTGTCTAAAGTTTCGTGTTCTTTACACCTTCGAGTTTCTAATCTCGGCGATACCCCACCTACAATCTACCATCTCGGGGGTACCCCTCGGTGGGTTTTAAGGTTAAACACCCACAGCTGGTGCGCCAAGTAGGGGTGTTCATCGAGCCTCCACCGGCAAACTCGATGGCATCTTTTGACTTCACCATCAATGTGCTCGATGAGGGTACAACTTTCATCTTCAGCTCCTGGATCTGCATCGCCAACGGCTCGGGTGGTTTCAATAGGCATCTGGCCGACACCGGGGAGTTGGAGGCATCTGCAACAACCCAACGTAGTCGCCTCAACAAGTTTGTTGACAACCTCGATGAGATGCTACTCCCTGACCTAGCCAAGGAGATCGAGGAGGAGTCTGTTTTTGATGCGATTTCAACTCATGCTACACCAGGACTTCTCGAGTCAGATTCCATCCGATCTGGGGAGCGGCATACCTGACTCCTATTTGGCTTAGAAATGCGGCTTCTGGCTACCAGGAGCCCATGCGATTTGAGTCCCTCTCCGATCTGGAGGAGGACTTGGATCGCCTTCTCAAGATTGGAGAAGGGGGAGCCACTGCTTGTCGGGAGGCCCCCATCTTCGACAAGTACTCAGACTCAGATGACGACTCCGAACCCTTATCGAGTAGTCATCTAGGCCTAACTATAACTTCAACGCCGCAAGGCCGGTTCATGTACTAGAAGGGCATGGAACCCTCTGAGCTACTCGAATACGACTCCCGACTTGTGGCCTTCACACAAGAACTACCTTTCCAAGAAGGCAAGCCCCTCTCTCCCATCGCCGAGAAGGGAGAGGGTGAGATAGTACTAGTCGACTATAGCTCCAGCGGCGAATTATGGCCGGAACATCATGTCTACATGGGCTCCATCCCTGAGCATGCCGATGATGATGAATCAGGAAGAGAGTACGACGACAAACTACTCATGGATGTCTTCGTTGACGAGCGCACGGTGGATGCCCCCTAAGATGAAGACGAGGAGCGCTGGAGGACCCGAAGGGAGAAAAATGCCAAACATGATAAATGCAGGCAGAACGTAGAAGCTCGTGCTCGGAACCCACCTCACCGCGGAAACCTTAACGGTGCTTTCACCACAGCCGACGATCGCCAGTACAACACTCCGATTGGAAACATCATTGAAGCGGCCTTGCTAATTCAGAGGCTACCCCAAAACCCGGACACCGAGAGGTTGCTGCAGCTAACGCAGCGCGCTATTGTCCAACTAGACCAGCGGGACCCCATGACTTCGCTGCAGCATAGCCGCTCAAGATCTGAGCACCACACAAGCTCCGTCCCTCAGGCTAGTTGTTGCAGAACCAACCTGAATTACACCGGCTCAAGTACGCAAGTCCTCTCTCTCAAGGGCTCCAACATGCTTCAATCGGTGTAATCCCTTGGCCTGTCGGGTAACGTCCCGATAAACCACCGAAAGCAGGATCCAACAAGGTACCTCGCACGAAGGCGAGTCTAGAGATACAATTGCCATCATATTTTACATCACAAGCACTTATATTACAAGAGTTTATAGAATAGCATAAGTTTTAGACTGATAAAAGTTATTACAAACCAGATTAAACTTCAAGTTCACAACAGCGGAATTCAAAGTACGATAACTGTACACGTCGCCAGTATGGACATCATGCTAAGCCATGGCATGACCTCACTCATTACGGTCGGTGTTGGCCGGGGATGGGTCCCACTCCACGGACCAACCATCAGGCAAAGCATAGGGCCAAGGCATGGGAAGAGTAGGGTCTTCAGAGACATTACCTGAAATAAAATCATAAGGCAAGGCTGAGTACTATACTCAGCAAGGCTTACCCGTTATTGGGTATACTTAGCCCATAACGAGACCATGAAGGCTTTAATAGGGTTTTTGGGTTTTGTTTCAGCTGAAAAGCAACAAAGAGTAGGTCCTTACTTTCATATTTTAGCTTTCCGATTCTAGTTCCTTTAACCATTTTAAGTGAGCACCTGTAACTACTCAAGCAAGGTAGAGTCTTTTTATACACCAGTATTAATCATCAACAACATTACTCTTGTTACTCTATGTGGCAAAAGAGTTAAGCAGTCTCAATCTTCGTGAGAAACGGACGATTCTGAATCGAATTTCAACCCTTGCAAGGTAAACCTAAATCACACGCTTGGAACACCAATAGGTCATTCCGAAGCAACTGTTTGCCTTTCATTCCGGGTCATGGAACAAAGCCACCACAAGCGACTGTTGGACTATACGCACATCCAATGTGCAGGACATACGTCTGTAGCGCACATGACCGTATTCCCATCTGCTCTGCAGAACGTACTCACACAGTCAGTGCGTGTAAACATAAAATAAAAGTCGAGTGGTGGGGGACGAGTCCACTTGCCGGGCCGATTGGTTACTAGGCTTACCGCTTACCATATTTCGCGGGATGTGGCTAGTACTTTCAAACGCTTAACTGCCACTACCACACACTGCGACCTTAACCAAATTCATCAACACAGACGTGGTATCCTTTCTTTCCAAGATGCTACACATAACCCCGTCCGTCATCCATATAGTGATTGCAGAATTGTAATAAATCAATTCCTATATCACGCGAGTGGCAGGAAATCACTCGACTTTTACCGGTCCTATTAGCATAGCACTAGTCGGACTCAGTTTCTAATATTCAGTACATTTGTTCCTAGGGAGATGCATCGACGGTTTCCAGACAACTCCTAAGAACTTAATGCACAAGTATATAAATATATAAAGGTAAATTGCAGTGTAAATAAGATACTGGGTTTATGTCTGGGGCTTGCCTTCGCTGGTGGGGCTGGGGTCAGAGATGTTAATAAATTCTCCCGAACTCGGGTTCAGGGCCTTAGTTATGTCTCCGACAATGTTCCCGGCGTCTTCAGAGACTTCCACTTCGGGTTCCGGGTGAATCTGATAATCACCGTCAGCGAGAAACGTCGAGTCTACATGTGATGAAAATGATGCAGTTTAGAAAATGCATAGATTGTTACTCCACTTCACAATAAAGTTGCAATCCATCGAACTTAACACTATAAACTAGCAAACAACACAGTTGCCAATTACTGGGCAGTCATTTATCGGGTATTAACCCATATACTTAGTTACATTAAGTGACAGGGGAGGGGTAACTCTAAACATTTAACTAACTACATGAAGTAGCATGGTTGACTATTAAACTAATTACATTTAACACCTTTATTTATTTAACTAGCTAATCACCTTGAATAACCCTACATTATTATTTAATATGGATCTACTATTAATCCTAACATTTTTACTATGGATTACACATTTAAAAAGGAAGTTATGGTAAAAATTTCAAATACAGACACCAACATAAACACTCTTAATTAAAATTTAAGTGTTTCATCAATATATAATAAAAGTACTCAAATTTCTAAGTAAATGAGCAGTAGAGAACTCGAGATTTTTATACAGAGCTATACATGGCACATACAATCTAAGTTCCAAATTTCAGCTACAACACATGCATATAACATGAGATACAAATAAAACACTCATTTCTTAGTATTTATTTTACATCAAAAACTATACTCATAAAGCTTAAACTTGCTATATAAAAGTAGTCGAATTTAACTTAACGATTCCAACAAAACTGGTTTGGCATTTTTCTGAATTTCCTACAATTTTCTACATATTTTTGAAGTTCACAGCTTTTGAATTGGGAGGGGCCTTCGGAAATTTACAGGGATACCCTTAGAACTTTTGAAATCTTCGCATATATGTCCTTGGCTCATCGGGGAAGAAGGGCAGAGAGGTCGCTGGTGAAATTCCAGCGAGGGGAATGGTGGGGGTTGGAGGAGAAGGGGTCAACGAGCTTCAGGAGCTCAAGGCGCACCTACTGGGGGCCTGGAAAAAGGAAGGGGATGGTCGGAGGGGGCGTTCCCACAGCGCTTGTCGGCGAGGGGGTTTCCGTCGAGGAGAAGGGCCAAGCTTGGGCTTGACAGCTGCAGGAGGATGAGGGGAAACTATTGGAGTAATCGAATTGGACGGAGGAGGGTTGGAGGTAAGAGCTTGACGGCGGACAGGAACTTACTGGTGAAGCGGTAACGGCGGCGAGGTAGCTCCGGTGGAGGTCCGGCCACGGGGAGTGGTTTGGGAGTGTCAGGGGAGCGAGGGGAAACTTCCTAGGGGTTGTGGTGGTGCGGGGAGGATTGGAGTGGGCTGCCCACGGCAAACAGGAGGGCGCCGGAGTTGGAGGAGATGGCGGCGGTGGTGCTCGGGGTTCCGGGCAAGTAGAAAGCAGAAACGGGAATGGAATGGGGAGAGAGGGAGCTAGTGCTGCTCTTGAACCAGAAAAGAGGGGGCGAGGGGGCATGCATGGGCAGTGCCACGGCAGTGGTGAGATAGCGGTGGCAGAGCCGCGGGACGGCGTGGCACGCACGCAAGAGAGCCAGGGAGGAGGAGCTAGAGCAGCGCTCAGGTTGGGGGCGACGCGTGGAGCGGCTACGAGCTAGAGGTGGCGCCGGGGAAGCAGTGCTAACACCGGTGGCAGAGGAGCAGTGGGCGAAGCAGAGGAGGTGCCAGAGGAGGAAGAAGAGGGAAGGAGGTCCGAGGGGCCTCATTGGAAAATGCAAAAACCTCAGGGACTTCACTGCAAACAGAAATTTCCCACTGATCCAGAGCTCTAATGAGGAAATGGTCAAAATAGAAGTTGTAGAACTTTTCAAATCCTATAACTTTGCTTTAGGGATCAAGTTCAGAAACCTAAAGCACAATGTTTTATTTTACCATTTTGACCCAAATTAATCTTTACGTAAGTTTTGTCCTAGTAGTGTAAATTTTATGGACTCTTGGGCTTAGTTGCAATCATTTATGGCTGGTCATGATTGCTTTTCCACTTTTACATTTTGACCCTTGGTAACTTTTGGATGTTACTTTTATATTTCAACTAAGTTACATAAAAGGACTTATATTTTTGTGAAATTACAGAATTGCCCTTATTTTCATAACTTCACTCAAATTTCACACAATTCAAACCATACACAACAATTTTTTCTATTGGCTTGCTCTATTTGACACCTAGGGTGTCACAACCTTCCCCCCTAAAAGGAATCTCGTCCCGACATTACAGGAGTATTATAGTAAGAGAGTAGATACCTAAGAATTCTTGAGGAAGTCCGGAAAGTTCTTTTGAAGATAGTTTTCGGTTTCCCAGGTAGCTTCTTCTTCTGTATGATGATTCCACTGGATCTTAAACATTTTGACTGTTGCTCTTCTAGTATTTCTTTCCTTGGTATCTAAGATTGTGATTGGAAGTTCCTTACAAGAAAGATCGGGTTCGATATCGATACCTTGCGTATCCACGATTTCGGTAGGAACGCTGATACATTTCTTCAGCTGAGATACATGGAAAACATTATGAATAGCTACTAGCTGAGGAGGAAGTTGAAGTCAATAAGCTACGGGTCCACAAATTTCAAGGATTTCAAAAGGACCAACGTAGCGAGGAGCGAGTTTGCCCTTGATACCAAATCGTTGAACACCTCGAGTAGGAGATACTCGCAGGTATACAAAATCACCTACTTCAAACTGTATTGGTTTCCTCGTTTTGTCTGCGTAGCTCTTTTGTCTTGATTGAGCTGCTTTAAGATTATTCCGAATGATTTTTACCTTTTCCTCTGCCTCGTTGACGAGATCAGGTCCAAAGATTTCACGTTTACCAGTCTGAGACCAATTCAAAGGAGTTCTGCATTGGTGACCATATAAGGCTTCAAAAGGAGCCATTTTGATACTTGACTGATAACTGTTATTGTAGGAAAATTCCGCTAAAGCTAAGCATTTGTCCCAATGCTTGTCATACTGGATCACGCAAGCTCGAAGCATATCTTCTAAGATTTGGTTTATCCTTTCTGTTTGCCCATCTGTTTGCGGATGATATGCGGAGCTTCGGATTAACTTGGTTCCAAGAGTTTGTTGAAATTGCTCCCAGAAACGAGCAACAAATTGTGCTCCACGATCAGAGATGATCGTTTTAGGTATCCCATGGAGACGAACGATCTGGTCTAGATATATTTCCGCATACTTCCTAGCAGTGTAAGTGGTATGTACTGGAAGAAAATGAGCGGTCTTAGTTAATCTATCCACAATCACCCAAATAGAATCATGCCTCTGGGAAGTATTGGGTAAACCTACGATAAAATCCATGCTGATATCTTCCCATTTCCAAGAAGGAATAGGTATAGGCTGCAGTGTACCAGAAGTCCTTAAGTGACTGGCCTTAATTCTCTGGCTAGTATCACACTCAGAGACGTACTTTGCTATTTCTCTTCTCATACGAGTCCACCAAAAATTCTGTTTCAAGTCTTGATACATTTTCGTACTGCCAGGGTGCATAGCAAATTTGGATAGATGGGCTTCATCCATTATTTGCTTGTGAAGCTGATGGTTTTTGGGTACAACCATACGTCCATTAAACCGTAGAATTCCCTTAGGATCCTCTTGAAAACATTTATATTTTTCTTCTCCTTGGGCTAATTGTTGCTTGATAATTATGACTCTTTTATCATGTCGTTGTGCCATAACGATACTATCTTGGAGTATAGGCTTAATGACTAAATGATTCAGACTGCCTTGAGGAACGATCTCTAGGCTAAGCTTTCTCATTTCCCAGCAAAGAGTATTGCTAAAAACTTCTACTGATAAGCAATGACAATGCGGTTTGCGGCTAAGTGCATCCACGACCACATTGGCTTTACCTGGATGGTAGTGTACTTCAAGATCATAATCCTTTATAAGCTCTAACCAACGTCTTTGTCTCATATTCAAGTCTGCTTGCGTAAAGATGTACTTTAGACTCTTATGATCTGTGTAAATATTGCACTTGGTACCCATAAGATGGTGTCTCCAAAGTTTAAGTGCATGTATAATAGCTGCAAGCTCAAGATCATGAGTAGGATAATTCTGCTCATGCGTCCGAAGTGCTCTAGAGGCATAGGCAATCACACGGTTATCTTGCATAAGTACACACCCAAGTCCGGTGCCTGATGCATCACAGTAGACATCAAAAGGTCTGGATGTGTCTGGCTGAGCCAAAACTGGAGCGGTGGTAAGATGTGCTCTTAAGGTGTGGAAAGCTTCGTCACATTTCTCATTCCAGGAGAATTTAACTCCTTTCTTCAATAGTTCTGTCATGGGCTTGGCTATTCGGGAGAAATCTGGAATGAAACGACGGTAATAGCCAGCAACACCAAGAAAGCTGCGAATTTGATGGATCGAAGTAGGGGGTTTCCAATCCATTACTTCCTGAACTTTGCTCGGGTCAACAAATATACCGTCCTTGGAAATGGTATGACCCAAAAATTTGACGGTATCGAGCCAAAATTCACATTTAGAGAATTTGGCATACAGATGGTGATCTTGCAAACGTTGAAGAACAACATGAAGATGTTTAACGTGATCTTCAAGATTTTTGGAATAGATCAAAATATCATCGATAAAAACCACGACGAATTTATCGAGTTCCGGCATGAAGATAGAGTTCATGAGATACATGAAGTATGCCGGTGCATTGGTAAGACCAAAGGACGTAACCAGATATTCATAGAGTCCATATCTGGTGGAGAAAGCTATTTTTGGAATATCGCTTGGTCTAATCTTTATCTGATGATACCCAGAGCGAAGGTTAATTTTGGAGAATACCTTGGCTCCGGCTAACTGATCAAACAGGATATCAATGCGTGGAAGAGGATACTTATTTTTAATAGTAACCGCATTGAGGGGACGATAGTCAACACATAGTCTAAGACTATTATCCTTTTTCTTAACGAA
Organism: Panicum hallii; assembly: GCF_002211085.1. Taxonomy (NCBI): domain Eukaryota; kingdom Viridiplantae; phylum Streptophyta; class Magnoliopsida; order Poales; family Poaceae; genus Panicum; species Panicum hallii. Next base: position 44,149,320 of record NC_038050.1, on the reverse strand, counting down.
CAAGGCAGGGCATCCCCAAGGTGAAGCACTTGGGCGAATATAACCCTTATCCAGGAGTTCTTGAAGTTGAAGTTTTAACTCTGCTAGTTCATTGGCCGCATACGATAAGCTCTCTTAGAAATGGGGGCTGTGCCAGGTTGTAGCTCTATAACAAATTCAACATCCCTATCTGGGGGCATTCCAGGTAACTCGTCCAGAAAAACATATGGGTACTCACACACAGCAGGAATATCTTTTAACTTGATCCCTTTTAAAGCATATACACAAGAGCTGATATACTCCGACTGTGGTAGATGAAAGATGGTATGTCCATATTCCGGGGAATTTATCTCAACTATACGAGAAAAGATATCTAAAGATATTCGATGTTTGGTCATACAATCCATACCTAGGAGAATATCCATTCCTTCTAGGTTTAATGAAATTAAGGCCGTTCTTATTAAAGTGCTACCCATCTGGATTGGTACATCTCTACAAATTTGATTTGGTGCAATTCTACCACCAGGGGTTGTTATCATATATGTTCCATTAGTGGGGTAGAAATCCAAACCTATTTTGGTCCCAAACCTTGTACTGATAAAACTATGGGTTGCACGAGAATCAAAAAGTATAATAGCAGGGTGATGGTGTAGAGTGAATGTACCCGTCATCACTGGTGCACCTTCCGGAAGTTCCGATAGAGTAGTAAAATTTACTCTTCCTTGACGGACTTGCATAACCTGCCTTTTGCCCTTATTCTTGGGGTTAGAGTTGGAAGCCTGTCCAGGGAATGTTTTCCTTGGTTGTGGGCAGTCTTTAACAAAACGTGCCGGACTGCCGCAGTTGAAACACCTATTGATGTTATTCCCTTGATTAAATTGCGGAGGGTTTGGCCTTAGACCGACTGATCGTTGCTGCTGCTGAGATTGAGGCACTGGTGGCCTGTTGAATCGGGGCTGCTGAGGAGGTCTAGCTACCATCTGCCTATCGGGACATTTCTGGGCAGAGCTCGGGGAGCTGGGTTCTGAATTACCCGATATCTCGAAGGTTGTGCATTCGAGGGTCCAGTCGATATTTTCTGCCTTTTCTCAGCTTGATGGGCTGAGATACAGTCCTCTTGGGTAATGGCCATGTTGACCAATTCCTTGAAGTTGTCGGCCCTAACCAGATTCAAGCGCTCTTTCAGTTTGGTGTTTAGTCCGCGATGGAATCTATCTCTTTTCTTGGCGTCCGTGTCAGCATGGTAGCCTGCGTACTGGCACAGGTGATTGAAAGCCTGTGCATATTGCAGTACAGTGCGGTTCCCTTGGGTAAGCGTCAAAAATTCATTAAGCTTCCGCTCAATGAGTCCTTCCGGGATATGTTGTGCTCTAAAGGCGGCCTTGAATTCTTCCCAAGTAACAACATGTCCATCCGGTTGCATTGCATAGTAGTTGTCCCACCAAATGCGAGCGTTACCACGGAGCTGTTGGGCTACGAAGAGAGTTTTGTTGGCTTCGGAGCATGGGACAGAAAGTAGTGCAAATTTGGATTCGATTGTACGGAGCCATGCATCTGTGTCAAGGGGTTCTTCAGTCTTATGGAAGAGCGGGGGCTGCATACTGAAGAAATCCTGATAACCAGCTGATGGATGATCTTCACGTCCACGTTGAGGAGAACGGAACTGATGCTGCTGTGCTTGCACTAACATGTCCAGGAGCTCAGTCTGACGGGCCATTACTTCCGCTAGATTTGGCGGTGGCGGAGGTGGTTGTTGTGAACCACTAGCCTGGTCTGGTCTGAATCCCTCTGGGGTTCTGCGTGTAGCGCCAACCATCTAAAATATAGAAGTTGTCCATTAGCATTCACCAATACTTGCTTCTATTTTTAGAAATCACATAGTACCAGCATAACATATACTAAAACAGTGCCAAGCAATAAATCCAATTCACAAAGTATTAACTTCACCATCCAAACCGCATTCAGATTTACATTACCAACTGAAACTTATTCCATATTACATCACATTGTTCCTCAATACAAACCAAACCGTACATAGGTTTGCCACATATATTACAGCAAGTGGCTCGCAGATCACCTGACTACTCACTCTCATGTCACACTATGTCACACTATCTACATCTAGGATGCCGTTAACTCAAACGAGACTAGAAGTCATCGAGGTTGCCCCCGGATGACTGACTACCGGAAGAGGAATGATAGGGACTAAGAACAGGATCTCCATGCTCAGAGTCAATTTCAAAGACTCCTTCAACTTCTTCGGGGTCTTCTTCTTCGTCTTCACTCTCAAACTCATCAACATCAGGCTGCACTGGTTGCTCATGAAGCATGTTGATATAGTCAATAGCTTGGCCAAGATTAAGGTTGAGCTCATGAACTTGTTCCTAGAGGAAGTCAATAACAGTGTCGCGCTGGACAATGAGAGCATCACTCTCAACAATTTGTTCCTCTCGATGCTGAATGGTTTCCTCCCGCTGAGTAATAACCTCTTCTTTGGCCGTGACAGTGGCTTGAAGTCCCTCAATCTGCGTATTCTGTCGGCCAACCTGATTACGATACCCTTGGGCTATGTTGGTTAAGCGATAGATACCGTGCTACTGAAGTGTCTGGTAACGATACTGTGCATTCATGAATCTAACCGCAGTGCGTAGGGTTTCTCCGGCCAGATTTCCCAATAAATGGTCACAGTATGTCACTCTAAAAGTCCATTCTGGGTCACGAGAATCCATTGCAGGAAATAAATCGATAGGATATCCTGCAACTTCCTCAGGATGTTGATCACAGAAGATGTGAATAGCTTCCATAGCTACCGCTTCAAAAGTATCGGCGAGGCGATGACCAATCACATTAACTTCAATAGGCTGCCATAGAGATAAGGTAGGATGTGGAGGAACAGTCATCTTCACCCGACAATGGGGAACACTTACTTCTTCATACTCTACTCCATCATAAGGTGGAGGCTCGGTGTAGCCAAACACCTGAAGAGATTCCCACAAAAGACGAGGAAAACCCTTCCAATGCAAAGCATTGGTATGAGCGTGTCCTGCAGAATCCCAAAAGAACCTTGGAAGCTCTGCCATCTGAAACAAGGATTCAAATGGTGAGATTACAGGTTTTCATCCATACACCTCGAGAAGATTGTGGAAAATTGTGAGTTAGACTTTATGAATTGACTGGATTGCAACTATCCGGCTAAATACTCACAAGATAAAAGAAGCAAGATGACCTATTCTGATAACAGCAGAATCTGAAAATCAAAAGATTATTCTAGATATTGAGAATGAAACGATCAAGGATGGATCTCTTTAACCTAAGACTATTGGTAAGACTGTTGGTATGACTATAACAAGGCAGCTCTACTGATTAACAACACTCTTAGTCATCCATAATACAAAAACCATGCCACTCATTCAATCAAATCAAGGAATATGTATGCACGCGCTACGCGTCCTTACAACTCAGAATAATTGCCAAATTTGTTTGGACTTACGTGATTAGTTTCGGTGGCACAATATATTCGCCTCTCCCTATAATAGCTAGTCAATTATCCTTATTCGTCTTAACCTATTTAACCGTGGTTAGTGTACCTGTAGAAAATACAGTATATCTGAACCTTCCATGCCAGCACTCATGAAAGCGTCCACAAACATTACTGTTCACTATAGAAACAGCATCTGCACAATTACCGCCGTACAGACGACGTTAGCATACGTTATCGAAACAACGTATTCACGGAGATACCGCTAAATGCGGGGATATGAATAGCAATCACCATACCCTGCGCCGAACCATATACTCCCAATATAATCAACCGAAGTTGATATATTGGCAGCATCTCAAGTAGGCCACTGCTTGAGAAACAGCGTTCGGTTCACATCACCGACAGGAAGGCTAACTCCCCAGTTAGCTGAGGATCCTTACCTTCTTACCTTATCGTCGAAGGCATCATTGCAGAATGTAAAGTTGATTGTGCATAAATTTAAGGTTTAAATAGAAAGTAGTGCTGGAAGTCAGAGTTATATACATATACTATAGCCACCTTTAATTCCCTTGAATATCACCCTAGGGCTTTACGTACTAAGCACAATCCGTAAAGAAACCAACGTAGTTTTGCAAAATACTTTGTTGGTTTAATTTTATACTAAAAATATTTTTAAGGTCAACCATATCTCCAGGGTACACTTGTTAGCTCTGATACCAGCTGTGGCAGAACCAACCTGAATTACACCGGCTCAAGTACGCAAGTCCTCTCTCTCAAGGGCTCCAACGTGCTTCAAACGGTGTAATCCCTTGGCCTGTCGGGTAACGTCCCGATAAACCACCAAAAGCAGGATCCAACAAGGTACCTCGCACGAAAACGAGTCTAGAGATACAATTGCCATCATATTTTACATCACAAGCACTTATATTACAAGAGTTTATAGAATAGCATGAGTTTTAGATTGATAAAAGTTATTACAAACCAGATTAAACTTCAAGTTCACAACAGCGGAATTCAAAGTACGATAACTGTACACGTCGCTAGTATGGACATCATGCTAAGCCATGGCATGACCTCACTTGTTACGGTCGGTGTTGGCCGGGGACGGGTCCCATTCCACGGACCAACCATCGGGCAAAGCATAGGGCCAAGGCATGGGAAGAGTAGGGTCTTCAGAGACATTACCTGAAATAAAATCATAAGGCAAGGCTGAGTACTCTAATACTCAGCAAGGCTTACCCGGTATTGGGTATACTTAGCCCATAACGAGACCATGAAGGCTTTAATAGGGTTTTTAGGTTTTGTTTCAGCTGAAAAGCAACAAAGAGTAGGTCCTTACTTTCATATTTTAGCTTTCAGATTCTAGTTCCTTTAACCATTCTAAGTGAGCACCTGTAACTACTCAAGCAAGGTAGAGTCTTTTTATACACCAGTATTAATCATCAACAACATTACTCTTATTACTCTATGTGGCAAAAGAGTTAAGCAGTCTCAATCTTCGTGAGAAATGGATGATTCTGAATCGAATTTCAACCCTTGCAAGGTAAACCTAACTCACACACTTGGAACACCAATAGGTCATTCCGAAGCAACTGTTCGCCTTTCATTCCGGGTCATGGAACGAAGCCACCACAAGCGACTGTTGGACCATACGCACATCCAATGTGCAGGACATACGTCTGTAGCGCGACTACATGACCGTATTCCCATCTGCTCTGCAGAACGTACTCCCACAGTCAGTGCGTGTAAACATAAAATAAAAGTCGAGTGTTGGGGAACGAGTCCACTTGCCGGGCCAATTGGTTACTAGGCTTACCGCTTACCATATTTCGCGGCATGTGGCTAGTACTTTCAAACGCTTAACTGCCACTACCACACACTGCGACCTTAACCAAATTCATCAACACAGACGGGGTATCCTTTCTTTCCAAGATGCTACACATAACCCCGTCCGTCATCCTTATAGTGATTGCAGAATTGTAATCAATCAATTCCTATATCGCGCGAGTGACAGGAAATCACTCGACTTTTACCGGTCCTATTAGCATAGCACTAGTCGGACTCAGTTTCTAATATTCAGTACATTGGTTCCTAGGGAGATGCATCGACGGTTTCCAGACAACTCCTAAGAACTTAATGCACAAGTATATAAATATATAAAGGTAAATTGCAGTGTAATAAGATACTGGGTTTATGTCCGGGGCTTGCCTTCGCTGGTGGGGCTGGGGTCAGAGATGTTAATAAATTCTCCCGAACTCGGGTTCGGGGCCTCAGTTATGTCTCCGACAATGTTCCCGGCGTCTTCAGAGACTTCCACTTTGGGTTCCGGGTGAATCTTATAATCACCGTCGGCGAGAAACGTCGAGTCTACATGTGATGAAAATGATGCAGTTTAGAAAATGCATAGATTGTTACTCCACTTCACAATAAAGTTGCAATCCATCGAACTTAACACTATAAACTAGCAAGCAACACAATTGCCAATTACTGAGCAGTCATTTATCAGGTATTAACCCATATACTTAGTTACATTAAGTGATAGGGGAGGGGTAACTCTAAACATTTAACTAACTACATGAAGTAGCATGGTTGACTATTAAACTAATTACATTTAACACCTTTATTTATTTAACTAGCTAATCACCTTGAATAACCCTAAGTTATTATTTAATATGGATCTACTATTAATCCTACCATTTTTACTATGGATTACACATTTAAAAGGAAGTTATGGTAAAAATTTCAAATACAAACACCAACATAAACACTCTTAATTAAAATTTAAGTGTTTCATCAATATATAATAAAAGTACTCGAATTTCTAAGTAAATGAGTAGCAAGGAACTCGAGATTTTTACACAGAGCTATACATGGCACATACAATCTAAGTTCCAAATTTCAGCTACAACACATGCATATAACATGAGATACAAATAAAACACACATTTCTTAGTATTTATTTTACATCAAAAACTATACTCATACAGCTTAAACTTGCTATATAAAAGTAGTCGAATTTGACTTAAGGATTCCAACAAAATTAGTTTGGCATTTTTCTGAATTTTCTACAATTTTCTACATATTTTTGAAGTTCACAGCTTTTGAATTGGGGGGGCTCTGGAAATTTACAGGGATACCCTTTGAACTTTTGAAATCTTCGCATGTATGTCCTTGGCTCATCGGGGAAGAAGGGCAGAGAGGTCGTTGGCAAAATTCCGGTGAGGGGAATGGCGGGGGTTGGAGGAGAAGGGGTCAACGAGCTTCAGGAGCTCAAGACGCACATGCTGGGGGCCTGGAAAAAGGAAGGGGATGGTCGGAGGAGGCGTTCCCACGGCGGCCGAGGCGGCGGCGGAGGGGCGCTCGACGGCGAGGGGGTTTCCGGCGAGGAGAAGGGCCAAGCTTGGGCTTCACAGCTGCAGGAGGATGAGGGGAAACTATTGGAGTAGTCGAATTGGACGGAGGAGGGTTGGAGGTAAGAGCTCGACGGCGGACAGGAACTTACTGGTGAAGCGGTAACGGCGGCGAGGTAGCTCCGGTGGAGGTCCAGCCACGGGGAGTGGTTTGGGAGCGTCAGGGGAGCGAGAGGAAACTTCCTAGGGGGTTGTGGTGGTGCGGGGAGGATTGGAGTGGGCTGCCCACGGCGAACAGGAGGGCGCCGGAGTTGGAGGAGATGGCGGCAGTGGTGCTCGGGGTGCCGGGCAAGTAGAAAGCAGAAACGGGAATGGAATGGGGAGAGAGGGAGCTAGTGCTGCTCTTGACATAGAAAAGAGGGGGTGAGGGGGCATGCACGGGCAGTGCCACGGCGGCGGTGAGATAGCGGCGGCAGAGCCACGGGACGGCGTGGCACGCGCGCAAGAGAGCCAGGGAGGAGGAGTTAGAGCGGCGCTCGGGTTGGGGGCGACGCGTGGAGCGGCTAGGAGCTGGAGGTGGCGCCGGGGAAGCGGCACTGACACTAGTGGCAGAGGAGCAGTGGGCGAAGCAGAGGAGGTGCCAGAGGAGGAAGAAGAGGGAAGGAGGTCCGAGGGGCCTCATTGGAAAATGCAAAAACCTCAGGGACTTCACTGCAAACAGAAATTTCCCACTGATCCAGAGCTCTAATGAGGAAATGGTCAAAATAGAAGTTGTAGAACTTTTCAAATCCTATAACTTTGCTTTAGGGCTCAAGTTCAGAAACCTAAAGCACAATGTTTTATTTTACCATTTTGCACTCAAATTAATCTTTACATAAGTTTTGTCCTAGTAGTGTAAATTTTATGGACTCTTGGGCTTAGGTTCAATCATTTATGGCTGGTCATGATTGCTTTTCCACTTTTACATTTTGACCCTTGGTAACTTTTGGATGTTACTTTTATATTTCAACTAAGTTACATAAAAGGACTTATATTTTTGTGAAATTACGTAATTGCCCTTATTTTCATAACTTCACTCAAATTTCACACAATTCAAACCATACACAACAATTTTTCCTATTGGCTTGCTCTATTTGACACCTAGGGTGTCACACTAGTCGCACACCAGGAGGAAGACCCAACCCTCAAGGAAATGACAACAACCAACATAACCAAGATAGCCGGGGTGGCCACGGTCACCAGCATGCTGAGCACTCCGCGTGCGACCACGTAGACCAAGAAGTCCAACAACCTCCATGACAGTCGGGCAACCATCAGGTCTCTAGGCCTCAGGTCAGAGGTCACTCTATGAGGGGCTAAGTCCACCACAGAGATCTTCGTGAATTGCCCATAGTCGACCTGAGGCAGAAAATCAATGAAGGTCGTGATGCTCCAGACATCATTGACTCGAGACGTCGTGAGCGTGGTGGTGATCTCCACGACATCGACGACAGTGATCGCTTCCTAGCATTCACTCGCAACATCACCACCCGCGATTAGCTGAAGGAGTTCAAACTAGTCAGCATCACCAAGTACGACGGCTAGCAAGATGCACGGCAGCGGATTCATTACTACTCCACCGCCATTGAAGTGTTAGGCAGCTCCAACACCACCAAGGTTGTCTACTTCCCGATGGCATTGGATTCCGCACCACTCACTTGGCTCGAAAGCCTCAAGGAAAACTCTATCGACTCATGGGAGGATCTGAAGAAGGTCTTCATCGACAACTTCCAAGGCTCCATGCTCCGAGCAGGTACTCGTCATGACTTGTCTCAGGTCAAGCAGAAGGAAAATGAGACTTTGAGTTCATACACCCGACGCTTCTTCAAGATGCGCTCCACCATCGCCAACATCAATGATGAGGACGTCATCCACTGCTTCCAGAATGGCCTCGCCTCAAAGAATATCTACAGCGACATCGGACGCAACCGCCCCAAGACTATCGTGGAGCTCCACGACATGATGCAGCGATAGGCCGACCAGGAGGATGAGGAGAATGAGCTCTTCCCCAAGAATAACAACGACAAGCGCAACAGCAACCACCGCTCCGACAAAGTCCAGCAGAACTACTCGGGATCCTCCCAAAAGTGCAAGCCAAATGATGAAGTCATGGCTGTTGATCGCAACCCACGCGGCAAAAAGTTGCAGAACCAGCAGGACCAGTATGAGAAGATCCTGCACAAGTAATGCCCGATGTCCAAGCACACGCTTTTCCAGTGCATCACCCTTCGCAAGTCCCTCAACGCGCCTCTTCCCGACCAGGATGGCAAGGGGAAGGAGAAGGAGAACAACGAGGGAAACAAGTTGGGGGCGTAAGGTTTTTAAGACCCCAGAAACGTCGTCAATGTCATCTTCGGTGGCGACAGCGGTTTCCCACCAAGCGCGCAGAAGCTTACTCTGCACGAGATCCTGTCTGTCAAGCCAGCCATATAGAGGCCTCTAAGATACAGCGAGGTCCCGGTCTCTTTCTCCTAAGAGGATCAGTGGATTAGCTTCTCCGTGCTAGGAAAGTTCCCGCTCGTTCTGAACTCTATAGTGTCAGGCTCACAGCTCACCCACGTACTCAACGATGGTGGGAGCGGCCTCAACTTGCTTTTTGCAAGTACATTGAAGAAGATGGGGCTGAACATATCCAAGATGCTCACCCCCAGCAAGGCTCCATTCTACGGCATCATCCCAGGGAACGCAGCTACACCAATTGGCTTGGTGACCCTACCAGTTACCTTTGGGATAAAAGAAAATTACAGTACAGAGTACATCAAGTTCAAGCTGGTAGATTTTGAGTCATTGTACCACGCTGTCAGACCCAGGACTACGGGACTGTGTACATAACATAGTTCATATAGGAATAGGGGATAGGACATGTCCTATACCTTATCTGTGTTGTACTCTACTCGCATGCGAAGTAGAACTAGTCGATATAGAAGGAAGTGTAACATCCAGGTAATAAGGGATATAGACTCTAAACTCTAGTGTGGAGTAGGCATGTTTGTTATGGGTAGTACAAAGGGCTAGGGGTGTATTTGTAATTTCTATGAAAATATAGGCCTTTAAGTGTAAGATGGGTGGATTGGAAGGTAGCCTCAAAACTTAGGAGAAACATAATATTAGGTGTTAACTTTATGTTATCATAAGGAAAAATAAGCCCTTAAGTAAGAATAGGGGCCTATTTGTAAATAAATATAAGCTATAGGGTCTTCTGTGCAAATAGTTATGGAATAAAAGTAACTTTCATGTTAACTTGAGGGTTTATCTATAAAAATACTAGTCATCATGACATTTCATGAATATTTGCAAATATATCAAAAATTTGATCAAAACCTCGTTTGGTAAGGACAGGGGTAATTTAAATTTTACCTTGCTCAAAATTCAACATGTAATGTTGTAAACTTTGAGTTTTTGAATTTGAGACCTAAAGCAAGTTTGTAGAGCTTGAAGAACTCTACAACTTTCATTTTGTGATTTTTCTCAGAAAACCCCTAGATCAGTGGAAAAGTTAGATTACCGAAGGGTCCCTGTAATTCTTGAGTTTTGCAAACAGGTCCCTGGACCCCCTCCCCTCTCATCTTCTTCCCCGAGCACCTGCTTGCTCTGTTTTTCCCCTGCCTTCTCTGCTCCACCGTCAGTGCCGCTCCCCTGGCCGCCGCTGTGCAGACCGCCACCACCCACCTCCTGCTGGGATCACATCCACGCGTCGTCCTCTCCCTATCCTAGCCCTGCTCCACTCCCTTGCTGCTTCCTTGCACGCGCGCCACGGCGTCCCGAGCCGCCCGCCGGCTGCCACGTCGTCGCCGCCACATTCTGTGCCCACGCCTACCTTCTCCTCTCCTCTTCTGCTTGACCTGATCAGGAGATCTTAGAGACGTCATTTACATCTTTTCTCCTTTCGCTGTGCACATCCCGGCCTCCAAACACCTCCGCCGCCGCTCCTTCTCTCCGGTAAACCCCGGACCACCGTGGGCGGCAGCCATCGGCCACCAATTGCCTCCACCGACCCCCTAATCAACTTCCCCAATTCCCCCTCGTGCTCCCCAGCCTGTAGCCGCAGCTCAATTTCGGCCGAAGCGTCATCGCCGATGAGCTCCACCCGTCGTCGTTCGATCTCGCCACGGGACACCACTCCCTGGCCTTCCTCAACCCCAATTGCTGCCGCACTAAGCTTCCTCACGCTGCCAGGAGGCTCCCTGACCACCTCCTCATTGCCCAAGACCACCAGAGCACGGCCCCCGCTGTTGCCCTCCACCGCCGGCCGCACGCTCCTGTCGCGCCGCCACTTTCACATGCTTACTTTGTTTCTTGTAATTTTTGGTAAGTAGCTTCCATAGGTCATGTGTGAGCTTATGTAAAAGTTTCAAACCCAGCAATGTTTTGTAATTTAAGTTCTTTTGGATTTGGGCAATTCAAATTTGAAATGCTATGAAATTAATTAAGTATGTTCCTTAGGCTTAATTAACTAGATCTTTTTGTCATGATTTAATATGTTGATAATTAGTCTACAATTAAATTTTCAAGACTTTATAATTCTTTTTGTCTAGGGTTTGAACTTAAACTTGAAATTTGTATTCAAATTCAAATATTTTAGTTCCTGTTTCAATAAATTCGATACTGTAATCATGACTTAAATATGAGTGATAACTCAAGAATAAACCTCCTTCTGTTTCATGAGTTCATGTGTGTTAATTGTTTGGATTGCAACCTTATCGTGAAATAAAATAAAAGAATGTGCATTCCTTAATTTTATATTGTTGCATATCATGTAGACCCGTTTACTCTTGCCGACGGTGACTACGAGCCAATCCCGGATCAAGCCGTAGGAGTTTCCGAAGACCCCGAGAGCACCGTCGAAGGTTTAACTGAAGCTCCGAACCAAAGTTCGGCAAATCTTGACACTACTACCCCCAACTCTATGCAAGAAGGCAAGCCCCGGACATAACCCACTATTTTAATTACACTGCAATCTATATCTATTTACGTATTCTATGCATTATGTTCTTAGGAATTGATTGAAACCCTAGTTGCATTTCCCTAGGAACCAATGTATTGAATATTAGCACTTGAGTCCGACTAGCCGCTATGCTAATAGGACCGGTAGAAGTCGGGTGATTTCCTGTCACTCGCGCGATATAGGAGTTGTAATATTTACATTCCTGTTATCATTATAAGGATGACGGACGGGAGTTTTGTGAGGTATCATGGTTAAGGTGATACCCCGTCTGTGTTGTTGAATTTGACAAGGTCGCAGTGTGTGGTAGTGCGGGTTAAGTGTTTGAAAGTACTAACCACATGCCGCAAAATATGGTAAGCGGTAAGCCTAGTAACCAATCGGCCCGAGGAGTGGACATACATCCCACCACTCGTCTTGCTTCTTCTGGTTACTTAGTTCGATGTGTGGGAATATGTGTTGCAAGGGCAACCAGGAGTACGGTCATGTAGTCGCACTACAGGCATACGTCCTGCACTTTGGAAGTGCGTATGGTCCTGCAGTCGCTTGTGGTGGCTCTGATCCACGAGTCGGAATGAAAGGCAAACGGTTGCTTCGGAACGACCCTTTGGTGTTCTAAGCGTGTTTGTTAGGTTTATCCTTGCAAGGTTGAATTCGATTCAGAATCGTCCGCTTCTCACGCAGATTGAGACTGCTTGATCCCTTTACCACATTGAGTAACAAGAGCAATCATATGAATATCAAAAATGATGTTTGATCAAAGATTATACCATGCTTGCTTAAATATAGGTGCTTACCTAGAATGGATAATCAATTAGAACCTGAAAGCTAAAAGTTGAAAATAAGGATCTACTCTTTATCGCTTTTCAGCTGAAAAACTAAACCCGAATCTATTACAAACCTTCATAAGTCTAGGTACTTGGCTAAGTATACCATGACCGGGTAAGCCTTGCTAAGTATTAGAATACTCAGTCTTGCCTTGTAATTTTTGTTCAGGTAATCCTCCTGATGACTCAGCTCTACCTGTACCGTGGCCCTACCCTCTGCCTGATGGTTGGTCCGTGGAGTGGGACCCGTCCCCGGCCAACGCAGACCCCTCCGAGTGACGTCATGCTTGGGCTAGCATGATGTCTGCATCGACGACATGTATAGTTTTCGTGCTTTAAAACTCCGCTGCATAACTTGAAACTTAAGGTTGTTGTGTAATAATTTCCTCAGTTGGGAAAGTTTATGTCACGTTTGAATACTCATGTAATATATCTGCCTGTGATGTAAAATATGATGGCATTTGTATCTCTGGACTCGCCTTCGTGCGGGGTACCTTGTTTGATCCTGCATTCAGTGGTTTATCGGGACGTTACCCGACAGACCCAAGGATTATACCGTTTGAAGCACGTTGAAGCCCTCAAGAGTGGACTCGCGTACTTGAGCCGGTGTAATTCAGGTTGGTTCTGCCACAGCTGGTATCAGAGCTAACAAGTGTACACTGGAGATGTGAAGTGCCTTAAAAATACTTTCGGTATAAAATTTGATTAACAAAGTATGTTGCAAAAGTACGTTGGATTCGTTAAGGTTGTGCTTAGTACGTAAAGCCCTAGGGTGATGTTTAAAGGAAAAGTAGAGGTGGCTGTAATATATATATATATATATATAACTCTAACTTTCAGCATTACTTTTCTGTCAAAACTTAAATTTATGTATAACCCAACTTTACATTTGTAACGACACCTTCGATGATGAGGTAAGAAGGTAAGGATCCTTAGCCAACTGAGGGAGCTTGGCCTTCCCGTCGGTGATGCGAACCGAACGCTGTTTCTCAAGCAGTGGCCTACTTGAGATGCTGCCAATGTACCAACTTCGGTTGACTACATTGGGAGTATATGGTTCGGCGCAGGGTATGGCGATCGCTGTTCATACCCCCGCATTTTGCGGTACCCCCCGTGAATACGTTATTACTAAAGTATGTTAACGTTGTCTGTGCGGCGGTAATAGTACAGATGCTGTTTCTACAGTGAACAGTAATGATTGGGGACGCTTTCATGACATGCTGGCATGAAAGGTTCATTGGATATATATATTGTGATCTTTTGCAGGTATACTAACCATGATTAAGAGGTTAGGACGAGTAGGATTTATCGACTAGTTATTAGGGAGAGACGTATGTGTTATGCCACCGAAACTAATTGCGTAAGTCCGAAGGTATTCGGCAGATGATTTTGGTTGAGAGGATGAATAGTACGTGCATGCATAATTCCTTGACAAACAAAAGAATATAATGTATGTTTAAAGTTTGGAATGGATGAGTAGTAGGTTGTTTATCTTTGATATGGGTTAATAGGGTTTTTGTGGTAGTGTTGGTCAAGAATCTTAAGTTTTCATCCGGGTTCTAGATCTTGCTGTTGTCAATATCAGTCGTCTTGTTCCATTTGCCTTGTGATTTTCTAGCAAGGTAAACACATCTCACCATTTGCATTCTTGTTGCAGATGGCAGCCCCTTCTAATGTCTTTTGGGATCCGGAAGGGCATCTCCATACCAATGCCCTGCACTAGGGTTTCCCTCGTTTACTTTGGGAATCCTTACAGTCATTCCACTATACGGAACCTTCCCAATATGATGCTGTTGAGTATCTGGAAGAAGGAGTTCACAGAGCGCAAGTCAGGATGACCATTCCTCAGCATCCTTTTCGCTCGCAATGGCAGCCCATTGAAATCAACATGATGGGCTATCGAATAGTGGATACCATTGAAGGAGCGGCATTAGAAGCAATTTATCATTTTTGTAATCAGCATCCGAAAGAAGTTGCAGGACAGCCCATTGGGTTATTTTCAACGACAAGTCCCGATGAGCCAGAATGGAATCTCAGAATCGTTCCTGAGAGTCATATATTGGATGGTCCACCGGAAGAAGCACTTCAAGGAATGATGCGGTTTATGAATGTACAGTACCACTATCAACTGCTCCTACGTCGTGAAATGGGTCGGGTGATCCATGTCGCGCGAAGTCACTACAGAGAGGCTGATAGACAAAATACTCAAGTGGATCAGCTTCGAGCTTTAGTGACTCAGAAGGATGAGATTATTGCAGCACGGGATGAAACCATCCTTCACCGTGAAGATCAGATCAATGAGAGTGATCATATAATCACTCAGCGTAACACCATCATTGAGTTCCTTCTGGAACAAATCCATGATCTGATCCTTGCGACTAATGATGCTCAAGCTCAACTTGAAGAACTGTAGCAGCCACCGATACCTCCTGTCGCACCTGCAGTACCTGAAGTTGAAGAAGAAGATCCAGAGGAGATTGAGGGAGTCTCAGAACTTGATTCTGAGCATGGTGACCCTGTTCTTAGTCCCCACCATTCTTCTTCTGGTAGTCAGTCTTCTGTAGGCAACTTCGACGATTTCTAGTTGTTAAATCGTCGACTTCCTTTTAGTTGTAATCTGTGAGGAGTGAGATGCTTTAGTTAATATGTAGTTTGCTTAGACCTTGTGCCATTTGTTGTAACATAGATGGCCGGTGTATGGATCCTATGGTTGTGTAATATGAGAAACCATTAACATCCACGTTGTAATATAAGTTTCATGTTTTATCACCTTGATCTTTATCTTGATGTTCTGAAATGGGCAGATTAAATGGATTGTGTGCATTGTTTCCATGAATATTGCATCTTCTGAAATTGGGAGTAAGGTTATGAGATTAATAATGGATGTCTCCTTTATTTCAGATGGTTGGAGCCACGCGTGGGACCCCGGAAGGTTTCCGGGCAGAACAAGCCAGTGGTTCTCAACAACCGCCCCCGCCACCTCCCAACCTAGCCGAGGTAATGGCACGGCAAACGGAACTTCTCAATCTGCTGGTACAAGCACAACAGAACCAGCAGCGTCAACAGGTCCGAGGAGGTCGTGATGACCTTCCCCCTCCAGTGGCCAGCTATCAGGACTTCCTTAGCACTCAACCCCCGTTCTTCAGTAAGGCTGAAGAATCTTTGGACGCTGATGCCTGGCTTCATATCATTGAATCAAAGTTCGCCCTCTTGACTATACCTTGTGCGGACTCGAGTAAAGCTTCTTTTGCTGCCCAGCAACTTCGCGGTGCTGCTCGTATATGGTGGGATAATTTCTACGCCATGCAGCCCGCGGGACATGTCATCTCCTGGGATGAGTTCCGGACTGCCTTCAGGGCACATTATATTCCCAAGGGATTACTGGAACGGAAGTTGAACGAGTTCTTGGCACTTACCCAGGGTTCCAATACGGTACTACAGTATGCACAGACTTTTAATCATCTGTGCCAATATGCTGGTTATCATGCAGACAATGATGCCAAGAAACAAGATCGTTTTCGTCGTGGCCTTAATACCAAGCTCAAGGAGCGCTTGAATCTTGTTAGGGCAAATAATTTTAGCGACAAAGCCACCGGTCGCCGTCGAGAGCCAACAAGGGCGTATCTGTGATTTCTTTTCTGTTCTAGGGGTCTCTGTGCAAGTAACCGAGGACCCCAGTGTAAACTCCCTTGTTATTTCATGTGGGCAAGCTGCCAACTTGTAAAATTGATAAGAAATTGTAGGAAATTCCAAAAATTACCAAACCAGTTTTGTTGGAAACTAGTAGTCAAGCTCTACAACTTTTGTTAATGAAGTCTGGTTCGAAACTAAATACTTTTGAATCTATTTTAAACCTAAATAAAAGAGGTATTTTATGCATAACTCTTGCATACCAGCTTACTTTCTCATGAAATTTAGTATGTAACTTGTTTAGATCATAAGTGAGCTTGTGTTAAAATTTCAAGCTTAGTACTATTTTGTAGTTTAAGTTCTTTTGAACTTGTGCAAATCAAATTTAAAAGGGTTTGAATCTAATTAAGCATGATCCTGACACTTATTTGTTTAGATCTTTTTACCATAGCCTAATTTGATAATAATTAGCTCATAATTAAATTTTTTCAAGAATTTATAGTTTTGTTTACTCAGGATTTGAATTTAAACTTGAAGTTTGAATTCAAAATTCAAATGTTTTAGTTTCTATTTTCAGAAAATTATGAGAAATGCACCATAAGCTTATTTATTGGAAATAAACTTAACCACAAAAATCCATGGCCAGAATCTTTATGGTTTTCCAAAATAAAAATTAAACTTGTCAATTACTTCAAAGTAATTCCATGACTTAAGTATACATAGTAGTTTGGGATCAACCCCCCCCCCCCTTACTTCAGGAGTCTATATTGATTAATTTGTTGGATTGCAACTTTATTGTGAAATGAAATCCTTAACTTAAGAGCCGTCTCACTGAAATCATTGCATATCATGTAGAGTCAGCAACGCTCGACGACGGAGACTACGAGCTAGTCCTGAAACAAGACCAAGGGTTTTTTGAAGACCCGATAAACGTCGCCAAGACACTAACTGAAGCTCCGAACCAAAGTTCGGAAAACTTTGACACTCTTGCCCCCAACCCCACTCAAGAAGGCAAGCCCCGTTGCATAACCTAGTATTTCAATTTACTACAATTTTATACTTATATATTATATCTTGCATTAAGTCTAGGAGTTGAAAATAAAACCCTAGATGCATAAATCCTAGGAACCTATGTATTGTGCCTGAGTCCTTATCGCATAGATGCTCTGCTAATAGGACCGATAGAAGTTGGGTGATTTCCTGTCACTCGCGCGATATAGGAGTTGAATGTTTACTATTCTGCAACCACTATAAGGATCATGGACGGAGTCATGTACAATATCATGATTCGAAAAGGTTACCCCGTTTGTGTTGATAAAAGTTGATAAGGTCGCAGTGTGTGGTAGTGGTGGCTAAGCGTTTGAAAGTACTAGCCACACGCCGCGAAATATGGTAAAGCGGTAAGCCTAGTACCTGAATGGCCCGGCAAATGGACATGTCTCCACCACTCGATTATTTTAATTTCTATTGTATACATGCATCGACGTGTGGGAGTACGTTCTGCATAGCATACAGGAGTACGATCATGTAGTCGCGCTACAGACGTATGTCCTGCACAATTGGTGTGCGTACGGTCCTGCAGTCGCTTGTGGTTGCCCTGATCCATAACCCGGAATATGAGGGAAACGGTTGCTTCGGAACGATCTTTGGATGTTCCAAGCGTGTGAGTTAGGTTTACCCTTGGAAGGTTTGCAAATTCAATTCAGAATCGTCCGTTTCTCATGGAGATTGAGACTGCTTATTCCTTCTGCCACATAGAGTAAGAAGTGTAACTATTGATGGAATAATCTTGATGAATGTTAATCTCTACCTTGCTTGTCTAGTGTAGGTGCTTACCTAGAATAGCTAATCAAGTAGAATTTGAAAGCTAAAATTTGAAAGTAGATCATACTCTTTGTTGCTTTTCAGCTGAAATTAAACCCAGAACCTGTTTAATGCCTTCATGAGTCTAGTTACCTGGCTAAGTATACTACGAAGCGGGTAAGACTTGCTGAGTATTAGTATACTCAGTCTTGCTAGTCTATCTTTCAGGAATAATCTTCGAGAACCCCACGGATAACTCTGCATGGCCAACTTCTATTCCGTTTGGCTGGTCCATGGAATGGGAACTGTGGCAGAATCGCCTGAATTATTCCGGCTCAAGTGCGCTAGTCATCGCTGTCCAGCCGATACTAACTCAACGCACTTCAAACGGAACAATCCATTGGTCTGTCAGGTCTCTGCCCGATACAACCACGGTTCAACAGGACCGAAGTAGGTTTACCTTGCACGAAGGCGAGTTTACAACGCAACAGCTCACCAATTTATAATTTACAACATATTAAACGCTATTACCAACCATTCCAAACTTTAAGTAAATTTATACAAACAATGTCTAAAGTGACAAGCTAAAAGCTTGCTCAAGTTTACAGTGGAAGAAAACACAAACACGTGACTACACACATCACAAAGGTTGACACCGTACTCAGCCCAAAGCTTGGTGTCACTCAGGAGGGTCACTGCCAGCCCGGGACGTATCCCACTCCACGGACCAGCCAAAAGGAACAGAAGTTGGCCATACAGGGTTATCCGTAGGGTTCTCGAAGGTCATACCTAAAAATGATACTAGCAAGACTGAGTATACCAATACTCAGCAAGACTTACCCGCTTCGTGGTATACTTAGCCAGTTAACTAGACTCATGAAGGCATTGCAAAGGTTCTGGGTGTATTTTCAGCTGAAAAGCAACAAAGAGTATGATCTACTTTCAAATTTTAGTTTTCAAGATTCTAGTTGATTATCCATTCTAGGTAAGCACATATACTAAGCAAGCAAGGTAGAGATTAGCATTCATCAGGATTATCTCAACAATAGTTACAGTTCTTACTCTATGTGGCAGAAGGAATAAGCAGTCTCAATCTCCGCGAGAAACGGACGATTCCTGAATCAAATTTCAATCCTTGCAAGGGTAAACCTAACTCACACGCTTGGAACATCCAAAGATCGTTCCGAAGCAACCGTTTCTCCATATTCCGGGTTATGGATCAGGGCCACCACAAATGACTGCAGGACCATACGCACACCAATTGTGCAGAACATACGTCTGTAGCGCGACTACATGATCGTACTCCTATCTGCTTTGCAGAACGCACTCCCACACGTTGGTGCATGTAAACATAAATAAAAGTCAAGTGGTGGAGACATGTCCATTTGCCAGGCCATTCAGGTACTAGGCTTACCGCTTTACTATATTTCACGGCATGTGGCTAGTACTTTCAAACGCTTAGCCACCACTACCACACGTTGCGACCTTAACAACTTTTATCAAAACAGACAAGGTAAACCTCCAGGTCATGATACCGCACATGACCCTGTCCATTATCCTTATAGGAAATCACTCGACTTTTATCGGCCCTATTTAGCAGAGCGTCTAATGAGATAAGGACTCGTGTACAATACATTGGATCCCTAAGATTTTATGCAACTAGGGTTTCACTTCAACTCCTAGACGTAATGCAAGATATATAATATAATAATGAAATTATAATAAATTGAAATACTGGGGTATGCACCGGGGCTTGCCTTCTTGAGTGGGGTTGGAGGCAGGAGTGTCAGAGACTTCCGAACTTTGGTTTGGGGCTTCAGTTAGATCCTCGGCGACGTTTATCGGGTCTCTAGAAAACCCTTGGTCTTGTCCCAAGACTAGCTTGTAGTCTCCGTCGTCGAGCGTTGTTGATTCTACATGATATGCAATAATTTAAGTGAGGTGGTGCTTGAGTTTAAGATTTTATTTCACGATAAAGTTGCATTCCAGCAATTAACATACATGAATTCATGAAACAAGGGGGTTTTACTTTTAAATTATCATTTATACTTAAGTTATGGTTATAGCATTGGAATTACTGTAAATAGAAACTAAGACACTTGAATTTGAATTCAAATTTCAAGTTTAAATTCAAATCTTAGGTAAATAGAATTATAAAGTCTTGAAAATTTAATTATGAACTAATTATCAATATATTAGATTATGGTAAAAAGATCTAAATAAATAAGCTTTAGAAATATACTTAACTAAATTCAAATTATTTCAAATTGAATTGCCCAAATTCAAAAGAACTTAAACTACAAAATAATAATAAGCTTGAAACTTTTATACTAGCTTGCACATGATCTAAAGATGCTACTTACCAAAAATCTTAAGAGTCTAAGCTTGTATGTAAGAGTTACATATAAAATACCCCTTTTACTTAGATTTAAAATAGATTCAAAAGTATTTAGTTTGAAACCAAAAATAATTAATAAAAGTTGTAGATTTTTATTTCTAGTTTCTAACAAAACTGATTTGACAATTTTTGGAATTTCCTACAATTTCCTACGAATTTTACAAGTCAGCAGCCTTGCTCACATGAAATAATAAAAAGGTTTTACACTGGGGTCCTCGGGTTTTAGCACTTAGGCCCTCAGAACCGAAAAAGATATCACAGATATGCCCTTGCTAGCTCTCGACGGCGTCCAGCATCTCTGTCTACGGCGTTCTCGCCGGCGGCGAGGTCCTGAGATTGGTTTGCTCGGAGAGCTGTGGTGGGTCACGGCAATGCTGTTGGTGCACTGGATCGGGGATTGGGGAACGGCGGTGGGGCTGCCGATGGTGACCAAGGATGGCGGCGAGGATCGGGGTAGGGAAAATTGAGTGAACAAGAGGTGTGCAAATGCCAGGGCATGTGCTAGAGAAGCTAGAGGAAGTGCTCGGGGTCCAGAAGAGGATGTGCCTGTGCACAAGCAGGAGCTGGCGCCTCAGCGGCGCACGTGGCGACCGCGGCGAAGCTCGGGCAAAGGCAATGCGACGTGGAGGATGCAAGGGCAGGCCAGCACGGGGTCGGGAGGGCGGCGGCAAGGCGGGGTAATGACGCGTGGAATTGCCGGGAGCAGGAGGTGGCGCTGGAGTCGTTGCGACGGCGAAGCACGGCTCGGGCAGGCAGTCGAGCGGTGTGTCGCGGCGGGGAAAAGCCAGCGCAAGTTCGTGAAGCGGCGGAGCAGAGGCTGGGCGACACGTGGACGGGCGTAGAGCGGCGCTGGGGCGGCAGGGGCGGCGTGCATGGCCGGGACAGTGGCGGCGGCGCGCGGCAGAGAAGCAGAGGAGAGGGGGAGAGAGGTAGATGAAGAGGGACCCGGTTGTAATTTCCAGAAAAGACAAGGACTCCACTGTAATGCCTAAATAACTTTCAAACCAGAGCTCAAATGGAGGTGGGCCCAAAAGCAAAAGTGTATGGTTTTCCAAAATGTACAACTTTGCTTTAAGGCTTATTTGCAGAAGAGCCAAGGATGTGTAATTAATTTGAAACTTAACAAGATTTCCAAACTTTACATAAATCCTATTTTAAAACTACACTACACATATGTCCTATGTGTAGTTTCACCTAGATTTGCGATTTAAACACAAGTTTTTGACTTTTGCAAAACAACCCTCATACATTTAAATTCTACCCCCCATGCTTACCCATTTAGCACTAAAGGACCTTTATTAAAATATAATTATATAAACAACCATTTTTCCTTAGCATTTAAATTTTTAAACATACTTTTACCACATTTTGCACACAACATCAT
Organism: Panicum hallii; assembly: GCF_002211085.1. NCBI lineage: Eukaryota > Viridiplantae > Streptophyta > Magnoliopsida > Poales > Poaceae > Panicum > Panicum hallii. The sequence goes on along the minus strand of NC_038050.1, from coordinate 44,127,487 downwards.
ACTAAAAATCTAAGGTGCGACCATGCTAAATACCTGAGTGTCACAGCCTTCCCCCCTAAAAAGAATCTCGTCCCGAGATTCTAGAACAAGATGGAAGGAAATGATCAAGTTCGGACGTTAGCTTGGAAGAAGTCTGGGAAATTATGTTGAAGATAAGATTCGGTCTCCCAGGTCACTTCTTCTTCAGTGTGATGGTTCCATTGAATCTTGAACATCCTAATGGTTTCTCTTCTAGTGCTCCTTTCCTTGGTGTCTAACACTCTGATCGGATATTCTATATAGGTTAGATCAGATTCGATTTCGATAGTTTGAGGATCGATGATTTCGGGAACTTTGACACACTTTCTAAGTTGGGATATATGGAAGATGTCATGGATGGCCGCTAGTCGAGGAGGAAGTTGGAGATGGTAAGCTACGGGTCCACAGATTTCAAGAATTTCAAAGGGTCCGATGTATCGAGGAGCAAGTTTCCCTTTTACGCCAAACCTTTGAACACCTTGGGTAGGAGATACTCGAAGATATACGAAGTCTCCGACTTGAAACTGTAATGGTCTTCTTCGTATATCAGCGTAGCTTTTTTGACGAGATTGGGAGGCTTTTAGATTCGTCTATATAACTTTCACTTTATCCTCTGCTTCCATGACCAGGTCAGGTCCAAAGATTTTACACTCGCCGGTTTGTGACCAACTAAAAGGAGTTCGGCATCGGCGACCGTACAATGCTTCGAACGGGGCCATCTTGAGATTAGTCTGATAGCTGTTATTGTAAGAGAATTCTGCCAGTGACAAGCATTTATCCCAATTCTTGTCATACTGAAGGACACAGGCTCTAAGCATATCTTCCAGAATCTGATTTACCCTTTCAGTCTGTCCATCTGTCTGAGGATGATATGCAGAGCTTCGAATTAACTTAGTTCCGAGAGCAAGTTGAAGTTGCTCCCAGAACCGAGCAATAAAGTGTGCTCCACGATCGGAAATGATCGTCTTAGGTATTCCATGTAGATCTCGGCATACTTCTTGGCATTATACGTAGTATGCACGGGAAGGAAATGTGCAGTCTTGGTTAATCGATCAACGATTATCCAAATGGAGTCATGCCTCAGAGAAGTATTGGGCAAACCAACAATAAAGTCCATACTGATATCCTCCCACTTCCAAGAGGGAATAGGTAGAGGTTGAAGAATACCAGTAGTTTTCAGATGACTGGCTTTGACTCTTTGATAGATATCACATTCTGAGACATACTTGGCAATTTCTTGTTTCATGCGAGTCCACCAGAAGTTTTTCTTCAGATCTTGGTACATCTTCGTACTGCTAGGGTGCATAGAGAATTTGGACAGGTGGGCCTCGTCTAATATCTGTTTATGGAGCTTATGGTCCTTGGGTACGAAGATACGTTCGTTGAACCATAAAACTCCTTCTGGATCTACTCGGAAGTACTTATATTTCCCTTCTCCTTGTGTTATCTTCTGCTTAATGATTCTGACTCCTTTATTGCGCTGTTGAGCTAGAACAATGCTATCCCTAAGCGTGGCTTCAACTGAGAGATGGTTTAAGTCACCTTGAGGAACGATTTCTAGATTAAGCTTTCTCATTTCCCAACAAAGAGTCTCGTTGAAAGCTTCTACAAACAAGCAAGAACAATGTGCCTTGCGACTAAGTGCATCCGCAACGACATTGGCCTTACCTGGATGATAGTGTACTTCCAAATCATAGTCTTTGATACAAGTTCTAGCCAGCGTCTTTGCCTCATATTCAGATCTGCTTGTGTAAAGATATATTTGAGGCTTTTGTGGTCTGTATAAATATGGCACTTGGTACCCATTAGATGATGTCTCCAGATTTTGAGTGCATGGATAACAGCTGCAAGTTCAAGATCATGGGTAGGGTATTTCTGTTCATGAACCCTGAGTGCTCATGATGCATATGCAATTACTCGGTTGCCCTGCATAAGCACACAACCAAGTCCAGTTCCTGATGCATCACAATAGATGTCGAAGGATTTTGACACATCTGGTTGAGCTAAGACTGGAGCAGTCGTAAGATGATCTGGGAGAGTGTGGAATGCATCTTCGCATTTTTGATCCCAAGAGAATTTAACACTTTTCTTTAGTAGTTCGGTCATAGGTCTGGCTATTCTGGAGAAGTCAGGAATGAAGCGACGATAATAGCCAGCTAGACCAAGAAAACAACGGATTTGATGGACTGATGTTGGAGGTTTCCAATCCATCACTTCTTGTACTTTACTGGGGTCAACGGATATACCATCATCAGAGATGGTGTGGCCCAGAAATTTCACAGTATTTAACCAAAACTCGCACTTGGAGAATTTGGCGTATAAATGGTGGTCTCTTAATCGCTGAAGAATGACATGAAAATGTTTGGCGTGATTTTCTGGATTTTTAGAATAGATCAGGATGTCATCAATGAAGACCACAACAAACTTGTCGAGTTCTTACATGAAGACAAAATTCATGAGATACATGAAATAAGCTGGAGCATTAGTAAGACCAAACGACATGACAAAATACTCATATAAACCATATCGAGTGGAAAAGGCCATTTTTGGAATGTCACTTGGCCGGATCTTAATTTGATGATAGCCGGAACGAAAATCAATTTTGGAGAATACTTTAGCTCCGGCTAACTGGTCGAAGAGAATATCAATGCGAGGTAGGGGATATTTGTTTTTGATAGTTACCGCATTGAGAGGACGATAGTCTACACATAGCCTTAAGCTATTATCTTTCTTTTTCACGGATAAAGCTGGACACCCCCATGGTGATGCACTCGGACGAATGAAACCTTTGTTAAGGAGGTCTTGGAGTTGGATTTTTAACTCGACTAATTCGTTAGGAGGCATACGATAAGATAGAGAACGTCTAGAAAGAATTTACGGGGGCATCCCAGGCAAATTGTCTCGAAAGACATCTAGGTATTCACAGACGATAGGGATATCCTTTAACTTGATCCCGGTTACAGCATAGGTACAAGAATTTATGCACTTTCGTTGTGGAAGATAGAGAACGGTAGGTTCATACTCAGGTGAATTTATCTCCACAGTTCGAGGAGAGATATCCAATGACACATGGTGCTGGGTCATCCAATTCATACCTAAGAGGACATCCATTCCTTCTAGGTCCAGTAATAGTAAATCTGTCCTCATCAGATTTTTATCCATTTGAATTGGCACGCTTCTACAAGCTTGGTTTGAGGAGATTTTACCGCCAGGAGTTGCTATCATATATACCCCACTAATAGGATAAAGGTCCAAGCCTAATTTTGTTTTACACTTTGAATTGATAAAACTATGGGTGGCACCAGAGTCAAAAGGAACAATTACTGGGTGATGGTTGAAAGAAAAAGTACCTGTCATTATTGGTGTCCCCTCGAGAAGTTCAGAGAGAGTGGTGAGGTTCACCCTACCCTGGCGGACTTGGACTACTTGCTTCTTGCCCTTGCCCTTGCTGGTTGGATTGAATGTTTGCCCTTGGAAGGATTTCCTAGGTTGAGGGCAATCCTTGATGAAGTGGGACGGGCTTCCACAGTTGAAACAACGATAGTTGCTGTTTCCTTGGTTAACTAGCGGAAAACTCAGCCGCGGGCCCTGTTGTTGTTGCTGAGGTTGAGGTGTCGGTGGTCGGTTGAATCGTGCTTGCTGGGGTGGTCTAGCTACCCATCTGCCAGGCAAGTTGCTTCGAGGCGGGGCTCGAGGGGCAGTGCTCGGGACCAACCGATACCTTGGCAGTTGTGTAGCTGAAGGCCCTGTGGGTGTCTTCCTTTTCTTTTCTGCTCTGTGGGCTGAGATGCAGTCTTCGTGAGTGATGGCTGTGACAGTTCAAGTACCTATAAGCTAGGTACATAATTTGTTAGTGTGAAGTATGTGCTTGTTAGTGTAAAGCTTGTGCATGTTTATGTGAAGCTTTTGAAAATCTAAAGTGCATGTAAAAAGGGTATTTTTGTAATTACAGAAAAACTTAGGGTTGTTTTTGCAAAATGTAATTGGATAGGAGGTAACTTCAAAATAAGTGAAGGGTGGTTTAGTAAACATGTTTTTCTTACTTTATCCAATGTAGAAAAAAATATATATATTTATCCAAAAAGTTGCATTAGAAATGCATGTGCTGAAATGTATAAAAATTTGGGTAAAGTTGTGAAAATAGGGGTGTTTATGTAATTTTATAAAAGTACAAGTCCTTTTGTGCAAGTAGTTGAATTACAAAAGTAACTTTTAAAATTACTTAGGACTAAAGTGTAAAAGGTGCAAGTCATCATGACATGTCTATCCAATCATTATGACGTGTCTATCCTGTCATCATAACGTGTCATAAATGCTTGCATTTAGACCCTAAATGTTATGAAATACACTCTTCAGGGCAAAAGTAATTCAAATCCAACCTTTGTTCAAGATTTTATGTGTAAAGATATAAGTTTTGAGTTTTTGAACTTGAGCCCTAAAGCAATGTTGTAGAGTTTGAAAAACTCTCCAACTTTCGTTTTGGGCATTTCTTTATTAGGGTTTTAGATTAACGAGAAATTATGCTTTACAGAAAGGCCCCTGCAATTTTCTGAATTTGCGCATAAGTCCTTGGGAAGTTCTATTTCCCTTCCTTCTCTGTTCTTCCTCTCTCTCTCTCTGCTTTATCGTCTCCCTGGCGCCTCTCTCTCTCTTGCTTTGGCCGGCGCCTCTTCCAGGGACTCTCTCCCTGCTTCCCTCCCTCGGCACGGGCGGCTCGGCGCGCGCGTGAAGGTGCGGAGCTCGCAGCGGCGGCCGGCTGCGGCTCAGCGGCTCAGGCGGCGCAGGCGCTGGGCGAGCAGGTGCTGGCTCGGCTGGCGCGGGCGCAGGCGCGCGGCGCGGCTCGGCTGGCGCGGAGCATGCAGGACTGGAGCGCGTGGGTGGAGCAGCAGCGCGACGCGGGCGGAGGGCGCGTGAGCCGAGCGAGCGGCTGGTAGCAGCGCAGGAGCGTGGGCGCGCGGAAGCTGGCGGCGTTGGAGCGGGCTCGGGACCGGCGGCGCGGAGCGAGGCGTCGGGTGCGCCGAGCTTGGACGCAAGGGTAGATGTGGCGCGGAGGTGGCCCGGCACCGAGCTCCTGCGCAAGGGCCTGGGGCGCTCCTCCCCCGGATAAACGACGGCGACCTCCTGTGCAGACGAGCAGCTGCAGCGCACGCGCGACGCGGGCCAAGGATGCGCACGGCTCGGGCGTGCGCGGATGGAGCTGAGGCGCGGCAGCTCGGGGCAGACCCGCCCAGGGGGCAGCGAGGCTGCGCGCAGAGATGGTCTGGCGCGGGTGAGCCTCGGTCCTCGCAGAGGCAGAGAGGACGAGTATGGCGCAGCAAGCTCGGAAGGAGCAGCTGCGCAGTGGCAAGGCGGTCAGGGCAGAAGTAACGTAGCGTGGGTTCGACGCGCAGCGAAAGACCAGCGGCGGTGGTAGGCCGGCCCTGATGGCGTCACAGCAGGTGGAGAGGGCGGCGAAGTTGCAGGACCCGGAGGTCCGGGCGGAATTGGGCTGACGCATCCGCAAGTGCATGCGGGAGCGTTCTGCCGGTGGCCGGCTCGGCTCGATTCCGCAGGCGTGTGCGCGTGCAGGACAACAGGCCACGCGCGAGCAGGTTGAGGGCCAGTGGTGCGGGAGCAGAACAGGAACAACGCGCAGGAGATGGGACCAGGCGCGGTGGTCTTGCAGGAGGCTACGCGGGTGTGCCGGCCGTGTTTCAGCGGTACACGTGCGTGAGCAAGAGAACCCTGAGGTTCGCGGAGGAGTTGGCATAGCGAACCAATCCGGCTCCATCGTCTCCTCCCATAAGTCCACGACGTCCAGCAGCTCCTACTCCTCGCCGATCGTCCGAGCAAGACAACAACACCTCAAGAAAGCTCGTGAACCCTCTCATCGAGCCTCTTCGATCCCTGTATACCGAAACATCGTTGCCGTGGCAAAGTCGACTACCACAGCCACGGGTCATCGTGAGGAAAACCCCTCCGGCCATTCTCCACCCACTACAATCCCCTGGCAAGCTTCTTCGTCACCCACGGAACCTCGTCATCGTCGAGCTCTTCTCATCGCTGCTCCTGTTCGCCACGGGAATTCACTTTCCACCTGTTCTCCTCCACAACCAAGGCTACCCCAAGGTTTGCCCTGACCTACTGAATCTTTCTTATGCCGGCGAACCCTTTGCCGGAACGTCGTCGTTATCTTCCTATTCTCTGTTTTCCCCGACCAGGGACTTAATTGCTTCGATTTAGAAAGTTCTAGGGTGTTCTCTGTAAAATTTCCAGAGCTTTCTTTATTTTCAAATCAGTGAACTTCTACATTTCATAGAAATTCGTAGGAAATTTAGAAAAATACAAAATCAGTTATGTTTGAATCCTTAGGTCTAAATCTACAAGTTTTATGTTGTGATCTTGAGTTGAAAGTCTTTGATTTGTGGTCTAGGTTAAATATTAGGGAATGAGTGCTTTATTCGTACTTTATATTATATGCATGTGTTGTAGCTGAAAAGTAAATCATAGGATGTATGTCTTAATTAGAGATGTGTGATATCTAGTTAATCTTTTCACACGAGTGGTCATATCCCTACAATCAAGACCTTGTCCTTGTTTTGATTGCCGTTTCCTTAAGGTCCTTTTCGTATAAGGATCCTTGTTAGTTTGTGTGTATCTGCTGCTTAGCTAATACATCTCTGTAGCTATGCTTCAGTGTCGGCTATCAGCTCAGCCACCAAGCATCCATTTCCATTAAGTCTATGATGTTTCTATGTAACCGCTGTCAGCCGATGCATTTCTTTTGATATGCTTCTACCATCAGCTGGTTAGCTAATATGATTGTTATCTTTCTAATATCGGCTACTACCGATACAATTCTTTTGTTCTATCCTACATCGGCTGCACATAGTCGATGTGTCGGAGATGCACACACCATCTTAGGGTTCTTGCTATTGGCCGATCCAAGCCAATTTTAGTTGTTTTCCATATCGGTCAAATATAGCCAATTAATCCTTAGTTTTCCCATCCTTATCCACACACTTCTATCAGCCGATTTATCGGCTGAGAAATCGGCTATATATCTATCAGTCACATACCCTTAACCCCACTCCAATCAGCGGCACATCTGTAGAACATATCCCCATCGGCACAAACACATCAGCCACATCCTCCTCAATCTAGTTCTGCACTTGTGGTCTCATAAGCCCAATCCGATATTAGTGTTCTGTTCCATCTAGTTCTTGTAACAGGTCTAACTTAGATAACCCCATCGGTTGTACGTCACTCAATTGTTGTGCTGACGTAATCGAGCCGATACAACCACACCTAGTTACCTAGGATAACACTTAAGCACATCTCAGTTAAGACACAGCTGCTTTAGGAAACACCCCTCTGCTAAAGTAATCGATGCTTTCATCGATTAATTAGGAACCCGATGCACCTATCAATTTGCTACACAGGTCAAAGTACACAACCCTAGATCAGTAAGCTAACACAGTAGACACGCCTCTGTTAGACACGACCAAAGCACATCAATCGGCTAAACCTGATGCATCCTCATTGGTTAAGGCCAAGACCAATGCATCAACCCATCGAATAGACCAAAGACATGCTGATAATCCAATCGGCAAGATCCTTCCTTATTCTATCCTTGGAGTACTATACTTTCAACATTCCTCTCCATATCAGCCGATTTGACCTCAGGTGAACCCAAATAGGCTAATCTTTTGTACTCATACACAAAGATTGCTCCTGCCAATTTCTCTTCTAAACAGGAATCAGCAGATTTCCTAATACTGTGTAGATAGCTCCCTCCTTTGCCAATTCTATCGGCTGAACCATGTTGTTTTCAATCGGCTTTGTTGTAATCTTCAACAAATAGCCGATCTTAATTAGTTGTCCACCTAAAGCTCTATCCATGTTTAGTTTCAGATCTTTTTGGTTGTTATATGAGTAATATATTAAATAAGTGTTGGATTGCAACTTTATCATGAATTAAGATAGTTTTATGTGCACATTTTGAATGTAATGTTGCATTGCATGTAGATACGACTACTTCCGTAGACGGTACCTACGAGATCTCCCAGGAGTCTGCAGAGGATGTTTCTGAAGACCAAGTGAACGTCACCAAAGGATTTTCTGAAGCCCCGAACCAAGGTTCAGAAGATAACAATACTAACATCCCTGACTCTAGCCCCACCAGTAAAGACAAGCTCTGGACATATCCCACTACTTTATTTACACTGCAATCTATGTCTATTTATCTATACTTATGCATTAAGTCTAGGAGTTGTAATGAAACCCTAGATGCATTGATCCTAGGAACCAATGTATTGCACCTGAGTCCATATCGGCTAGATGCTCTGCTAATAGGACCGGTAGAAGTCGGGTGATTTCCGATCACTCGCGTGATATAGGAATTGAATGTTTACCTTTTCGCAATCACTGTAAGGATCATGGATGGGGTCATGTATAGTGGCATGACCTGGAAGTTTACCCCGTCTGTGTTGATTAAAGTTGATAAGGTCGAAGTGTGTGGTAGTGGTGCCTAAGCATTTGAAAGTACTAGCCACATGCCGCGAAATATGGTAAAGCGGTAAGCCTAGTAACCAATCGGCCCGGCAAGTGGACATACCTTCCACCACTCGTAATTTGGTTTTTCTCACGCACCACGTGTGAGAGTACGTTCTGCAAGGCAGACAGGAATACGGGATCATGTAGTCGCGCTACAGACGTATGTCCTGCACAATTGGTGTGCGTACGGTCCTGCAAGTCGCTTGTGGTGGCCTGTTCCACGACCCGGAATGAAAGGCAAACGGTTGCTTCGGAACTATCTTTGGATGTTCCAAGCGTGTGTGTTAGGTTTACCTTGCAAGGTTGAAATTCTATTCAGGAATCGTCCGTTTCTCACGGAGATTGAGACTGCTTATCCCTTTTACCACATCGAGTAAAAAGTGTAATTATTGATGGAATAATCTTGATGGATGATAATCTCTATCTTGCTTGTTTAGTATAGGTGCTTACCTAGAATGGCTAATCAAGATAGAATCTGAAAGCTAAAACTTGAAAGTAGGTTATACTCTTTGTTGCTTTTCAGCTGAAAATGAACCCAGAACCTTTATAATGCCTTCATGAGTCTAGTTATGGGCGAAAGTATACCCAATCCCGGGTAAGCCTTGCTGAGTATTAGTATACTCAGTCTTGCTAGTTATATGTTTTTCAGGTAATATCTTTGAAGACCCTACTCTTCCCCTGTCATGTCCCTGTGCTCTTCCAGACGGTTGGTTCGTGGAATGGGATCCGTCCCCAGCCAACACTGATGATACCGAGTGATGTCATGCTCGGGCTTAGCATGACATCCATCTTGACGACGTGTTGTAAATCATCGCGTATGTTTTCCACTACCAAAAACCATAACTTTAACAGTTTGTAATGTTTTCTCTAAATTTGAAACTTCGTACTACTTTTAGGAACTCTTGTAATGTAATTCTCTGTGATGTAAAATATGATGGTGACTATATCTCTGGACTCACCTTCATATGAGGTAACCTTATTTGATCCTGTATCGGTGGTTTATCGGGACGCTACCCGACAGGCCAAGGGATTATACCATTTGAAGCACGTTGAAGCCCTCTGGAGTGGACTCGCGTACTTGAGCCGGTATAATTCAGGTTGGTTCTACCACAATGGCCATATTGACCAGCTCATTGAAATTATCGTCCCTTACCAAATTCAGTCGTTCTTTAAGTTTGGTGTTCAGGCCTCGGCGAAAACGATCTCTTTTACGGGCATCATTGTCCGCATGGTATCCCACGTACTGGCACAAGTGGTTGAAAACTTGTGCGTATTGCATGACGGTGTGGGTTTCCTGAGTCAAATTCAAAAATTCATTGAGCTTTCACTCAATGAGTCCTTCGGGGATGTGGTGCGCTCGAAACGCAGTCCGAAACTCGTCCCAAGTGACGACATGATCGGCAGACTGCATGGCGTGAAAATGATCCCACCATATGCGGGCAGTGCCACGGAGTTGTTGGGCCGCAAAGAGCGCCTTGTTCTCCTCTGAACATGGGGCAGGCAATAAGGCAAACTTGGACTCGATGGTGTGGAGCCAAGCGTCAGCGTTAAGAGGCTCGTCCGCCTTATGGAACAGTGGAGGCTGGGTACTGAGGAAGTCTTGATAATTTGCCACCTGGGGATGAGGATCATCACGACCTCCTCGTGATTGCTGGCGGTGTTGGTTCTGCTGTGCTTGCACTAGCAGATTGAGGAGTTCTGTTTGTCGGGCCATAACCTCGGCTAGATTTGGAGGTGGCGGTAGCGGTTGCTGGGATCCACTGGCCTGATCTTCCCTGAATCCTTCCGGGGTTCCACGAGTAGCTCCCACCATCTGAAACAAAGGATATATCCATTATCAATCATATCCTTACTCCAATTTCAGATGATATACAATTACCAAACAGGTATGTAATTCATATGCTCCATTCAATCCACTCATTTCAGATGCAAGGATATTGAGCAAGATAATAAAGCACGAGGTTTAGATTACTACTCAAACACTAATGGACCTTACATCTTACATCAGGGCGCTTGAACTACTACAAGTCATTTCATACACACACATGCCATATCTAATACAACAAGTGGCTCTAGATCTAGATGGACTACTCACTACCTATGTCGCATCTTTCTACAGTAATTACAGCTAGGACATCACCAACTCAAGCCAAACTAAAAGTCATCAAAGTTGCCCACTGATGACTGACTGCATGAAGAAGAATGATGGGGACTGATAACAGGATCTCCGTGCTCAGAATCGATTCTGGAGACTCCTTCGATTTCTTCAGGATCTTCTTCTTCCTCTTCGGGGGCTGGTACAGCAGGAGGTGCTAGCTGCTGTTGGAGTTCATTGATTTGGGCTTGGGCATCATCAACCTCGAGAATGAGGTCATGAATCTATTCCTGAAGAAACTCAATGATCGTGTTGCGTTGGGTGATTATCGCATCACTCTCATTGATTTGATCTTCCCGGTGATGAATAGTCTCCTCCCGGGCAGCGATGATTTCTTCCTTCTCTGTCACCGAAGCTTGAAGATGCTGTATTTGGGTGACTTGTCGGTCAGCAATCCTAAAGTGACCCTGCGCTATATTGATCAATTGACCCATACCGTGACGTAGTAGAAGCTGATAGTGATGCTGAACATTCATAAACCGCATAGTACCCTGAAGCGCTTCTTCCGTTGAGCCTTCCAATCTGTGACCTTCAGGGACTATCCTGAGATTCCACTTAGGATCGTTGGGATCTATTGTAGAGAATAAACCAATAGGCTGCCCTGCAACTTCCCTTGGATGCTGGTTGCAGAAAAGATAGATAGTTTCCAGAGCTGCTCCCTCAATCGTATCGACTATACGATGACCCACCACGTCAACTTCAATGGGCTGCCATTGGGAGCGGAAGGGATGTTGAGGAATAGTCATTCTGACTCGACATTGGTGAACACCCTCCTCCTGATATTCCACTGCATCATACTGTGGAGGCTCGGTATAGAGAAACGATCTTAGTGATTCCCAGAGAAGTCGAGGAAAACCCTCCCAGTGCAAGGCATTAGTATGGAGATGCCCTGCAGGATCCCAAAAGACATTGGAAGGAACTGCCATCTGCAACAATAATGCAAATGGTGAGACTTATTCACCCTGAACTCACAAGGTAAATGAAACGAGATAACCAATTCTGGTAACAGCAAAGACTGGAAATCAGATGGATGCCTAAGGTACTTAACTTAGAGCTATCACGAAAACCCTATTAATCCATTCTAGAACTAAGCAACACGCTATTTGTCCTTAATAGAACCAAACATACATTACATTCATTTATTTGATGATGGATTATGCATGCACGTACTATTTGACCTTTCAACCAAAAACAACTGCCGAATATCTTCGGACTTACGTGGTTAATTTCGGTGGCATAACCCATACATCTCTCTCTAATAACTAGTCGATAAGTCCTATCTGTCTTAACCTATTAATCGTGGTTAGTGTACCTGCAACAGACCACATATATATATTATGAACCTTTCATGGCAGCACGACATAAAAGCGTCCCCAAACAGTACTGTTCACTATAGAAACAACATCTATGCAATTACCGCCGTACAGACAACGTTAACATACGTCATCAAAACAACGTATTCACGGGGGTACCGCAAAATACGGGGGTATGAACAGCGATCGCCATACCCTGCGCCGAACCATATACTCCCAATATAATCAACCTAAGTTGATATATTGGCAGCATCTCAAGTAGGCCACTGCTTGAGAAACAGCGTTCGGTTCGCATCACCGACGGGAAGGCTAACTCCCTAGTTAGCTGAGGATCCTTACCTTCTTACCTTACCACCGAAAGTGTCGTTACAGATAGTAAAGTTGGGTTGTGCATGACTTTAAGTTCTGACGGAAAGTAGTGCTGCAAGTTAGAATAGGACTATACATATATGTATACCTTAGCAGCCACCTGATAATTCCCTTATAATTCCCTAGGGCTTTGCTTTCTAACACCAACCTTAACGAATCCAACGCATGTTGTAAATTCATTTGTTGGCCAATTTTATCCTAAAAACACTTTTTAAGAGCTACTGCAGTCGTAAGAGTAAACCTACAGCTCTGATACCAGCTGTGGCAGAACCGCCTGAATTATTCCGGCTCAAGTGCGCTAGTCGTCGCTGTCCAGCCGATACTAACTCAACGCACTTCAAACGGAACAATCCATTGGTCTGTCGGATCTCCGCCCGATACAACCACGGTTCAACAGGACCGAAGTAGGTTTACCTCACACGAAGGCGAGTTTACAACGCAACAGCTCACCAATTTATAATTTACAACATATTAAACGCTATTACAAACCATTCAAACTTTAAGTAAATTTATACAAACAATGTCTAAAGTGACAAGCTAAAAGCTCGCTCAGGTTTACAGTGGAAGAAAACATAAACACGTGACTACACACGTCACGAAGGTTGACACCGTACTCAGCCCAAAGCTTGGTGTCACTCAGGAGGGTCACTGCCAGCCAGGGATGGATCCCACTCCACGGACTAGCCAAACGGAACAGAAGTTGGCCATACAGGGTTATCCGTAGGGTTCTCGAAGGTCATACCTGAAAATGATACTAGCAAGACTGAGTATACCAATACTCAGCAAGACTTACCCGCTTCGTGGTATACTTAGCCAGTTAACTAGACTCATGAAGGCATTGCAAAGGTTCTGAGTGTATTTTCAGCTGAAAAGCCACAAAGAGTATGATCTACTTTCAAATTTTAGTTTTCAAGATTCTAGTTGATTATCCATTCTAGGTAAGCACCTATACTAAGCAAGCAAGGTAGAGATTAGCATTCATCAGGATTATCTCAACAATAGTTATAGTTCTTACTCTATGTGGCAGAAGGAATAAGCAGTCTCAATCTCCGCGAGAAACGGACGATTTCTGGATCAAATTTCAAACCTTGCAAGGGTAAACCTAACTCACACACTTGGAACATCCAAAGATCATTCTGAAGCAACCGTATCCCTCATATTCCGGGTTATGGATCAGGGCCACCACAAGCGACCGCAGGACCGTACACACGCCAATTGTGCAGGACATACATCTGTAGCGCGACTACATGATCGTACTCCTATCTGCTTTGCAGAACGCACTCCCACACGTTGGTGCGTGTAAACATAAATAAAAGTTGAGTGGTAGAGACATGTCCATTTGCCGAGCCATTCAGGTACTAGGCTTACCGCTTTACCATATTTCACGGCATGTGGCTAGTACTTTCAAACGCTTAGCCACCACTACCACACACTGTGACCTTAACAAGTTTTATCAAAATAGACAGGGTAAACCTCCAGGTCATGATACCGCACATGACCCTATCCATTATCCTTATAGTGATTGCAAGATAGTAAACATGCAACTCCTATATCACGCGAGTGACAGGAAATCACTCGACTTTTACCGGCCCTATTTAGCAGAGCGTCTAATGCGATAAGGTCTCGAGTACAATACATTGGATCCCTAAGATTTTATGCAACTAGGGTTTCACTTCAACTCCTAGACGTAATGCAAGATATATAATATAATAATGAAATTGTAATAAATTGAAATACTGGGGTATGCATCGGGGCTTGCCTTCTTGAGTGGGGTTGGGGGCAGGAGTGTCAGAGACTTCCGAACTTTGGTTCGGGGATTCAGTTAGATCCTCGGCGACATTTATCGGGTCTTCAGAAAACCCTTGGTCTTGTGCCAAGACTAGCTCATAGTCTCCGTCGTCGAGCGTTGTTGATTCTACATGATATGCAATAATTTAAGTGAGATGGTGCTTGAGTTTAAGATTTTATTTCATGATAAAGTTGCAATCCAGCAATTAACACACATGAATTCATGAAACAAGGGGGTTTTACTTTTAAATTATCATTTATACTTAAGTTATGGTTATAGCATTAGAATTACTGTAAATAGAAACTAAGACACTTGAATTTGAATTCAAACTTCAAGTTTAAATTCAAATCTTAGGTAAATAGAATTATAAAGTCTTGAAAATTTAATTATGAACTAATTATCAATATATTAGATTATGGTAAAAAGATCTAAATAAATAAGCTTTAGGAATATACTTAACTAAATTCAAATTATTTCAAATTGAATTGCCCAAATTCGAAAGAACTTAAACTACAAAATAATACTAAGCTTGAAACTTTTATACTAGCTTGCACATATCTAAAGATGCTACTTACCAAAAATCTTAAGAGTCTAAGCTTGTATGTAAGAGTTACATATAAAATACCCCTTTTAATTAGATTAAAATAGATTCAAAAGTATTTAGTTTCAAACCAAACTTCATTAATAAAAGTTGTAGATTTTGATTTCTAGTTTCTAAAAAAACTGATTTGACAATTTTTGGAATTTCCTACAATTTCCTACGAATTTTACAAGTCAGCAGCCTTGCTCACATGAAATAATAAAAAGGTTTTACACTGGGGTCCTCGGGTTTTAGCACTTAGGCCCTCAGAACCGAAAAAGATATCACAGATATGCCCTTGCTGGCTCTCGATGGCGTCCGGCGTCTCTGTCTACGGCGTTCTTGCCGGCGGCGAGGTCCTGGGTGGGGAGGGATAGGTGCTACACGACCTATAGGAGCTACTAAACACGCTGTGGGGTGATGTGCTCGAGGTGCAGTGGCGGAGCATGGCTGGCGACGAGAGATGGCGGCGGCCGTGGCGGCGCATCATAGTTCCCAGCGAGGGGCCGGCGAACATGGGGGAACAAGTCGCGCATGAGCACCGGGGGAGTGCGGGGGTGCTTCCCCCAACTTAATTTGGTCGGAGACAAGGCGGAGGATGGTGCTCGACGGTGGGGTAGGCGTCGGGTTCTTATCGGCGGCAATGGCGGCCGGCGTTCTGCGGGTTAGGGCGACGGAGGGTGGTGAAGGAGGGGCGGAATCGCTTTCGGAGGATGATGTGGTGCTGATGATGCCTTTGGCCGGGGTGGGGAGGCTCTGTACCGGCTGGTCGGCAGAAGGCCGAGCGGCGGCGGAGGAAAGCGGCTCGCCGGCGCTGTGGTCCGGCAGTGCTAGTGGAGAAAACTGAGATTGGTTTGCTCGGAGAGCTGCGGTGGGTCACGGCAATGCTGTTGGTGCATTGGATCGGGGATTGGGGAGCGGCGGTGGGGCTGCCGACGGTGACAAGGGATGGCGGCGGGGATCGGGTGACGGGTGTGTCAGACCCGGGGCCACCGGCTGGGCACATAACGTAGTTTAAAGAGGTCTAAGAGATTAAGTTCGTCTTATCTCTTATTCATTTTGTTTATCTCTTGTTTATCCCGTTTAAATAGGAGATAGAGCTACCCAACACGGAGGGGATCTACTCGAGATATGTTCTGTTATGATTCCCCAGCGGAGGTTGGTTAGCATCTTTGTAACTCTGGCCTCTCGGGTATATAAGGGAGGTTAGGGACCCCTCTCAAAACAGAAGATCACTAGGTCATTCTACACCAAAGGCAATACAAACCACCATACAGGACGTAGGGTGTTACGCATCTTGCGGCCCGAACCTGTCTAAGCTTTGTGTTCCTTGCACCTTCGAGTTCCTGATCTCGACGTTCCTTCACCCAAAACTTACCACCTTGGGTATATCCCACGGTGGGCAGCCGGTTAAACACCGACAGCTGGCGCGCCAGGTAGGGGGCGCGTCGAAGATCCATCGGCGAACTCGTTGGCATCTTTCTAGTTCACCAGGTGGCGGATTGCTACCTTCAATGATGTGCATCGGTGGATCGATTTATCGAGTTCGATATCGGATCCTTCAGCGAACGGCTACATCGACCTCGACTACTCGGCTCGACTTCGCCTTGCGCTGCAACATCGATGCACCACGACCGTCGACCTCGACAACCCGGTTCAACTTCAGCTTGTGCCGCAGTATCCGCGCACAGCAGCGACGGGTTCGACTACTTCGACTTTGCGAGGACGATCGGCAGCTCGCCGATGATTACTTCAACTACTCATCTCGACTTGAAAACTAGTCAGAATAGACTCCGACTAGTCGAGCTTCATCAACAAACCGTCGCAGCTCCATTAACGAGCTCCTCGGCTTCGTCGATATTCATCCACGAATCAAGCTAAGTGATTTTTACCTTTTCCGACTTGTTCTCCACAGAATCGGCTACCCTTTCAGGTACACCTCTCGATGGGCATGAAACCCTCGGAGGCTATGCCCTGATCGACTACTCCTGGGATGTTAGACCAACAGCCACAGCTTTGGTGCACCGAGTACTGGAGGCTCTGTCACAGACTTAATGCACCGAGTGCTGGCGGCTTTGCCACGGCCTTAGGACACTGACTACGGAGGCTACGCCACAAGGTTGTGTTCTGAGTTCTGGAGGCTTCATGGGACTACACCCTATGGAAGTATAGATCTTTGCGTGTTGCCACACACGCACTCGCTGACTACTTATGCGTGTATGTCTCTCGATGGGTACGAAACCCTCCAGAGCTACACATCGCCGACTACTTTATGCGCACCGCGCATCCTCTTTGTCGCATGACGACTTCTTTGTCTTCTCTTAACGGTTGCTAAAGTACTCGGGTAGCACACGCCTTAATCCGTGAAACCTCGACTCTTCTGTAAGCCTATGCTCCTACGCGTGCATGCGGCAAAGTTCCCTATGCTATGGTCTACGGCCATCAGGGATCAGGTGATTAAACGTAACAGGCTAACTGCCCGGGGAAATTACATGGCCTAGCAAGAGCAAGACGCGAAATTTTTACACCGAATAAATTTTGGTTCCTTCATATTATTACTGAGTACTACTCGGTATCTTCGCATTATGCTACATAATGTATGCATTGTCTTTTTTCAGATCAAGCTTCGGCAACAACCCTCCAGGCAGCAGGGCGTGCCATCACAGTTCCGCTAGTTCCCAGGCTTGGGGGCTGGGTGATGCGCACTACTCGACATGGTTCCTTTGGCTCTCCTGGCTCGTAAGCTCGGGGGCTGGACGCCGCAAAACTACTCGAAGATGACTCATATGAAGACTAAGAGTGCAGAAGAAACCTTAAGTCACCGCGCGGTTAAATAAATCAGCGGGAGGCTTAATTTCACTATGCAGAAGGCGAAGAGTTTTTTTTTCGGAATTTCAGAGTAATACTGCATGCCACGACTTTCGGATCCTTATCTCCAAATTTGTGGGATTTGGATTCAAGGCTCGGGGGCTGTGAGACACGTGGCATCGACTACTTATTTTTCGAAAGTACTCGAAGGATAAGAAGAAAAGACTCAAGACTAGTTTGACCCTCAGCTTGATTCTTCGATTCAACCTAAGGCTCGGGGGCTACTCCATATGGAGTGCGATTTTTAAATCGCACACCATGACAAAAATTCGGGGCATGAGCACCTCATAGCTTCGATGCAGTCAAGCAAGTACTCGAAGAAGGTTTTCAAGATGAAGCTCCAGAAGAAGTCGAAGAAGCTCCAGAAGAAGTCGAAGACTGCTTTGAAAGCACTCGATAAGCCTGCAGTACTCAGCTACGAAGAGCTCGGGGGCTTGTCAGACCCGGGGCCACCGGGCTGGGCACATAACGTAGTTTAAAGAGGTCTAAGAGATTAAGTTCGTCTTATCTCTTATTCATTTTGTTTATCTCTTGTTTATCCCGTTTAAATAGGAGATAGAGCTAACCAACATGGAGGGGATCTACTCGAGATATGTTCTGGTATGATTCCCCAGCGGAGGTTGGTTAGCATCCTTGTAACTCTAGCCTCTCGGGTATATAAGGGAGGTCAGGGACCCCTCTCAAAACAGAAGATCACTAGGTCATTCTACACCAAAGGCAATACAAACCACCATACAGGACGTAGGGTGTTACGCATCTTGCGGCCCGAACCTGTCTAAGCTTTGTGTTCCTTGCACCTTCGAGTTCCTGATCTCGACGTTCCTTCACCCAAAACTTACCACCTTGGGTATATCCCACGGTGGGCAGCCGGTTAAACACCGACAGGGAGATGATCGGAGCAGGGAAAATTGAGTGAACAAGAGGTGCGCAAATGCCAGGGCATGTGCTAGAGAAGCTAGAGGAAGCGCTCAGGGTCCAGAAGAGGATGTGCTTGTGCGCAAGTAGGAGCTGGCGCCTCGGCGGCGCGCGTGGCGACCACGGCGAAGCTCGGGCAGAGGCAATGCGATGCGGAGGATGCAAGGACGGGCCAGCACGGGGTCGGGAGGGCGGCGGCAAGGTGGGGTAATGACGCGTGGAATCGCCGGGAGCAGGAGGTGGCGCTGGAGTCATTGCGACGACGAGCGGCGGCGAAGCACGGCTCGGGCAGGCAGTCGAGCGGCGTGTCCCGGCGGGGAAAAGCCACCGTAAGGTCGTGAAGCGCCGGGGCAGAGGCTGGGCGACATGTGGACGGGCGCAGAGCGGTGCTGGGGTGGCAGGGGCGGCGCACATGGCCGGGACAGTGGCGGCGGCGCGCGGCAGAGAAGCAGAGGAGAGGGGGAGAGAGGTAGACGAAGAGGGACCCGGTTGTAATTTCCAGAAAAGATAGGGACTCCACTGTAATGCTTAAATAACTTTCAGACCAAAAGCAAAAGTGTATGGTTTTTCAAAATGTACAACTTTGCTTTAAGGCTTATTTGCAGAAGAGCCAAGGATGTGTAATTAATTTGAAACTTAACAAGATTTCCAAACTTTACATAAATCCTATTTTAAAACTACACTACACATATATCCTATGTGTAGTTTCACCTAGATTTGCAATTTAAACACAAGTTTTTGACTTTTGCAAAACAACCCTCATACATTTAAATTCTACCCCCCATACTTACCCATTTAGCACTAAAGGACCTTTATTAAAATATAATTATATAAACAACCATTTTTCCTTAGCATTTAAATTTTTAAACATACTTTTACCACATTTTGCACACAACATCATACTAAAAGTCTAAGGTGCGACCATGCTAAATACCTGAGTGTCACAGGAACCGTCCCCGGCTGGCAGTGACACTCCTGAGTGACACCAAGCTTTGGGCTGAGCATGGTGTCAACCTTCGCGACGTGTGTAGTCGTGAGTTTATCTTTCTTCAGCTGTGAACCTGGACAAGCTGTTTAGCTTGTCATTTTAAACACTATTTGTATAAGTTTACATTAAGTTTGAAAAAGGTTTGTAATAATATTTGGGTTTCTGTAAATTAAAAGTTGATGAGCTATGCTGCGATTGTGAACTCGCATTCGTGCGAGGTAAACCTGCTTCGATCCTGTTGAACCGTGGTTGTATCGGGCAGAGACCCAACAGACCAATGAGTTGTTCCGTTTGAAGTGCGTTGAGTTACTATCGGCTGTATAGCGATGACTAGCGCACTTGAGCCGGAATAATTCAGGCGGTTCTGCCACAAGTACGTTCAAACGCTTAACCACCACTACCACACACTACAGCCTTAGCATTTTTCTCTACTTAGACGGGGCCTCAACCATGAGCATCGTACCACAGCCCCGCCCATCGACCTTATAGTTGCAGTATGTGGTAAAACATTCAACTCCTATAATTCTCGCGAGCGGCAGGAAACCACTCGACTTTTACCGAACCTAATAGCACACCATCTACTCGAACTTCCAGTTCTAGTATTCATTACATAGGTGCCAAGGATCATGCAGCTAGGGTTCCAATCAACTCGTATGAACTTAAATGCACAAGTAAAAAGGAACAGTAGTTGCATAAATTGAAACAGTAGGATCATGCACCGGGGCTTGCCTTCTTTGGCAAAACTAGTCGGGGGTTCTTCTGAACTTTGGTTCGGGTCTTCAGATACTTCAGTTAGATTAACTTGAGCTTCACGTTGCTCACTCTCAGACTCGGGCACCAGATAGTAGGTTCCATCGGCGAGAGTTGTTGATTCGATATGGATACATATGTATGAGTGGTTTTAAAGGTACAAGATAAGTAACTATCTCACTATAAAGTAGTCATTCAACAAAACTCAAGTTAAGTAGTCAAACACTTCATTTTTTTCCTTGGGCAGTCATTTATCGAGTACTTATCTAGATTAACTGACTTTATTAAGTAAGTGAGTGGTTTTGCCATGTCGTAAACGGACATTTTCAACAGTAAGCATGGGTTAAACAAAACTACTCGTAGAGGCAGTTTCTAGGGTTGAGATTTTTATGCAGAGCACGTTACTTAAGTGCAAACTCACTGTAAAATTTTTAGCCATTTTCATTCAGCAGGTTAATCATGAAAAATACATTAAACATCTACTGCTAGGATCAAGATCTATTTGTCCAGAACAAACCGTGCAAGAACTGGTGCTCAACATTTTACTAAACAAACTTACTTGCATGAGTAGGCTACTGTAAATTTTGTAGATTTTTCCTATGTAAGAATCAGAGGCTAAAATTCTAGTTTAACTGGATTCAGTGCATGAAATTTTTATGAAAGACTTCACTCTTAGTACTGAAGCTACCATCAAAAACTCACGAGCAGTTCTTTCCTGAAACTCTTGGAACAATTAAAAGACATTTAAAATTGATTTAAATCTATAGCTAAAATTAAGTGGAAACAGTCCAAGATCCTTTCACAAAGTTGTAGATCTTAACTTAAGGAGTCCAGAACATCTTAGTTTGTATTTTTAGGATTTTTCTGTGAGTTGTTTTGCATTTTCAAAGTTCATAGATTGGTTTTCAAAATTCGAGTTTCTGGTTTACAAATGAGTCACTGAGATTTTACGGAAATCTCCTCGAAAAAATTGAAATCGAAGCAAAATGATCCTATGTGCAGTGGAACGGCGGCGGCCGGCCAAATTTTGGCGACAAGGGTCAACGGTGGTGAGGGGTGAAGGTTGGAGAGGCTATAGGTGTAACACCCTAATTCTCAAATTAGAAACTTAAATAAATATTGCTAGAATTCTCTTAGGACTCATAAGGTTTTATTTCCTCATTTTGATTTTTAGAGCATTTACCGTGGATTAAAAGAAATTTAATAAACTATAAAAAGAAATATAAGGAACTATAGGATTTTGTGCATTTCATGCCCCCTTGCATTGTTTTATTCTTTGTCTTCCATTTGAATTCAAATTTCAAATAAAATTAAAATGCATTTGAATGCATTTCTTTTTTTCTCTTATCTCCTAGTTGGGTCGGCCCACTCTTCTTTCTCTTTTTCCCTCTCCCATTTTTCCTTGTGGCCCGGCCCGAGCTGGCCTTTCCCTTCTCCTCTCACTCGCGGCCCAGCCTTCTCCCCTCTTCTTTTGCCTCCGCGCGGCCAGCTGCCTCCCTGGCCCACCTTCTCCGCGCAGCCCGCTCTTCTCTCCTTCTCCTCCTTCTTCCGCTGATAGCTGGGGCCCACCCGCTAGGGTTGTCCCCGACCTCGAGCCAGGCTCGGGCTCGGGGCCGAGTCCGCCCCGGCACCATCTTGCCCGCGCGCCGCCTCGGGCCCGCACGCCCAGGAGCCGCAGCCGCCTCTATTTAAGCGCCCCGTACCATAGCTCCTCGTCCCCAAGCCACACCTGCCACCTCCGCTCGCGAAACCCTAGCGCCGAAGCTTCCGCCGCCGCCATTGCCGCCGTATTTCTGGAACTCACCGCGCTGCCCCTCCGCCACTCTCAGCCATCGAACAAGCACCGCAGGAGCACCGCGGTGGGGTAAGGATACTCGCCCGCCGTTTCCCTCCCTCTCCCTTGCTTCCCCGCGGCTGCACGACCTCGCCGTCGATCCCGAGCCGCCGCTCGCCGTCGTGCCGCCGCTCCGGCTGATACCGCCACCCCGAAGCCCTTAGTTCGATTCCCTGTGACGCCCGCTTTCTCCCAGTGTAGTCCCCACTTGAAACCGAGGCCGAGGGTGCGTTAACACGTTTTCCCCGGCGATGCGCCGCCGCCCGCCGCCGCACCAACCCGCCGTCGGCGTTTAGCGCCGCCCCCCCGCATCGCCCTCGCATTCCAGCCGTCAGATCTAGATCCAACGGGTTAGATTAGATCTAACCCAAGTCAATAGATCCAGATACTGGTCAACCCGTGGTCATTTTACATTTTAGCCCTTGAGTTTTGTAGAAATCAACCCGCAGTCCACGGTAGTTCAACAATATTCACGAATAGATCCTTTTTCTTCTGATTAGGCCCCTGACTTTTTCACAATCTAACCCCTAGATCTAAGGTTTAATTATGATCTAGCCCTCAGTTTCTTTGGTCAGAGCCCTTTTTGTTTCAAATCTTCTACAAATAAGCCCCTAGAATCATGTTTTAGCCCTAATTTCTTTGTTTCAACTCCTTTTTCATCGATTCTTGCGCTCACACGAACCTTACGACATATGCAGTGCCTCGGTTTCTTTGGTCAGAGCCAGTTTAGTTTCAAATCTTCTACAAATAAGCCCCGAGAATCATATTTTAGCCGTAATTTCTCCATTTTAACTTCGTTTTCATCGATTTTTGCGCTCACGCGAACCTTACGACATATGCGGTAGCTTTATTACATTATTTTGCTCTGTTTATATTGACTGGTTTACTATTTCTTATTATTGTATTTGTTTTCTTTTATGTACTTATGTGTTACGATAGACGGTACACAGTTCGAGGGTCCGCAAGAGCCAAGCTTTGAAGACGTTCCCGAGCAGCAGCAGTTCATTGACGAAGGCAAGTGGTCCTTGATCATACTTCAGTCCCAATAACATTATAGATACACACATTTACTTTATATGCATGCATGTGTCTAGAATTTGATAGATTCCAAATTAAGGATATGCCTAGTTTCTATTGAATTTTCTTGATTAAACCTGGGTTATTACATTTATGTTGTAGGTACGCTAGTTGCTTTTACTTAGATTTTGGTTGGATAACTGAAAATCATGCTACACTGGTTTACATATGTTATGGAATACCTTATTGATGATAATTAAGATCATTGCATTAATTGGAACATGGAGAACCACCTAGGAAAACAGTGCAACCACAATACTACATGGCTCTGGTCTTGGCTGATTAATTTGAAACTTTAGCTTATGATAATCTTACCGAAAGGGCAAGAGGGGTTGCATCGTCGGGGTATAGCTTGGTCCTCTTGAGGCATATTGATATATGTGGTCCTTGGCTAAGGCGTTTCCTCAGTAGGGAGGGTTATGACCGCTTTGGCTTGAAACCTTAGCAGATTCTCATAAGTTAGGGAATCTTTGTAAAGGCCTCATAGTGAATCCCCGCCACTTACCTTGGAAGTATTTAAGAGCCTTGCAAACCCAGACGTCAAGGGAAACACAAATTGTTAATAAAGTGTACAACCTCTGCAGAGTGAAAACTGATATATCAGTCGTGCTCACGGTTAAGAGCAGCTTGGACACTCACATGATAATTAAACCTAAAGATGATCTAAATCGAGGTTCTTCATCTATTTATTTATGTTGATGTATCTTATCCCTTAATTATTTAAGGGTTGGTATATACTTACACTTAGTTAAGCTTGCTTAATAAAACTTGATCAACTAAAAATGCTTATCGCAGACAAACCATGTCAGCTTTTCCTTGATTATAGCCTTGCATATCATATAATTTACTCCACTTGCTGAGTACCAACCATAAGTGTACTCACACTGGCCTTATTAAAAACAAATACTGCTCAGAACAAGACAACTGTCTCGAGTTCCCTAAAGATTTCGAAGAATACTAGGCGTATGTCTCCCAGTCATTTGCCTGTGAATTCGAAGTCCGCTGCTAGTTATAAACATTTATTTATTTGCTTAAGATTAAGACTGTCGATCATGTAATAAAGTACTGTTATACTCTATTTTGTTAATGCATTGTTTCGGGTATACACTTATGAAGTCTATTGTATGTGCAGAACTTGATCCTGGCGCACATATGGGATGCAATCGGTTACCTTTACTAAATCGGATGTGACAAGAGGGGAACAAACCGCACCTGTTCATGGCCTTGGGTGGGGAAGTGGTGGACCGAGGTGGCTTGCCGGCGGTGGTACAGAGCCGACGGTAGGTGCGGGTGGTGGCGGCGGCCCTCCGGTGAGGAAGAGGGCGCGGGGACAGGCCGTGCAGCTTCGGTGTGAGGCAGAGAAGGTGATGGGAGGGTTGGTTTGGGCAATACGGGGGCGGAGCCGTGCATCCATGTGCGGGTGATGGATTGCTGGAGTTGAGGTTGGGCCGGCGAGCTGAGGGGCCTCGGGTAGGGCTTTTATAGGCGCGAGAGGGAATATGGCGGCCTGGGCACGAGCTGCTGGGGAAGGCACGACCAGGGGGCAAAATTGGGGGCGTGGCTGCCTTGTTGTCACTAGCGGGGCTCGTCGTGGCACTAGCAGCGCCCGCGGCAGAAGAATGCCGCTGCGTGGAGGCTTCTTGAGGGGGAAGAGCGAGATTTTATGGGCCAGTGGCGATTTTCCAGGGTGATGGCAAGCCCACATGGCCGGGCGGCCTCAGTTGCGCCGGGGTGCACCGGCCAGCTGGCCTGCTGGTGATGGAACAGGACAGAAGGAGGAGAGAGAAGGGAGAAAGTGATGGGACTTAAGCGCCAGTAGCAAAAACAGCAGGGGCCTAGGTGAAAAAGAAGCTAAAACTCATGCTTCCTAAGGTCAAATCAAAAACATTTGAATACCATTTTTGCTCAACGTTTCAAGATATATACTTTCTCTTTTATGACTATGTTCATTTGTGCAATGTATAAAAAGTTATTTTGAATTTCCAAAACCTAGTATTTAAAAGATATGTCATTTCATGTGAATTTTTGCACTTTTAGCCCTTGAGTTCAACTAGACTTTTGTTTCTCTTGTTATGACAGATGTGTCATTAAAGTTTTAGAGTCATTTGTGATCAACTTCGAAAGTTACAAGGGTTTGTTTGCAACGGTTCACATGTATATGCATATATACACATACATATATATATTTGCTTGAAAGGTAGATTTTGATAGGTTGTTTTATATTTTCTTGCTTTTTTGTGCTTGATTTTATGTTATTGATCTTTGTTCAATGATTTCATACAGACCAACATAACGAGGGGCTAACTTTACTTTTACTCCAAATTGTTGCACACCCTTGGTTCGTGAAACCCGAAGGTAGACATGATCACCAACGTCGAATTTCAAGGGTTTTCGCCTCTTGTCAAAATAGCTCTTTTGTCTAGATTGGGCTGCTTTAAGTTTTTCTTGTATAACCTTCACTTTTTCTTCTACCTCAACTACCAAGTTTGGTCCAAAGATTTTGCGCTCTTCAGTTTGTGACCAGCTCAAAGCAGTTCGACACCTTCGACCATATAATGCCTGGAATAGTGCCATTTTTAAGCTTGTTTGATAGCTGTTGTTATATGAGAACAATGCTAAAGATAAGTATTTGTCCCAATTCTTATCATAATGAATGAGACAAGCTCTAAGCATGTCTTCAAGAATTTGATTTACTCTTTCAGTTTGGCCGTCGGTCTAAGGATAATAAGCTGAGCTTCGGATTAGTTTGGTACTAAGAGATTCTTGCAATTGTTCCCAAAAGCGTGCTATGAACTGAGTGCCACGATCAGAAATAATTATCTTTGGTACAATGTGTAGACAAACAATACGATTAATGTCACACCCGATTTATAAAGAACATAAATCGAGCAATCATATATGCGCCAGGATCAAGTCACGGATATATACAACAGAATCATCCAGATATCACAACACATATCACGAATAACATTAATATAAATCGTAAATGAATTATTTTATTACAACCGAATCAAGAATCGGTTCAAGAGTTGCGGAAGCGTAAAAGAGATACATGTAGAGCTGGGCGCCACAGGGACATCGACTGGGAGACAAACGCCTAGAAGTCGTCGAAGCTACTGACGTAATCCTCCACGTTGCTGGGCACTGAGCAGCAGTCGAAGGTATCCAAAATAGAATAGAAGAGTAGAAAGGCAAGAGTGAGTACAAACTCGTACTCAACAAGTATAACACAAACTATGAGGCTCTAGGTTGGCTGACTCAACTGCATTAGCTTTTAATCTTGGCAAATTTTATTAAAACTATTTACTACAAATGGATGAGTTACCATAACCCAGATTGCATAAGTAATTAGTCAATATTAATTAAGAACTACTGAGAAACCATCCAAACCAAAACCACCCGAGGAATCTCCCTAATCAAAGGTTGATAACCCCACTAATCAAAAGGAGGATCTGGGCCGCTCATGACTGTGAGCATAGCTGATATATCAGTTTTACACTCTCGAGAGGTTGCACAACTTTACCCACAAGTCGTGAGCTACGCTAGTTGTTCATCACACTTCCTTAGGTGTGATGGCTAGCAAGCACACTACGAGACCGTTACAAAGGATCACGTTGGTAAGGTGTAACCGCTAAGGATTCTGGATCAGCGACGATGGGGCCCACCTCCGGGGCTACAAGCACACAGCACAGACCAAGCCGGAGGAGCAGGGACCATTGAAGCCTACCACCCCTCTTGCCCATGCAGGTAAGTTACTCCCGAACCAGCACGTCCTAATTAGTAAGTCAAGACCGTCCCATTCCAGTCTTGTGGTTGCGCGGTTGTCCCAGGTTGTCACTCTATGAACCGGTCCTTATGGAGAGTGGCCAACCAAGCACTAAGCACCGTCCTGGCCCCCTAAACCAAGTTTCTAACAAAACATCTTTTATGGAGACGTGAGCCACTCAAGCACACAGCACAGAGGGCCAATCTCGGGATTAAATTGCATAGATCCATTAATCCGATTTAATTAAGAAGGACCATAATTTGTGAGAGCGCAGCACCTAGCACAACTAACCAAAATGCAACCCAAGGTGTAATATACAGGATAAAGTGGCTAAGAAATCCTTATAGGCATACAGTATTAAAATGCAGTATGAAATTGTATTTAAAAGTGATAGGATGTTCATGTTATACTTGCCTTCCTCGAACTCTCCTGGCTGCTGCTCAAACTGCTCAGAAGATGGCGGCTCCTGGTACTGCTCCGAAGGCTCGACGTCTACTCACGATCATCAAGCATGGTCCACACATACACACATGCACAAACAATAGCAAAACTATAAGAAAACAGTACAACAATACAATAGAACCGCACACAAAACTAGTCTAAAGCTATTCTACGCGTTACAACGATCACGTGGACATAAAGAACATCTAAAATGGAGCTAAGACGCGAAACCTAGGTGTAAAACAAGGTCCAGGGCTTTTCTGTAATAAAACAGGAAAACCAGGGGGTTCTGTGCGAAAACTAGGGACCTAAACATAATTAAAGGATAGACGCAGGGGCTAACACGTGAAAACACAAGGCATGGACTGCGGGCACTAAATCCAGGAAGCTCAGGGGGTCAAAATGGAAGAAAAGGACCTGACTGCGAATACTTTTGAACTAGAGATGGACGGCGGGTTAATTCTAGGAAAAGCCGGGGACTCTTTAGCAAAACTAACCGGCTGAACCAGTATCTTTTATTCTAGGCCCTTGGATCCGGATCGGGCGGCTGAGATTAGACTCACTAAGCGAAGGGGTACGCATGAATAACGGCCCTCGGATCTGGATCCAACGGACGGCATCCAAACTTAAACAGATCTAATCCCCATCACAGATCTTGAATCGGATGGCTCTGATTTAAAACAAGAGCAAATCGGTACGCGCTGTTTGGATCCCTTGGATCTCGATCTCACGGCTCAGATCTACCCCGGCTCGATCTAATCCTGTCCGTTAGCCTCGGATCCTACGGCTTGGGGCTTCTGGGCGCACGGGGCGGCGGAGAGGTCGCCGGAGCTCGACTCCCGCGGCGGCGCTTCGCCGGAGCTAGCCTAACTTGGTGCTCCAGGCTCGATTTTGGATGAGATCTGGTCCAGGAGATGGAGCATGACATGGCGAACACATCTAGGTACTCGAGGTGGTTGATTAGGGTTGGGGTCATGGCTCCCCGCGGCGGGGGCGGCACGGGTCACCGGCGTGCCGTGGTTGGGTTGCTGCGGAGGTTTATAGACCACAATACCAAGCGCAAAAGGTTATGGGAGATGATGTGCTGCTCACCGAGGCGGAATTGGCCGGAGGTGTGGCGGAGGGCGATCGTCGACGACGGCGGCGGCGGGGACGGTCAGGCCCTCACGAAAGGGGCGATGTAGGGCTTCGGATCGGGGACAATGGCCTCGGTGATGCTCCAAGAGTCGAGGTGGTGCTGCTGTGCGGCTCCGGCGGGGCAGGGGTGGGGCAGAACGATGTGGCCTCGTCAGCGCAGAGGCTCGGCATGGCGGAGCGGTGCGGGAGCGGCGAGCTAGGGTTTGGGTGGCGGCGGGGTAAGGCAAAGGGTGTGGGGAGGGTCTGCGGGGCCAATTAAGGGCGGGGGTCAAGGCCTCGGCGTGCGGGCCCAGGGGGAAGCTCGCCGGGGATCTCGGGGAGGAGTTGAGCGCCGGAGAAGAAAGGGGAATGGGAGAGGAAAGGTGCTGACAGGAGGGGCCCGGCGGTCAGAGAGAGAAAGGAGGGAACGGCGCGCGAGTGGGGAGGCCGAGCTGAGGGAGGAAATGGGAAAGGAAAGGAAAGAGGGGAGCGGCTGCTGGGCTGCGGAGGAAAAAAAAGAGAGGGGAAAGAGATGGGCCGCGAGGGAAGGGCCGGCCCAAGAGCTTTTGCTGCCTTCTTTTGCTTCTTCTTTTTCCTTTTCTTTTCCCACACTTAACCATTCAAACATTTCTATTTGAATTCAAATGAATTTGAATTCAAACCCTATACACTCCACACAAATAAAACCAATGCTCCAGCATGAATGCACAACCAAGTTGATCCTACAATACATTTTAATTACTTGCGTTATAAAATTACTTTAAATGCAAGGTAAATTAGAGAAAACCCTGGAAATTTTATTTAAGCCCAAATAAATTCATTAAAATTAGGGAAAAGTACATTAGGGTGTTACAATTAAGATATATCTCAGCGCATCTCTTGGCATTATAAGTGGTGGGGAATAAAATGAGCGGTCTTTGTAAGCCTATCAACAATAACCCATATAGAATCGTGTTTCTGAGATGTATTAGGCAAACCAACAATAAAGTCCATACCGATGTCTTCCCATTTCCAGGATGGTATTGGCAGAGGTTGAAGTGTACGAGCTACTTTTAAGTGGCTAGCTTTCACTCGCTGACAAGTGTCACACTTTGCAACATATTGAAAAATTTCCCTCTTCATCCTGGTCCTCCAAAAATTTTGTTTGAGGTCCTGATACATTTTGCTACGGCCTGGATGAATAGAGAATTTGGAAAGATGTGCTTCATCAAGAATTTGCTTTCGGAGTTCGTGATTTTTCAGAATGACAATGTGACTTTCAAACCATAAAACTCCCTTGTGATCCTGATGAAAACATTTGTACTTCTCCTCTCCTTGAGACAGCTTCTGCTTGATGATCTTAACACCCTCATCATGTAATTGTGCCATGATGATACGGTCATGAAGAGTGGGTTCAATAGAGATGTGATTCAAAGTTCCTTGAGGAATCATTTCCAACCTAAGTTTCCACATTTCAGAGCATAACGTCTCATTGTATGATGAGGCAGATAGGCAATTGCAATGAGCTTTGCGGCTGAGTGCATCCGCTACTACATTAGCTTTGCCTGGATGATAGTGCACCTAAAGATCATAATCTTTGATTAATTCCAACCATCATCTTTGTCTCATATTCAAGTCAGCTTGTGTGAATATATATTTGAGAGTATTGAAAGAAAAGCAAGTCAATCTTCTAGAATACTCTTGACCATGCAAGAAAGAAGATATTTTGAAGGTGAAGATATTACCATGGATATAAATATTTATGGAAAGTTCTAGAGTCACTTGTTTTATATGGCAAGTGAAAAAATATGTAGGAATATTCTAGAATATCTTTTGTTGTATGGTAAAGTAGAAAATATCTAGGAAGGTTCTCGAGTAGGGGACACATGTCATCACCATATGTGGGGATGACAAGTGATAGAAAATAAAAGCTTAGTTCCCAATTGTGACCATAAAGTTCTCCAAAAGTGGCTAAGAAATTTGGCATCATGATCAGAAACAATTGTGTTGGGCACACCATGCAAACGAACAATTTCTCAAAAGAACAAATCAGCAACATGTGTAGCATCATCAGTTTTATGACATGGAATAAAGTGTGCCATCTTAGAAAATCTATCCACAACCACAAAAACGCTATCACATCCCTTCCTAGTTCTAGGCAATCCCAACATGAAATCCATAGAAATATCCTCCCAAGGAGCACTAGGAACTGGTAAAGGCACATACAAACCATGCGGATTTAAACGTGACTTAGCTTTTTGACATGTAGTGTAGCGTGAAACAAATCGCTCCACATCTCTTCTCATTTTTGGCCAAAAGAAATGATCAGCAAGTACATTCTCTGTCTTCTTTGCACCAAAATGCCCCATCAAGCCACCTCCATGCGCTTCCTGTAACAACAACAAATGAACGGAGCTAGCTGGAATGCATAGCTTGCTAGCTCAAAACACAAACCCATCATTGACGATGAATTTGTTCCATGCTTTTCCATCCTTACAATGCAGCAAGACATCCTTAAAATCAGCATCATTCACATATTGTGTTTTAATTGTGTCCAAACCAAAAATCTTGCAATCAGGTTGTGTCAACAAAATATATCGCCTAGACAAAGCATCAGCAATAACGTTCTCTTTCCCTTTCTTGTGTTTGATGACATAAGGAAAAGATTCAATGAATTCAACTCACTTAGCATGTCTACGGTTCAGTTTTCCTTGACTACGAATATGTTTCAAAGATTCATGATTAGAATGGATAACAAACTCTTTGGGCCACAAATAATGCTGCCATGTTTCTAATATGTGCACAAGAGCATACAATTCCTTGTCATAAGTAGAATAATTTAGAACAGATCCGCTCAATTTCTCACTAAAATATGCAATAGGCTTACCATCTTGTAACAAAACACCACCCAAACCAATTCCACTAGCATCACATTCAAGCTCAAAGGTCTTATTAAAATCAGGAAGTTGGAGAAGAGGTGCATGTGTCAACTTATCTTTCAACATGGTGAACGCATTCTCTTGTGTGGTTCCTGTAACACCCTAATGTAATTTTCCCAAATTTCAAGGAATTTATTTTGGCTCAAATAAAATTTTCAAGGTTTTTCTAATTTATCCTGCATTTAAAAGAAATTTATAACACGGGAAAATAAAATTTATTAAAGGGTCAACATGTTTGTGCATTCATGCTGGTGCATAAGTTTTATTTGGTTGAGTGCATACAAGTTGAATTCAAATTCGAACTGAATTCCAATAGATTTGAGTGGAAAAAGGAAAGTGAGTCAGTCATTCTCTCTTTTCTCAGTCACTCCCGTAGTCTCTCTATTCTCAGTCATTTCTTCCTTTCTCTTAGTCATTCCTTATATTCTCAGTCATTCCTTCTTTTCTCAGTCATTCTCGTTCTTTCCTCAGTTATTCCTTCTTTCTTGGTCGTTTCCCCAGCTCGACCCCACCTGTCGGCCCCTTCTTCCTCCTTCTTCTCCGGCGCTCAACTTCCCCCCGAGATCTCCGGCGAGCTCCCTCGCTTCGGGCCCGCACGTCAATGGGACCGCCGCCGCCCTACAAAGAGCAGCCCCCAACCCATCCGAACCCTAACCCTAGCCCCTGCGTCGCCCCGAGGACCCCCAGCGCCGCCGCCCCCTTTCTTCCTCCGCCCGGTCACCTCGGCCTCGCTGTGGTCAGGCCACTCCACCGTGCCCCGGTCCCCTGCAACCCCCATGTCCTCTCTCTCTCACCATCTAGAAGCTTCCTGAGGCCCGCAATCTCACCCCGGGCCTCTGCATCACCGGGATTTCGCGAAGAGACCGCCGCCGGTGAGCTGTGCCACCCCCGCAATCCGCCGTCGCCGGCGATCCCCGGACGTCCCTAATCTCTCTGGCACCTTCGCAGGACCTTCGCGTGTTCGAACCGAGGAAACCCGACGCTCAGAGAGCGCCCGCAGCCGCCTTCCCCACGAGCGCCGCCTGTCTCCGTCCGTGCTCCACCGCCGCCCGTCATCGCCAGTACCCCTGCACCGCCCCCCAGTCGATCTAAACCCCTCGGTGAGCTTCCCCTTCGCGCCCTGGTTCTTTTGTACTAGGAGTCGTGATCCTTAGCAAGCTGCGGAGCCTAGACCGCGAGCACGCCGGCGTGGTTTGTCGTGCCGAGCCGCTCTCGCCGTCGTTCCCCCCTAACCGAGCTCGAATCCACCTCCTCAAGTGCCCAGCTAGGTTCCCCGCGTTGTGCTCTACCTCCTGGGTTTGATCTCGTCGTGAATTGTCCTCGGGAACGCGTGATCGCATGTCTCCGGCGAGATCCCGAGCCGCACCGCCGTGGGCTGGATCGCCGGCATCTCCTGCCGCCGCCTGTGCTCCCCGACCCAACCCGAGCCGTCCGATCCGAAGTCAGCGGTCGGTATTAGATCCCACGTACCTCTTCCATCCCAGCCCTCCGATCAAGATCCAGTGGACCGGACCCCCCTCGGACAGATCGGACTGTCCGTAAACGGCAGTCAGATCGGACCGTCCGTAAACGGCAGTTAGATCGGACCGTCCGAACCGGATCGCGTGTAAACCGTTAGATCTAGATCCAGCGGCCATGATGCGCGCATACCCCTTCGCGAAATAGATCTGATCCGAGCCGTAGAGATTAGATCCAATGGCCCAGAACCGCGCGTACCGGTCAGCGCCGGTAGTTTTGCTTAAGAGACCCCGGCCTTCTTGGAAATAAACCCGCAGTCCACCCCGTGAGTCAAAAGTATTTGCAAACAAGTCCTTTTCTTCCCGTTTGACCCCCTGGCTTCTCTGGAAATTGAACCCGCGGTCCGTGGCTTGGGTTTTCTCGCGCTAGCCCCCGAGTCTAGGGTTTATTTACGTTTAAGCCCTCGGTTTTTGTGCAGAAGCCCCTGGAAGTTAGGTTTTTCTTACAAATAGGTCCCTAGAACTTGTTTTAAGCGTAGTTTTCGCGTTTTAGCTCCGTTTTAGGTGTTCTTTATATCCACGCGATCGTTGTAACGCGTAGAATAGTTTTAGGCTAGTTTTATGTGCTGTTCTATTGTATTGGTGTACTGTTTCTTATATTTTGCTATTGTTTGCATGTGTGTGCATGTGTGGCCATGTATTGCTGTTACGATCGTGAATAGACGTCGAGCCACCGGAGCAGTACCAGGAGCAGCCATCTTCCGAGCAATTCGAGCAGCAGCCGGGAGAGTACGAGGAAGGCAAGTATAACATGAACCTCCTATCACTTTTAAATACAATTTCATACTGCATTTTAATACTGTATGCCTATAAGGACTTTCCTAGCCACTTTATATCCTATATATATATCCTTTGGGTTGCATTTTGGTTAGTTGTGCTAGGTTGCTACGCTATAACACACTTGGTCCTTTTTAATTAAATTTGATTAATGGTCTTATGCAACTTAATCCTGAGAGTGGCTCTCTGTGCTGTGTGCTTGAGTGGCTCACGTCTCCTTAAAAATATGTTTTGTAGAAACATGGTTTAGGGGGCCAGCACGGTGCTTAGTGCTTGGTTGGCCACTCTCCATAAGGACCGGTTCATAGAGCGACAACCTGGGACAACCGCGCAACCACAAGACTGGTATGGGACGGTCTTGACTTACTAATTAGGTCATTTTGGTTCGGGAGTAACTTACCTGCGTGGGCAAGAGGGGTGGTAAGCTTCAATGGTCCCTGCTCCTCCGGCTTGGTCTGTGCTGTGTGTCTTGTACCCCCGGAGGTGGGCCCCATCGTTGCTGATCCAGAATCCTTAGCGGTTACACCTTACCAACGTGGTCCTTTGTAACGGTCTCGTAGTGTGCTTGCTAGCCATCTCACCTAAGGAAGTGTGATGAACAACTAGCGTAGCCCACGACTTGTGGGTAAAGTTGTGCAACCTCTCGAGAGTGTAAAACTGATATATCAGCTGTGCTCACAGTCATGAGGAGCCCAGATCCTCCTTTTGATTAGTGGGGTTATCAACCTTTGACGAGGGCGATTCCCCGGGTGGTTTGGTTTGGGTGGTTCTCAGTAGTTCTTAATTAATACTGATTAATTTCTTATGCAATTTGGGTTATGGTAACTCATCCACTTGTAGTAATTAGCTTTAATAAAATTTGCCAAGACTAAAAGCTAATGCAGTTGAGTCAGCCAGCCTAGAGCCTCATAGTTTGTGTTATACTTGTTGAGTACTAGTTTGTACTCACACTTGCCTCTCTACTTTTCTGTTCTATTTTGGATATCTTCGACTGCTGCTCAGTGCCCGGCAACGTGGAGGACTACGTCAGCGGCTTCGACGACTTCTAGGCGTTTGTCTCCCAGTCGACGTCCCTGTGGCGCCCAGCTCTTCATGTATTCATTTTACGCTTCCACATTCCTTGAACTGATTCTTGATTCAGTTGTAACAAAGATATTCATTTTATAGTTTATACGCTTTTATTCGTGACATGTGTTGTGATATCTTGATAATCTGTTGTATATATGCGTGGCTTGATCCTGACGCATATATGATTGCTCGATTTATGTTCTTATAAATCGGGTGTGACAGTTCCCCAAGAAAAAGGCACCCCCTTCTTCGTAAGTGCATTCAACGGTGCCGCAATGGTGCTGAAATCCTTCACGAAACGACGATAGAACCCAGCAAGTCCTAGAAAACTCCGCACCTGTGTGATGGTCTTTAGCACAGGCCATCCCTGAATAGCTTCCACCTTTGCTTGATCAACTTCAATTCCCTGTGGAGTAACAACATAGCCAAGAAAAGATACTCGATCTGTGCAAAAGACACACTTCTCAAGATTACCAAATAAACGTGCATCACGTAAAGCAGTAAAAACAGCATGTAAATGATCAGGATGTGCCTCCATGGATTTGCTGTAAATCAATATATCATCAAAGTAGACCAGAACAAATTTGCCAATGAAAGCATGCAGAACCTCGTTCATTAATCGCATGAAAGTACTAGGTGCATTAGTTAACCCAAAAGGCATGACTAGCCACTCATATAACCCGAACTTAGTTTTAAAAGCAGTTTTCCATTCATCTCCCAATTTCATGCGAATCTGGTGGTACCCACTACGCAAATCAACTTTGGCAAACATAACGGCACCACTCAATTCATCAAGCATATCATCCAAACGTGAAATAGGATGTCGATATCGAATTGTGATCTTGTTTATAGCTCTACAATCGACACACATATGCCACGTTCCATCTTTCTTGGGGACTAAAATAAGTGGAACAGCACAAGGACTAAGGGACTCACGTACATAACCAGGAAGTACTTGAATGACAAAAATAGAGTCCGGATGAAGTCGTGGCGGCCGTCACAAGTCGTGCCTGTCCTGCAGTCCGAATCCAGCCTGCGCGATGCCTCTTCTCTTTTGATCCAATCCATTGTTCCTGAGTAAAATAAGAGTGCACGTGTCTCCATTGTCTAAATATGATGAACCTGAGCTTAAGAGTGAACTTACTTGATGGGTAAGCCGACGAGCATGAGCGCGAGTAATAGGACCAAGAGGTGTTGTCGAAGTAGATACTGGTGTAGGTGTGGATGTATTATTGGTGGCGATGTCCTCATCAGTCTATATATATGAGAAGCCCCTCTACCCCCCCTAGTAACCTAAGAGGCAACAACACATACAAGACACAAGCATTAGAGAGAGTTGAGGTTATAGTGCTAGGTGAGTGTGTGAATGAGTGCTAAGATAGCCACTTAAGAAGTGTTCACACTCTCGTGTAATATTGTTGTTCGTATAATAAAGTGTTGTTCAAAAGAGTTGGTCTCCCAATCTGTTCTATAGTTTCTAACTACTTAGTGCGTGGATTGTGATCTATCGAAGGTTGGCTTTGCCCCCGAGATCACAACGGTCCAAGCTTCATCTGAAGGTTGGCTCTGCCACCCGGAAGCAAGCTTCATTGTAGGTTGGCTCTGCCACCCAGGAGCTAGAAGGTTAGCCCTACAGCCAAAAAGGACCAAAAGGCACTAAGTAGTTAGAAATTATAAAGCTGTCCACTACAGAGTGAGTGGGTGTTCTTAGGTATAGGTCCATCTTCAAGTGGGTGATTAGGGCCACCTCCGTATCTAATAATTGGTATCAGAGCTAGGTTCATCCAGGACCGTCATCTTGAGGAGGAATCGGTGAGCACAAGTGCTTGTGTTATCCACTGTCAAGCAAGTGCTAAGGGGAGACTCAATCGGTGCACAGTCTGGGACTATAAAGCTTCTTGGTCAGGGACCAGAGGAGCTGACGCTGGGCATCGATCACTATGGCAGATCTTGGCGCAAGCAGTGGAATCAGGAAGCTCAATAGCCACAACTATGGTTATTGGAAGACCTGCATCGAGTCCTACTTGCAAGGTCAAGATTTGTGGGAGGTTGTTGCAGGCAGTGAGGTTGTGCCTCCAGCGAAGGAGAAGGATCAAGGGGAGCCCTTGCGAAAATGGAAAATTAAAGCTGGCAAAGCCATGTTCGTGTTGAAGACTACAATCGAGGAGGACCTACTAGAGCATATCAGAGATGCAGATACTCCGAAGACAGCTTGGAAGACTTTGGAAAATTTGTTTTCCAAGAAGAATGAAGCACGCCTACAACTCCTGGAGAATGAGTTAGCTGGTATCTCTCAAGGAACCTTGACTATCAGTCAATATTTTACCAAGGTGAAGTCTATTTGTCGAGAGATTTCTCAGCTTGAGCCTGAGGAGAAGATTGGTGAAGCTCGTATAAAGAGGATAATAATTCATGGGCTTAGACCTGAGTATAGTGGATTTATTGCTACCGTGAGAGGGTGGCCGAATCAACCATCTTTGGTTAAGCTAGAGAATCTATTGGTTAACCAAGAAGAGTTGGCCAAGCAGATGCGGAGTATTACCGAGAAGGAAGAAGAGGAGGCTCTCTTTACAAGTAAGAAGAAGGGCTCGTTTAGGAGACAAGAAAGATTCAAGCCAAAGTAGACAGATGGTGACAAGTATCATGCAAAGGAAAGAAGTCCTTCTTCAGGGGGAGCAATAGGAAGAGAAGATAAAAAATATCAACCAAAAAAGCAAAATGGAGGATGCTTCAATTGTGGTAAGGCTGGCCATTTTGCTAGAGATTGTCGTCTTCCAAAAAGACGTTTTGAAGGAAATATAGCCACTACCATAAAGGAAGAGAAAAAGGAGGAAGCACCTAACAGTGAAGAAGAATGGGATATTGAAGCCGGTTTTTCTCAAGAGGTAGAAGATAATGAGTTGGAGGAGGACATGGAGGCACCTGCTTTTGCAATGATAACTGATCCAAAAATTAACTATAAGGAAGATTGGATCATTGAATCTGGGTGCTCCAATCACATGACTAATGACGACAAGAAGTTAGAGGATATGACAGACTACAAAGGAGGAAGAGAAATATTAATAGCCGATAATTCAAGATTGGCTATTTCTCATGTTGGAAAGACAACCATTCCAAGGTATGGTCCTCATCAACTCCAACTCAACAAGGTATATCATGTCCCCGGGTTGAAGAAAAATCTTTTATCAGTCTCTCAGTTGATAGAAGAAGGAAAATATGTTCTCTTTGGACTGGAAGGTGTGTCTATATACAGAAAAGTAAAGGTGATTTGCACACCAATTTTGGAAGGAAAGAGGAGACAATCAGTCTATGTCCTCTCTGCTGAGTCCGCTTATGTGGATAAGACTTGAAGGAGTGAGACTGGGGATCTTTGGCATGGCCGCCTTGGACATGTCAATTATAGGAAATTAAAGGAGATGATGCAAAAGCAAGTTTTGAAGGGGCTTCCTCAAATGGATATCCGAATTGATACGGTTTGTGCCGGTTGTCAGTTTGGCAAGGCTCATCAATTACCATACAAAGAGTCTGAGCAGCGATCGATGACACCATTGGAACTCATACATTCGGATGTTTTCGGTCCGGTGAAGCAAATATCTCTTGGAGGTATGAGGTACATGGTGACTTTTATTGATGACTTCTCAAGGTATGTTTGGGTTTACTTTATGAAGGAGAAGTTAGAAACCTTTTTGAGGTTTAAGGAGTTTAAGGAGAAGATAGAAGGTGAGCTCGATATGAAAATTAAGTGTCTTCAGACTGATAATGGGAAAGAATATTTATCAAATGAGTTCACCAACTATCTCAAGGAGAATAAGATAAGGAGGCAATTAACATGCCCTCATACCCCACAACAAAATGGAGTTGCAAAGCGAAAGAAATGGCATCTTGCAGAAATATGTCGAAGTATGCTCCATGCAAAGATTGTTCCTGGAAGGTTCTGGGCTGAGTGTATGAGGACAGCAACCTATGTGATTAATAGGCTCCCACAATCAAACTTGGGATTCAAGTCTCCTCATGAGATGCTATGGAAGGTGAAGCCAACGGTAAGCCATCTCAAGATCTTTGGATGTGTATGCTACGTATTTGTGCCAGACCACCTAAGGAGCAAGTTTGAAAAGAAGGCAATTCGATGCATCTTTGTGGGCTATGATGATGCACGAAAAGGTTGGAGGTGCTGTGATCCAACCACGGGGAAATGCCAAATCTCAAGGAATGTGGTGTTTGATGAAGCTTCGGCATGGTGGTCTCCTGAGAAGGTTGCATTGCTGGAATCTCATGACTTGGTGGAGGTACCAGAAGAGATTTAAGAGGAGTCTCATGATGGCATTGAGAAGGTTCTAGAAGAAGTACAAGGAGAGGAGCAGATCCCCACTCCGGATCATTCTCCAAGCAAGGGGAAGAGCCCATGGAAAACGGGTGTACATTGGCCAGCTCAAAAGAAGGTTCAAGAGCCTATCCAAAAATTACGGAGGACAACAAGGAAAACAGGGCCACCTCCAAGGTATGGGTTTGTTGCTCTCACTGAAGAATTACCTATTGAGCCATCTTCATACGAAGAAGCAGAAAAAAGTCAAGAGTGGCAAAATGCTATGAAGGAGGAAATTGAAGCACTAAAAGGAAATCAAACATGGGAATTAGTGCCAAAACCAAAGGATGTGAGACCAATATCCTGCAAATGGGTATATAAGATAAAGACTCGCTCTGATGGCTCAATTGAGAGGTATAAAGCTTGACTTGTTGCGCGGGGATTCTCTCAACAGTATGGACTGGATTATAAAGAAACATTTAGTCTGGTTGCCAAGATTACAACTGTCCGAGTATTACTTGCACTGGCAGCAACTAAATCATGGAGATTATGGCAGTTGGATGTCAAGAATGCATTCCTACATGGAGAACTTGACAAAGAGATATACATGGAGCAACCAAGAGGCTTTGAGAGTAAGATACATCCAGAATATGGTTGCAAATTGAAGAAGGCACTCTATGGTCTTAAACAAGCCCCAAGAGCATGGTATGGAAAGATCGGTGAGTTCCTTATTCAAAATGATTTTAAGGTTGCTCCATCAGATTCTAGTTTGTTTGTGAACTTTAAAGAAGGAATAATAGCAATAGTTCTTGTTTATGATGATGGGAGACAATGTTGAGGAGATACAAAGGATTAGAAAGATTCTCTCCATCCAATTTCAAATGAAGGAGCTTGGAGATTTAAAGCATTTCCTTGGATTGTAGGTGGAGCATACAAAAGAGGGAATATTCTTAGGCCAACAAAAATATACCAAATATATTCTTGAAAGGTATGGCATGCTCTTGGATCCTAATGTGAAGTTCAAAGTGGATGATGATAAGAACTTGGAGGATGTGACCATGTATCAAAAAATGGTTGGAAGTCTCATATATCTTACACTAACCCGTCCTGATATTGCTTACTCTGTTGGTGTGGTTAGTCAATATATGAGCAATCCAAAGAAATCTCATCTTGATGCAGTCTAGCGTATTTTAAGGTATGTCAAGGGTACCATCAATTTTGGTATTCTATATAAGAAGATAAAAGACTATCAGTTGGTTGTCTATTGTGACGCTGACTATGCCGGAGACTATGATACATGAAGATCAACAACCGGGTATTCCTTCAGTCTTGGATGCGGGATTATATCTTGGTGTAGCAAGAGACAACCTACTGTGGCATTATCAAGCACCGAAGCAGAATACCGATCAGCAACAATGAAAGCACAAGAGAGCACTTGGCTTAAACAATTGATGAAGGATCTACATCAGCCAACAGAGTACCAAGTAAGGATTTTCTGCGATAACTTATCTTCTATCCGATTGACTGAAAATCCAGTTTTTCATGCAAGGACCAAACATATAGAAGTTCATTACCATTATATAAGAGAAAAGGTCCTTGAGGATGAAATTGAGATGGTGCCTATCAAGACTGAGGAGCAAAATGCTGATATCTTCACCAAAAGCCTTCATAGGGAAAAGTTTGAGAGATTTCAGGAGGCGCTCGGCATGGTCGACAAAGCAACTATTGTGAGAAGATTGCCTTGAGGGGGAGTATTGAAAGAAAGCAAGTCAATCTTCTAGAATACTCTTGACCATGCAAGAAAGAAGATATTTTGAAGGTGAAGATATTACCATGGATATAAATATTTATGGAAAGTTCTAAAGTCACTTGTTTTATATGGCAAGTGAAAAAAATATCTAGGAATATTCTAGAATATCTTTTGTTGTATGGTAAAGTAGAAAATATCTAGGAAGGTTCTAGAGTAGGGGACACATGTCATCACCATATGTGTCACCATGGTCTATATATATGAGAACCCCCCTCCCTCCCCTAGTAACCTAAGAGTCAACAACACATACAAGCCACAAGCATCAGAGAGAGTTGGGGTTGTAGTGCTAGGTGAGTGTGTGAATGAGTGCTAGGATAGCCACTTAAGAAGTGTTCACACTCTCATGTAATATTGTTGTTCGTATAATAAAGTGTTGTTCAAAAGAGTTGGTCTCCCAATCTGCTTCTATAGTTTCTAACTAGTGCGTGGATTGTGATCTATCGAAGGTTGGCTTTGCTCCCGGGATCACAACGG
Organism: Panicum hallii; assembly: GCF_002211085.1. Classification (NCBI taxonomy): domain Eukaryota; kingdom Viridiplantae; phylum Streptophyta; class Magnoliopsida; order Poales; family Poaceae; genus Panicum; species Panicum hallii. The sequence goes on along the minus strand of NC_038050.1, from coordinate 44,086,106 downwards.
TCCAAGCTTCATCTGAAGGTTGGCTCTGCCACCCGGAAGCAAGCTTCATCTGTAGGTTGGCTCTACCACCCGGGAGCTAGAAGTTCGGCCCTGCAGCCAAAAAGGACCAAAAGGCACTAAGTAATTAGAAATTATAAAGCTGTCCACTACAGAGCGAGTGGGTGTTCCTAGGTATAGGTCCACCTTCAAGTGGGTGATTAGGACCACCTCCATTTCCAACAGAGACTCTTATGATCGGTATAAATATTGCAATGGGTGCCTATAAGGTAGTGCCTCCAAATCTTAAGACTGTGAATGACAGCTGCTAACTCAAGATCATGTGTTGGGTAATTCTTTTCATGGGGCCGAAGCACTCGTGAAGCATAGGCAATAACCCGATTGTCTTGCATAAGTACACAACCCAAATCAGTACCAGACGCATCACAGTAAATGTCAAATGACTTGGTATTGTTAGGTTGAGATAAGACTGGGGCTGTAGTTAGTTGTGCTCTAACGGTGTGGAAAGCTTCTTCACAATCTTCATCCCACACAAATTTTACTCCTTTCTTCAACAACTCGGTCATAGGTTTAGCAATTTTGGTGATATCCGGAATGAAGCGGTGATAATAACCGGCTAAACCAAGAAAACTACGAATCTGATGAACGGAAGTGGGAGGTTTCAAATCCATCACCTCTTGAACTTTACTAGGGTCAACTGAGATACCATTACTGGAGATAGTATGGCCCAAGAATTTCACACTATCCAACCAGAATTCACATTTGGAGAACTTAGCATATAACTGATGGTCTCTAAGATGTTGGAGAACAATGTGCAAATGTTTAGCATGGTCCTCCTCGTCCTTGGAATAAATAAGAATGTCGTCGATGAAAATCACAACAAACTTGTCAAGCTCTGGCATAAAAACCAAATTCATGAGATACATGAAGTAGGCAGGAGCATTTGTGAGACCAAAAGACATAACTAAGTATTCATATACTCCATATCGAGTGGAGAAAGCGGTCTTTGGAATATCACATGGTCAAATCTTGATTTGATGATAGCCCGAACAAAGATCAATCTTGGAATATCACATGGTCGAATCTTGATTTGAGAGGCCGGTAGTCTACACATAACCTCAAACTATGATCTTTCTTCTTCACAAATAGGGCTAGGCAACCCCAAGGTTAAGTGCTTGGACGAATATAGCCTTTGTTTAGAAGTTCTTGTAATTGTATTTTTAATTCTGCTAATTCCTTGGGTGGCATTCGATAGGATCATTTAGAGATAGGTGCAGTGCTTGGCTGCAGTTCAGTGACAAACTCTATATCTCGATCTGGTGCCATGCCTGGTAAGTCATCCAGGAAAACATCGGCATACTCGCGTACCACCGGAATTTCTTCTATTTCGGAGCGGACCTCAATGAGAGCACATGAATTTGTGCATTCTCAGAAAGGCAAAAATAGAGTAGTAGCTCCTTGGGTCGGGGAATTGATTTCAACGGCTCGGGAGGAAAGATTAAAGGTTAAAGTGCCAAGAGAATCAAGTCGGTTTTGATGATTTTGCTACCCAATTTAATTGGCATGTTTCTTATGAGTTGATTTGAAGCAATTTTACCACCCGGTGTAGCTATCATATACGACCTTCTTGTGTGATAGAAATCCAAACCCACTTTTGCACCGAATTTTGCACTAATGAAACTATGTGATGCATTAGAGTCAAATAATATAACAGCGGGCTTGCGGTGGATAGAAAATGTACCCATCATTACTGGTGCGCCATCAGGAAGCTCTGCAAGGGTGGTGAAATTGATCCTCCCTCGCTTGACCTGAATAGTCTGTTTCTTGTCCTGGTTTCTGTTGTTGGTATTGGAGCCTTGGCCCTGAGCTTGCTATCTGGACTGAGGGTATTCTCGAGCAAAGTGAGTAGAACTCCCACAATTGAAACATCAGTTTGTGTTACTCTAGCGGGGTGGCTGTTGTATATTCAGCCTTGGGCCATTTGGCTGTGGAGTAGGTGTCAGACCCGGGGCCACGGGACTGGGTACATGACGTAGTTTAAAGAGGTTTAAGAGATTAAGTCCATCTTATCTCTTATTTACCTCGTTTATTTCTTATTTATCCCGTTTAAATAGGAGATAGAGCTAACCGATACAGAGGGAATCTACTCGAGATATGTTCTGGTATGATTCCTCAGCTGGTGTTGGTTAGTGTCTTTGTAACCCTGGCCTCTCGGATATATAAGGGAGGTCAGGGACCCCTCTCAAAATATGATCTCTAGGTCATTCTACACAAAAGGCAATACAAACCACCATACAGGACGTAGGGTGTTACGCGTCTTGCGGCCTGAACCTGTCTAAGCTTTGTGTACCTTGCACCTTTGAGTTCCTGATCTCGGCATCTCCTCACCTAAAACTTACCACCTTGGGTATACCCCTCGGTGGGCAGCAGGTAAAATACCAACAGATTCAATTGCACTTCAAACGGTGTAACCCCATGGTCTGTCGGGTAAAGTTCCGATAAAACCACCTAACTCAGGATCAAAACAAGGTATCTCGCACGAAGGCGAGTCCAGAGATACAATCACCGAAAATTTTACATCACAGGCATAATATTACATTAGTATTCAAACATATATGGTAGCAAGACCTAACTTACCACCTTGGGTATATCCCTCGGTGGGCAGCCGGTTAAACACCGACAGCTGGCGCGCCAGGTAGGGGAGCGCGGCGAAGATCCACCGGCGAGCTCGATGGCATCTTTCAAATTCATCAGGTCAGTTCCCTCCCAGGGTACGACATTCATTTTTGGCTCGTGGGTCTGCTTCGCAGATGGTGTGGGCAATTTTCGGCGATTCCTCGTCGACATGAGGCCAAAGACCTTCACTGCGGATCCTCGCAGTGACCTCAACAAGTTCGTCGATGGGCCCAACAACTTGTCGCTCCATGCTTCCGCAACAAAGATCGAGGCAGAAGCCGCTCCAGGCTCGACTTCATCCAGTGTTGCGGCAACCTCCCCTGGGTTGGACTCGTTCCAATCTAGGGATCTGCATAGCCGATCCCAACTCGGTTCATGCAAACCAGCCACTGATCTTCAGGAGGCCAACATCTCTGGGTCCCTCTCCATGATAGAGAAGGACCTGGACTTTCTGCTCCAGGATGGAAAGCCAGAAGCCACCGCGTGTCGGGGGGCTTCGGGTTGTTCTGGCGCCAGTGATCTGGTGATCACCTCCTTGCCGGAGGGGTGCATCGTGCATTGGAAGGGCATGGTGCTCTCCGATCTACTCGAGGTAGAGGGTCGACTTGTGGCTCACCTCGAGCCCTTGCCCTTTCAAGAGGGCAGGTCGTTGGCTACCGCGGCGGAGGGGTCGACTGAACTAGTCGACGCAAGCTCTCATGAGCTTTCCTCCCGCCAGGTGCTAATGGCGGAAGAAGGCAAGGACGATGGGGATCTTCCTATCATCAACTTTGAAGCGATCTCTGAAGATGAGATCACGGCCAACGCCGGCGACGAGAACGACGCTGATCGTGAGGCACGGAGGGCCAGGAATAGGGCCCGCACAATCCGGCAGAGGAGGGCCAACGAGCGTAGGCGATCTATGCATCGCGAGCTTGACCCTAAGTTTGCCGCTGTAAGCGAACGAGGTTTCGGGACTCCGGTGGCCAACATCGCCAGGGTGACGGCCATCCTCGAGCGCAGTCATGATCCGGACATGCGTCAAGCACTCCTTTACGCGCAGAGGGCTTGGATCCAGTTGGATCAGCACAACCCGGCATCCACCATCAGGGAGGAGCGCGTGGGTGAGAGTCGGAGCTAGGCTGATAGCCGAACGGCTGGCGGCCGTCCTCGACATCAGCTCAGCAACGACAATGCTCGCGGGAGCCAGGCCCCTGGCGGGAGGCAGCAGCCACCGCAAGGGGGTCATCCGCGACAGGCCAATCATCGACTTCCTCCAGAGGACCTGCGTCAGCACATCAATGAAGGCCGCGATGCGCGGACCGTGATCTCCTCCAGGCGCAAGGTCCGCGAAGAAGTCAAAACTGGAGGTACTGACTGTAGCGACCGATTCCCTACTTTTTCTGCATGTTTCAGCAGCTACAAGTACCCGGAGGGCTTCAAACCGATCGGCATCACCAAGTACGACAGCAAGCAAGCCCCTCAGCAGTGGCTCCGTTGCTACTCCACGGCCATTGAGGTCGCAGGGGGGTCGAATATCACCAAAGTCGTCTACTTCCCGATGGCTTTGGACCCTACGCCGCTCACTTGGTTGGAGAGCCTCAGCAACAACTCGATCGACTCCTGGGAGCGCCTCAAGAAGGTCTTCATCGACAACTTCCAGGGAGCGATTGCTCGTGCAGGTACTCGTCATGATCTTGCTCAGTGTAAGCAGGAACATAACGAGCTACTGCGGTCCTACACACGTCGCTTCTTCGACATCCGCGCCACCATTGCGAACATCTCGGAGGATGACATCATCGATTGTTTCTACAACGGCATCACCGACCCGGGCATCTACAGGGATTTCGGGCGGAACAGGCCGAAGACTGTTGCTGGCCTTCGTGATATGATGTACGATTGGTCCGAACAGGAGGAGAAGATGCGGGAGCGGTTCCCACGGCGTCAAGATAGCAATCTGAGGCACCCAAACGACAACAGCAACACAAAGGCTAGCGGGACTTTTCGGGTCCACCCCAAAAACGAAAGCCAAATGATATCATCGCGGCTAACGATCGTCCTTCGTGGGGCAAGAAGTCGACAACGCAGGAGGAGTTTGAGAAGCTCCTGCAGAAGAAGTGCCCGTGGCACCCAGGTGCCGATCATGCCGCCATTGACTGCTACCACCTTCGGAGAACGTTCAGCAACGCCGGTGGTGGAAAGAAGAACAAGAAGCCTGCGGACAAAGAACCCGAGGATGACGATCAAGAGGACCACGGGTGCAACCTGAAGTTTCAAGACGCCTCGAAGGTCGTCAACGTCATCTTCGGGGGAGAAGAGGATTTTGGTTCCCGACGGGACCAGAAGCTGCTTCTCCGGGAGATTTTGTCCGTCAAGCCGGCAGTACCACGACCACTCCGTTGGTCGGAGGTCCCCATCTCATTCTCTCGCGATAACCAGTGGACGAGCTTTTTGGAGCCCGGTAAGTTTCCCTTGGTCCTGGATCCTGTGGTGGCGGAGGTCAGGCTCGCCAAGGTCCTCATCGATGGCGGGAGCGGGCTCAATCTCATCTTCGTTAGCACTCTGAAGAAAATGGGCCTGGATTTCACGGACATGCTGGTTCCCAGCAAGTCCCCCTTTTATGGCATCGTCCCAGGTAACGCGGCACACCCGCTTGGTACGGTGGTCCTCCCAGTCACCTTCGGCATGCGGGAGAACTATCGTACCGAGTTCATCAAATTCGAAGTGGCTAACTTCGAATCTTCTTACCATGCAATACTGGGTCGTCCGGCACTCGCCAAGTTCATGGCAGTGCCGCATTACATGTATCTGCTTCTTAAGATGCCAGGACTCAGTGGAGTACTCACCCTCCGTGGCGACTTGAAAAAGTCCTACGACTGCAATCAGGAGGCGATCTAGTATGCTTCGACTACACGTGTGCCAGATGCTTCAGGAGAAGTACTCACGGCCGCGCAGCAGCTTTCCCAGTCTGGGCTGGAGATGCCCTCCAAGAAGGCCAGCAAGTTAAGCATCCAGTCAACTGATGAAGTGGCCCTCAAGACGATCCAGCTTCAGGAGGGAGATCCATCTAAGACCGCTGTCATCGGCGCGGGCTTAGGTGACAAATAGGAACTCGCGCTCGTCAGCTTCCTTCGGGCTAACCGAGACATATTCGCGTGGAAACCAGCGGATATGCCAGGGGTGCCCAGGGAGTTGATCGAGCATGCTTTGAATGTACACCCGAAGGCTACGCCTAAAAAGCAACGCCTTCGAAGGTTTGCCCACGATAAGCGTGAGGCCATTAAACGGGAGATCGCTAAACTTCTCGCGGCTGGATTCATTAAAGAAGTAATCCATCCAGAGTGGGTAGTGAATCCCGTTCTTGTAAAGAAAAAGAACAATGAATGGAGAATGTGTGTCGACTACACTGATCTCAACAAGCACTGCCCAAAGGACCATTTTGGGCTGCCGCGCATTGACCAAGTTGTTGATTCGACTGCTGGTTGTGTCCTTCTCTGTTTTCTTGATTGTTACTCAGGTTATCACCAGATCGTGCTCAAGGAGGAGGACCAAATCAAGACTGCATTCATCACCCCGTACGGGACTTATGCCTACAAAACCATGTCCTTCGGGTTGAAGAATGCAGGAGCAACCTATCAGCGTGCGATCCAGATGTGTTTCGCGGATCAGCTGCACCGGAATGTTGAAGCTTATGTGGACGATGTAGTCATCAAGACCAGGGAGTCCAGCGACTTGATTGCAGATTTGGAGGAAACATTTAGCAGTCTGCGTAGATTTCGGTGGAAACTCAATCCTACCAAGTGCGTTTTTGGAGTACCTTCAGGGAATTGCTCGGGCTCATCGTTAGCAACCGGGATATCGAAGCCAACCCTGTAAAGATCACGGCCATCACTGATATGGAGGCCCCAGCCACAATCAAGGATGTGCAGAAGTTAACAGGTTGTATGGTGGCCCTGAACAGGTTCATCTCCCGACTTGGGGAGAGAGGACTACCCTTCTTAAAGCTCCTAAAGCGCCAAGATAAGTTCCAATGGACGGAGGAGGCTGAGCGGGCCGTGCAGGATCTGAAACATCACCTTCAGTCACCTCCGATCCTTATAGCACCGTTGTTAGGGGAGGATCTACTACTCTACATCACGGCAACAACTCACGTTGTCAGCAGTGCTATTGTAGTCGAGCGAGGCGAGGAAGGCCATGCGTTTGGAGTGCAGAGGCCTGACTACTTCGTCAGCGAGGTCCTCTCCGAATCCAAGGTACGGTATCCAGCTGTTCAAAAGCTTTTATATGCAATCTTAATCACATCAAGAAAGCTACGCCATTACTTCGATGAGTACAAGATCACTGTGATCACGGATTTCCCGTTGGCGGATATTCTTCATAATCAAGATGCCACGGGGCGCATATCCAAGTGGGCAGTGGAACTGGGGCTTTGTCAGTCGGCTTCAAGCCACGCACTGCAATCAAGTCACAGGCTCTAGTCGACTTCATGGCTGAATGGAGGTAGAATCAAGTCCCAACTCTAGTAGACAAGCCAGAGCACTGGATCATGTACTTTGATGGGTCCCTCAAGCTCGACGGCGGTGGCGCTGGGGTTCTGCTTATTTCTCCATGAGGTGAACAATTGAAATATGTCCTTCAGATCCTGTGGGCATATCCAATAATGAAGCCGAGTATGAAGCTTGCTTCACGGGCTTCGTTTGGCGATATCACTAGGGATCAAGCGACTACTTGTATATGGCGATTCTCTTCTTGTCGTTCAACAAGTCAACAAAGAATGGGACTGCAACAAGGAGACGATGGACGCCTATGTGCAGGAAGTGCACAAATTGGAAAGAAAATTTTCAGGCTTGGAGGTTCACCATGTGTTGCGGGAGCACAATGTTGGCGCGGATATCCTGTCCAAAATGGGGTCGACACGTGCTCAGGTCCCGCCGGGAGTTTTCGTCCAGGAGCTCAAGCAGCCATCCATCAAGTCTTCTCCGCAGGTAACCATCGAAGAGGTTATGGTGCTGGGGGAGCACTGGCGAGAGGCTTTTATTGACTTCATCCGTGATCAAAGGCTACCAGCAAGAATTGACGCCAGGAGCGCAGAGGCGGCACGCGTCCTGCGCAGAAGCAAGGGTTTTGTCCTGGTCGACGGCAAGCTCTACCGGCGCGGCGCTCGGTCAGGAGTTCTCATGAAGTGCGTCACAAAGGAGGATGGCTACGACATATCGCGGCAGATCCACGAGGGTGTCTGCGGAAACCATGCGGCTTCAAGAACGCTGGTGGGGAAAGCATACAAGGCCGGTTTCTGGTGGCCCACTGCAGTGACCGACGCAGAGGATCTCGTGCGCAGATGCCAAAATTGTCAGTTCTTCGGCAAGCAGACTCATGTTCCAGCCCACAGCCTCATCACCATACCGCCATCCTGGCCTTTCGCTTGTTGGAGCCTCGACATGATTGGGCCCTTCACAACGGCGCTAGGCGGTTTCACCCATGTTCTTGTGGCTATCGACAAGTTTACTAAGTGGATTGAGTACAAGCCGATAGCCAAACTCACACCAGATCGGGTTGTCGACTTCATCTCAGATATTTTGCACCGTTTCAGCTTCCCCAATAACATCATCATGGACTTGGGATCAAATTTTACGGCCAACCAGTTCTGGGAGTTCTGCGAGAATGCTTGCATCGAAGTTAAATATGTCTCGGTCGCACACCCAAGGGCCAACGGACAAGTCGAACGGGTGAACGGCTTGATAATCGACGGCCTCAAGAAGAGACTTTATAATGAAAACAGCAAGAAGGGAGGCAAATGGGTGCATGAGTTGCCACATGTCGTCTGGGGGCTTCGGACTCAGCCGTCCAAAGCCACAGGACAAACGCCCTTCTTCCTCGTATATGGATCCGAAGCTATTTTACCAGCCGATATCATGTGGAAATCTCCAAGGGTTGAAATGTATAATGAAGGCGAGGCGGACGAGGCGAGGCAGTTAGAGCTCGATTCTGTGGAAGAAGCTCGCTGCACCGCTCTTGTTCAGTCAGGCTGATACCTGCAGGGGATCCGGCGATATCATGATCGCAACGTCAGGGAGCGGTCATTCAGCGTTGGGTACATGACGTAGTTTAAAGAGGTTTAAGAGATTAAGTCCGTCTTTTCTCTTTATTTATCCCGTTTAAATAGGAGATAGAGCTAACCGATACAGAGGGAATCTACTCGAGATATGTTCTGGTACGATTCCTTAGCTGGTGTTGGTTAGTATCTTTGTAACCCTGGCCTCTCGGATATATAAGGGAGGTCAGGGACCCCTCTCAAAACACGATCTCTAGGTCATTCTACACAAAAGGCAATACAAACCACCATACAGGATGTAGGGTGTTACGCGTCTTGCGGCCCGAACCTGTCTAAGCTTCGTGTTCCTTGCACCTTCGAGTTCCTGATCTCGGCGTCTCCTCACCCAAAACTTACCACCTTGGGTATATCCCTTGGTGGGCAGCCGGTTAAACACCGACAGTAGGGGGTCTTGCCACACCCTGTTACTGAGGGGGCCTAAAAATCCAACACCCTGGCTGAGGGGCATTCTGAAGAGCTTTAGGTGCTGCATTCTGCACTAAGCGGTACCTTGGTGGCTGAGCACTCGAGGGTCCAGCTAGAGCCTTCCTCTTCTTTTCCGCACGATGGGCCAAAATGCAATCCTCTAGGGTGATTGCCAAATTAACCAGCTCATTGTAAGTGTCCGTTTTGATGGGATTTAGACGTTCCTTGAGCTTGGTATTAAGACCTCTACGGAAATAATCACGTTTCTTGGCATCCATGTCAGCATGATAACCCGCGTACTAAGAAAGGTTGTTGAACGCCTAAGCGTACTGAAGTACAGTGCGGATACCCTGAGTAAGAGCCAGAAACTCATTTGAGCTTTCCTTCCATCAATCCTTCTAGAATATGTTATGCCCTAAATGCATTTTTAAACTTGTTCCAGGTGACAATGTGGTCAGCCAGAAGCATTGCAAAATAGCTGTTCCACCATATACATGCAGTACCGTGAAGCTACTGCGCGACAAATCGAGCTTTGTTGGCTTTAGAAAATGGCAGTGTCAATAAGGCAAACTTGGATTCAATGGTACGAATCCAAGCGTCCGCATCTAATGGCTCCTCCATCTTGTTAAACAGAGGGGGCCACATTCCAAAGAATTCCAGGTAACCAGCAACTTGAGGTTGGGGTGCATTGTGCACACCCCGCTGCTGATGATGGGGTTGCTGCCCCTGAACAATCTGTCGAAGCAACTCGGTTTGAGCGGCCATCACTTCCGCCAGATTAGGTGGCGGTGGTGGTGTCTATTGCGACCTACTGCCGCTAGCTCCGAACCTATCAGGATTGCCACGTGTTGCCTCAACCATCTGAAACATGGAGTTTATCATTAGCAAAGGCTTCATAATTCTCCCACGATTCAAAAAGATAGTATGGGAAGATGGAAACTTGAAAGGCTTGATACAGATGGGTGTGCGATCTGTGGCTGGTTATGAGAAATTTCATAACTCATGTTCTGTTTATCTGAACCCTTTCAAAGGTTGGTGGTGATTAGGAAATTTAGTTGCCTAAAACTGTGGCATTCAAAACACCTCCGACTGCATTTGCGACTACTAGGACTATTAATCCGACTACTATAGCTGCATCATCGACTACTTCGTCTACATTTCCGTATACCAGGACCATAACTCCGACTCTTACGGCTCCCTCATCAACTACATCGACTACATCTCCGACTGCATCGACTACCATATGGCTTCTTTGACTACATCGCTGACTGCCTCATTACATCTACAAACTCCTTCGACTACATCTTTGACTGCTTCGACAACATCTACTATGACTTCAACTACATCTTCGACTGCTTGAACTGTTCCATCATCTGCTACGGCTATAGTTCAACTACACTGTATCTTCGACTACCTCGACTGCATATCCAACTGCTTCAGTTACACTTCCATTTACTACGACTACATCATGGTCTACTTTTACTGTATCTCCAACTAGTACGACTACTTTTGCGACACAACGACTACACTTCCGGCTACTTGAGCGGCACTTCCGACTACTATGACAACATTTTCAACCACTTCAGCTACATCTTCCACTCTTCTCTATTTTTGGCCATTTTCAGATGAACTACTGCATCATTAATTTCCAACCTTTCAATATTCATATACATCCATCAAGTCCTTCACTAAAGCCTACATACTTTCTAGTGTTCAAGCTTCTAGGCTACACTCCTTATATTAGGTGGTACTTGATGTGGCTATTCTCAGAGATGATCTGAAGGCCAATTGCAATAATAAAGTTGCTGCAAATATTAGAGAGTTGTTTGATTTATCAACAAAGCTGAGGACAGCTTTGATTCAAGGGGGAGAGGATGATGAGCCCATGTCTCCTCAAAGCAGAATATCCGTGTGTGATTTTGGATAAGACAAATAGTGATTCTCTGAAATTCTCATGCCTTCAATTTGGTGCTTTTTATGTTAATATAATATTTAGCAAAGAGGAGAAGGGTACAAGCAGCACGCAGATATTTGGAGATGGATGCATGCAGCGTGCTGGAGTCAGCGTTATCAAATATGCATTAGGAAATAAATAATGTGCATTAGGCAAGTGGCCGGGATATTTTAATATTTCCATCTTTTGCTTCGTAGCAGATAGCATGCTCAGACATGACTAGATTTAATAATCGTGGCCGAGACAGACTTGTATCGTGCCTGCGTGCGCATGAGTTGAGGTCGGATTGTGACCCTGCCAGAGTCAGACTAGAGGGTGGCCTGCGTGCCTTTAACCCTTGGGCAGCCGCCGCTCTAGGATAGATTAGGTTTTATTTTAGTGTTTTTCCTGCCGAGCCTTGCGGCCGCCGGAAGCTGATGGTGAACCCATCTGCTATCAACAACTGAAGCCGGTCCTTCATTGGATTGCATAGAGTTCGTGATCAAGCTGCCACAGTTTGGGTGCGTCTCTGATTCCCACCGGAGTCCCATCTTCTGATCGTTGGTCCTGCTGACCACGAGTGGAAGAATTTATCAAGAGTTTGGATTGCATCTGTAAGCCGGACTCGTCTATTGTACTGCTGTTGGTATTTGATCCTTGAGATTATCCAAGACATATATTGTATTGCTTGCTTTGTGTCTGTTCATGATATCAGTCAAGTGCTTTAATCCATCCGGCAACTATCATTACTTGTTAATCTGTACCGTGAAAGATTGGGACAAATTCATTGACACGTCTCCATGTTCATATCAGTACCACTTGATAGGAGGTTGAGTCCCGATCTTCCGAGAGGTACGGTAAACTTAATTGGTGGAGAACTCGACGTTGATGATCTAAGGCTCCGAACGAACAGAACCCCGCAGTCACTACACCACTGCTCCGTTGGTTATCACCCGTGTCACACGAATGACCTTACCACGAAGGCTTATCCCTGCAAGCGCAATCAAGAACACAAGCAAGAACAGGAGATGCAATCAAACAGACTTGATTACGAGATGGGGTCTCACAAACCGATGAACGGCGACACTGTTTGATGACAGATTGAATCTAAGCAAAACCCAAACCCTACGGTGGAGATGGCTGCTGAATAAAAGGGAGTTATTGGCATGCAACTTCTCTGGACACAACCCTAACGGGCTTCAACACGGTACACGGGCCAACGGCCCAAAAGACGGTGACACAGCACCTTATCAGATTCTTGATGCCCAATTGTATCGACGATTCCCGTTGACTCAGAAGGTATTTTGAGGTGAAACTAATGCCATTGGAAGCTCTATGAAATTCTGGTTCCAACCATATATAGAACGTCCAAATCCGACTCCGTATATGGCTAGGGCGTCAGTTTTGGTGAAGTAAGGTTCTGAAATCCGAGGTGGACTCGAATTTGATATTGTTTAGGACTCTAACTTGGGTTGGACGTCCCTTGCTGGTCCTCTCCCCCTCCATGCCTATCTTTGAGTACTCCATCATCATCTCCATGATTTCTAATTATAATAATATTTTTAGGTAGCAATCTATTCTCAAAATAAGTAAACAAATAACATAGGAACAAGCTCACCTTGTCTTTAGCACGAATGGTTGTACATAAGCATATCACATACTCATCATCCATGTCTCTTCCCAAATATGTTCTTATTATATTTGTATCCATACGAGTCATGTCCTCATCATTCTCCCCTTCTTGAAAGCAAACCGTCCTCGGTTTGAGTGCAGGTGTTGAAGAGGTCCTATTTAATAGCCAACAATGCTCCCCTTCTTGGAAGTGAACCTGTTTCTTAAAAACCAAACTAGAGGAACTTGATATTATAGGATTAGTGTTACTATAGCTCTCTATATGACCATGTTGGTGTTCAACAAAAGATGCTTTTAGTTCTGAACAAATATAAACTCTATGTACCATATATTGTCCATTATAATTATACCTTCCAATAAAATGATATGTATGATTATGCAAACGTGTCAATTTAGAACATGTAAAAAGTGTATCCTCCAAACAATTCAGATTACACAACATATAAAATTTAATATAACATAAAGTATTTCAGGAAGATAACAATTTGAGCTCATCATGCGCACCAGTTAAAGGAACAAAAATATTATTTTCAGCACATGTGGTTATTTTAGAAACAACAATATCAATCTCTATCATAAGATGTGGTGCTGAAACAACACAAGCATCATCACACAACTTTTCTTTATCACAAGGAATATCAAGACAACCATCTTGTGATAAAGACAAATTAAGAAAATATTTCACTGTAGATTGCTCTACAGTAGCATGAATTGTGAGAAAATCTAGCGCATTAAAATTATGCTCACCTCGAGTTGTACCACCAATATCATTACCTTTGCTTACAAGTTCTTTCTTCTCCAACGGGTTGTCTCTCGCATCCTCGCTCTCAACATCCTGTATATAATCTGCGGAAGAAGTTGTAGGTTGTGGTAGACGAGTCGCCATCGTGTCTATCCGTTAAACAAGTCCTGAAACTCTCTTCAACTTTTCAATGCACATGTTGAATGCATCACATAGAGCTCTCATCATGTCGCGGAGCTCCAGACTGGATGTTCCTATCAGTACTCAACTCTAAGCTAGCCTATTACCACCTACCCAAAAGTTAGGCTACACTAAGAGAAATATATGCAAAAGTACTCCGAAGTCATCGCCTAGTAGTCATCAAGGTTGTTGACAGACGACTCGCTGTGCGCAGGGGAGAGAGCTCCCATTCATGTGGGCTGTGCGGCTACAACCTCATAGTCAAGGTCGGAGACACCCTCTATCTCCTTAGGCTCCTCATCACTGTCAATGTCCATCATGTCCGGTGGGGCGTGAAGGGCTGCCTGTTGTGCATGATGCATGTCGATATGCCCATTGGCGTCCTCCAACTCGATGTTGAGGTCATGGATCTGCTCTTTCAAAAACACAATCATTGCCTCGTGCTCACCCACGGTGGTCTGAAGTGGCTGAACTTGGCCTTCAAGCTAGCCAATCCTAGCATCTCGATCACCAATCTGCTCACCCAAGTCCTGCATCTGCTCATCCCTCAAACTGACTGTCCACTGGAAGGACTAAGCAAGGTCTATCACCTGTGCCATCCCCTTACTCTAAAGGGCCTGCAGGCGGTAAAGTGCATTCATGCATCGAACTGAAAAGACTATGGTCTTGAAAGGAATCTGATCTACCAAGTGGCCTAGATGTACCAACCTGTCAAGCCACAGAGGGTTGCTCTCGCTGACTACCGGAAACAGCCCAGCTGGTGCCAAGATCACCTCCAATGGGTGCTACTCAGAAAAACTGGTGAGCGCCTTCATTGCTGCTGCTTCCCATGAGTCAATGAGGCGGTGTCCGACAACCTCGGTCTTGATGGTGAGCCACGCAAGGTTGAGTGGGTGCTGGGGAATGGTCATGCGCACACGGCACCAACGGACACCCGTCTCCATGAACTCCTGCCCCACATAAAGAGGCGTATTCGGGTACCCAGCGGCGCTCAACACGCCCCACAAGATGGAGGGGAAGCCCTCCCAGTGCAGGCACACTGAGTGCGCATGTCCTTCCTCGTCGACCACCATAAGAACCGGATCAGCCATCTAATTCACAAGATTAAAGGGTGAGATAACGAAAACTGATGCTCAATCTAATAAATAGATTCTGGATAGTGCACTAAACTAAGCATAACTTCTGCAGGTGATGTGCAAAAAGTCTCAAATTTTACCAGAGTATACCTAAGGTACTTATGCACAACTTTGCTGGTCAACCCCAAAGCTAGATCAGACTCTAAGATAACTATATCCTTACATTTCTACCTTACTGTCCAGTCTAAAATTCAAGGAAACAGAGGGATAATGTTTTGTAAATCTTGGAAAAAATCTGTCTGGCTAAAAATTACCAAATTTAACAGTAGCTTAGTTACTCAATTTACAACAACTTTCATGTTGAACTCCTGTAGATAAGGTCATTTGTTATGGTTAATAAATTAATTTCCCTAGATTGGATAGAAAACTACAGGAATCTAGATGAACATTGGTTAGTAATTTTGCTATTTTGGGGTGAATTTTGTCCAGTTCATCATAACTCAATTTTATTCAAATTTAAAGATATGAAGTATGCATGACCTTTTCATCCTCACAACTTCACAGTTGCCATTAACTTGGCCTTATGGAGTTATTCCGGTGGCTTAATTTAGTACATCTCTCCCTATAATATCTAGTCGAGCTCGGTTCGTTCCTAACCTATCGTACTCGCGGTTAGTGTACCTGCAGAAAACTCATATAGATACATAAATTCTAATTTACATTACCACCTAGTTATATTCCCATATTCCGATAGGGCTTTACGAGCTAGACATAATCCTTAACGAGTCCAACGCATTTTTCAAATATGATTTTTGTGTTCAAGTCTTATAAAACTTATTTTTAAGGTTTGTTGCATATTCTGGTGTACACTTTTCGCTCTGATACCAGCTGTGGCAGAACCGCCCGAATTAATCTGGATCAAGTGCACTAACCATCATCCATAAAGGCAAAACGACCACCATGCACTTCAAACTAAGTAATCCGACAGTCTGTCGGGTAATTCCCGATGCGACCACTGAATATTTTGATCGAAATAAAGCGTACACTTAACTTGCACGAAGGCAAGTCTAGAGATTACAACATTTCACAGCTTTTACCTCACAAGTCTGGCAATTATTTATTACAAACCGAGTTCATAAAACTAGTACTCCAGAGTTCAAACATAAAAAATTTATTCAGAGTTTAAAAGCAGCGGAAAGAAAACATGATCATCTATCGTCGATTCGGATACCACGATGAAGCCCATACGTGGCATCACTCGGCATAGTTATCGTTGGCCGAGGATGGATCCCACTCCACGGACCAACCAGGCAGCAAGGTACAAGGGCAAGTCAAACCAAATATCATTTTTTCAAAAGACACACCTGAAAACAATGCCACAAGCAAGGCTGAGTATACTAATACTCAGCAGGGCTTACCCGACTATGGTATGTAAATAACCGACTCCTAAGCATGCATGGCTCTAAGGCTCTAGGTTTTCTTTCTCTGAAAAGCAACAAAGAGTAAGTCCTTAATTTCATATTTTAGCTTTCAATATTCTAGTTCATTTAACCATTCTAAGTGAGCATCTATCTCTAAACAAACATGGCGGAAAATATTTAATCATCCAACAAGTTTCATCATAGCCATAGTTCCTCTTGTTACTCTGTGTGGCAGAAGTATTAAGCAGTCTCAATTACCGCAAGACAAACCTAATACACACGCCTGGAGCACTGAAGGGTCACCCCAAGCAACTTTTCCCCTTTCTTTCCGGGTTGTGGGTCAGGGTCACCCTCCCCGACTATAGAGACATGCTCTACACTCGCATGTGTATACGCATCTGAACTTCATTCAAGTAGGGTGAAAGTAAAGTCCACTTGCCAGGCCAATCAGGTACTTAAGCTTATCGAGTACCATAATTTCAACATGTGGTTAGTACGTTCAAACGCTTAACCACCACTACCACACACTACAGCCTTAGCATTTCTCTCTACTCAGACGGGGCCTCAACCATGAGCATTGTACCACAGCCCCGTCCGTTGACCCTATAGTTGCAGTATGTGGTAAAACATTCAACTCCTATAATTCTCGCGAGCGGCAGGAAACCACTCGACTTTTACCGAACCTATTAGCAGAGCATCTACTCGAACTTCCAGTTCTAGTATTCATTACATAGGTGCCTAGGATCATACAGCTAGGGTTCCAATCAACTCCTATGAACTTAAATGCACAGGTAAAAAGGAATAGTAGTTGCATAAATTGAAACACTGGGATCATGCACCGGGGCTTGTCTTCTTGGGCAAAACTAGTCGGGGGTTCTTCTGAACTTTGGTTCGGGTCTTCAGCAACTTCAGTTAGATTAACTTAAGCTTCACACTACTCACTCTTGGACTCGAGCACCAGATCGTAGGTTCCATCGGCAAGAGTAGTCGATTCTATATGAATGCACATGTATAAGTGGTTTTAAAGGTACAAGGTAAATAACTATTTCACTATAAAGTAATCATTCAACAAAACTCAAGTTAAGTAGTCAAGCACTTCATTTTCTTTTCCTTAGGCAGTCATTTATGGAGTACTTATCTGGATTAACTGACTTCATTAAGTAAGTGAGTGGTTTTGCCATGTCGTAAACGGCCATTGTCAACACTAAGCATGGTTTAAACAAACCTACTCGTAGAGGCAGTTTCTAGGGTTGAGATTTTTATGCAGAGCATGTTACTTAAGTGCAAACTCACTGTAAAATTTTTAGCCATTTTCGTTCAGCAAGTTAATTATGAAAAACACATTAAACAGCTATTGCTAGGATCAAGATCTATTTATACAGAACAAACCATGCAAGAACTGATGCTCGACATTTTACTGAACAAACATACTTGCATGAGTAGGCTACTATAAATTTTGTAAATTTTTCCTATGCAAGAATCAGAGGCTAAAATTCTAGTTTAACTAGATCTAGCATATAACAGAAGGTACTCAAAACATCTAGTTGTGATTAGATTCAGTGCATGAAATTGTTATGAAAGACTTTAGTGTTAGTACGGAAGCTACCATCCAAAACTCATGTGCCATTCTTTCCTAAAACTCTTAGAACAAGTAAAAGACATTTAAACTTGATTTAAATCTACAGCTAAAATTATGTGGAAAGACTCCAAGATCCTTTAACAAAGTTGTAGATCTTAACTTAAGGAGTCCAGAACATCTTAGCTTGTATTTTTAGGATTTTTCTGTGAGTTGTTTTGCATTTTCAAAGTTCATAGATTGGTTTTGAAAGTTCGAGTTTCTGGTTTACAAATGAGTCACTGAGATTTTATGGAAATCTCCTCGAAAAAATTGAAATTGAAGCAAAATGGTCCTATGTGCAGTGGAACGGCGGCGGCCGGCTAAATTCCGATGACAAGGGTAGTCGGCGGTGAGGGGCGAAGGTGGGAGAGGCAAGAGGGGAACAAACCACACTTGTTTATGGCCGAGGGTGCAGCTGCCTTGCTGTCACCAGTGGGGCTTGCCGTGGCGCCAGCAGTGCCCGCAGCAGAATAATGCCGCCGCAAGGAGGCTTCCTGAGCGGGAAGAGCGAGATTTTGTGGGCCAGCGGGGGATTTTCTAGGGTGCTGGCGGGTCCACATGGCCGGGCAGCCTCGGTTGCGCTGGGGTGCACCGGCCAGCTGGCCTGCTGGCAATGGGACAGGACAGAGGGAGGAGAGAGAAGGGAGAAGGTGATGGGACTTAAGCGCAAGAAGCAGAAACAGCAGGGGCCTGGGTGAAAAAGGAGCTAAAACTCATTCTTCCCGAGGTCAAAACATTAGAATACCTTTTTTGCTCAATTTCTCAAGATATATACTTTCTCTTTTATGACTATGTTCATTTGAGCAATGTATAAAAAGTTATTTTGAATATCCAAAAACTAGTATTTAAAAGACTTGTCATTTCATGTGAAATTTTGCACTTTTAGCCCTTGAGTTCAACCAGACTTTTGTTGCTCTTGTTATGACAGATGTGCCATTAAATTTTTAGAGTCATTTGTGATCAACTTTGAAAGTTACAAGGGTTTGTTTGCAAGGGTTCACATGTATATGCATATATACATATACACATATATATTTGCTTGAAAGGTAGATTTTGATAGGTTGTTTTATACTTTTCTTGCTCTTTTGTGCCTGATTTCATGTTATGGATCTTTTTTTAGCCTTTTAGATACCTAGGGTGTCACAGGCATCTTCGACTCGAAATCACTCTGAGGCTCACCACCACCATCCCATCGCCACCGACGACATCTCCTCCAGCATCCATCGAGTCAGCAAAGGTATTGCAGATTGCATAACTCTGGCAGAATCCACCCTTCGATGTATCAACCCCATGGAGCCAGAAGATTTTGACTACGACTTTGACAACTTCATCGGCAAATTTGAAACCCCCAAGCCATGTCCAGTTCAGTCTAAGGCGGTTCAACCCAGGACTCTCTCCGCATTGGAAGAGGATTTGGATCATCTACTATCACTCGGAGAAGGAGAAGCCACCGCGCGTCGGGGGCTACTGTTTCCGACAACTACTCCGATTCCGCTGCTCATATGACACCTATAATAAGTAACCCCCAGGGTTTCGTAAGGGGATCAGATTGGTCAGACAGGTTTGAGCATCAGAAGGGCATGAAACCCTCCAAGTTTCTCAAATCAAGTCCACCACGATCCATTACCACACCCGGCGAACTCCGTTTTCAAGAAGGTAGACCCCTCCCTCCTTCCGATGATGAAGATGAGGGCCTGGTTGTGCAGAGTGCCAAACACTTCACCCCCAATCAAGAAGCGTTCATGATTCACGCCGGCGAGGACTGTGAAGGCCTAGAGCGGGTCCAGCTAGACGACTACGACTACCTCCTTGATCCGCTCGACGAAGGCGTGGACGTAACGATGGATATCGACTTCCCAGACAACATCAAGATAGAAGATGCAGATGACATCCAGAAGGAACACCGTAAGCTCATCAATGAGAAGCGCGCCAAAGTAGGCACCGCGTGGTCGAAATGAACCAGTTGGGGAGAGGCAACCTCTATGACTCCTCCATGTAACACCCTAATTTTCAAATTAGGAACCTAAGTCAATTTGCTAGACTCTTTTCAGGATCCATAAGGTTTTATTCTAACTATATTTGATTTTAGAGCATTTACCATGAATTAATAGTAAATTACTTAACCATAAAAAGAAATATAAGGAAATATAGATTTTGTGCATTTCATGCCGTATTGCATTGTTTTGTTGCTTGTCTTCCATTTGAATTTAGATTTCAAATCAAAATTCAAATGCATTGAAATGCATTTCTTTTTCTCCCTCTTTTTCTCTTTTGGCCCGGCCCACTCCCTCTTTCTTTTTCCCCTCTCTCCTTTTCTTCCTGCAAGGCCCAGCCCAGCAGCCTTGTTTTTTCTCCCTCCACCGCGGGCCCCAGCCAGCCCAGCCTGCTTCGCCCTCCTTCCCCGGCCCAATGGCCCATCCGACGCCCCCTCGCTCCTCCTCTTCTTCTCTCCCTGCTAGGCGCCCCCTCTCTCCTCCTCTTCTTCTCTCCCTGCCAGGCGGGTCCAGCCCGTCGGGGTCATCCCCGACATCGCACAAGGCTCGAACTCGAGCCCGAGTCCGGCAACGGCACAAGCCCCACCTCCACCAGCAGCTCTGCAGGCGGACCCGAGGCAGGCGGCGCGCAGGCGGGCGTGTAAGCATCTAGGCCCTTAAGGTATGTTTCGGTGATTAATGACAACCATTATTGTGACTAATGAGTTTGTGCAGCTCTGTAGATCATTATTGCTCATTTGGTTATATGTCAAAAGAGGCCCCTAATTTTCATTATTCAAAAAGGCGATCTCGGCATTCAACTCTATAATGTGTCAAGACTAAGGATCTTTCTAGTCCTAAGTGTCATAAGGTTGAGAAGGACACTTAGGTTAGTATAGGTTTTATAGTTTTGTAGTGATCGCACTATTAAGAGGGGTTTAGGCTTAGTAACTTGAGCATGGACATGGTCATTTGAAAATGGATGCACACAATGGTCACTCAGGTTTCTAGAAGCTCAAATAAGTGGATCTCAACTTATATCTCAAGAATATTTGGATTTCATTCAAGACTCAAGTCAGAAAAGGCAAAATCAGAAAAATCCTTATCACTGGATTAACCGACGCCTCAAGTTTTCTATACGTCGGTTAAACAAGGTCAGCAGAGTTTGACAAGTCAATTCACCGGTTCAACCGATGATATTTGAAAAGGGACGTCGGTGCAGTTGTCCAGAGACTCGGTTTTCAGTTGATCAGTGGACAACTACACTCACCGGTTAAACCGACGCTATTTGAAATTGGACGTCGGTGCAGTTGTCCAGTGACTTGGTATTTCTGTTGATCAATGGATGATTACACTCACCGGTTAAACCGATGCAACGACGGTTAATCTGCCCAAGCTGTAACGGCTAGTTTTCAGAAGTGGCAGTTTACATTCACCGGTTAAACCGACGATGACTATTGGAGGGACGTCGGATTAACCGGCGCTACGCAGTTTTCTGGCAGCTTTTTCTCCAACGGCTCTATTCGTGTGAGCTGCCCATATATACCCCTCCAATGGGTCATTCTACCACTCTTGACACCAGGCAACATCCAAACACACATACTATAGTCAAGAGCCACCTTGAGCTTCAACATTTCATACACTTGTTCATTCAATCATTCAAGAAGCAAGATTAAGGACTTGAGTAGAGAGAAGCTTGTGTGCATCCATTCTTGGTGATTGGTTCTTGCTCAAGTGAAGGCCTTAGCTTGTTACTCTTGGTGATTGGCATCACCTAGGCGATCTTGGTGATCGAGGTGATTCTCGCGGAGCTTGCCAAGGATTGTGGAAGCCCGGAGAAGAGATTTGTACGTGGCTTGATCTCCACCACACCGGGATGGTGAACGGAGACTCTTAGTGAGCGCCCTCGTCTTGGTGACTTGGGAGGTGACAATACTCTTTGTGAGTGTCACAACGTGGATTAGGGGTGTGTGCCAACACATCGATACCACGGGAAAAAAATCCGGTTGTCCCTTGTCCACTTTACTTTTTCAAGCATTATCTTTCATGCAATTCATTCATGTGCTTGATTTAGGAATCACTAGTTAGATCTACCTTGCTAGGTTTTATCTCTTTTCATCTTAACTAGCTTGTGTAGGTTGTTTAGTTATCCGGTTGGTGAATTGGAGCCTTTCTAGTTCTTGCATAGGTTAAGGTTGTTTTATCTTGTTTTAGAAATTGAAAAAGGCCCAATTCACCCCCCCCCTCTTGGTCCATCGATCCTTTCAATTGGTATCAGAGCCACGTTGCTCATTTGGATCATTAGGCTTCACCGCCTAGAGCTATGGCCAAGATGGGTGGTTCGCCGCCTCACTTCGAGGGCAAGAACTTTGCCTATTGGAAAGTTCGCATGGCCGCATACCTTGATGCGATTGCCCCTGAAGTGTGGTTGGCAACTAAAGTCGGGTTCACCGGAGATCCCACCCCCGACCAATTAAAATGGAATGCTAGAGCTAGAAATGCAATTTTTGAAGCTATTAGTGAGGAGGTCTTTGCTAGAGTTAATGGCATGGACCTAGCAAGTGATATTTGGAAGGAGCTCATTGAGATTCATGAAGGTTCCACCAAAGTTCGTGAACAAAAATATCACTTGTTTAGAGCTAAGTATGATTCCTTCAAAATGCTAGCTCATGAAAATTGCAATGATATGTATTCTCGCTTGAATGTCATTGTCAAGGACATTAATGCACTTGAAATATCCAAAATTGACAGTGCATCCATCAATCGCAAGATCCTCATGCTACTCCCGAAGCCCAAGTATAACATTATCAATGCTATGCTTCAAAAGGAGGATCTCGCCACAATGGAAGTTGGAGAACTTGTGGGCGAAATTCGCGCTCATGAAATGAGCATTCTTGGTATGACCGAAGAGCCAACATCAAGCAAGTCGATTGCTCTAAAGACCAAGACAAACAAATCCCGCAAGTTCAAGATGGTCAAACAAGACTCAAGCTCAAGCAATGAAGAAGATGATCATCATGAGAGCTCATCCGATGTTGAAGATGATGGAGAACTTGCTCTCATGATGAGAAAGTTCACACGCTTGAATGAGAAGATCAATAAGAAGGGCTTCAACTTTGACTCCAAGAAGGGAATGTTCCGGCCAATGGATGTCAAGAACAAGATTTGCTACAATTGTGGCGAAAAAGGACACATCCGTCCAAATTGCCCCAAGCCGGACAAAAGAAGCAAGGACAACAAGAGTAAGCATCGCCATGATTCAAGCGATGATGAAGAAGAGGAGAGGAAGAACAAAAACAAGAGATTTGGGAAGAAGAAGACCCATGACAAGAAGACCAAGCTCTTCCCAAAGAAGAAAGGGCATACCAAGAAAAGTTTCTTGGTGGAGAAACAAGAGTGGGTGACCGATGTCTCATCAAGCGAAGACTCAAGTGATGAAGAAGACATTGTCACCATCGCCCTCACCAATGAAGAACCATCTCTACCTCCGCCTCCTATGTGCCTTATGGCAAAAGGTAACACCAAGGTATGTGAGGTAGATAGTGAAGACGATAGTGATGAAGAGCTTGATCCAAATGAATTTGCTAACCTCATCAATGAGTATACATCCGTCATCAAGAGGGAAAAGGGCAAAGTTAAAGTTCTTGAGAGCACTCATGCCAAGTTAGAGTTTGCCCACTCCGACTTACTTAGTAAGTACAATGACTTGCTCAAAAAGCACAATGAGTCACTTGTACTTGCTAAGCAAGTTGAAGAGAGCCACAAAAAGCTCAAACAAGAGCATAGGGAATTGGCTCACAAGTATCAAGAACTTGAATTTGCTTATGAAGTAATTGACCCAAGTTTTGAGAAAGTTGTTCTTGAAAAGGTCAATGCTTCTACTTCATGTGATGACCTACTCATTGATGCATATGCCACTAATGTTGTGCCCAAGCTTGCCTCTTCTAGGGAAAAGGAATTGATAGATCAAGTGGCAAGCCTCAAGAGTAGTGTGGAGAAACTCTCAAGGGGAGAATACATCCACAAGGAGATTCTCTTCAACAATGCCCGTGACTATGGTAAGAGAGGTCTTGGTTCATTTCCGGAGCCAAACATGGCTACAACTCCTTCTCCGGAGATCAAGACAAGCTTCATCAAGGAAGTTGGCTCATATTGCCAACATTGCCAAGTCACCGGGCACCACACTAGGGAGTGCACTTTACCATCACGTCCTCTTCCTAAATTACCCAAGAATTACTCATCAATGTTCCAAAATAATCATTTTCTTTTGAGTAAAGTGAAGGGCATGGTGAAGGCCAAGTTCATTGGCAAAATTGCTAAGGAGTCGAAGAAGAAGCTCCCCAAGCAACTTTGGGTCCCAAAAGCTCTTGTCACACATGTGCAAGGCCCAAAGCTTGTTTGGGTTCCGAAAACTCAAAAATAAATTCTCATGTGTGTAGGTGAACTACAAAGCCGGTGGAAAACATTGGGTACTTGATAGCGGTTGCTCTCAACATATGACCGGCAATGATAGCATGTTCACCTCACTTGAAGACCCCGGCGATCATGAACATGTCACCTATGGTGATAACTCAAAGGGGAAAGTCTTAGGTTTGGGTAAAATTGCAATTTCAAAAGATTTATCCATTTC
Organism: Panicum hallii; assembly: GCF_002211085.1. Taxonomy (NCBI): domain Eukaryota; kingdom Viridiplantae; phylum Streptophyta; class Magnoliopsida; order Poales; family Poaceae; genus Panicum; species Panicum hallii. Next base: position 44,061,732 of record NC_038050.1, on the reverse strand, counting down.
AAATGTTTTGTTTGTAGAAGCACTTAGTTTTAACCTCATTTCTATTGCACAATTGTGTGATCTTGGACTAACGTGTGCCTTTGACAAGAATGGTGTTGTAGTGACTCATGAAAAAGACAAGTCATTGGTATTCACGGGGTTTAGGCATGGCAATATCTATTTGGTGGATTTCTCTTCAAAGCAAACAAGCACCATGACTTGCCTCTTCACCAAGTCGTCTCTTGGGTGGCTTTGGCATAGAAGAATTGCTCATATTGGCATGAGCAACCTCAAGAAAGCCCACAAGAGAGGGATGATCACCGGCATAAAGGACGTCATTTTTGACAAGAACAGGCTATGCAAAGCATGTCAAGCCGGGAAGCAAGTTGCAACTCATCATCCTATCAAGACGATGTTGTCTACCTCCAAGCCGCTCGAGCTACTACACATGGATCTCTTTGGTCCAACTTCATACAAAAGCATTGGTGGTAACCTCTATTGCCTAGTAATCGTTGATGATTTTTCACGTTACACTTGGGTCATGTTTCTAGGCGATAAGGGTGAAACTCCGGAAATCTTCAAGTAATTTTTGCAAGAAAAGCTCAAAGGGAATACAATTCCCCAATCGTGAAGATCCGGAGTGACAACGGCACCGAGTTCAAAAATATGAAAATTGAAGAATGGTGCGATGAAGAAGGAGTCAAACATGAGTTTTCCGCCACCTACACGCCTCAACAAAATGGTGTGGTGGAAAGAAAGAACAAGACACTCATCACCCTAGCAAGAGCAATGTTGGATGATTATGGCACGTCCGAGAAGTTTTGGGCGGAAGCAATCAACACGGCGTGTCATGCATCCAACCGTGTGTATCCTCACCGACTCCTCAAGAAAACTCCATATGAGCTCATCACCGGGAAGAAACCAAATATATCATACTTTCGGGTCTTTGGTTGCAAATGCTTCATTTATAAGAAGAAAAGGCTCGGTAAGTTTGAAAGTAGATGTGATGAAGGTTTCTTTCTTGGTTATGCATCAAACTCCAAAGCATATAGAGTATTCAACCAAACCTCCGGGTCAGTTGAAGAAACATGTGATGTGGAGTTTGATGAATCTAATGGCTCCCAAGAGGAGGTTGTTGGCTATGAAAATGTAGGGGATGAAGAGATTGAAGAAGCCTTAAAGAAGATGTCCATTGGGGATATCAAGCCGGAAGAGGTGCATGAAGACAATGATCAAGGGGGAGGAACTTCCTCATCTTTGCCAAACACCTCCACGGCACCCCAAGTGAATGAAGATCAAGATAAAGTTGATCCACTACCCCAAGAAAATGTGTCAACGCCAACACCCCAAGTTCAAGAACAAGAAGAGCAAAATGTTCCACCACAAGCACAAGTCACTCATGATCCACCCCAACAAGCATCCACGCAAATACCGCTAGTGAAGCATGGTCGCATCTCCAAGGATCATCCAATTGGTCAAATCATTGGTAGTCCTTCCAAAGGAAGGAAGCACTTGAGGACTCGGATTGGGTGATGGCCATGCAAGAAGAGTTGAATAATTTCACCCGCAATGAAGTATGGGTCCTCGAAGCTCCTCCGAAAGACAAGAACATCATCGGCACAAAGTGGGTCTTTCGAAACAAGCAAGATGAACACGGGGTGGTGGTACGCAACAAAGCAAGACTTGTGGCAAAAGGGTTTTCTCAAGTTGAAGGTTTGGATTTTGGTGAAACTTTTGCTCCGGTCGCAAGACTTGAAGCTATCCGCATTCTTCTTGCTTACTCTTCACATCATAATATCAAGTTATATCAAATGGATGTGAAAAGTGCTTTCTTAAATGGCTTTATTAACGAACTTATTTATGTTGAGCAACCTCCCGGGTTTGTAGATCCGAGGAATCCTAACCATGTTTATAGGTTGCACAAGGCACTCTATGGACTCAAACAAGCACCAAGGGCTTGGTATGAGAGGCTTCGTGACTTCCTAATCATGCAAGGTTTCAAGATCGGGAGGGTGGACACCACTTTGTTCACAAAAGACGTCAACGGGGAACTTTTCATTTGTCAAATTTATGTTGACGATATTATCTTTGGCTCAACTAATGATTTACTAAGCCATGAGTTTGCTACCATGATGTCTAGGGAATTCGAGATGTCCATGATTGGTGAATTGACTTTCTTCCTTGGTTTTCAAGTCAAACAAATGAAGGAAGGGACATTCATCTATCAAGAAAAATATACTAGAGATATCCTGAAAAAGTTCAAGATGGATGAATGTAAGCCAATTAAGACTCCTATGGGTACAAATGGGCATCTCGACTTGGATGTGGACGGTAAACCTGTTGATCAATCTCTCTATCGTTCTATGATAGGATCCTTGCTTTACCTTACCGCATCTAGGCCCGATATAATGTTTAGCGTGTGCTTGTGTGCCCGTTTTCAAGCTAACCCTAAGGAATCACATCTCTCGGCTGTGAATAGGATCCTTCGGTATCTCAAGCACACTCCTAGCATAGGCTTGTGGTACCCCAAAGGCGCTAGCTTAGATCTCTTGGGATACTCGGATTCGGATTTTGCCGGAAGCCGTGTCGATCGCAAGAGTACCTCCGGGGGTTGCCACTTGCTTGGGCGTTCTCTAGTTTCTTGGTCGAGTAAGAAGCAAAATTCCGTGGCTTTGTCCACCGCGGAAGCGGAATATATAGCTGCCGGTGCATGTTGTGCCCAAATTCTATATATGAAGCAAACCCTTTTGGACTTTGGAGTGAAACTAGGAAGAATACCACTCCTTTGTGAAAATGAAAGTGCCATAAAAATTGCCAAGAATCCGGTTCAACACTCTCGCACAAAGCACATTGATATTCGCCATCACTTCTTGCGTGATCACGAAGCCAAGGGGGACATTTCCCTTCAAGGTGTGAGATCCGAGGAGCAATTGGCGGATATTTTCACAAAACCTTTAGATGAGAGTACCTTTGTTAGGCTAAGAAATGAGCTAAATGTGTTAGATGCGGCAAACGTCATGTAAGTTGCCATGTCATATAGAAAAATGCACACATATAGAACACTTGTCTAACCATGGTAAGATAGTGATGAGCAAGGGTTTAGCTAGAGGTGGTGGTCCACTTGTTTTCCTCTAGGCTTGTAGAAAGGCTCATCATGATGAAGCTTTCCGTGGGATCAAACTTGGCAAGTAGATCTTAAATTCTCGCTATGCATTTCTTGTCATATAGTTGTGCATCTCATGTTTACCTTTCTTTCGCATGTGTTTGTAATTTGCATTATCACTGCATGCGTAAAAGTCACAAAGGAGATCACTTGATGAAAATGAGACTTGTTTTACGTGCAAGATCTTAATTCATAAGAAGTGAAAAGAGTAAAGTGTTAGGTGCGTTATTGCCTAGTGAGCAATGTCATGGTGAGCTTGAAGCTTTCCTCCTTCAATATTCCTATGACATGGCTCATACATTTTAATTTGGCGCTTTATCTCTCTTGCGACTTATCCTTGACTTTGAAAAGAAAAACTATTTAAGTTATTAAGCTATCCTATTTTGAGGGGTAAGGTCGCCTATGCAAGTCCATTAACTTGAGTTTAGTTGAATCTTATAAGTTCATTGGACTTAGCATAGAAAAGTGAGCTGAGAGAGGGTATTTGGGTTCACCGGTTAAACCGACGTTCAATGGATCAATACCCATCGGTTTAACCGGCGTTACTAAATGTCAGCCACAGCTCAGTCATTTCAGGCGTTCAACCGGCGTATACAAAGTTTGGAGCATCGGATCAACCGATGAACAGAACACACTTTTGACCTGAAAATCAACTGATATTTGCTTCGTTCAACCGATGAGTTCACTTTTCAGATCATCGGTTCAACCGGCGTACTGATGCAGATTTGGCAGAGTTTCTGGTAAACTACACCGACGCAATCAACCGGTGTTCAAAACCTAAGCGTCGGATCAACCGGCGATAAGAAAAACTGCGGGGTCCACATGTCATATTTCTCTCTTGACCGGTCACGACCTCACACTCCCGCTCGTGTTTTTGCCGCCCGTTCATCTACTGTCGCTCCCGCTCCCGTTCGCCGCCGTCCACCGCCCGCTTGCCGCCTTGTCCCACCGCTCTCCGCATCATCCGCCGCCGCTCGTCGTCCGTGCGCCGCCGTCCGCGCATCATCCACCGCCGCACCCGCACACCCTGCGCGCCGCCGCCGTCACCTGCCGCCCGCGCGCACGCGCACCGCCCCTCACTTGCGCCCGTGCGCCACCGCGCCGTCGCCGCCACCACAGCGCCGCCCACGCTCCAAAGTGCCACCGCCAGTGCCGCTCCACGCCGTCGCCAGCACGTCCTGCACTTCCACCGTGCCGCTGCCCACACGCATTGCACCACATCCACGCATCCACGCTGCGCACGCCACGTGTTCGACATTTTGCCCTAGCTTGCCACGCCGCGTTCGTGTTACTCACTGTATCGTGATGGGTCGTGACAAGAGGAAGGGGAAGGAGATAGTGGTTGAGGAGCCCGCGCGCAAGCGGACTCGCGCAGCGAGAGAGGCCGAAAGGGCCGAGATGGTGGCTAAGGCCGCCGAGGAGCAGGCGTCAGGCCGTGCTCGTCCGTTTGCGATCAGAGATCCGCCAGCCAGAGGCAGAGGCAGAGGCAGAGGCATGGGCAGAGTCAGAGGTGCCAGGGCCACCAGAGCCGTGACAGCAGCAGCAGCAGAGTCTGAGTCTGGTCAGTCACATTCAGCGGCAGAGTTAGAGACAGCTTCAGATACAGAGACAGCGCAGTCCGAGCAGTCTCAGGGGCAGGACACTCAGTCACCAGCTCTACGACGTTCTGGCCGCACCCGGCAGACGTCCCCCGCAGAGCAGCCCTCACCTGCGACCGAGCGTCGCACTGGACCTAGGACGCGAGGAGGCCACCAGCCACAGGAGCCTCGCAGGTCCACCGCAGCAGCAGCAGCAGCTCGACGAGCCGAGGCCCTAGCGGCCGAGCGCGCAGTGTTCCGCATGGACACTGTCGTGCGTCTGGAGCCAGGTGTGCTGCTCCAGAACTTGACCAAGGCCAATGCGGCGAAGGTCAAGAGGCTCAGGTGGAGTGTACAGGAGGAGGAGTGGTTTCCCGTGACACGAGACAGCAGGGTCGATCGTAGGTTCTGGACGCTTCTTCAGGCCAGTTTCTACGAGACCTACCAGAGGCGGGGCCACAGGATTTTCCCTCTCAGAGTTCTCGACTGGGTTTCACTGAGGACAGCTGCAGGGGGAGCAGATGTCAGGGAGCATTTTGATCACTTCAGGGGTCTGCCCAGATTGCTTTCGATTGAGAGGAACAGATACATTGAGGACTGGGTACGAGTCTTTTACGCCACAGCATGGATTGCCGCAGAGCGCAGAGCTGTTCACTTCATGTTCGGAGGGCAGGTGTTTGGTTTGTCCAGAGCGACACTCGCAGGGATTCTTGGAGTTGACCTAGTTGACGTCTCTTTGCACGAGATGGTCTATGGTGATGCTGATCCACCGCGCAGAGCTATGATTGGCGGAATTGCACCTTCACACGAGGCGATCTCTCAGTGCTTCCGCCAGCCCTTCCCGGCCTCTTACGCCAGGGTTCCTAGCCTGCTGACCCCAGAGGCTTACGCTGTTCACATGGCACTCCGGAGGACTTTGCTCCCGAGGAGTGGCTATCCAGAGGGGTTCACTGGTCTGCAGCAGCTACTTCTACTTCACATCCTCACTCACGAGCCGTTCGATATTGTTGATTTTATTCTGGCAGAGATTGAGGATGTCATCACTGATGGGATGGGGGTCGTGCGTCAGTTCCCATATGCTCACTGGATCAGTTTTATCTGCTCTATGATTGTGCCAGCTGAGTCACCAGTCAATGCTGTATACCGGCAGGACGAGGTCCCCTGGTTTCCAGTCTACAGACCGACAGCACCTTCGGACCGGAGGAGAGGCAGGCAGGCTGATAGAGCTGCCATGGCACGATTGTCACCGGAGGTACAGGCCCGAGTGGCCCAGGAGGATGAGGCACTGCTCGCCGCTGAGGCACAGCTTCCCTGAGGAGATGATGAGATACATTGGTCAGACCTTGAGTCAGACTCCTCCGAGGATGAGGAGTACTTCCCTGCACCTGCTCCAGCGAGTCATGATCACGAGGCAGGAGGTTCCGAAGAGCCAGCTCCAGTGTCAGCTGCTGCTACTACAGTTTCAGAGTCTCAGGTGTCTCAGCCGTCTGAGCTCACCGCACTTCTACAGCAGCTGGTCACACAGCAGAGAGAGGATCGCCGTGCTCAGGAGGAGGCCAGGAGAGCCCATGAGGCCCAGCTTGCACAGATTCAGAGGGAGGCCGCCCGAGAGCGAGCTGCTACAGAGGAGCGTTTCGTCGGCCTTATTGACAGAGTCTCTCAGAGGACGGACGCTCAGTTTCAGCAGATGCAGCAGGGCATGATGGCGATGTTCGGGATGATTTCACAGCTATATTCTCACACCGGACTCGCCCCTCAGCAGCCAGGACAGTCAGGCCTTCAGGGCACCGGAGCACCTCCACTTGCAGTCACACCAGCTCCGGCCACTACTGCTCCAGCTTCTTCCGCGACCCCAGAGATCATGTTCTCACTGTCAGCATTACTTGGGTCTGCGAGTCGTCCTCTCTTCTCTCCACTGCCTGCGACCTCACTCTTCCAGGAGTCACCTTCAGCAGTGCAGTCTGTTGGCCTCCCCGTCGTACCACAGCCATTACCTTCAGGGGGAGGCGGAGAGGTGTCCTTACTTCAGCAGTCGTCACAGCCGGCAGCATCAGCACTCACTACTTCAGATGTTGACACATCTTCTGCTGAGCCGGCTACTACTTCCACGGACCCTCTCCCAGGCAGTGCTAGCACCAGGGCTTCGACGACAGCCTCGACGACAGCTACACCTCCGGTCAGCTCAGCACCAGCAGGCCCTTCAGATCAGCAGCTACCGTCAGTCACTGAGGATCCACCGTCTGACGACGACGACGACGATGACCCGGATCGCTTCCTCGCCGTACCTCGTCACCCGGATCAGTAGCTACCCTTTTTGGGCTTGGATGCCAAAGGGGGAGAGGGAGTGAGAGTCAGGGGGAGGGTAGCACTAGAGAGAGCTCGATCAGGACTTTGTTGTTTCTTATTGTATTATATATTGTCTTATATTTGGTTTTAGTTCATGGATATGTACATTTGTCATTTGAGCATGCTGAGCTTTTGAGACATATCTATGGATTTCGTTTGAGCCTTTGAGCTCTTTGGTTCCTTTCTTTCGAGTTTGCCTGTGTTTATTCTTGCCATATCTTTCTCGCTCTCTCGTTATTTATGTCTGAGTTGTCATCAATCACCAAAAAGGGGGAGATTGTAAGCATCTAGGCCCTTAAGGTATGTTTCGGTGATTAATGACAACCATTATTGTGACTAATGAGTTTGTGCAGCTCTGTAGATCATTATTGCTCATTTGGTTATATGTCAAAAGAGGCCCCTAATTTTCATTATTCAAAAAGGCGATCTCGGCATTCAACTCTATAATGTGTCAAGACTAAGGATCTTTCTAGTCCTAAGTGTCATAAGGTTGAGAAGGACACTTAGGTTAGTATAGGTTTTATAGTTTTGTAGTGATCGCACTATTAAGAGGGGTTTAGGCTTAGTAACTTGAGCATGGACATGGTCATTTGAAAATGGATGCACACAATGGTCACTCAGGTTTCTAGAAGCTCAAATAAGTGGATCTCAACTTATATCTCAAGAATATTTGGATTTCATTCAAGACTCAAGTCAGAAAAGGCAAAATCAGAAAAATCCTTATCACCGGATTAACCGACGCCTCAAGTTTTCTATACGTCGGTTAAACAAGGTCAGCAGAGTTTGACAAGTCAATTCACCGGTTCAACCGATGATATTTGAAAAGGGACGTCGGTGCAGTTGTCCAGAGACTCGGTTTTCAGTTGATCAGTGGACAACTACACTCACCGGTTAAACCGACGCTATTTGAAATTGGACGTCGGTGCAGTTGTCCAGTGACTTGGTATTTCTGTTGATCAATGGATGATTACACTCACCGGTTAAACCGATGCAACGACGGTTAATCTGCCCAAGCTGTAACGGCTAGTTTTCAGAAGTGGCAGTTTACATTCACCGGTTAAACCGACGATGACTATTGGAGGGACGTCGGATTAACCGGCGCTACGCAGTTTTCTGGCAGCTTTTTCTCCAACGGCTCTATTCGTGTGAGCTGCCCATATATACCCCTCCAATGGGTCATTCTACCACTCTTGACACCAGGCAACATCCAAACACACATACTATAGTCAAGAGCCACCTTGAGCTTCAACATTTCATACACTTGTTCATTCAATCATTCAAGAAGCAAGATTAAGGACTTGAGTAGAGAGAAGCTTGTGTGCATCCATTCTTGGTGATTGGTTCTTGCTCAAGTGAAGGCCTTAGCTTGTTACTCTTGGTGATTGGCATCACCTAGGCGATCTTGGTGATCGAGGTGATTCTCGCGGAGCTTGCCAAGGATTGTGGAAGCCCGGAGAAGAGATTTGTACGTGGCTTGATCTCCACCACACCGGGATGGTGAACGGAGACTCTTAGTGAGCGCCCTCGTCTTGGTGACTTGGGAGGTGACAATACTCTTTGTGAGTGTCACAACGTGGATTAGGGGTGTGTGCCAACACATCGATACCACGGGAAAAAAATCCGGTTGTCCCTTGTCCACTTTACTTTTTCAAGCATTATCTTTCATGCAATTCATTCATGTGCTTGATTTAGGAATCACTAGTTAGATCTACCTTGCTAGGTTTTATCTCTTTTCATCTTAACTAGCTTGTGTAGGTTGTTTAGTTATCCGGTTGGTGAATTGGAGCCTTTCTAGTTCTTGCATAGGTTAAGGTTGTTTTATCTTGTTTTAGAAATTGAAAAAGGCCCAATTCACCCCCCCCTCTTGGTCCATCGATCCTTTCAGGGCGGCCCCGAGCGGGATCAGGCGGCGCTAGGCTCAGGCGCAGGCGAGCGGCTGGCACGGGGCCGCTCGGCGCGCTGGCGTGGGCGCCGCGCGGCGCGAGCAGGCGAGCAGGTGAGCAACGCGAGCGCGGCTGGCGATGGGAGCCAGCGCAGGCGTGGAGCGGGCTCGGGCACGCGGGCCGTGGCAGAGCGGAAGTGAGCGGGCGCGGCTCCTGGCGCAGCGCGCAGCTGCGTGAGCGAGCGGTGCAGGGCACGGAAGCTGGTGGTGGCTCGGATGGCTCGACGCAGGAGGCTGGCGCGCTGGGGCGTTGCATCAGGTGACGGCGCGGGGACCAGCAGGCATGGTTGATGGCGGCGCAGGAGTGTGAACGCGCGAGCGGCTAGCAGTGCAGGCACGCGGCGCAGACGCAGGCGGAGCTGCGGCCGTAGCGTGGCAGCGTGTGAGCAGAAGAAGGGTGGCCGCAGCAGGTGTGGTGCGGGCCAAGGGCGCACACGGTTCGGGCGTGCGCGGGAATGATTCGGCAAGGCCGGAGCAAGCGCGGGTCCGATAATAGGAGAAGAGGAGTAACTGTGCGGGGCAACGACGTGCAGCGCGACGATGTGCAGGGCGACGACGTGCGGCGCATGGCGAGGTCCCCGTTGGGTGAGCTCAGACCGCGACCGAGTTGATGTGCAGGAAGGTCGCGCGCGGTGCGGGAGGAGCTGCAGTGCGGCGGCTGCGAACGGATTCGCACGGGAGCAACGGGGCCACGCGTGGAGAACGTCGGAAGCCGTCAAAGTGAAGGCAGCGGACGAGGTCAGGCGGCACTGCGAGTTGCTCGTGGAGGATATGGAGATGGCCCTGGTGCGAACGGGCTTTGGTTTGCGCGGAGACAGAGGGGGATGAATGAGTCATGACGCAGGACTGACGGCTGGCTCGATTCATCTCCGCAGGCATATGCGCGGGCAAGGCAACAGGCTACGCGCGAGCAGGTTGAGGGCCAAGGATGCGGAAGCAAAAGAAGGCTTAGCTCGTGAGCAGTAGGACCCTGGAGGTTCGCGGAAAAGTCGGTATAGGGAACCCGTTTGGCTCCATCGTCTTACTCCATGATCCACGACATCCAACAGTTCGTATCCCTCGTGGCTCGCTCAACCGCTATCACCACGAGTCACCACGAAAACTACTCCTTCGGCCATCTTCCACCCACGGCAACCCTTCCCGGCAAACTTCTTCGTCACCCACGGAACCTCGTCACCGTCGAGCACTTCTCATCGTCGATCCTGTTCACCGCGGAAATTCACTTTCCGCCAGTTCTCTTCCACAACCAAGTCTACCTCAAGGTTTGCCCTGACCCACTGAATCTTCCTAGCACCGGCAAACCCCTTTGCCGGAACATCGTCGCTTTCTTTCTATTCTTTGTTTCCCTGACCAGGGACTTAATTGCTTCGATTTAGAAAGTTCCAGGGTGTTTTCCAGAGCCTTCTTTATTTCAAATCAATGAACTTCTACATTTTATAGATTTTCGTAAGGAGTTCATAAAAATACAAAATCAGTTTTGTTTGAAACCCTAGGTTTAAATCTACAAGTTTTATATGAGGGAAAGTCTTTGAATTGTGATCTAGGTTGAATACTAAGAAATGAATGCTTTATTTGTACCTTGAGTTGTATGCATGTGTTGTAGCTAAAGGGGTAATCATAGGATATATGTCTTAGGCAGAAAGGTGCGATATCTAGTTAATCCTTTCCCACGAAGTGCTCGTATCCTTGCCGTCAAGACGTTATCCTTGTCTTGATTGCCGTTTCCTTAAGATTCTCTTCGTATAAAGATCCTTGTTAGTTCATGTGCATCTGTTGCTTAGCTTATACATCTCTGCAGCTGCGTTTCAGCATCAGCTTTTGGTTCAGCCGCTAAGCATCCATTTCCTTTGAGTCTATGATGTTCTGTGTAACAACTGTCAACCGATGCATTTCTTTTGATATGTTTCTACCATTGGTTGGTTAGCTGATACGGTTGTTATCTTTCTAATATCGGCTACCGCCGATACAACTCTTTTGTTCTGTCCTACATCGGCTGCACATAGTCGATGTATCGGAGATGCACACACAATCTTAGGACTCTTGCTATCGGCCGACCCAAGCCGATTTTGGTTGCTTTTCCATATCGGTCAAACATGGCCGATCGATCCTTAGTTTCCCCATCCTTATCCACACACTTCTATCAGTCGATTTATCGACTGAGAGATCGGCTATCTATATCTATCAGTCACATACCCTCAACCACACTCCAATCGTCTGTACATCACTCAATAGTTGTGCTGACGTAATCGAGTCGATACAACCACACCTAGATACCTAGGATAACACTTAAGCACATTCAGTCAAGACACAACTGTTTTAGGAATCATCCCTCTGCTAAAGTGATCGATGTTTTCATCGATCAATCAGGAAACCGGTGCACCTATCAATCGGCTACCCAGACCAAAGTACACAACCCTAGATCAGTAAGATCGCATAGTAGACACGCCTCTGTTAGGCACGACCAAAGCACATCAATCGGCTAAACCCTTATCGTTCCAATCGGCTCTGTTGTAAACTTCAACAAGTAGCCAATTCTAATCAGTTGTCCAACTAAAGCCCTGTCTAAATTAGTTTCTGATCTTTTTGGTTGTTATGTGAGTAGTATGTTAAATGAGTGTTAGATTGCAACTTTATTGTGGAGTTTTATGTGCACACTTTGAATGTAGTATTGCATTGCATGTAGATACGACTGCTTCTGCAACGGTACCTACGAGATCTCCCAGGAGTCTACAGAGGATATTCCTTAAGACCAAGCCAATGTCATCAAGGGAATATCGAAAGCCCCGAACCAAAGTTCGGAAGATATTGACATTTCTGACTTCGGCCCCACCAGTAAAGGCAAGCCCCGGTGCACATCCCAATATTTCAAGTTATTACAATTTCATTATTATATTATATATCTTGCATTACGTCTAGGAGTTGAGATGAAACCCTAGTTGCATAAGATCTTAGGAAACCAATGTATTGTACCGGAGTCCATACCGTTTAGATGCTCTGCTAAATAGGACCGGTAAAAGTCGAGTGATTTCCTGTCACTCGCGCGATATAGGAATTGTAATGTTTACATTCCTGTTATCACTATAAGGATGACGGACGGGAGGAATGTAAGGTATCATGGTTGAGGTGATACCCCGTCTGTGTTGTTGAAATTGATAAGGTCGCGGTGTGTGCCGATCGGGGTTAAGCGTTTGAAAGTACTAACCACATGCCGTGAGTTTTGGGTAAGCAGCAAGCCTAGTAGCCAATCGGCCCGAGGAGTGGACATACCTCCCACCACTCGTCTTGCTTCTTCTGGTTACTTATGTTCGACGTGTGGGAATACGTGTTGCAAGGGCAATCAGAAGTACGGGTTTTGTAGTCGCTCTACAGACGTATGTCCTGCACTTTGGAAGTGCGTATGGTCCTGCAGTCGGTTGTGGTGGACCTGTCCACGAGTCGGAATGAAAGGCAAACGGTTGCTTCGGAACTATCGTTGGATGTTCCAAGCGTGTGTGTTAGGTTTACCTTGCAAGGTTAAATTCGATTCAGAATCGTCCGCTTCTCACGAAGATTGAGACTGCTTGATCCCTTTATCAACAGAGTAACAAGAGCAACTATATAATGAGTAATGCTGATGGTTGGTTTAAAGAGCTCTACCTTGCTTGAGTAGATATAGGTGCTTATCTAGAATGGATAATCAACTAGAACCTGAAAGCTAAAAGTTGAAAATAAGGATCTACTCTTAGTTGCTTTTCAGCTGAAACTAAACCCAGAACCATTATAAGCCTTCATAAGTCTAGTTATGGGCTAAAGTATACCCAATCCCGGGTAAGCCTTGCTGAGTATTAGTATACTCAGCCTTGCTAGCTATATGTTTTAAAGGTAATGTCTTGAAGACCCTACTCTTCCCTTGCCTTAGCCCTGTGCTCTTCCAGAAGGTTGGTCCGTGGAATGGGATCCGTTCCCGACCAACATTGGTGATACCGAGTGATGTCGTGCCCGGGCTTGGCATGACATCCGTCTTGACGACGTGCTGTAAATCATCGCGTATGTTTTCCGTTGCCAAAAACCACAACTTTAACAGTTTGTAATGTTTTCTCTAAGTTCGAAACTTCGTACTGCTTTTAGAAACTCTTGTAATGTAATTCCTTGTGATGTAAAATTTGATGGTGACTGTATCTCTGGACTCACCTTCGTGTGAGGTAACCTTATTCGATCCTGTATCAGTGGTTTATCGGGACGTTACCCGACAGGCCAAGGGATTATACCGTTTGAAGTACGTTGGAGCCCTCTGGAGTGGACTTGCGTACTTGAACCGGTATAATTCAGGTTGGTTCTGCCACAGACGCGCTACCACTTCATAGCTTTCCGCCATCGAGCAATTGCCCCCGGAGCTCTGCATTGCGGTAAGGAGCATCGCCGGCCCTTTTCCCTCTCTTTCACGCCTTCTCGCGTGCGCGATTCCTCGCCGGAGTCGCCACACCGCGCGCTGCCGCCATGCGTCCCTCTCCAGCCCCCGTCTTGCCAACCCGAGTCCCTAGATGCATTCCCTATAGCGTCCGCTTTCTCCCCGTGCAGCCCGAGCGTGAAACCGAGCCTGGACGGCCGTTTTCGGCCAAGTCCGGCGAGTCCGTCGCCGTTTGCCGTCACCCGTGCTGCCCTAGCCCTGCGCAGCCGCCCGATCCAGATCCGACGGTCTAGATTAGATATAGACCGGGGTCAAGTAACCCGATACTGGTCAACCCTAGGATCTTTTGCACTTTAGCCCTTCAGCTCTATCGAAATCAACCCGCAGTCCACGACAGTTCAAAAGTATTCGCGAGTAGATCCTTTTTCTTCTATTTTAGCCCCTATCCTTTTCTAAAATAGAACTCGTTGTCCTTCACCCCTCTATTTTCCAATTTAAACCCAAGATTTAAGATTTAATTATGTTTTAGCCCTTGGTTTCTTTGTTCAAAGCCCTTCTAGTTTTAAATATTTTACAAATAAGCCCCTAGAATTGTGTCTTAGCCATAACTTCTCTGTTTTAACTCCGTTTTCATCGATTCTCACGCTCACGCGACCCTTGCGACGTATATAGTAGCTTTATAATGTTGTTTTGCTCTGTTTATATTGTTTGGTATACTGTTTCTTATTTATTGAACTTGTTTGTTTGTATGTACTTGTGTGTTGTGATAGATGGTGCGCAGTTCGAGGGTCCGCAAGCATAAGGCTTTGAAGACGTTCCTTAGCAGCAAAAGTACTTTGACGAAGGCAAGTGGTCCTTCATCATAGTCCGGTCCTAATAACTTTCGAAATACACATATTTAGCTTTTGTTCATGCATGTGTCTATAATATGATGGATCCCAAACTAAGGATGTGCCTAGTTTCTTTTGAACTTCCTTGATTAAACCTGGGTTATTATATTTATGTTGTAGCTATGCTAGTTGCTTTTACTTAGACTTTGGTTGGATAACCTGAAAATCATGCTACACTAGTTTTACTCATGTTCTGGAATAGTTTTATGGTGATAATTAAGATCATTGCATTAATTGGAACATGGAGAACCACCTAGGAAAACTGTGCAACCACAATACTAGATGGCTCTGGTCTTGGCTGATTAATTAAAAACACTAGCTTATGATGATCTTACCGAAAGGACAAGAGGAGTTGCATCATCGGGGTATAGCTTGGTCCTCTTGAGGCTTTATGATATGTGGTCCTTGGCTAAGAAACTTCCTTATTAGGGAGGGTTATGACTGCTTTGATTTGAAACCTTAGCGGATTATCATAAGTTAGGGAATCTTTGTAAAGGTCTCGTAGTGAATCTCTACTACTCACCTCGAAAGTGCTTAAGGGCCTTGCAAACCCGGGCATCAAGGGAAACACGAGTTGTGGGTAAAGTGTACAACCTCTGCAGAGTGAAAACTGATATATCAGCCGTGCTCACAGTTAAGAGCGGATTGGACCCTCACATGATAATTAAACTTAAAGATGATCTAAATTAAGGTTTATTATTTATTTAAGGGTTGGTATATACTTATATTTAGTTAATGCTTGCTAAATAAAACTTGGTCAACTAAAAATGCTTATCGCAGTCAAACCGTGTCAGTTTTTCCTTGATTTTTGCCTTGCATGTCATATAATTTACTCCACTTCCTGAGTACCAACCATAAGTGTACCCATGCTTGCTTTATTAAAACCAATGCTGCTCAGAACAAGGTAATTGTCCGGAGTTCCCTAAAGATTTTGAGGAGTTCTAGGCATATGTCTCCCAGTCATCTGTCTGTGAAGTTGAAGTCCGCTGATAGTTATAAATACTAATTTATTCGCTTAAGATTAAGAGTTTCGGTCATGTAATAATGTACTATAATACTCTCTTTCATTATGACATTGCTTCAGGTATACACTTGTATCGTCTATCATATGTGTGGAACTTGATCCTGGCGCACATATGAGATGCATTCGGTTCCTTTCCAAAATCGGGTGTGACACTCCACGGGCGACCTTCACACTATCAAGTCCCTCTCGACTACCTGGAGAAAACTTGGAAGCGCAAGCCAGAAGCTGGGGAACAATCCACCCATAGAAAGAAGACTCTCAATTCGAAGGACCGATTCGAAGAAGCCCTCCATGGGCGATGACCGTGGCACGCGAAAAGCAAGCATTCCGTGTTTGAATGTCAAACTCTCCGAAGGGCCCTAGGAGCTCCGCAATTTAATAGGAAGCCGAGTGATAACTTATTTATAAACAAGGACCCGATTTAAAGAGGAAGGCAGGCCCCTTGATTAATCTGATGAAGAAGAGGGGTGGATTGCCAAAAGTTCCTCGCTAGGTCGCGAGGTCTTCTATGGTTTTCATTGAAGAAATACCATTCACGGAGGCTACCCACCATCGACTACTTCGACTACAAAACTAGTCGGGAGCGGGACTCACTCCATCAATGACTAGTCAGAATTGATTCCGACTAGTCAGGTCTCATCAACAAACCGTCACGGCTCCATCGACGAGCGATAAGGCTTCATCAGCAATCGCCCACGAATCAAGATCGACAACTATCCACGCTCATCTGGTTTCCACACTCGAGAGCTAGGCGTGACAAGGCACTCGGTGTTCTTTCGGTAGCTCCGCCAGGTTCCAGGCTCAGGGGCTGGACGCTGCACTACCCGAATGGCTGCCCACGTGAAAATTGAGTCCCGATTCAAGGAGGTTTTTTGGAGATCTTTAGGGATCTTATTTAACCATTGTCTTGAGTTTTATCTCGAAACAAGAGGTTTTTTTCTCAAGGAACCCATTCAACCACTCAGTCAGGGAATCAATGAATTTACACAAAATAAGGCTGTTGTCCGTTCATCCACATTTTAGTGCCGTATGAACTATCTTGGCCTGCCCAAGGAATTCCTTCGGGCCAACTGAGTCATCTTCGCACGACAACCACTTTTGTAACAACGTATGTGAAGAATTGCGTAATCTATTACTTCAGGCCAACAGAGACATCTTCGCATGGCAACACATGACCTATCTTGGTCCGCCAAAGGAACTGATCAACCCCACATGAAGGACCTCGTCGTCACTTTCCTCGGGCCAACCGTGACGTTTTCGCATGGCAACATGTGAATCTCATGACCCGCCCAAGGAATCGACTAAGCTACCCACAAGATTTATTTCTCCCTTACTAATGAATCTCCAGTGACCTACCTACACTTCTAGTACTACTCCATTTACTAGTTCTCGACTACTAATACGTGTAGTTTACTGAATGAGCATCGCTCCCACACTTCCAGTACTATTCCGCTTACTAGTTCTTGACTAGTACTATGCGTAGTTTACTAAAGGGCCCTCGCTCCCATACTTCTAGTACTACTCCGTTTACTAGTTCTCGACTAGTACGACGTGTAGTTTACTTAAGGGGCATCGCTCCCATACTTCGAGTACTACTCCGTTTACTAGTTCTCGACTAGTACTACATGTAGTTTACTGAAGGGGCCTCCCTCTCATACTTCCAGCACTACTCTGTTTACTTGTTCTCGACTAGTACTACATGTAGTTTACTGAAGGAGCATCGCTCCCATACTTTCAGTACTACTCCGTTAACTAGTTCTTGACTAGTACTACATGTAGTTTACTGAAGTGGCCTCGCTCCAATACTTCCATTACTACTCCGTTTACTAGTTCTCGACTAGTACTACGTGTAGTTTACTGAAGGGGCCTCGTTCCTATACTTCCAGTACTACTCCGTTTACTAGTTTTCGACTAGTACTACATGTAGTTTACTGAAGAGGCATCGCTCCCATACTTCCAGTACTACGCTCCCATACTTCCGGTACTACTCTGTATACTAGTTCTCAACTAGTACTACGTGTAGTTTACTGAAGGGGCCTCACTCCCATACTTCAATTACTACTCCGTTTACTAGTTCTCAACTAGTAATACGCGTAGTATGCTGAAGAGGCATCGCTCCCATAACACTGCATTTACTAGTTCCCGACTAGTTTTACGCACCGTCAGCAACCTCGACTCCTATAGCTCCCATGCTTGGGGGCTGGGCTCGACAGGGCACTCCGCGTGCTTTCGACGGATCATTTAAGCTCTCACGTTCGAAGGATGGACGTCGCAAAATGTCACACCCGATTTATAAGAACATAAATCGAGCAATCATATATGCGCCAGGATCAAGTCACGCATATATACAACAGACTATCAAGATATCACAACACATGCCACGAATAACATTAATATAAATCGTAAATGAATCAATAAATGAATTATTTTATTACAACCGAATCAAGAATCGGTTCAAGAGTTGCGGAAGCGTAAAAGAGATACATGAAGAGCTGGGCGCCACAGGGACGTCGACTGGGAGACAAACGCCTAGAAGTCGTCGAAGCCACTGACGTAGTCCTCCACGTTGCCGGGCACTGAGCAGCAGTCGAAGGTAGCCGAAATAGAACAGAAGAGTAGAGAGGCAAGTGTGAGTACAAACTAGTACTCAACAAGTATAACACAAACTATGAGGCTCTAGGCTGGCTGACTCAACTGCATTAGCTTTTAATCTTGGCAAATTTTATTAAAGCTAATTACTACAAGTGGATGAGTTACCATAACCCAAATTGCATAAGGAATTAATCAGTATTAATTAAGAACTACTGAGAACCATCCAAACCAAAACCACCCGGGGAATCGCCCTCGTCAAAGGTTGATAACCCCACTAATCAGACGGAGGATCTGGGCCGCTCATGACTGTGAGCACAGCTGATATATCAGTTTTACACTCTCGAGAGGTTGCACAACTTTACCCACAAGTCGTGAGCTACGCTAGTTGTTAATCACACTTCCTTAGGTGAGATGGCTAGCAAGCACACTACGAGACCGTTACAAAGAATCACGTTGGTAAGGCGTAACCGCTAAGGATTCTGGATCAGCGACGATGGGGCCCACCTCCGGGGGTACAAGACACACAGCACAGACCAAGCCGGAGGAGCAGGGACCATTGAAGCTTACCACCCCTCTTGCCCACGCAGGTAAGTTACTCCCAAACCAACACGACCTAATTAGTAAGTCAAGACCGTCCCATTCCAGTCTTGTGGTTGCGCGGTTGTCCCAGGTTGTCGCTCTATGAACCGGTCCTTATGGAGAGTGGCCAACCAAGCACTAAGCACCGTGCTGGCCCCCTAAACCATGTTTCTAACAAAAACATCTTTTAAGGACGCACAAACCACTCAAGCACACAGCACAGAGGGTCGGCTCCAGAATTAAGTTGCATAAGACCATTAATCAAATTAATTAAAAAGGACCAAGATTTGTTATAGCGCAGCAACCTAGCACAACTAACCAAAAAATGCAACCCATAAGATATATATATAAGGATATAAAAGTGGCTAGGAAATCCTTATAGGCATACAGAATTAAATGCAGTATGAAAGTGTATTTAAAAGTGATAGGAGGTTCATGTTATACTTGCCTTCCTCGTACTCTCCCGGCTGCTGCTCGAAGTGCTCGGAAGACGGCTGCTCCTGGTACTGCTCCAAAGGCTCCGCGTCTACTTACAATCATCAAACATAGCCCACACATACACACATGCATAGCAAGAACAAACTATAAGAAAACAGTACACCAATACAACAGAACAGCACATGAAACCAGCCTAGAACTAATCTACGCGTTACAACGATCGCGTGCATATAAAGAACACCTAAAACGGAGCTAAAACGTGAAAACTGCGCTTAAAACAGGGTCCAAGGACCTAATTGTAAGAAAAACCTAACTTCCAGGGGCTTCTGCACAAAAACTGAGGACTAAAACCTAATTAAAGCCTAGACTCAGGGGCTAGCGCGTGAAAACGCCACACATGGACTGCGGGTTCAAATTCCAGAAAGCTCAGGGGGTCAAACGGAAGGAAAAGGACCTATCTGCGATTATTTTTGACTCACGGGTGGACGGCGGGTTGATTCCCCAAAAAGGCAGGGACTCTTTAGCAAAAGGGGGCGGCTGAAGCGGTATGATCTGTTCTGGGCCCTTGGATCTGATCTGTGCGGCTGGGATTAGATTCTTAAAGCGAAGGGGTACGCGTGGATCTGGACGCTTGGATCCCGATCGGAGGGTGATGGAGGATCTAGGGTTAGCACTCACGAGGGCCACAAGATTTAAATCGGGCGGCCGGGATCGCGTACCGGTCTGGATCTAATCCAGACCGTTGGTTTGGATCGGACGGCCAATCGGGCTCCGGCCAGCTCCGGTGGCGGGGAGGCGCTGGGTGGGGTGGATGCGGCGGGGGTTCGCCGGAGGACGTGCGCTTGGGCGTTTGCGGCCTTGGTTCGGGGCACGGCCAGCACAGGAAGGGAGAGTGGATGACGACGATCTCGTCTGGGCAGTTAGCACGGGGGATTGGGGCTCGGGCGAGGCTCCCCACGGAGAGGGCGGCTCGGGATCGCCGACGTGCCGCGGATGGGTGGCTGCGGTGGTCTTCGGGCTACCAAACTTAGCGCCAACGACTACTCGAGCTGATGCACTACTCACCGAGGTGGGAAATTTGCTGGAGGCGGCGTGCGGAGGCGTCGTTGGTGGCAGCCGGCGGCGAAGGGGGGTCGGGCTCCGTGGAGGAAGACGATGTCGGGGTGGCCGAGCTCTCTGGACGGCGGGAATTACTCCGGGAGGTCTCTGCGACGGTGATGGAGGCGTCAGCACGGCGCAGGGGGGTCCTAGTGGCCGGCAATTTCGCGGCGAAGCTTACCGGCGGCGACAGTTCGGTTCCCCGTGAAGGCAGGGCGGCGGCTGCGATTAGAGCTTTGGGGGCGGCGCCGTAGGGACCCAAGGCTTGGCGCAGAGGGATAAGAAGGGGGCAAGGCCGGGGGTCTCGGGGTAGGGCTGCTGCGGAGGGGATCCGGTGGTTGCGGCAGCGCGGCCGTTGCGGGGGAGAGCAGAAGGAGGGGGATGACGAGTGGGGCCGGTCTGCCAGTGGGAGAAAGGAGGGGAGAGCGGGGAACGGCGCCGGCTCAGCTGGCAAAGAAGGGGCGCCGACATGCGGGCCCGTGCAGCAGCGAGAAAGGGAGGGAGCGGGGGGGTGGCCGGCCGGGCGAAGTGGGCCGGGACTCGGCCCACGCGGGGAAAGATGGAAGGGGAAGAGGGGAAAGAGATGGGCCGGGCTGGGCTGGGCAGCTGTTGGGTTCTTTCATCCCTTCTCCTTTTCTTCTTTTGTTTTTCTAACTCATTAATTCAAACAATTCTACTTGAATTCAAATACAAATTTGAATTCAAACCTATGAACTCAACACAAATAAAATAATGCTGCGGCATGAATGCACAAACAATTTAATCCTATGATAAATTTTATTTCCTTGCGTTATAAAATTACTTTAAACGCGACAAAATTAAAGAAAGGCATGGAAAATTTATTTAAGCCGAAATAAATTCATTAAAATTAGGGAAAATTTACCTTAGGGTGTTACAAACCTACCCCCCTTACAGGAATCTCGTCCCGAGATTCGGATAGGCTAGCTAGCAAAGAGGTCGGGATATGTCTTCCTCAGCTCGTCTTCTCGCTCCCAAGTAGCCTCATCCTCCGTATGATGACTCCACTGAACACGGCACATCTTGATCTTCTTGTTTCTAGTAATCCTCTCAGATGTCTCCAGAATCTTTACCGGATGCTCAACATAGGTCAGATCCTCCTGCACATCCAACCCTTCTATCGGTGCTTGCTCTTCTGGCACTCTCAAGCACTTCTTCAGCTGAGACACGTGGAACACATCGTGCACTCCTGAGAGATGGAGTGGCAACTCCAGACGATATGCCACCTCTCCTTTCCGTTCCAACACCTTGAACGGACCAATGTACCGAGGAGCTAGCTTCCCTCGTACATTAAACCTGCGGATTCCTCTCATCGGTGAGACCTTCAGATATACATGATCACCCACTGCAAAGGTCAAATCTCGACGACGAACATCCGCATAGCTCTTCTGACGAGTCTGAGCGACCCTCAGATTCTCTCGCACCTGCTGTACCAACTGTTCGGCCTCCTCAACAATATCCGGACCAAACACCTGCCTCTCACCAATCTGATCCCAGTACAGCGGAGTCCTGCATTTTCGACCATACAGAGCTTCAAACGGGGATTTCTTCAGACTGGCCTGATAGCTGTTGTTATAAGAAAACTCTGCATACGGCAGGCATTTATCCCAGCTGGTACCATACTGAATAGCACAGGCTCGAAGCATATCCTCCAACACTTGGTTGGTTCTCTCTGTCTGCCCATCTGTCTGAGGATGATAAGCAGTGCTGAAGCGCAGCTTCGTATCCAACGAATCATGCAACTGCTCCCAGAACCGTGAAGTAAACTGAGATCCTCGATCAGATATGATCTTCTTAGGAACACCGTGCAGACAGACAATCCTGGAGATGTACAACTCTGCAAGTCTAGCACCGGAATAAGTAGTGTTCACCGGAATAAAATGAGCAACCTTCGTCAACCGGTCCACTACTACCCATATGGAGTTGTACCCCTTCTGAGTACGAGGCAAACCAACGACGAAGTCCATAGTGATTTCCTCCCATTTCCACTCTGGAATCTTCAACGGCTGCAATAACCCTGCTGGCCTCTGATGCTCTGCCTTGACACGCTGACAAGTGTCGCAGATAGCCACGTACTCCGCAACGGAACGCTTCATTCCAGACCACCAGAATCGTTCCTTCAGGTCGTAATACATCTTCGTGCTGCCAGGATGGATAGAATACGCTGTATCGTGAGCCTCACTCAGAATCAACTTCCTGAGATCGGCTACATCCGGCACACATATACGACCCTTGTACCACAAGGTACCCTGATCGTCCTCTCTGAAATGAGGAGCCTTGCCAATCTTGAGCAACTCCCGAATCTCCTGCAGCTTCTGATCTTCCTTCTGATGCTGCCTGATCTCAGCCTCTAGAGTGGGCTCCGCCTCGAACGATGTACCCGAGGTATGATGCAGGAAACCCAGGCTCAACTGCTCAAACTCCTCGCATAACTCCTGAGGCATCTGAAAAGCCACGGCCATGTTAACATAGCTCTTCCTGCTCAGAGCATCGGCTACAACATTGGCCTTGCCCGGATGATAGTGGATTTCCAGGTCATAATCCTTGACCAACTCTAGCCATCTTCTCTGCCGCATATTCAGCTCACTCTGCGTGAAAATATACTTGAGGCTCTTGTGATCGGTGTAAATATCACACCTCTGCCCAAACAAGTAATGCCTCCATATCTTCAGAGCATGCACAACTGCGGCTAACTCCAGATCATGAGTGGGATAATTCAGCTCGTGCCGGCGCAACTGCCGCGAAGCATAAGCTATCACTCTGCCTTCCTGCATCAGAACGCAACCAAGACCATCCCTCGAAGCATCACAATACACTGTGAACCTCTTGCTCTGGTCCGGCAGAGTAAGGACTGGCGCCGTAGTCAACTTCTTCTTCAACTCCTCGAAGGCACTCTGACGCTCATCAGTCCAAGAAAAACTCACGTCCTTCTCCAGCAAGGAAGTCAAAGGCTTCGCAATCTTGGAGAAATTCTCGATGAACCTCCGATAATAACCTGCTAAGCCCAGAAAAGAGCGGACTTCCTTCACCGTCTGCGGTACAACCCAGTCAAGCACATCCTTCACCTTTCCGGGGTCCACAGCAATACCTCCCTTGGAGATAACATGACCGAGGAATGGAACCTCGTCAATCCAGAACTCGCACTTACTGAGCTTGGCATACAGCTTGTGCGCTCTGAGCCTCTGCAACACAAGCCTCAGATGCTTCTCATGCTCCGCTTCTGACTTGGAATATATCAGGATATCATCAATGAATATCACCACAAAGGTGTCCAGATAATCCATGAAAACCTTGTTCATCAGATGTATGAAGAAAGCCGGAGCATTAGTCAAGCCGAAGGACATGACCGTATACTCGTATAACCCATACTTGCAGGTGAATGCCGTCTTCTGAATATCCTCAGGGCGAATCTTCAGCTGATGATAACCCGAACGCAGATCAATCTTCGAGAATACACAAGCACCCTGAAGCTGATCAAAGAGATCCTCAATACGGGGCAATGGATGCTTGTTCTTGATAGTGACTGCATTCAGATCCCGATAATCGACACACATCCTCTTCGCACCATCCTTCTTCTCTACAAGCAACACAGGGAAAGCCCAAGGAGAGAAACTGCGACGGATATAACCCTTAGCTAGCAACTCGTCGACAGTCTTCTTAACCTCCTCATGCTCGACAGGAGCCATACGATAGGGCCTCTTAGCAATAGGAGCTGTGCCAGGCAAGAGATCAATAGAAAACTCAATGTCGCGATCAGGCGGCATACCTGGCAGATCATCCGGAAAGACATCCGGGAATTCCGACACCACGCGAATACCATCCGTGGGTCTAGCCTCCATCTGATGAAGAAATCCAGAAGGCTCCGTAGCTCCAACAGTAACCTCCTGACCATCCGGTGCTGACAGAAGAACCGTCCTCTGAGCACAATCTATCCGGACTCCCCATTTAGCAAGAGTCTCCATTCCGAGGATCACATCAATGCCCTTGGAGTCTAGCACCATCAGATTCGCACTGAAATCTACCCCCCTTATGGCCACACTGACTCTGGGACAGAAGACATGAGACCTCAATTGCCCTCCCGGTGAAGATACTATCATGCACCTCTTTAATGTGCTAGTAGGAATACCATGATGCTCAACAAAAGACTGGGTGATGAAAGAATGCGTAGCACCAGTATCAAAAAGCACTGTAGCAGGATGGGCATTAACCATGAACGTACCAATAACCACGTTGGGAGCCTCGGCCGCTGACTCGGCCGTCACGTGGTTCACCCTGCCCTGAGCTGGGGCCTTAGGCGGTGCTGCACGCCCTTGCTGTCCTGCCTGCGCCTTCCGAGGGCAGACATTGGCGTAGTGCCCTGGCTCGCCGCAGTGGAAGCACACTCGAGGAAGTGCCGGAGCCTGCTGCCCAGGAGGAGGAGTGGGCGCTCCCTGCCTCTGAGCTGGTGGAGCCGGAGGCGCCGGAAGCCTCTGACCCTGTCCCGCCTGCTGCTGCTGCTGAGGACGAGGCGGAAACTGCTGCCGCTGCTGGTACTGCTGGGCGGCCTCTGCTGCTGCTGCTGTGGAGGGTACTGGTAGCGGGGACGGGTGTTGCTGCCCGAAGAGGATGGAGCCATCTTCCTCTTCTTGTCCTCAATCTCCCAGCGCTTGCGCTCGGTGTTGAGGGCCGCATCAACCAGCTGGTTGAAGTTGTCGAAGCGGTGGTTCAGCAGCGCATACTGGATGTGATCATCCAGCCCCTCCTTGAAGTACTCCTGCTTATCGCTATCACGAGCGACGTCAGCAGGGGCGTAGCGGGCAAGCTGAAGGAAGCGGTCACGGTACTCCGTCACCGTCATAGATCCCTGAAATAACGAACACAGATAACAAGGATAGAAATCGCTCAATTGGTCAGGTCTACGAAAGAAATCAAGGGTAGATCAAGCTCAAAAGAATTTGGTAGGGAATTTCCGTTAAATTTTACCTGCTTAAGAGCACGGAACTCCTTCTGCTTCATCTTCATGATGCCCTCAGGAATGTGATGGTTCCTGAAACGCTCACGGAACTGGTCCCACGTGAGAGACTCACGATCCCGAGCTGGGTAGGACTCCCACCAGTCAAGAGCGGAGCCTCGCAGCTGCCCTGCTGCGTACAGGACCCGCTCTCGGTCGTCGCACTGTGCGACAACCAACTGGCGCTCCACCGAACGAAGCCAGTCGTCCGCCTGGAGTGGGTCCGTGGCATGAGAGAAGGTCGGCGGGTGACCTCTCAGGAAGTCCGCACGCCTGTCACGGGGCTGCGGCGGCGGAGGAGGTGGTGGCTGAGCATGGATCTGCTGCAGAGCCTGAACGGTGTTGTTCAGGGTAGCCATCATCTGCATCTGGAGCTGAAAGAACTGCTCCGGGGTCAGTGGTGGCGGCATCGGCAGGGGCTGACCGGTACTCTGGTTGTTCTGCTCCTGCTGGTCAGAACCGGAACCGGTGCGCCTGGTGTTCACCATCTGATTGCAACAAACGAAATTTATGAGAATAAGATATGGTGCCGCTGAGGAGATGAAACTTCGATAGGATATAACAGAGAGAAAAGATTATAGGTTTTACCCCCAACGATCTAACTCAATTTTTTTATTATTTAGTCCAAGTTGGGTTAGGTCGATTTGCATGAACAAGTTTAACTACTAGCCTATACAATCAACCAAAAATCCAAATCAGACATTTGCACAATAACAATCATTCAATATTCACAACTTAGTCGAGTTTTCCACACTACTCGACTAACACACTCGTTCTAGCGTAATTTCATCGGGACAACCTAAACTTATAACTTACCGGATTAGGCGACTCAGGCCAACGTCTACGAAAAACTCCAGCTACTTCTCCGGAAAGGCGGGAAAAACAGCAAATCGAGGGATTAAGACTCAAGGAATAGGAGCAGAAAAACGATGGCTGAAGATTTGCGGAGGCAAGCAAGAGAAATGAAGTCCTAAACTCGACCAATTCTACCTAGGCTTCGTCCTACAGTCGACACGGCTCTGATACCAATCTGTCACACCCGATTTATAAGAACATAAATCGAGCAATCATATATGCGCCAGGATCAAGTCACGCATATATACAACAGACTATCAAGATATCACAACACATGCCACGAATAACATTAATATAAATCGTAAATGAATCAATAAATGAATTATTTTATTACAACCGAATCAAGAATCGGTTCAAGAGTTGCGGAAGCGTAAAAGAGATACATGAAGAGCTGGGCGCCACAGGGACGTCGACTGGGAGACAAACGCCTAGAAGTCGTCGAAGCCACTGACGTAGTCCTCCACGTTGCCGGGCACTGAGCAGCAGTCGAAGGTAGCCGAAATAGAACAGAAGAGTAGAGAGGCAAGTGTGAGTACAAACTAGTACTCAACAAGTATAACACAAACTATGAGGCTCTAGGCTGGCTGACTCAACTGCATTAGCTTTTAATCTTGGCAAATTTTATTAAAGCTAATTACTACAAGTGGATGAGTTACCATAACCCAAATTGCATAAGGAATTAATCAGTATTAATTAAGAACTACTGAGAACCATCCAAACCAAAACCACCCGGGGAATCGCCCTCGTCAAAGGTTGATAACCCCACTAATCAGACGGAGGATCTGGGCCGCTCATGACTGTGAGCACAGCTGATATATCAGTTTTACACTCTCGAGAGGTTGCACAACTTTACCCACAAGTCGTGAGCTACGCTAGTTGTTAATCACACTTCCTTAGGTGAGATGGCTAGCAAGCACACTACGAGACCGTTACAAAGAATCACGTTGGTAAGGCGTAACCGCTAAGGATTCTGGATCAGCGACGATGGGGCCCACCTCCGGGGGTACAAGACACACAGCACAGACCAAGCCGGAGGAGCAGGGACCATTGAAGCTTACCACCCCTCTTGCCCACGCAGGTAAGTTACTCCCAAACCAACACGACCTAATTAGTAAGTCAAGACCGTCCCATTCCAGTCTTGTGGTTGCGCGGTTGTCCCAGGTTGTCGCTCTATGAACCGGTCCTTATGGAGAGTGGCCAACCAAGCACTAAGCACCGTGCTGGCCCCCTAAACCATGTTTCTAACAAAAACATCTTTTAAGGACGCACAAACCACTCAAGCACACAGCACAGAGGGTCGGCTCCAGAATTAAGTTGCATAAGACCATTAATCAAATTAATTAAAAAGGACCAAGATTTGTTATAGCGCAGCAACCTAGCACAACTAACCAAAAAATGCAACCCATAAGATATATATAAGGATATAAAAGTGGCTAGGAAATCCTTATAGGCATACAGAATTAAATGCAGTATGAAAGTGTATTTAAAAGTGATAGGAGGTTCATGTTATACTTGCCTTCCTCGTACTCTCCCGGCTGCTGCTCGAAGTGCTCGGAAGACGGCTGCTCCTGGTACTGCTCCAAAGGCTCCGCGTCTACTTACAATCATCAAACATAGCCCACACATACACACATGCATAGCAAGAACAAACTATAAGAAAACAGTACACCAATACAACAGAACAGCACATGAAACCAGCCTAGAACTAATCTACGCGTTACAACGATCGCGTGCATATAAAGAACACCTAAAACGGAGCTAAAACGTGAAAACTGCGCTTAAAACAGGGTCCAAGGACCTAATTGTAAGAAAAACCTAACTTCCAGGGGCTTCTGCACAAAAACTGAGGACTAAAACCTAATTAAAGCCTAGACTCAGGGGCTAGCGCGTGAAAACGCCACACATGGACTGCGGGTTCAAATTCCAGAAAGCTCAGGGGGTCAAACGGAAGGAAAAGGACCTATCTGCGATTATTTTTGACTCACGGGTGGACGGCGGGTTGATTCCCCAAAAAGGCAGGGACTCTTTAGCAAAAGGGGGCGGCTGAAGCGGTATGATCTGTTCTGGGCCCTTGGATCTGATCTGTGCGGCTGGGATTAGATTCTTAAAGCGAAGGGGTACGCGTGGATCTGGACGCTTGGATCCCGATCGGAGGGTGATGGAGGATCTAGGGTTAGCACTCACGAGGGCCACAAGATTTAAATCGGGCGGCCGGGATCGCGTACCGGTCTGGATCTAATCCAGACCGTTGGTTTGGATCGGACGGCCAATCGGGCTCCGGCCAGCTCCGGTGGCGGGGAGGCGCTGGGTGGGGTGGATGCGGCGGGGGTTCGCCGGAGGACGTGCGCTTGGGCGTTTGCGGCCTTGGTTCGGGGCACGGCCAGCACAGGAAGGGAGAGTGGATGACGACGATCTCGTCTGGGCAGTTAGCACGGGGGATTGGGGCTCGGGCGAGGCTCCCCACGGAGAGGGCGGCTCGGGATCGCCGACGTGCCGCGGATGGGTGGCTGCGGTGGTCTTCGGGCTACCAAACTTAGCGCCAACGACTACTCGAGCTGATGCACTACTCACCGAGGTGGGAAATTTGCTGGAGGCGGCGTGCGGAGGCGTCGTTGGTGGCAGCCGGCGGCGAAGGGGGGTCGGGCTCCGTGGAGGAAGACGATGTCGGGGTGGCCGAGCTCTCTGGACGGCGGGAATTACTCCGGGAGGTCTCTGCGACGGTGATGGAGGCGTCAGCACGGCGCAGGGGGGTCCTAGTGGCCGGCAATTTCGCGGCGAAGCTTACCGGCGGCGACAGTTCGGTTCCCCGTGAAGGCAGGGCGGCGGCTGCGATTAGAGCTTTGGGGGCGGCGCCGTAGGGACCCAAGGCTTGGCGCAGAGGGATAAGAAGGGGGCAAGGCCGGGGGTCTCGGGGTAGGGCTGCTGCGGAGGGGATCCGGTGGTTGCGGCAGCGCGGCCGTTGCGGGGGAGAGCAGAAGGAGGGGGATGACGAGTGGGGCCGGTCTGCCAGTGGGAGAAAGGAGGGGAGAGCGGGGAACGGCGCCGGCTCAGCTGGCAAAGAAGGGGCGCCGACATGCGGGCCCGTGCAGCAGCGAGAAAGGGAGGGAGCGGGGGGTGGCCGGCCGGGCGAAGTGGGCCGGGACTCGGCCCACGCGGGGAAAGATGGAAGGGGAAGAGGGGAAAGAGATGGGCCGGGCTGGGCTGGGCAGCTGTTGGGTTCTTTCATCCCTTCTCCTTTTCTTCTTTTGTTTTTCTAACTCATTAATTCAAACAATTCTACTTGAATTCAAATACAAATTTGAATTCAAACCTATGAACTCAACACAAATAAAATAATGCTGCGGCATGAATGCACAAAAAATTTAATCCTATGATAAATTTTATTTCCTTGCGTTATAAAATTACTTTAAACGCGACAAAATTAAAGAAAGGCATGGAAAATTTATTTAAGCCGAAATAAATTCATTAAAATTAGGGAAAATTTACCTTAGGGTGTTACACAAAACTACTCGAAAGATTCGTAGAAGAACCCTATTTTAGAGACTTTTGAAGATTTATCTCGGGAAGATAATTGTTTAACCATTATTTCAGGGATTTATCCCAAAATAAGGGGTTTTTCAAATTTTTTAACCCAGAGTTCTTATCTAGCCATTGACTCAAGGAAAAAGGTTTGATTTTAGCGGTAATTTAGGGCGCTTTTTGGAGAAGTTATTTGTTTAACCATTTTTTTGGGATTTTATTCCAAAAAAGTGGTTTTTGAATTTCTAACCAAATTGCCCATCTTAACTATAAAATCCTTACCGTCATATATTGCATGCCATGAGTTTTTAGATCTTTTTTCCAAACCTTGGGGATTTGGATTCAAGGCTCGGGGGCTGCGGAACATGTGTCATCAGTGACTTATTTTTCAAATCTTTTGGAAGATAAGGATAGAAGATTCAATGCTAATTTGACCCTCGACTTGATTCTTTGATTCAACCTAAGAGTCGGGGGCTACTCCATATGGAGTGCGAGTTTAATCGCATCCCATATAAAAGAAGACTTGACAACTACTCGGGGTATGAGCACCTCACAGCCTCGATGTAGTAAAGGAAGTACTCGGAAGACACCTTCAAGATGGAGTTTGAGAGAACTTGAAGACGCCTTCAGAAGTACTCGGAAGCCTTTAGTACTCGACTACGAAGAGCACGGGGGCTTATCAGACCTGGAGTCACGGGACTGCGCATATGGCGTACATATTATAGGATAAGGGGTGGGACATGGCCCACACCCTACACCAATTTTAACTACTCGTACCATAGTAGAACTAGTCGGAACAGAAGTAAACTACCCGAAAACTACTCGGGTAGGACTCCTGAGCTCGTATCTGACTAGGACTCCCATCTAACCCTGTCCCCCCAA
Source organism: Panicum hallii (assembly GCF_002211085.1). Classification (NCBI taxonomy): domain Eukaryota; kingdom Viridiplantae; phylum Streptophyta; class Magnoliopsida; order Poales; family Poaceae; genus Panicum; species Panicum hallii. The sequence continues at coordinate 44,031,453 of NC_038050.1, read as the reverse complement.
ATTATATAAGGGCGGGCAGGGACCCTCTCCAAATGGGAGATCACCCGATCACCACCTATGGTAATACAAACCACACAGGACGTATGGTATTACCTCTCGGTGGCCCGAACCTGTATAAACTTTGTGTTCCTTGCACCTTCGAGTTCCTGATCTCGGCAACACCCACCTACTCACCACCTCGGGGGTATCTCTCAGCAGGCTTGGCGATAAAACACTGACACTCGAAGATCTTTACATAGCTGAAACTTTGCTTATTCAGGAGTTCTAGCGCCTCCGCTCGTAGTCGTTCCGGGCTACAATCTGTTCGATCATTTCCAGGATGCGAATACGAATGAGGACGTGGCTCCTAGGCACCTTGGGAGTCATGTCCTCCTTGGAAACACTAGTTCGGCGGCTCGAGTCCACCGACATGTCATCCCAGGGGGATGCCAAACTCTGTGAGTGCTGAGAAGAGCTGGCGGAGCTAATCTTCTTGAGCATCTTCTTGATGGGCTTCCACATGATCCCTGCAAAAGATTAGTGCAACAAATACCGGAGGGACAAACAAAAAGGATTAGTCGGGTTGTTCATCCTTGTGGGGTTCAAACCACCACGATCATTCGTCATTCAAGCATGCCACAAATTTTATTCGAAAAGGGAAACTTTTTTGGGTTTTCTTGTTTAGTGGTGATTACTAACTTGCTAATTATTTCTGATTAGTACTAACCTTAATTAGTAAAAACCAGAGGTACTAATTATTTTTTTTGGAGGTGAGCTAGCACTAAGGTCCTCTACTTAATTAGCTCAAAAGAGCTTAGTTAAGCAAGAACGCTTAGGAGAGAGAGAAGAGAGCTCAGACTCAAAGGGGTGCTTGTGTACCTGAGCTGGTGCTGGGACAAGAGACACCGGGAGCTGCGGATTTTATAGGTGTGCAGAGGTGCCAGGCAGGCCAGCCTGGGCCAGGCCGGTCGGCTCATGGATGACACCAGGAGCTCCACCTCAACCCTATACTCATAGACTTGCAGGTGATAATGCCTCAGTTGGTGGCGACGGGACATGAACGGCAAGGAGGAGGCTCGCCGGCCTGCATGGAGCCGGTCGGCCTGGTGCTGCACCATCACACATCCTCCTTTCTTCGATGAGTTCTCTGTTCATAATGCTCCCTTCCTGCACATGCACTTCAAATAAAAATGCTGCCTGATAGGACAGTAACGGTGCAAGAGAGGCCATCCATCCGTGATGGGGTTAAATGGCATGCACATGTACATTCCCGAGTGCTTGCTCCTCTGATTGAAGTCCTTGTCGTTTTTTCTTTTCCCTGCAGCTGCACACTGACCAGTGGATGATAGGTGGGGCCAGACACATGGCTGAAACTTTTCTTGTTTTTTATTCAATGCAATTGAAACAAAAGTTTGAAAAATAACCATGCACTTTGCAAAAATTTAAACATGCCGTGATGAAGTTGAGAAAAAATTATGCAAGGAAATAAACTATCCTATATGCAAATGCAAGAATGGATAACTACCATGTTACCTCATGTCGAGGGCTCGGGTTTTGAGTCCTGAGCGGGACTCTCCGTACCTTGGGTTCGATTGTCGTCACTGGATGGAGACATGGTCCGTGATGACACTTTCTTTTGCCATATTTTCCTTGTGGCCTTTTGTGGCAGAACTGCCAGAATTATTCCGGCTCAAGTGCGCTAGTCATCGCTACTCAGCCGATACTAACTCAACGCACTTCAAATGGAACAACCCGCTGGTCTGTCGGGTCTCTGCCCGATATAACCATGGTTCAACAGGATAGAAGCAGGTTTATCTCGCACGAAGGCGAGTTTACAATCACAGCACAACTCATTAGCTTTTAATTTACAGAAACATATATATATTACAAACTTTTTTTTAAACTTAATGTAAATTTATACAAACAGTGTTTAACATGACAAGCTACTCAGCTTGTCCAAGTTCACAGTGGAAGGAACATAAACACGCGATTACGCATGTCGCGAAAGTTGACACCGTACTCAGCCCAAAGCTTGGTGTCACTCGGGTTACTGCCAGCTGGGGACAGATTTCACTCCACGGACCAGCCAAAAGGAATAGAAGTTGGCCATGCAGGGTTATCCGTGGGGTTCTCGAAGGTCATACCTGAAAGATTCACTAGCAAGACTAAGTATACTAATACTCAGCAAGACTTACCCGGAATTGGGTATACTTAGCCCGTAATTAGACTCATGAAGGCCTGAAATGGTTCTGGGTTTCATTTCAGCTGAAAAGCAACAAAGAGTATGATCTACTTTCAAGTTTTAGCTTTCAAATTCTAATTTGATTATCCATTCTAGGTAAGCACCTACACTAGACAAGCAAGGTAGAGATTAATATTCATCAAGATTATTCCATCAATAGTTACACTTCTTACTCTATGTGGCAGAAGGAATAAGCAATCTCAATCTCCGCAAGAAACGAACGATTCTGAATCAAATTTCCAAACCTTGCAAGGCAAATCTAACTCACACGCTTGGAACATCCAACGATAGTTCCAAAGCAACCGTTTGCCTTTCATTCCGACTCGTGGAATAGGGCCACCACAAGCGACTGTAGGACCGTACCCACACCAATTGTGCAGGACATACGTCTGTAGTGCGACTACATGACCGTACTCCTGTCCGCTGTGCGGAACGTACTCCCGCATGTCGGTGCGTGAGAAAAACCAAATTACGAGTGGTGGGAGGTATGTCCACTCCTCGGGCCGATTGGTTATTAGGCTTACCGCTTACCATATTTCGCGGTATGTTGCTAGTACTTTCAAACACTTAGCCACCACTACCACACATTGCGACCTTATCAACTTTTATCAACACAGACGGGGTAAACTTCCAGGTCATGATACTGCACCTGACCCCGTCCATGATCCTTATAGTGATTGCAAGAGAGTAAACATTCAATTCCTATATCGTGCGAGTGACAGGAAATCACTTAACTTTTACCAGTCCTATTTAGCAGAGCGTCTACACGATAAGGACTCGGGTACAATACATTGGATTCCTAGGATTTATGCAACTAGGGTTTCATTTCAACTCCTAGACGTAATGCAAGATATATAATATATAAGTGAAGCGGTAATAAATTGAAATACTGGGGTATGCATCGGGGCTTGCCTTCTTGAGTGGGGTTGGGGGCAGGAATGTCAGAGACTTCCCAACTTTGGTTCGGGGCTTCAGTTAGATTCTCGGCGACGGTGGTCGGGTCTTCAGAAAACCCTTGGTCTTGTCCCAAGACTAGCTCGTAGTCTCCGTCATCGAGCGTCGTCGATTCTACATGGTATGCAATAATTTAAATGAGATGGTGTTTGAGTTTAAGACTTTATCTTACGATAAAGTTGCAATCCAACAAATTAACACATATGAACTCATGGAACAGGGGGTTAATCTCAAGTTACTATTTACACTTAAGTTATGGTTATAGCACTGGAATTACTGAAAACAGAAACTAAAACATTTGAATTTGAATTCAAACTTCAAGTTTAAATTCAAATATTAGGTAAATAGAATTATAAAGTCTTGAAAATTTAATTATGAACTAATTATCAACATATTAGATTATGATAAAAAGATCTAAATAAATAAGCCTTAGGAAAATGTTTAACTAAATTCAAACCCTTTGAATTTTGATTTACACAAGTTCAAAAGAACTTAAACTACAAAACAGTACTGAGCATGAAATTTTTACACTAGCTCACACATGACCTAAAGAAGCTACATACCAAAAATCACAAAAAACTAAGCTAGTATGTAGAAGTTATGCATACTATACCCTTTTACCTTAAGTTTAAAATAGATTCAAAAGTATTTAGTTTCAAACCAAACTTCATTAATAAAGTTGTAGAGTTTAAAATCTAGTTTCCAACGAAACTAGTTTGGTAATTTTTGAATTTTTCTACAATTTGCTATGAATTTTACAAGCCGGCAGCCTTGCTCACATGAAATAACAAAACAGTTCACAGGGAAGCCCTCGGATTCTTGCACTTAAGCCCTTAGAACTACAACCTGAATTACATATGGGTCCTTTCCGGGGGAAGACGACGACCATGGCGTCTGGCCGGCGTGTTCTCGCCGGCGGCGAGGGTTTGGCCGGAGATGAACTGGTCTTCCGTGACCTACGTGATCTACCGGGTTCACAGGTGGGTGATGTGCACCAAGGTAAGCGACGGAGCATGGCCGGCGGCGAGGTGTGGCAGCGGCCATGTCGGGGTGCTCGTGGTCCCGGCGAGGGGCCGGCGAACATGAAGGGACAAGGTGCGCATGAGCACCGGGAGAGGGTGGGGATGCCATTCCCGTGCTCAATTTGGTCGGAGACAGGGCGGAGGGTGGTGCTCGACGGTGGAGTGGACGTCGAGTTCTTACCGGCGGCGATGGCGACCAGCGTTCTACGGGCTAGGGTGACGGAGGGTGGTGATGGAGGGGCGGGATCATTTCAGGGGGATGATGTGGTGCTGTTGGTGCCTTGGGTTGGGGTAGAGAGGTCCTGTACCGGCGTTCGACGGGAGGCCGAGCGGCGGCGGAGGAAAAGGCTTGTCGGCGCTGTGGTCCGGCAGTTCTGGTGGAGGAAACTGAAATTGGCTTGCTCAGTGAGCTTCGGTGGATCGTGGGAATGCTGTTCGTGCTTTGGATCGGGGATGGGGAGTAGTGGTGGAGGCTAACGACGGTGAGCCGGAGTCGCGGAGGAGGTCCGGTGAGAGGTGGTGGCCGGAGCAAAAGAAACTGAGCGAAAATGTGTGTGTGCAATGCAAGAACAAGTGTGCTAGGGGATCCAGGATGTGCTCGAGATCTAGAACAAGATGTGGTCGAGCGGAAGCAGGAGCTGGCATATCGGCGGCGCGCGTGGCTATCGCGGCGGAGCTCGGGCAAAGGCGGTGCACGTGGGGGATGCAGGGGCGAGACAGCACAAGGTCGGGAGGACGGCGGCAAGGCAGGGAAGTGACGCGTGGGATCGCCGCAAGCAGGAGGTGGCGCTGGAGTCGCTGCGACGGTGAGCGGCGGTGAAGCGCGGCTCGGGCAGACAGCGGGCGACATGGTGAGGCAGGGAGAGGCCAGCGCGAGGCCGGGAAGCGGCAGGGCAGGTGCTGGGGCGGCACGTGGCCTGCCTCAGGGCAACTCTGGAGCAGGGAGGAGCACGGCACATGGCCAGCCAGAGCTGCGGCGGCGCGCGGCAGAGAAACAGAGGAGAGGGGGAGAGAGGTAGACGAAGGAGGACCCAGCTGAAAATTGCAGAAAGTACAAGGACCCTACTGTAAAGCTCAAATAACTTTCAAACCAGGGCTCAAATGAAGATGGGTCCAAAAGCAAAAATGTATGGTTTTTCAAAATGTACAACTTTACTTTAAGGTTCATCCATAGAAGAGCTAAGGATTTGGAGTTAATATAAAACTTAGCAAAGTTTCTAAACTTTATACAAATCCTATTTAAAAACTACACTACAAATACATCATATGTGTAGTTTTACCTATATTTGCGATTTAAACACAAGTTTTTGACTTTTGCAAAACAACCCTCATACATTTAAATTCTACCCTCCATGCTTACCCATTTAACACTAAAGGACCTCTATTAAAATATAATTATATAAACAACCCTTTTCCCTTAGCATTTAAATTTTTAAACACACTTTTACCACATTTTGCACACAATTTCATGCTAAAATCTAGGGTGTGACAATGCTAAATACCTGAGTGTCACACCTTTCTTGTTTCGATCTCTTTCCGGTCAAGTTCTGGAAATTTCTTACGTTGGATTCTTCGCTTCGCGTTCCTTTGGTTATGCATCTTGATCTTTTCTCGAATTTGAAACTTTCCACGAATTCAATGAGGGCTTAAATGGATTGGGGTTGATGGCTTCTCCGGCTCTTTCTTGGACTTCTTCCGGTTGAATGTTTTGACCTGAGAACATTGTTCGACCTTCGGTCTGAAGGCTAATCTCTCCTTCTGCCCATTGATGTTGAGCTGAATTTCTCCAGCTCCCACATTAATGTGTGCATTTGTTGTGCTCAAGAACAGCCTTCCCAAAATGAGAGGGGTCTTGGTGTCAACTTCCATGTCGAGAATGATAAAATCAACAAGGATGAAGAAATTCTATATTTTCACTGAAATATTCTCCGCTATTCGCGCGAGGAAACGGACCGACTGGTCTGCTAGCTGCAAACACATAGCAGTAGGAGCAAGCGCATGATGGTTAAGTTTATCGTAAACTACTTTTGGCATGATGCTGACGCTTGCTCCCAGATCACAAAGAGCGTGTTTAAAGTGTTGAGCTCCAATTGAACATCTAATGGTGGGGCATCCTGGGTCCTTCTCCGGGAGAGGATCGAGTATAGCTTCGCTACACTCTTCCGTAAATTGCAAAACCTCGGTGATCAGCAGGGACCTTTGTTTCCAAGAATATCCTTGATATACTTGGCATACGTGGGAACTTGCATAGTATCAAGAAGCGGTATATTTACATAAAGCTTCTTAATTACCTCAACAAACTTGCCGAATTGCTCTTCGGCCACCGGCCTCCTTCTCCGTTTCGAAAACGGTAAGGCGGTTGTATTGTGGTACTCTCAAGAAGCCCTTGGGACTTCCTCGGTTTCTTCTTGGCTAGCAGTGGTGCTGGACTTCTCATCCTCCTCCTACACCTCATCTTCAGCATTGGCATCCCTGGCAGTTATGGTCTTCCGCCGTGCTCCTGCATCCTACGGATATGGTGGTTCCTGCGTGGACTTTCCAGCCCGCGTAGTCACCGCATTCACACTTTCCTTGGGATTCACTTCCGGTTGCACTTGTAGCTTACCCTCGTTATAGTTAGGGCAAGATGAGGCTAGCTGAGCTACTTGAGTTTCTATCATTTTGTTAAAACTCAGCTGATTTTTAATATCAGAGTTAAAGCTCTCCATTTGTGTAGCCAGAGACTCCAAAATTTTATCATTAGCTTGAAATTTCTTGCTAATGTTGTAATTAATTTATTTCTAGCCATACACTAAATCCTTAAGTGAGAGCTGAAAATTATTATTAAAATTGTTACCTTGCTGTTGGCCGAAGGGGAGGTTGGGCTTGGAGTTCCAACCTTGCTGAGGACGGTAGCCTGAGTTATTGGGATTGTTGTTCCCAATGAAGTTCATGTCCTCTTGACTCGACGAGCCAGTGTTGCCTGAGTGCCCAGTATTGCCACATGTCTCGCATGTGATCCGAGACTCCATGATCTGGTTAATCTCCTGGTGCAGAGATTCTAGCTTTTTCATGAGAAGATCCATCTTGGCTGCCGGCATATCTGCACCATCAATTTGGCGTACTCCTTTAGTATGGGCTGGCTGCCTATCCCCCTTCCAACTCTGAATGGAGGCAATCTTGTCGATGAGCGCCTTAGCTCTATCAACATCCAGAGAAAGGAATGCTCCTCCCATTGATGCGTCTATGTGGTCTTGTGCTCGCTGACTCAGGCCATGGAAGAAGTTTTGAATGATCAGCCATTCTTCCATGCTGCAATGTATTCCTGGAGGCGTTCCCAGGCTTCCGGGATGGTTTCATCCTGGAGTTGTTGAAAACTGGAAATCCTATTTCGAAGGGCGTTGGTTTTGCCCACCGGAAAGTACTTGGCCAGGAATGCATTAGAGTAGGCATTCCATGTGGTGAATGCATCCTTGTTGGTGTAGAACCATGTCTTCTCTTTCCCAAGCAGAGAGAATGGGAACAGTCGAAGATGAATGTTATCCATTTTAGTGCCTTTGGGTTGATAGTGCTGCTCACTTCCAGGAAGTTCTGAAGATGAGCGTTGGCATCCTCAGATGCCTTACCACAGAAGGGACTTGCTTGGACCATGTTGACAAGCCCAGTCTTTAGCTCAAAGCCTTCATTGCCTTGGTCAGTGTTCAGTCTAGTAGGGATATGGCTGCTGGACGGGGCTGAGAACTAATGGAGTGTCTTCTGAGCCATGGGTGATGAAGCTGGTGTTATCGAACCTTGGCCTAAGAAAAGTCTTTTCTAAGTTGGATGACTCTGCGTTGGACAATTCGCCTAATTCTTTCAGGATTCGGGTTGAAGTTGTATGGTAGGTAGAAACCAGTCATGCACTGCTCTGCATATATCACAAAGACAAAGAGAGCAATGGTAAGCCCACTAAAGTTAGTGGTGATAAAATAGTAAATTTTATCAAACTATTAAACGATATCTTTAGCCAATTGCTTCCCCGGCAACGGCGCTAGAAATGGTTGTTGGTGTTTCTTATGCTCCAATAGAATTGATATTCCGCAAGCGCAAAGAATTACCGCTATAGCACTTCACCTTGGAGTATTCCAGGGTATCATAAATTTTCTTGGGGAAGCACTATGGATAAAGAGTATCGAAGAATCGAATGATAAACTTTACCAAAGATATCAACCAACTAACCAGCAGGGGTAAGCTAGATAAGATAGATAAGATCATGGCCAAATGATGACCGCCTGACATAGGAGACTCTAAACCTTAGAACGGTAAGGTAACTGGGAGGACAACGAGCGAGAAAGACTCCTAAACACTTTTAAACTAACGAGCTAGCCTCACTAGACTAAACCTTGCTTCTAACTAGCTATCGGGAACCTAGATCTTACTTCGGCGGCGGATGGAAGAGGAAGGACTACACATAGGGGTGAAAGGGGAGTCCAACGGCAACCTGCTACTACTGCTATGAAAGCACCCGAACATGATGGACTACGAGGGACAGATAGGGCTGTCATCACCTGCTGCCTACCACAACGGTTCCGTGGGGTGGAACACACTTCCTAGCTAACACTAAGCCGGACACCATGTCTGCACTCGCTGTTAGGATTTCTCTTGTGGCCTACAAGAGAAATCCCCCTCAACCTAGGGGACTAACTTGAGTTCCCTAGTCCGGGCGAGAAAACCCGCAATGTAAGATCCCGACAAACAAGAAAGGTAACAAAGCCTAAGCTAGAGGTAAAGACTTCCGCACACAAGTTGGATAACTTGGAAAGATAAATAAATGTGGAAAGTAAAGCTGACTTGAAAAGATAAAGAAGATAACTTAAATTGACAAATATCAAAGGGAAAAATACAAGAGTTATACGAGACTTCCAATGATGACTCCGGAATCCCAAGGCAAGCTCTACTTGACTCTAACTCCTAGGCTACTAAACCTAAATCTAGAAAGTGAAATGAGAGAAGAGTCCTCCTTGGTGTGTCATTTACAAGCTGAGGTGCTCATCTATTTATAGTGTAGGAGGTCGGTGGATAAAGTTGGTGAAGCGGTTACGGCAGTTGCGTCAGTCCTAAGCCGGCCAGCCAGGCCGGCTGGCGTGGGATAATGGCCACGTGTCACCGCATTTCTCTTAGATGGTCCTGAGGCTCTCCTGGTGTTGGTGGAGGTGGCATCTATCCAAAGCAGAGCAATTGGAGGCTGGCCGGCCTGGTTAAGACTGGTCGGCCTAAGTCTGGCACGTCTTGTCCCTACGTTGCGCCGACTTGATGATCAACGCTTGCATGTTGTTTAGGGAGGCGGTTCTCAGATGTTTTGCCCGAGTCTTGCATGCAGGTGGGACCTTCCATCCATGGGTGAGGCCTTTCGGGTCATTAGATCAAACCGACTTCAAGTGCACGGCCCAGGGGCATTGTGGGTGTGTTTCCTTTCCCCTAGATCAGTGATGTGGCAGTCCAAGGAAGTGTCAGGCCAGCCGGCCTAAGCGAGGGTGGTCGGCCTGGGTTTGTGCCCGTTTTGCCTGAAATTTACGTCATGTACTCCTGCAATGAAAACTCATCCACAACTTGTAGCACTTGCTAGAAATAAGCAAAAATATGTATGGAACATAGTGTAAGGCTCTATTTATTCCCGAGAAGTTGAGGGTCACAATGTGTTTAATGGCCGTTAACAACGTCACGCGTCCTCCTTCGATTGATAGTTAGCTTAACCACCAAGCCTGCGTCCAAGCCAAGCAATCTCCCAGGCACCGTCCTCAAAGCCTATAAATACCTTCTCCCTCCTTCATTTCAAGACACGAGAATTGAAGAAAGGCCAAGGTGAAGCATAGCGCTGCCCATATATCCTTAGAAAATAGGGAGAGAGGTGAGGTGAGAGTCCGAAGAGGTGCTGGAGTGTCGGCCCCTCTTCAACCTTGTACGTCCAAGGAATGAAGCTTCGGTTCAAGTAATTTCCTCCTCTTTCGTCAGTAATATTGCTTTCTCTCCTTTACTTTATTAGTACTTGAATACTTGATCTCTTTAGTTGCAGGATCCCTTGACGGTGTAAGTAGCAAGTTCTACTTATTTGCGTGTGCTCTCTACCTTTGTACATGGTAGGAGTAAGTAACTCGATAGTTATAGGCGTGGTGCCCAGGCTTGGTTAGTTACGTTAGATTGTGTTCCACCCTATGGAATTGTGTGGTAGGCGGCAGGTGGTGACAGCCCTATCCATCCTTCGCGGTCCACCATGTTCGGGTGCTTTCATAGCAGTAGTAGCTTGCCATTAGACTCCTGTCTCACCCCTTTCTGAAGTCCTTCCTCTTCCAGCCGTCGAGCAGCTAGAGTATAAAGTCAAGTATTCTTGATAGGAGTAGTTAGCAAGATGACGTTAGACCACCTCTACCTATCTTATCTGGACCCCTTCATTCCCATCATATCTCCTAGATAAACAAGAGTCACTACTAGTACAGTTCTCATTCCTCATGGATTCGATGCCCTGGAATACTCTAAGGTGAAAGCTATATCGGTATTCTGTTAGGCTAAAGACCACCAACAAGCTTTCTGGCACCATTGTCGGGGAACGGTAGCTGTACTAGTATCGATTCGAGTTCATCCTTTTATCATTTCACCTTTGACATGGATTCCATATCTATCTGTAACTTCTCGGCTCCAGTACCTCATTATTTCAAGCCTCCACCTTCATCTCACCCCATCCTTACACCAGGCTATGAGATCCGCCCTAGTCTCGTGCCCTAGTCTCGTTGCCATGATTCGATCATAATCTTTTTATGGGCACAAGGATGAAAATCCTTACACTCACCTACGACAATTCTAGCAGAACTGCTCTATCATCTCAATACCATGCATGCACCATGAAACCATGAAATGGAAGCTTTTTCCATTCTCTTTGATGGGTTATGCCAAAGAATAGTATTCCTTAATCGTAGGAAGGGAAGAGGGCAAATTGAATATTCTAAAAGAGAAGTTATGCCTCCGCTTCTTCCCCTTACATAGGGTCATGGACCTTCGTATAAAAGTTGTCTCTTTCAAGCAACGAGACGAAGAACCTCTAGGAGGAGCTTGGGCTTGTTACACCGAGCTGATTTCTTTAGGGCCAGACTTGGGTATGCCCTAGGCTATGCACCTACTGCACTTTGTCCGTGGCCTTAGAACAGATAGTGCAATGTTTTTAGACACGGCCTCCGGAGGGTCCTTCTGGCACAAAACCGTAAGTGAAGGGAAAGCCATCCTTGATAGGATCCTTAAGAATACCGCGTATACTGGAATATACGAAGATCTACGTGAAGAATCTCAAGAGCTTGCTGAAAGAGCGAAAATTTTTGTCCAAACTCCAACACCCTGCCCATAAAAGACTGCCGAACCAGAGAACCTCCTACCTTAAATCCTAATCCCTTCAGCGAATATCATCGCCCTTTCTCATTGTCCATGTTTGATGATGATGAATCGACAATGAACAGTGATGTCTCATCATTACCAAAGGAAGAAAGCGATATTTATGGAGAATCTGAGGCAGTGACTTCCGATCCCGAGGAAAAATCGTTGTTCCACGGTAAATACGGAGCTCCAATATATCCATATCCATATATTATACTTAGCCCCTGTTTGCACGACATGGCGTGCCTCGGGCTTGGAGCAGCTCGATGGCTTCGTATTCTTTAGTCCTCGCGTAGCTTTCTTTCTCTTCACCCCCTCTCTGCATCCACTCATATCCGCCGGCTGCTTCCGTCCACTAGATCCGTTGCTAGCCATAGAGAGAGGGGTGGCCCTGTGGAGGACACGCAGCACGGAGAAAGCAGCTATGAGCGGCAAGCACCCCAACTCCATCCGCCAGCTGTGGACTCTCCTCATGCGCCAAGCCGGCCACAAGCACAGGCAAGGCCTTCCGTTCCCCAGCTGCATCATCCGAGGGCACAGGCGAGAGTGATGATTTCTCTACATACATCCACAAGCAAGCTCTCCGATTTGTCAATCTTCCTGCAAATAAATCAATTGTTAAGGTAAGTTTACTTTTCCCCCTTCATTTTACCAGTGTTCTTTGCTTGATGTTATTTGTTTGGTACATAATTGATGACACCATGCATATATAAGAGGATAGCTATTTACTGAAATGTTTCAATTGCCATAATCATGGCAGGAACACAAAAATCATTTCCATGTTTAACTAGAGCAGAATTCCTATCTCTCCTGTCCATTATATTGTTCGAATAATAATCATAGGAGTAGATGCAGTTAGTGTCACCAAGTACCTTCTACAGATAATCAATGGGCAGTTACTTGGCTTGATTTAAATAATTACAAAGCATAGATGAAAGAGTTAGCTATTGGCCAAAGAAATATAATACAATACATAGATTATTTGAGTATTTAGGGTCAAAGTTTGTGGGATACATATCACTTGTCTTTGTGTTCTTTTGAACCAAGGAAGATTATTTCACCCAGTAAAATCGTGGTGCTAATCCATGTTCTCATATCATTGCTTATGCCAATTCTTTGATGTTCCAACACCACTTGAGATTAGAATTGCAGAGTTATATGCTGGTTAATTTATAGACAAAGTAATCTTGAAATGCTCCAACACACAGTGTCATAATTGTTTATGGTACTGACACGCCATTGGTACAGACATGCTTTGAGAAATATTTTTTCTTCAAGCTTTCCATTACCCTCATCAGTGCTCATTTTAGATAATGGCTTTGTATATGCTTTATTTACCTGGAGTGATATCACTTCTCTATCCTGCTGAAAGAGCCTTGAACAGTTTTATTTTGGATGCCGCAGTGCTTCACTTACTTTTTATGCCTCCCTGAATGTATGCCTTCACGATTCCTTTTAATGCCCCAAGCCCTCAAGGCTTCGCTTACTTTCAGAGTAGTAAAACTCTGTACAGCCATCATTACCTTCTTTTTTGGAATCTCGTTCATAACTATCTGTTTTTGCCAATCAGATTATTGTACATATTTTAGAAGTTTGATTTGCATTGTTGAGTGCATTCGAAAAATAGGATTAACTACAATGTCTGAAAATGCAAATTATATCATTTTATAAGGTCCAACCTGCAGCTCAATTCATTTGACAACAAAAATGTGTACATAATTTCAGTAGCTCGGGCTATACAGAGTATGATGCAGTGGCTTTTTTCTTTGCTGCTCTTTTGAATGTCTCAATTCTAATGGTCATCTAATTTGCATGCTTCACTGCAGGTTGCCTTGGATTCTGGAACCGATACAAATGTAACAGTGGATAGTGGATAGTGAAAGGGCGCTACATATGTATCCATTTCTCAGTGAAAAAAAATTTAACTACTTTGGTTGGCTCCTAAAGCAATCATGACAACTCCATCTTTTTCCTCTTCGGGCTACTATTTCTTATTCTAAAATTGCAGGAGTGCGGTCATTATACCAGCTTTTTATTCGTACCTCACAAATTCTGCCTGCATGTAGTTTACTTTGTTTTAGATCACTATTACGAGGGCTCCTATTTTTACTTATATTTGAGCTACATCATTTTACTGTTTATCTGTGCCTCAGTTTTTAGAGAGTACCTTTTAAGGTATTAATCCCATGTAGAGCATACTTTAATATTTAGGAGCTACGAACTCATGTGTTATTATATTCCTGAAGTCATGATAAAAGTTTCCTGATAAGCTTTGTTTCAAAGAATGCAGACGCTCCTGATAATCTAATTTGTTAGTTCTTCCATGCTTTATGTTGCTCTGTGTCCCTGTGCTGCTACCGTTCAAAAACTACAAATCTAATAAACTATGGCAATTGGGTATCTTCCTTTGGAAGGCATCCATGGTTTACTTCTATCCTTTCTTCACTGCATTAGGTTGTTGGCATGTCTGTTGACGGCATTATCAGATTACCTAAGGTTTTTTGTAAGTTGAACAAAAAGGTATAATTTCTACTTGGTTTCTAGACTCTAATGACTATTTTTTTATATTACTGCAGTGAGCTTTGGAATGAAGAATCTGATGGGCTTTTAAAGCTCCCGGCTGATGAGGCACTATTGTCAGAGCTTGAATTTACGGCATCCCATGAATTGAATTACAACATTTCCTTAAATTTTTTTGATGGGTGTTCACTTCTTCATTTGTTTATTTGTCTATACAGTTCACTTCTTCGTTTGTTTGTCTATACCTCTGTATATACCATGTGTGCATTGCTCAGGTTTGTGACATTGTAATTATATTGTAATTCTACATGGGCACAGACATGCGGTACTATATGTTTGTGGAATGAAAATTTTGCTGCTACACGTTTTGTCATGGATTTAGTCTTTTCATTAACATTACCTGTTTTCATTCCTCTTGATTGTTTCTATCTATGCGGTCATGAACTTATGATAGGGTGCGCAAAGTGCGCTAGTTGATCTAGGACACATGAAAAGGACCCAGCTTTAGGCATCCAGGCACTATCGGGAGAATTGCACGTGACTGGTGGATCTCCTAAAGGATTACGGAGGATGGATAGGGCTATCACCACCTGCTGTCTACCTCTACAAATCGTGGGATAGAGCGACATCCCGCAACACTTGATTAACCCAGATACCGTATCTGCATTAATAAGTGATACTCTAGTATCCTGCACGGAGCTCCCGCCCTCCGAATCCTCCGAATAGACAGACATCATACCAGAGCAAACATACGAATACTGGAACCGATACTGTAGCGCTAGAATTACTCATCTAATCATGCAAGGTATATGGTACAAGTATATACTAATCATAGAGCATATAGACACCACAGAATATAAACTATACGAATATATAAATCTAGAAGATAACTCTATTAATCCCTATTAAAGATATCCGGGAATTACATAGAGAAGGAAGAGCAAAAGCCATATCGAACACTCTAGCAACCCTGGGAACGAAGAACTACTTCAGTGTAAGCTCCACTAGCCTATGGACTAAAGCAAGAGAGAAATTTGAGAATGAGCAACTTGAGGTGTGTCTTCCTTTGGAGCCCCCCTGTATCTATAGCTTTGGTAGGGCGGTGCTCGGCCGACAATTCAACTTCACTCATGCAGAACCAACATTGGAAAAAGCTGAGGAGCTGCCACATGCAAGAATGAGGGGAGAGGAGCCAAGGTCGTTTCGGCCGAATCAGGTGGTTCGGCCGACTTGGCATGGTCTCCGGCCGACTTCCCCTTTGGCCAGGTGGCTGGCAAGTGGGCCCTAAGATCGGTTATGCATGCTCCGGCTCTGTCCTAAGGCGGTTGCATGCTCTAGTAGGCCCTTGAATAGCACGTTCTAATTGGTCGATGTTTCGCACCTTGGATTTAAGGGTGTGTTTTCTCATCATTTCTGCTCAAATTCCTGCATTGCTCTATTTTCCAAGGGACATGTGTGGTAGAACCGCCAGAATTAGTCCGGCTGAAGTGCGCTAGTCATCGCTATACAGCCGATACTAACTCAATGCACTTCAAACGGAACAACCCATTGGTGTGTCGGGTCTCCGCCCGATGCAACCACGGTTTAACAGGATTGAAGCAGGTTTACCTCGCACGAAGGCGAGTTTTCAGTTGCACACAACTCATCAACTTTTAAACCACAGGATATTAAACATTATTACAAAACGTTCAAACTTAAGGTAATCTTATACAAATATTGTTAAAATGACAAGCTAAACAGCTTGTCCAGGTTCACAGCGAAAGAAAATTTAAAGCGCGACTACACTCATCGAGGAGGTTGACACCACACTCAGCCCGAAGCATGGCGTCATTCAGGAGGGTCACTGCCAGCCGGGAACGGATCCCACTCCACGGACCAGCCAAACGGAATAGAAGTTGGCCATGCGGAACTATCCGTGGGGTTTGCAAAGGTCATACTTGAAAAATTCACTAGCAAGACTGAGTATACTAATACTCAGCAAGGCTTACCCGTTTCATGGTATACTTAGCCATGTAATTAGACTCATGAAGGCTTGAAATGGTTCTGGGTTTGATTTCAGCTGAAAAGCAACAAAGAGTATGATCTACTTTCATGTTTTAGCTTCCAGATTTTAGTCTCATTAAGCATTCTAGGTAAGCACCTATTCTAGACCAACAAGGTAGAGATTAACATCCATCCAGATTATTCCATAATGGTTACTGTTCTTACTCTATGTGGCAGAAGGAATAAGCAGTCTCAATCTCCGCGAGAAACGGACGATTCTGAATCGAATTTCCAGACCTTGCAAGGGTAAACCTAACTCACACGCCCAGAACATCCAAAGATCATTCCAATGCAACCGTTTGCCTTTCATTCCGATTCGTGGAACAGGGCCACCACAAGCGACTGTAGGACTGTACGCACACCAATTGTGCAGAACATACGTATGTAGCGCAACTACATGAGCGTACTCCTGTCCGCTGTGCGAAACGTACTCCCGCACGTCGGTGCGTGAAAAAAACCAAATTACGAGTGGTGGGAGGTATGTCCACTCCTCGAGCCGATTGGTTACTAGGCTTTCCGCTTTACCATATTTCACGGCATGTGGCTAGTACTTTCAAACGCTTAGCCACCGCTACCGACCTTATCAACTTTTATCAACACAGACGGGGTAACCTTCTAAGTCATGATACTGCATATGATCCCGTCCATCATCCTTATAGTGATTGCAGAATAGTAAACATTCAACTCCTATATCGCGCGAGTGACAGGAAATCACCCGACTTCTGCCGGTCCTATTAGCAGAGCATCTATTCGATAAGGACTCGGGCACAATACATAGGTTCTTAGTATCAATGCATCTAGGGTTCCATTTCAATTCCTAGAGTTAATGCAAGATATAATATATAAGCATAAAATTGTAGTAAATTGAAATACTAGGTTATGCACCGGGGCTTGCTTTCTTGAGCGGGGCTAGGGTCAGTGGTGTCAGAGACTGTAACACCCTAAGGTAAATTTCTCATATTTTAATTAATTTATTTGGGCTTGAATAAATTTTCCAGGGTTCTCTCTAAATTATCTCGTATTTAAAGTAATTTATAACACAAGGAAATAAAATTTATCATAGGGTTAAAGTGGTTGTGCATTCATGCCGCAGCATTATTTTATTTGTGTTGAGTGTGTAGATTCGAATTCAAATTGTATTTGAATTCAAATAGTTTGTTTGAATGTTTGAGTATAGAAAAGGAAAAGGAATAAAAGAAGCAGCCCAACCCCAAACCCTTGGCCCGGCCCAATTCCCCTTTTTCCCTCACCCGCGGGCTCTCTCTCTCTCTCCCTCTCTTCTTTCCTGGCCCACTTCCTCCCTCGGGCCCTCCTCTTTTCTCTCCTCCTCTCCCCGCACGGCCCAGCAGCCGGCCCGTTTCTTTTCCTCAGCGCCAGCCCGAGCGCCCCTCCCCTCCGCGCCTCTGAGCCCTTTCCCGAGCCGCGCGCCGAACCGTTCCCCCACCCGGACCCTTCTAGAAACCTGGCCGCGATCGGATTAGATCGAGCCGTAACGGGACCGCGGGGAGCTCGGGGTCCGTTGTGACCCGCACGCCGAGGCCGCCCTTCTCCCCTTTCTTAGACCTGGCCGTTTCCCCGCGTTCTCCCTCAGCCACGCCTCTTCCCCCCACTCCTGTTTCCCGAGACCCTACGCCACCGCACCGCCTTCGGATTGGAGCCGCCGCCGCCGCCTCGAGCCTCTGCGCTACCGCGATTCGTCCCCGGCGCCTCGATCCCCGGCCTCTAACTGCCGTTGCAGTACCCCGGAGTGGTAAGGAAGCAGCTGTGCCCCTTTTCTTCTCCTATTCCCCGCTGTTAGCGCGCTTTCTCCGTGCCGCCATGAACCCGAGCCGCATCCGCCGTGGAGAGCCCCTACCCGAACCCTAAATCGCCTTCTTGATCGACTAGAGGTGTTCACCAGGTGGCGCGCTAGCTCCCAGGCCTAATCCCGTTCCAAATGGAGCCCTGAGGGCCGAGTTTGCCCAGCTCCGGCGAGCCTCCGCCGCGGGAGCCGAGCTCCGGTGGCCGGCGCCGCCGTCCCGAGCGCCCATCTGCCCGAGCCGTAGGATGCAGGGCGAGCGGACGAGATTAGATCGAGCCGAAGTAGATCGGAGCCGCCGGATCGCGATCCAACGATCTGGATTAGAAGATACCGGTTCACCCTTGCTGGAATCTGAGCCGTCCGTTCCTGATCCGGCGCGTGAGATTTGATTTCCATCATGATAGGCCCTGGCGCGTTAGATCCCGATCGGACGGACGAAAACCGCGCGTACCCCTTCGTTTAGCAGATCTAATCTGAGCCGCCCGAGGAGGATCCAACGATTCAGAACAGAAGGTACCGCTTCAGCCCGCTTCTTTTGCTAAAGAACCCCCGGGTTTTCTAGGAATCAACCCGCGGTCCGCGTGTAGTTCAAAAGAAATTACGGATAAGTCCTGTGTCATGCGTTTAGACCCCTAGCCTTTCTGGAAATCTAACCCGCAGTCCAGCCTGAGGTTTCTAACAAGCTAGCCCCTAAGTCTATGCTTTAATTACGTTTTAGTCCTCGGTTTTTGTCCAAGAAGCCCCTGGAAGTCCTGTTTTTCTTACAATTAGGTCCCTGGATCCTGTTTTAAGCGCAGTTTTCACGTTTTAGCTCCGTTTTAAGCGTTCTTTATATCCACGCGATCGTTGTAACGCGTAGATTAGTTCTAGGCTAGTTTCATGTGCTGTTTTCATGTAATGTTGTACTGTTTTCTTATAGTTTGTTCTTGCTATGCATGTGTGTATGTGTGGGCTATGTTTGACGATCGTGAGTAGACGCGGAGCCTTTGGAGCAGTACCAGGAGCAGCCGTCTTCCGAGCAGTTCGAGCAGCAGCCGGGAGAGTACGAGGAAGGCAAGTATAGCATGAACCTCCTATCACCTTTAAATACAATTTCATACCGCATTTAATTCTGTATGCCTATAAGGATTTCCTAGCCACCTTTATATCCTTTATATATCCTATGGGTTGCATTTCTGATTAGTTGTGCTAGGTTGCTGCGCTATAACAAACCTTGGTCCTTTTTAATTAATTTGAATAATGGTCTTATGCAACTTAATTCTGGAGCCGACCCTCTGTGCTGTGTGCTTGAGTGGTTTGTGCGTCCTTAAAAGATGTTTTGTTAGAAACATGGTTTAGGGGGCCAGCACGGTGCTTAGTGCTTGGTTGGCCACTCTCCATAAGGACCGGTTCATAGAGCGACAACCTGGGACAACCGCGCAACCACAAGACTGGTATGGGACGGTCTTGACTTATTAATTAGGTCATTTTGGTTCGGGAGTAACTTACCTGCGTGGGCAAGAGGGGTGGTAAGCTTCAATGGTCCCTGCTCCTCCGGCTTGGTCTGTGCTGTGTGTCTTGTACCCCCGGAGGTGGGCCCCATCGTCGCTGATCCAGAATCCTTAGCGGTTACACCTTACCAACGTGTCCTTTGTAACGGTCTCGTAGTGTGCTTGCTAGCCATCTCACCTAAGGAAGTGTGATGAACAACTAGTGTAGCTCACGACTTGTGGGTAAAGTTGTGCAACCTCTCGAGAGTGTAAAACTGATATATCAGCTGTGCTCACAGTCATGAGCGGCCCAGATCCTCCGTCTGATTAGTGGGGTTATCAACCTTTGACGAGGGCGATT
Source organism: Panicum hallii (assembly GCF_002211085.1). Taxonomy (NCBI): domain Eukaryota; kingdom Viridiplantae; phylum Streptophyta; class Magnoliopsida; order Poales; family Poaceae; genus Panicum; species Panicum hallii. The sequence goes on along the minus strand of NC_038050.1, from coordinate 44,011,685 downwards.
CCCCGGGTGGTTTTGGTTTGGACGGTTCTCAGTAGTTCTTCATTAATACTGATTAATTTATTATGCAATTGGGTTTATGGTAATTCATCCACTTGTAGTAATTAGCTCTAATAAAATTTGCCAAGACTAAAAACTAATGCAGTTGAGTCAGCCAGCCTAGAGCCTCATAGTTTGTGTTATACTTGTTGAGTACGAGTTTGTACTCACACTTGCCTCTCTACTCTTCTGTTCTATTTCGGATATCTTCGACTGCTGCTCAGTGCCCGGCAACGTGGAGGATTACGTCAGCGGCTTCGACGACTTCTAGGCGTTTGTCTCCCAGTCGACGTCCCTGTGGCGCCCAGCTCTTCATGTATCTCTTTTACGCTTCCGCATCTCTTGAACCGATTCTTGATTCGGTTGTAATAAAATATTTCATTTATTGATTCATTTACGATTTATATTAATGTTATCCCTGACATGTGTTGTGATATCTTGATGATCTGTTGTATATATGCGTGACTTGATCCTGGCGCATATATGATTGCTCGATTTATGTTCTTATAAATCGGGTGTGACAGAGACTACTGAACTTTGGTTCGGGGCTTCAGCTATAGTCTCGATGACGTTTACCGGGTCTTCCAAAAACCCTTGATCTTGTTCCAGGACTAGCTCGTAATCTCCGTCGTCGAGTATCGTTGACTCTACATGATATGCAATGATTTAAGTGAGATGGTTCTTGAGTTAAGAATTTTACTTCACGATAAAGTTGCAATCCAACAAATTAACAAACATAAACTCATGAAACAAGGGGTTGGATCCAATTCTACTATTTGTGTCCTAATTTGATTGTCATATTAATTGAATTACTTTGAAGTAATTTGACTAGTTTGATTTTTATTTTGAAAACCATAAAGATTCTAACCCTGGATTTTTATGGGTAAGCTTACTTTTTTTATTAAGTAAGCTCACTGTAAAATTTTCATAAATTTTTGAAAACAGAAACTATAAATTTGAATTTTAATTCAAACTTCAAGTTTAAAATTCAAACCTTAAGCAAACAGAGCTTTAAATTCTTGAAAATTTAATTTTGAACTAATTATCAACAGATTAATTTATGGTAAAAAGATCTAAGTTGGAAAGCCTTAGGAACATGCTTAAATAAATTTTAAACCATTTCAAACTTGATTTGCATAAATTTAAAAGAACTTAAACTAAATTTTTACACAAGCTTACTCATGACCTAAATAGGCTACATACCAAAAATCACACAAAAATAAGCTTGTATGCAAAAGTTATGCCCAAGATACCCTTTTGCTAGAGTTTAAAATAAATCAAAAAATATTTAGTTTCAAACCAAAATTTATTAACAAAAGTTGTACAATTGGACTTCTAGATCCCAACAAAACTGGTTTGACAATTTTTGGATTTTTCTACATATTCCTATGGATTTTACAAGTTGATAGCTTTGCAAATAAGAATTGAAAGAGGAGTTTACAGATAGGCCCTCGGGTTTAAGCATAAGGGTCCCTAAAACAGAAATCTAAATTGTAAATGGGTGCCTGCTAGCCCACGACGGCTGCCAGTGGGTCTGACCGGCGTGTTCTCGCCGGCGGCGAGGTCTTTGGCGGGGAGGAACAGGTCCTACACGGCCTACAGGACATGCTATTCCCGATGGTGGGTGATGTGCACCAGGAAAAGCGGTGGAGCATGGCCGGCGGCGAGGAGTGGCGATGGCCGTGGCGGCGTGCTCATGTTCCCGGCGAGGGGCCGGTGAACGTGGATGGACGGGGCGCACATGAGCACCGTGGAGGTGTGGGGGTGCAATTGCGGTACCTAATTTGGCCGGAGGTGGGGCGGAAGGGGGTCGTCGACGGTGAGGCGGCTCGGGTTCCTCCGGCGGCGGAGTCGGCACGGCTTCCTTCGATTCCGGCCAAGGAGAAGAGCAGGTTTGGCTAGGGTGGTTCGAGGGGCAAGTAGGGGCGGTGAGGAGGCCTTGGCGTGCTGGAATTGAGATGGGCAGGACGGGGCGGCGAGAATTTTTCCGGCGGATGGCTCGGCGGCTTGGCTTGACTCTCGTGGAGAAGAAGAGAGGGAAGGGAAGCGAGAGAGGCTTCGGTCGGGCTTTATAGGGAGGCGCAGTGCGGTAAAGAGGGAGGGATAAGTGCACAGCCAGCCACAGACCAACGACGCCGGTCGGGCTGCGATGACGATAAGCGGCGGTGGAGAGCGGCTCGGGTAGATGGTAGGGTAGCGTGGCAAGGCGGGGAGAGGCCAGCGCAGTTTGGGGAAGCGGCGGCGTGGACACTGGGGCGGCACGTGGCATGGTTTAGAACGGCGCGGGGCGGCCGGTGCTCGGCACATGCCCGGCGAAGCGGCGGCGGGGCGTCGGGCAGAGAGAAATCAGAACAGAGCAGAGCAGAGGGGCTGGAGGTAGACGAAAGGATTGACTCAAAATTTTCCAAAAATACAGGGACTCCACTATAAAGTCTAGCTAACTTTCAAACCATAGCTCAAATGAAAATGTGCCCAAAAGCAAAAGTGTAGAGTTTAACAAGATCTACAACTTTGCTTTAAGGCCCAGTTGCAAAAGAGCTAAGGATTTGAAACTAACATAAAACTTGGCAAAGCTTTAAACTTTAAGTAAATCCCCTTTAAATTTCTACACCACACTTGCATCCTATGTGTCGTTTCACCTCCATTTGGGTTTAACAGTAAGTTCTTCACTTTTTACACAACAACCTGCATATATTTTGATTTCACCTCCCATTCTCACCCATTTTACACTAAAGGACCTATTTTTTCAGAATTACTTAAATATCCTTTTTCCTTTTGTATTCAAATTCGAACACACATATACAAAACCAAGTATGCACACTTTATACTAGAATCTAGTGTGTTTTAACCCTAATTACCTGAATGTCACAGCCTTCCCCCCCAAAAAGAATCTCATCCCGAGATTCCGGAACAGGATGGAATTAGACGATTAGATTTAGGAATTGGCTTGAAGGAAATCTGGGAAATTTCGTCGAAGATAGGATTCTGTTTCCCAAGTCGCTTCTTCTTCAGTGTGATCGTCCCATTGAATTTTGAATTGTGGCAGAACCGTCTGAATTATTCCGGCTCAAGTGCGCTAATGATCGCTGTACAACTGCAATCAGCTCAACGCACTTCAAACGGAACAATCCCTTGGTCTGTCGGGTCTCCGCCCGATACAACCACGGTTCAACAGGATCGAAGCAGGTTTACCTCGCACGAAGGCGAGTTCACATCACAGAATAGCTCAGCAACTTTTAATTTACAGACATTCATACATTATTACAAACCGGGTTCAAACATAAGTAAATTTATACAAACAGTGTTTGAACTGACAAGCGTAACAACTTGTCCAAATTCACAGCGGAAAGGAAAGTTTACGCGACTACACACGTCGCGAAGGCGGACACCAAGCTTAGCCCAGGGCCTGGTGTCACTCCGGAGGGTCACTGCCGGCCGGGGACGGGTCCCACTCCACGGACCAGCCAAAAGGAACGGACGTTGGCCACACCAGGTTGTCCGTGGGATTTTCGAAGGTCATATCTGAAACAGATATAAGCAAGGCTGAGTATTCTAATACTCAGCAAGGCTTACCCAGTATTGGGTATATTTTAGCCCATAACTAGACTCATGAAGGTATCATATGGGGCTCTGAGTTTATTTTCAGCTGAAAAGCAACAAAGAGTATAACTACTTTCAAGTTTTAGCTTTCAGATTCTAGTTGAGTATTTATTCTAGATTAGCACCTACACTAAGCAAGTAAGGTGGTGATTATCATCCATCAAGATTATCCATCATTTGTTACACTTCTTACTCAATGTGGTAAAAGGGATAAGCAGTCTCATGCATCGTGAGAGGCGGACGATTCCTGAATCGAGATTCAACCTTGCAAGGTAAACCTAACACACACGCTTGGAACATCCCATGATCGTTCCGAAGCAACAGTTTACCTTTCATTCCGGGTCGTGGAACAGGCCACCACAAGCGACTTGCAGGACCGTACGCACACCCTATATGTGCAGGACATATGTCTGTAGCACGACTACAAAACCCGTATTCCTGTCTGCCATGCAGAACGTACTCCCACAGGTCGGTGCGTGAAAAGAACCAAATTAATCGAGTGGTGGAAGGTATGTCCACTTGCCGGGCCAATTGGTTACTAGGCTTACCGCTTTACCATATTTCGCGGCATGTGGCTAGTACTGTTCAAACGCTTAGCCACCACTACCACACATATCGACCTTATCAACTTTTAACGAAACAGACAGGGTAAATTTCCAGGTCATGATACAGCACATGACCCTGTCCGTCATCCTTATAGTGGTTGCAGGAATGTAAACATGCAACTCCTATATCGCGCGAGTGACAGGAAATCACTCGACTTCTACCGGTCCTATTAGCGGAGCATCTATCCGATAAGGACTCGGGAGCATTACATTGGATTCCTAGGATTTATGCATCTAGGGTTTCACTTCAATTCCTAGACTTAATGCAAGATATAATATAGATAGACATAAATTGTAGTGTAAATAAAATAGTGGGATATGTCCGGGGCTTGCCTTCTTGAGTGGGGTTAGGGGCAGGAGTGTCAGAGGCTTCCGAACTTGGGTTCGGGGCTTCAGTTAGTCCCTCGACGACTTGCGCTGGGTCTTCTGGGAAGCTTTGGTCTTGTCCTAAGACCAATTCATAGTCTCCGTCGTTGAGTGTCGTTGATTCTATATGAGATGCAATAATTAACTAAGGTGAAATTTAATTTAAGATTTCACATTTCAAAAGTTATAACTCACCCAATTAACACACAAGAATTCATAAAATAAAGAGAGAGTTTAGGTTTAAAACACTATTTATAAAGGAAACACAAAGATATTGTGGGGTTTGTTGCAAACAAGAACTAAGATATTTAAATTAGATTTGAAATAAACAAAAAAAATTTAAATTCAAAACTTTAATTAAAAGATTATAGGTTTTAGAAATTTGATTATACATTAAGCATCAAATAAAATCATATTAGAGAGCGACAATACATATCAATTAGGAAGGGTTATACAACAAGTTGAGTTAACATTTCAAATTTGAAAGTTCAAATTAAGAGAAGTTAAGTTTAAATTAAATTAGAGTTTGGAACTTTGCACAAGATTACCTAGAGCTTATAGAATATTCATGCCAAACTTCATAAGTAACAAAGTATGAAATATCAAGGTTAAGCATAAATTACCCCTTAAACTTAGGTTTAAAATAGAGGTAAAAGTATTTTGTTTCAAACTAAACTTCATTAATAGAAGTTATAGAGTTTGAAATCTAGTTTCTAACAAAACTAGTTTTGCCATTTTTGAAATTTTCTGTGAATTGTTATGAATTTTACAAGACAGAACGTGTTCACACATGAAATAACAGCCACTTCATTACAAACTAGTCCCTAGCTTTAACAGGTAGCCCCCTGGAAAGAATTCAGGCATTGCAATCAGGTCCAGAGGCCATGGCCGGCGATGGGGGCTCGGGTCCGGCCAAATTCCGGCCATAGGACTCGCCGGCGGTGAGGGGCAAGGGGAGGGAGAGTATGAGGAGACCTCGGGCTACCCACCGGTGGTCTTGGAGGGACTCGAGGCGGCCGGAGGAGTGCTGCCCACGGGAGGCCGAGCCGGCGGCCGGTGATGTGCGGCGGCGGTGGGGCTTCGGCGTCCAGGGGAGGAAAGGGTTGGGCTAGGGAGGTGCGGTGGGGGATGGGGAAGCTAGTGACGCTGCTGGTTTGGGAAGGGAGAGGGCGGAGAGGGAAGCTCCACGAGGCACCGAGGTCACGGCGGCGTTGATGGAGGGCGGCAAGGTCTGTGCGCACGCGAGGAGGTCCCGGGCAGCTTTTATAGGCAAAAGGAGTGAGGAAGGGAAGCCGGGGCGAGCTGAACCTTGGACTTGAGCCTCTACGGGGGGGATTAACCGGGGATTGCGGCGACGGCAGAGGCATTGGCGGCGGCAGGAACGCCGGCGGGTGGTGCTGGCAGCCGGCAATTGACGTGGCGCTCGGACGGGGCACCAGCAGAAGGGGCTAAAGCGTGAGTGAGCAGGGGAATGACGCGTGGGCGGGGGAGAGCAGGAGGTGGACGACGGCGGCCAGGAGAAGAGCACTGCGCCGGCGGCAGGGCGCTAGAAGCAGAGCAGAGGGAGCAGGGGCGCCAGGAAGAAGAAGGGGGTAAGAACTGAGCTGGGGACTGATTTGCAATATCAGAGAAAAGCAGGGACCTCATTGTAAAGAACTTGTAACTTTTAAACCAGTGCTCAAATGGAGATTGTCCAAAAAGCAAAAGTGCATAGTTTTTCAAACTCTACAACTTCCCTTTAAGGTTCATCTGCAGTTGAGCAACAGTTTTGAAGATAATTTAGACTTAGTAAAATTTTCACATTTAATGTAAGTCCTATGGATAAAAATACTTTTACATATAAACCCAAGGGTAATTTCACATACTTTTGCAATTTAACCACAGATATCACTTTTTGCAAAATAACCCTCTTACTTTTAAACTTTTCCCTCTACTTCCACCCATTTTGCATAAAAGGACCTCTAGTTAAAATTAATTACATAAACATCACTTTTTCCATAATATTGCACATATTAAACACACATTTGCCATACTTTGGACATAAAAGCATACCAAAACTCTAGGGTGTGACCAAGCTAATTACCTGAGTGTCACATGAACATCTTGATGGTTTCTCTTCTAGTACTTTTTTTCTTGGTGTCTAGTACTCGAATCGAATGTTCGACAAAAGTTAGATCAAACTCGATTTTGATGGCTTAGGAATCGATGATCTCAGTAGGAACTTTGACACACTTCCTAAGTTGAGATACATGGAAGATGTCATAGATGGCCGCTAACTGAGGAGGAAGTTGAAGACGGTAAGCTACGGGTCCACAGATTTCGAGGATTTCAAAGGGTCCGATGTATCGAGGAGCAAGTTTTCCTTTTACGCCGAACCGTTGGATACCTCGAGTAGGAGATACTCAAAAATATACGAAGTCTCCAACTTGAAACTGTAATGGTCTTCTTCGTATATCCGCATAGCTTTTCTGTCGAGATTGGGCTACCTTTAGATTATTCTGAATAGTCTTCACCAGTTCTTCGGCTTCAGTGACAAGGTCCGGTCCAAAGATCTTACGCTCGCCGGTTTATGACTAACTCAAAGGAGTTCGGCATCGGCGACCGTACAATGCTTCGAACGGGGCCATCTTGAGACTTGTTTGATAGCTGTTTTTATAAGAAAATTCTGCCAATGACAAGCATTTATTCCAATTCTTGTCATACTGAAGTACACAGGCTCTAAGCATATCTTCCAGAATCTGATTTACTCTTTCAGTTTGTCCGTCTGTCTAAGGGTGATATGCGGAGCTTCGGATTAACTTAGTTCCAAGAGCATATTGAAGTTGCTCCCAGAACCGAGCGATGAATTGTGCTCCACGATCAGAAATGATCATCTTTGAAGACGAACGATTTGATCCAGATAGATCTCGGCATACTTTTTGGCATTATATGTAGTATGCACGGGAAGAAAATGGGCAGTTTTGGTTAATCGATCAACGATTACCCAAATAGAGTCATGTCTTTGGGAGGCGTTGGGTAAGCCAACAATAAAGTCCATACTGATATCCTCCCACTTCCAAGAGGGAATGGGTAAAGGTTGAAGAATACCAGCAGTTTTGAGATGACTGGCTTTAACTCTTTGACAGATGTCACACTCCGAGACATACTTTGCAATTTCTCACTTCATACGAGTCCACCAAAAGTTCTGTTTCAAATCCTGGTACAACTTGGTACTGCCAGGGTGCATAGAGAATTTGTACAGATGAGCCTCGTCCAATATCTGCTTACGAAGTTTATGGTCCTTGGGTACAATGATACGCTCGTTGAACCATAGAATCCCTTCGGAATCTATTTGAATGCATTTGTACTTTCCTTCTTCTTGGGCCAACTTCTGCTTAATGATTCTGACCCCTTTATTACGCTGTTGTGCCAGAACAATGTTATCCCAAAGTGTAGCCTCAATTGAGAGATGATTTAGGCTGCCTTGAGGAATGATCTCAAGATTGAGCTTTCTCATCTCCCAACAAAGTATCTCATTGACAGCCTCTACTGATAAGCAAGAGCAATGTGCCTTGCGACTAAGTGCATCCGCAACGACATTGGCTTTGCCTGGATGATAGTGTACTTCCAGATCATAGTCTTTGATAAGCTCTAGCCAGCGTCTTTGCCTCATATTTAGGTTTGCTTGCATGAAAATGTACTTGAGGCTCTTATGGTCAGTATAGATATGGCACTTTGTACCCATCAGATGATGTCTCCAGATTTTAATTGCATGGATAACAGCTGCGAGTTCAAGATCATGAGTAGGATAGTTCTATTCATGAGTCCTGAGCACTCGTGATGCATAAGCAATCACTCGGTTGTCTTGCATAAGCACACAACCAAGTCCGATTCCCGAAGCATCACAATAGATGTCAAAAGGCTTTGAAACATCCGGTTGAGCTAGAATTGGGGCAGTAGTGAGATGTGCTCTGAGGGTATGGAATGCATCTTTGCATTTTAGATCCCAGGAGAATTTAAGTCCCTTCTTTAATCATTCAGTTGTAGGCTTGGCTATTTTTGAGAAGTCAGGAATGAAACGACGATCATAGCCAGCTAGACCAAGAAAACTATGGATCTAATGGACTGATGTTGGAGGTTTCCAATCCATCACTTCTTGTACTTTACTGGGATCAACGGATATACCATCACTGGAGATGGTATGTCCCAGAAATTTCACGGTATCCAGCCAAAACTCACATTTAGAGAATTTGGCGTACAAGTGGTGGTCTCTCAATTTTTGAAGAACAACATGGAGATGTTTCGCATGATCTTCTGGATTCTTGGAGTAGATCAGAATGTCATCAATGAAGACCACAACAAATTTGTCGAGTTCTTGCATGAAGACAGAGTTCATGAGATACATGAAATATGCTGGGGCATTGGTAAGACCAAATGACATAACTAGATATTCGTAGAGTCCATATCTGGTGGAAAAGGCAGTTTTTGGAATGTCACTTGACCTGATCTTGATTTGATGATAGCCGGAACGATAGCCTTAAGCTATTGTCTTTCTTCTTCATGAATAGGGCTGGACAACCCCATGGTGAAGCACTTGGACGAATGTAACCCTTATCAAGGAGGTCCTGGAGTTGGATTTTTATCTCGGCCAGTTCATTGGGTGGCATACGATAGGGCCTCTTAGATATGGGGGCTGTGCCGGATTGGAGTTCTATGATAAATTCAATATCCCGGTCCAGGGGCATTCCAGGCAAATCATCTGGAAAGACGTCTGGATATTTGCAGACAATAGGGATGTCCTTTAACTTGATCCCTTCTACAGCATAGGCATAAGGATTACTGCATTCCCGTTGTGGAAGATAGAGAATGGTAGCTTCATGATCAGGTGAATATATCTCCACAGTTCGGGAAAAGATATCTAATGATACTCGATGCCTAGTCATCCAATCCATGCCTAGGAGGACATCCATTCCCTCTAGGTCCAATAACAGTAAATCTGTTTTGATCAAATTACTACCCAGTTGAATTGGTACCTTCCTATAGATTTGATTTGAGGAAATTTTACCGCCAGGATTTGCTATCATATAGGCCTCACTAGTAGGATAAAGATTCAAGCCTATTTTTGTCCCATATTTTGAACTGATAAAACTATGGGTGGCACAGAATCAAAAAGTATAATCACGGGTTGATGGTTGATAGAGAAAGTACCCGTCATTATTGGCGCACCCTCGGGGAGTTCGGAGAGAGTGGTTAAGTTCACCCTTCCCTGGCGGACTTTTACCATCTGCTTCTTGCCCTTGACCTTGCTGTTCGGGTTGGATGTCTGCCTTGGAAAGATCTTCGGGGTTGATGAAATGGGATGGGCTGCCGCAGTTGAAACAACGATAGTTGTCGTTTCCTTGGTTGGACGGTGGAAAGCTCGGCCGCGGGCCTTGCTGCTGTTGCTGCTGGGGTTGTGGTGTTGGTGGTCGATTGAATCGAGCTTGCTAGGGTTGCCTGGCTACCCATCTGCCTGGCAGATTGTTTTGCGGCAGTGCTGGGGTAGCAGTGTTCTGGACCAACCGGTACCTTGGTGGTTGTGCTGTTGAGGGTCCAGTGGGTGTCTTCCGTTTCTTTTCTGCCCGGTGGGCTGAGATGCAATCCTCTTGGGTGATTGCCATATTGACCAACTCATTGAAAGTGTCGGCCTTTACCAGATTCAGTCATTCCTTAAGCTTGGTATTCAGGCCTCAACGGAAATGATCACGTTTGCGGGCATCAGTGTCCGCATGATAACCCGCATACTGGCACAAGTGGTTGAAGACTTGTGCATATTGCATGACTGTGCGGGTTCCCTGAGTTAGATTCAGAAATTCATTGAGCTTTCGCTCAATGAGTCCTTCGGGGATGTGGTGTGCTCTGAAAGCGGTCCGGAATTCATCCCAGGTGACAACATGACCAGCCGGCTGCATGGCATGGTAATGGTCCCACCATATGCGGGCAGTGCCGTGAAGTTGTTGGGCTGTGAAGAGTGCCTTGTTCTCATCTGAACATGGGGCAGACAACAATGCGAACTTAGGCTCGATGGTGCGGAGCCATGCATCAGCATCGAGGGGCTCGTTTGCTTTATGGAACAATGGGGGCTGGGTGCTGAGAAAGTCTTGATAATTAGCCGATGGGTGTTCATCACGACCTCGGAACTGGTGATGGTATTGGCCCATCTGAGCCTGCACTAGTTGGTTGAGGAGTTCTGTCTGTCGGGCCATGACCTGTGCTAGATTCGGCGGGGCTGGTGGCGGTTGCTGGGAACCGCTAGCTTGGTCTGGCCGAAAACCTTCCGGGGTTCCACGAGTAGCTCCAACCATCTGAAACAAAGGAGATATCCATTAACAACCATATTCTTACTCCTGTTTTCAGATGATATACTGCTAGCAGATATGTAGTTCACATGTTCCATTCAACCAACTCATTTCAGATGCAAAGATATTGAACAAGATGGCAGAACTCGAGGATTAGATTACAACGCAGATACTGGTTGTTCTTAACATCGTACATCAGGGTGGTTCGACTGCCACGGGTTAAGCTATATGTACACATGCCACATATACTACAACAAGTGGTGCTAGGTCTAGGTAGGCTACTCACTACCTATGTCACAGCATGCTACACTAAGTACATCTAAAAGATCGACGATTTAGGTGAACTAAAAATCATCGAGATCGCCTACGGAGGACTGCCTGCTAGAAGAGGAGTGATTTGGCTGAGGATTGGGTTCTGGGTTTCCATACTCAGAGTCGAGATCGGAAACTCCCTTGATTTCCTTCGGGTCTTCTTCTCCACCTTCAGGTACTACAGGCATAGCAGGAGGTACTAGCTGCTGCTGGAGTTCGTCGATGTGAGCATGGGCGTCATCGACCTCAAGGATAAGGTCGTGGATTTGCTCTTGGAGGAACTCAATGATCGTGTTGCGTTGAGTGATTATTGCATCACTCTCATTGATCTGATCCTCCTGGTGAAGAATGGTCTCATCCCGTGCTGCAATAACTTCCTCCTTCTCGGTAACCAAGGCTTGAAGCTCCACTATCTGAGTGACCTGTCGATCAGCATTGCGACAATGACCTTGAGCTAAGCCAATCAACTGACCCATACCGCGACGTAGCAGGATCTAATAGTGGTGCTGGATATTCATGAATCTGATGGTACCACGAAGCGTTTCTTCGGCTGAATCTCCCAGCATATGACCATAATGAGCTATCCTGAAATTCCACTCAGGATTACTGGAATCTATTGCAGGGAATAAACCAATGGGATACCCTGCAACTTCCATGGGATGCTGGTCGCAGAAGATGTGGATGGCCTCCAGAGCTGCAGTCTTGATGGTGTCGACGAGACGATAACTAACCACATCGACCTCGATGGGCTGCCACTGAGAACGAAAAGGGTGCTGAGGAATAGTCATCTGAACTCTGCGCCGGGGAACACCTTCCTCTCTATACTCCACTCCATCGTACTAGGGAGGTTCGGTGTAGAAGAATAAAAGATGGGGAAAACCCTCCCAGTGCAAGGCATTGGTATGGAGATGCCCGGCATGATCCCAGAAGATGTTTGAAGGAGCCGCCATCTGAAACAAGAATTCAGATGGTGAGATTTATTTACTCTACTGAGAACTCACAAGGTAAATGGAACAAGACAATCAATTTTGGTAACAGCAAAGGCTGGAAATCAGATGTATGTTTAAGATACTCAACTAAGGCTACCACAAGATTTCTATTGAAACCACACTAAGGATAGACAACACCTTACCTATCCTTAAAAGAACAACACATTCAAGCATTCATTTTGTTTATTAATGGATTATGCATGCACGTACTATTCGACCTTACAACCAAAACAACTGCCGAATATCTTCGGACTTACGGGGTTAATTTCGGTGGCATGACACATACGTCTCTCACTAATATCTAGTCGATAAGTCCTATCCATCTTAACCACTTAATCGTGGTTAGTGTACCTGCAGAAAACCATATTCACAATATATGAACCTTTCATGGCAGCATGACATGAAAGCGTCCCCAAATAGTACTGTTCACTATAGAAATAGCATCTGTACCATTACCGCCGTACAGACAACGTTAGCATACGTCATCGAAACAACATATTTACGGGGGTACCGCGAAATGCGGGGGTATGAACAGCGATCGCCATACCCTGCGCCGAACCATATACTCTCAATATACTCAACCTAAGTTGATATATTGGCAGCATCTCAAGTAGGCCACTGCTTGAGAAATAGCGTTCAGTTCGCATCACCGACGGGAAGGCCTATCTCCCTCAGTTGGCAGAGGATCCTTACCTCCTTACCTTACCATCAAAGGTGTCGTTACAGAATATAAAGTTGGGTTATGCATAAATTTAAGTTTTGACCCAAAGTAGTGCTGCAAGTTAGAGTGACTATACACATATATATTCTAATAGCCACCTGATTACTCCCACATAAACCCGTAGGGCTTTGCATTCTACGCACCAACCTTAACGAATCCAACGTACTTCGTAAATTCATTTGTTAAGCAAGTTTTTATCCTGAAAATATTTTTAAGAGCTGCTGCAGTTATAAGAGTAAACCTACAGCTCTGATACCAGCTATGGCAGAACCGCCTGAATTATTCCAGCTCAAGTGCGCTAGTCATCGCTATACAGCCGATACTAACTCAATGCACTTCAAACGGAACAACCCATTGGTCTGTCGGGTCTCCGCCCGATGCAACCACGGTTCAACAGGATCGAAGTAGGTTTACCTCGCACGAAGGCGAGTTTACAGTTGCACACAACTCATCAACTTTTAAACCACAGGATATTAAACAATATTACAAAACATTCAAACTTAAGGTAATCTTATACAAACATTGTTAAAACAGCAAGCTAAACAGCTTGTCCAGGTTCACAGCGGAAGAAAATTTAACGCGCGGCTACACTCGTCGCGGAGGTTGACACCACACTCAGCCCGAAGCATGGCGTCATTCAGGAGGGTCACTGCCAACTGGGAACGGATCCCACTCCACGGACCAGCCAAACGGAACAGAAGTTGGCTATGCAGAACTATCCGTGGGGTTCTCAAAGGTCATACCTGAAAAATTCACTAGCAAGACTGAGTATACTAATACTTAGCAAGGCTTACCCATTTCATGGTATACTTAGCCATGTAACTAGACTCATGAAGGCTTGAAAAGGTTCTGGGTTTGATTTCAGCTGAAAAGCAACAAAGAGTATGATCTACTTTCATATTTTAGCTTCCAGATTTTAGTCTCATTAAGCATTCTAGGTAAGCACCTATTCTAGACCAACAAGGTAGAGATTAACATCCTTCCAGATTTTTCCATAATGGTTACTGTTCTTACTCTATGTGGCAGAAGGAATAAGCAGTCTCAATCTCCGCGAGAAACAGACGATTCTGAATCGAATTTCCAGACCTTGCAAGGGTAAAACTAACTCACACGCCTGGAACATCCAAAGATCATTCCAAAGCAACCGTTTGCCTTTCATTCTGACTTGTGGAACAGGGCCACCACAAGCGACTCTAGGACCGTACGCACACCAATTATGCAGGACATACGTCTGTCGCGCGACTACATGACCGTACTCCTGTCCGCTGTGCGGAGCGTACTCCCGCATGTCAGTGCGTGAGAAAAACCAAATTACGAGTGGTGGGAGGTATGTCCACTCCTTGAGCCGATTGGTTACTAGGCTTACCGCTTTACCATATTTCGCGGCATGTGGCTAGTACTTTTAAACGCTTAGCCACCACTACCACACACTGCGACCTTATCAACTTTTATCAACACAGAAGGGTAACCTTCCGAGTTATGATACTGCACATGATCCCGTCCATCATCCTTATAGTGATTGCAGAATAGTAAACATTCAACTCCTATATCGTGCGAGTGACAGGAAATCACCCGACTTCTGCCGGTCCTATTAGCAGAGCATCTATTCGATAAGGACTCAAGCACAATACATAGGTTCCTAGTATCAATGCATCTAGGGTTCCATTTCAATTCCTAGACTTAATGCAAGATATAATATATAAGCATAAAATTGTAGTAAATTGAAATACTGGGTTATGCACCGGGGCTTGCCTTCTTGAGCGGGGCTAGGGTCAGCGGTGTCAGAGACTTCCGAACTTTGGTTCGGGGCTTCAGTTATAGTCTCGACGATGTTTACCGGGTCTTCATAAAACCCTTGATCTTTTTCCATGACTAGCTCGTAATCTCCGTCATCAAGTGTCGTTGACTCTACATGATATGCAATGATTTAAGTGAGATGGTTCTTGAGTTAAGGATTTTACTTCACGATAAAGTTGCAATCCAACAAATTAACAAACATAAACTCATGAAACAAGGGGGTTGGATCCAATTCTACTATTTGTGTCCTAATCTGATTGTCATATTAATTGAATTACTGTGAAGTAATTTGACTAGTTCGATTTTTATTTTGAAAACCATAAAGGTTCTGACCCTGGATTTTTATGGTTAAGCTTACTTTTTTTATTAAGCAATAGTATATGTCTATAACTCTGACTTGCTGCACTACTTTTCTGTTAAACCTTAAATTTATGCACAACCAACTTTACATCATGTAATGACGCTTTCGACGTTGAGGTAAGAAGGTAAGGATCCTCAGCTAACTAGGGAGTTAACCTTCCCGTCAGTGGCCTACTTGAGATGCTGCCAATATATCAACTTAGGTTAATTATATTGGGAGTATATGGTTCAGCGCAGGGTATGGCGATCGCTGTTCATACCCCCGCATTTTGCGGTACCCCCATGAATACGTTTTCTCGATAACGTATGTTAACGTCGTCTGTACGGAGGTAATGGTACATATGCTATTTCTATAGTGAACAGTAATGATTGGGAATGCTTTCATGACATGCTAGCATGAAAGGTTCATTGGATATATACTGTGGTCTTTTGCAGGTACACTAACCACGATTAAGAGGTTAAGACGGATAGGACTTATCGGCTAGATATTAGTGAGAGACGTATGTATTATGCCACCGAAACTAACCACGTAAGTTCAAAGATATTCGGCAGTTGTTTTGGTTGAGAGGTCGAATAATACGTGCATGCATAATCCATCATAAAATAAGTAGGTGCAATGTATGTATTGTTCTTTTAAGGACGTATAGCATGTTGTTTATGTCTAGTGTGGGTCAATATGATTTTTGTGGTAGCTTTAGTTGAGTAACTTAAGTATCCATCTGATTTCCAGTCTCTGCTGTTATCCAAAATCGATGGTCTCGTTCCATTTACCTTGTGAGTTCTCAGCAGGGTAAATATATCTCACCATTTGCATTCTTGTTGCAAATGGCCGCTCCTTCGAACGTCTCTTGAGTTCATGCAGGGCATCTTCATACTAATGCCTTGCACTGGGAGGGTTTTCCCCATCTTCTATGGGAATCATTAAGTTTGATCTTCTACACTGAGCCTCCACAATACGACGGAGTGGAGTATCGAGAAGAAGGTGTTCCTTGATGCCGAGTCAGGATGACGATTCCTCAACATCCTTTCCGTTCCCAGTGGCAGCCCATCGAGATTGATGTGGTGGGCTACCGTCTAGTTGACACCATCGAGGCTGCAGCTCTGGAAGCCATTCATATCTTCTGCAACCAGCATCCAATGGAGGTTGCAGGGTATCCTATGGGCCTATTCCCTACAATAGATTCCAGTGATCCCGAGTGGAATTTTCGGATAGCTCATTATGGTCACTTGTTGAGAGATTCAGCCGAAGAAACGAACCATGGCATCATCCGGTTTATGAATGTTCAGCACCATTATCAGATTTTGCTGCGTCGTAGCATGGGTCAGTTAACTGGTGTAGCTCAAGGTCATTACCGGAATGCTTATCAGCAAGTCACCCAGATAGTGGAGCTTCAAGCCTTGGTCACGGAGAAGGAGGAGATTATCACAGCAAGGGAGGAGGCTATTCTTCATCGGGAGGAACAGATCAATGAGAGTGATGCAATCATCACTCAGCGCAACACGATCATTGAGTTCCTCCAGGAGCAAATTCACGACCTTATCCTTGAGGTCGATGATGCCCACGCTCACATTGACGAACTCCAGGAGCAGCTAATACCTCCTGCTGTACCTGTAGCCCCTGAAGGTGGAGAAGAAGACCCGGAGGAAATTGAGGGAGTTTCCGATCTCGACTCCGAGCATGGAGATCCAGAACCCAATCCTCAGCCAGATCATTCTTCCTCCAGCAGCCAGTCCTCTGTGGGCAATCTCGACGATTTTTAGTTTATCCAAATCATCGATATCTTAGTTGTAAATAGTGGTGTGATATAGGTCGTGAGTAGATTACCTAGACTTAGAGCCACTTGTTGTAGTATATGGGCATGTGTACATGTAGTTTAACCGTGGCAGTCGAACCACCCTGATGTAAGATATTAAGAACCACCAGTATCTGCGATGTAATCTAAGCTTCGTCTTCTGTGATCTTGATCAATATCTTTGCATCTGAAATGAGTTGGTTGAATGGAGTATGTGAATTACATATCTGAGTAGTGGTATATATTCTGAAATTGGGAGTAAGGCTATGTGGTTAATAATGGATATCTCCTTTGTTTCAGATGGTTGGAGCCACGCGCGGAACCCCGGAAGGTTTCCGGGCAGATCAGGCCATCGGTTCCCAACAACCGCCACCACCACCTCCAAATCTAGCCAAGGTTATGGCCCGGCAGACCGAACTTCTTAATTTGCTGGTACAGGCACAGCAGAACCAACAACTCCAGCAATCATGAGGGGGTCGTGATGATCCTCAGGTGGCAAACTACCAAGATTTCTTCAGTACTCAGCCCCCGCTATTCACCAAAGATGAGGAGCCCCTTGATGCCGATGCTTGGCTTCGCACCATTGAATCTAAGTTCGTTCTTCTTACGATTCCATGTGCGGACTCTAATAAAGCTCACTTCGCTGCCCAACAACTACGTGGTGCTGCCCGTATCTGGTGGGATAACTATTGTGCCATGCAACTTGATGGCCATGTTATCTCCTGGGAAGAATTTCAGAATGCTTTCAGAGCACATCATATACCCGAAGGACTGAT
This sequence comes from Panicum hallii, assembly GCF_002211085.1. Lineage (NCBI taxonomy): Eukaryota > Viridiplantae > Streptophyta > Magnoliopsida > Poales > Poaceae > Panicum > Panicum hallii. Next base: position 43,994,013 of record NC_038050.1, on the reverse strand, counting down.
CGAGCGGAAATTGAATGAATTCTTGGCACTCACCCAAGGCACCCGCACTGTACTGCAATATGCACAGGCTTTTAATCACCTATGCCAGTACGCGGGTTATCACGCTGACAGTGACACCAAGAAGCAAGATTGTTTCCGTCGAGGCTTGAGCACTAAGCTCAAAGAATGTCTGAACCTTGTGAAGGCAAATACCTTTAGTGAGCTGGTTAACATGGCCCTGACCCAGGAGGATTGCATCACGGCACACCGTGCCGAAAAGAAGCGAAGGATTTCCACTGGACCCGCGGGCGTTCAACCCTCGCAGTATCGATTTGTTCAAAATGCACCGCCTAGAGCGCCACAGCGGAATGCTCCATTTGGTAGATTAGTTTTCAGGCTGCCTCAACAGCAAGGAGGGTATAGACCTCCCGTACCTCCGCAACAACCCCAACAATCTGGCCCACGGCCAAATGTTCAACAAATCCAATAGAGAAGCGGCACTTATCGCTGTTTCAATTGCGGGAGTGCGGATCACTTCATCAGAGATTGTCCGTGGCCCAGGAAACCTAATCAAGGGTAAGGTTCCAATCAGAATAACTAGAACAAGGGCAAGAGGCCGATGATGCAAGTCCGGCAAGGGCGAGTTAACTTCACCACCCTTGCAGAACTTCCGGATGGAGCTCCCATCATGTCGGGTACATTCTCTATTTATCACAAACCAGTTGTTACATTATTTGATTCAGGAGCAACTCATAGTTTCATTAGTAACAACTGTGGTACCCGAATAGGAGTTAATCTTTGTCCTACCAAGGGATCATATATGATTTCTACCCCTGGAGGAAAGATTACCTCTAACCAAATGGTTAAAAGTGTACCAATTCAATTAGGCAGTAAATCAATCAAAACTGATTTGGTACTGCTAAATCTAGAGGGTATTGATGTCATACTTGTGACAAACTGGATGACAGAACATAGATTACTATTAGATATCTCTTCCCGAGTTATTGAGATTGACTCACCATATCAAGGAGCCACCACTCTCTACCTGCCTCAGCAAGAGTTTCTTCACTCTTGTGCCTATGCTATCACAGACATTAAAGTAAAAGATATTCCTGTAGTCTGTGAGTATCCCGATATCTTTCCGGACGACTTACCTGGAATGCCACCAGACAGAGACATCGAGTTCATTATTGAACTTCAACCTGGCACCACTCCTATTTCAGAGAGGTCATATCGTATGCCTCCAAATAAATTGGCCAAGCTAAAAATCCAACTCCAAGATCTTCTTGATAAAGGTTTCATACACCCAAGTGCTTCACCTTGTGGTTGTCCTGCTCTCTTTGTGTCGATTATCGTCCACTCAATGCGGTCAGTATCAAAAATAAGTATCCTCTTCCCCGCATTGATATCTTGTTTGATCAACTTGCTGGAGCTAAGGTCTTTTCCAAGATTGACTTACACTCTGGTTATCACCAGATCAAAATCAAGCCTAGTGACATTCCAAAAACAGCTTTCTCGACCAGATATGAATTATATGAATATCTGGTCATGTCATTTGGACTTACTAACGCACTGGCATATTTCATGTATCTCATGAATTCAGTCTTTATGCCAGAACTCGACAAATTCGTCGTGGTTTTCATCGATGATATTCTGATATATTCTAAGACTAAAGAAGATCATGCTAATCACATACATGCCGTTCTTCAACGGTTACGTGATCATCGCCTTTATGCCAAATTCTTGAAATGTAAATTTTGGCTGGATAGTGTGAAATTCTTGGGACATACTATCTCCAGTAGAGGCGCATATGGGTTGATCCAACCAAAGTTCAGGAGGTTATGGATTGGGAACCTCCAACTTCAGTCCATCAAATCCGAAGTTTCCTTGGATTGCAGGATACTATCGCCAATTCATTCCAGACTTCTCCAAAATAGCCAAACCTATGACTGAACTACTTAAGAAAGAGATTAAGTTCCGTTGGGATGATAAGTGTGAAAAAGCATTTCACACGTTGAGAAAACTTTTAACAACTGCTCCAGTGCTAGCTCAGCCAGATAATACCCAGCCTTTTGATGTCTATTGCAATGCTTCTGGAACTGGACTTGGTTGCGTTCTTATGCAAAACAACCGGGTCATTGCTTATGCATCCCGAGCACTCCGGAATCATGAACAAAACTATCCGACCCATGATCTTGAATTGGCAGCGGTTATTCACGCTCTCAAGATTTGGAGACATCATCTTATGGGCGCCAAGTGTAACATTTACACTGACCATAAGAGTCTCAAATATATCTTTACTCAAGCTGACCTTAGTATGAGGCAAAAGCGTTGGTTAGAACTGATCAAAGACTACGATCTTGAGGTACACTACCATTCTGGTAAGGCCAATGTGGTTGCGGATGCACTTAGCCGCAAGGCACATTGTCATTGCTCATTCATAGAAACCTTCAATGAAACTCTCTGCCATCAGATGAGGAAACTCAATCTGGAGATCATTCCTCAAGGTAGTCTGAATTTATTATCTATTGAGTCTACCCTTCAAGATAAAATCATCATATCGCATTTACATGATGAAGGTATCAAAATTATCAAGTTAAAACTATCTCAGGGAGAAGCAAAATATAAGTGTTTCCACACTGATCATCAAGGAGTTCTATGGTTCAACAATCGTATTGTTATACCTAAAGATCATCAACTTCGTAAACAAATCCTTGATGAAGCACATCTATCCAAATTCTCTATTCATCCTGGTAGTACTAAAATGTACCAAGATCTTCGACGAAATTTTTGATGGACCAGAATGAAAAGAGAAATTGCTAAATATGTATCCGAATGTAATACGTGCCAGAGAGTCAAAGCCAGTCATCTAAGAGCATTTGGTACACTCCAACCACTACCCATTCCATCGTGGAAGTGGGAAGACATTAGTATAGATTTTATAGTGGGTCCTCCCAACACATCCCAAAAACATGACTCCATATGGGTGATCATTGATAGATTGACCAAAACTGCTCATTTTCTTCCGGTGCATACCACTTATTCTGCCAAGAAGTATGCCGAAGTCTTATCTTGATCAAATTGTTCATTTGCATGGTGTCCCAAAAACCATCATTTCTGATCGAGTGGCACAATTTATTGCCCGCTTCTGGGAACAACTACAGTATGCTCTTGGAACCAAACTAATTTGAAGCTCTGCGTATCATCCCCTGACTGATGGACAGACTGAGCGAGTCAACCAAATTCTTGAAGACATGCTCCGAGCTTGTATTATTCACTATGGTGCAAGCTGGGACAAGTATCTCACCTTGGCCGAGTTTTCTTACAACAATAGCTATCAGTCTAGTCTTCAAATGGCTCCCGTTGAAGCGTTATATGGTCGAAGATGTCGAACTCCTTTAAGTTGGTCTGAGACCGGCGAACGCAAAATCTTTGGACCAGACCTAGTTGTCGAAGCCGAAGATAAGGTCAAGGTTATTCAAGCCAATCTTAAAGCAGCCCAATCCAGATAGAAAAGCTATGCAAATCAAAGGAGAAAACCTCTGCAATTTCAAGTAGGAGATTTTGTTTATCTCCGAGTGTCTCCTACCAAAGGTGTTCAGCGATTCGGCATAAAAGGGAAGTTGGCACCCTGATATGTCGGACCCTTTGAAATCCTTGAAGTCTGTGGCCCAGTGGCTTACAGAGTTCGTCTTCCATCTCAGTTAGCTACCATTCACAATGTCTTCCATATCTCTCAACTCAAGAAATGTATCAAAGTACCTACTAAGATCGTGGATGCACGAGCCATTGAGATTGAACCTGATCTATCTTACACCGAACAACCTATCCAAATCCTGGACACTAAGGAGAGAGTCACCAGAAGAAAGAAAATTAAGATGTATAAGAACTTATGAGATCATCACACCGAAGAAGAAGCAACTTGGGAAACTGAATCTTATCTTCAACGAAATTTCCCAAACTTCCTTCAAGCCAATTACCAAATCTAATCGTCCGATTACATTCTGCTTCAGAATCTCGGGACGAGATTCTTTTTAGGGGGGAAAAGCTATAACATTCAGGTATTTAGAATTATAAACCCTAGATTTTAGTGTAAAAGTGTGTATGTTTGCTATTGTGTATGTAGGCTCAAATTTAAGTGCAAAGGGAAAAAGGGTATTTCTGTAATTTTGAAAAATGTGGGCCCTTTAGTGTTAATTGGGTAAGAATGGGAGGTAGAATCCAAACATAGAAAGAGTGTGACACTAAGTGTCAAATTTGTATCACAATAGGAAAGAAATTATAATAGTGATGTTAAATTCTATGAAATTTGGGGGTTTATGTGGAAATAAGGACCTAGATGTGATTAATGCAAAAGTATGGGTCCTTTTATGCAAAATTATTGAAGTATAAAAGTAACTTTCAAAGTTTACTTAGGGCTAAAATGTAAGAATGCAAGTCATCATGACATTGCACGAAAACTTGCAATTGTGTCCAAAATTATATGAAATCTACCTCAGTAAGGACAAAATCTATACAAATACCACTTTTGTTCAAAATTTAAAATGTAAAGCTGTATACTTTGGGTTGTTGAACTTGAACCCTAAAGCAATGTTGTAGGGTTTGAAAAACTCTCCAACTTCTATTTTGGGCATTTCCTCATTAGGGTTTTAGATCAATGAGAAATTTTACTTTACAGTAGGGTCCTTGAGATTTTTTATATTTCCACAAAGACCCTTGGACCCCTTCCTTTCTTCTTCCTCTGGCACCCCACTGCTCCCCTGCCCCCCCCCACTGTCGCCGGTGCAGAGCACCTCGCCGCCGCCGCTGTGCAGGCTGCTGCCGCTCCACCTCCTGCTACCGCCCTCCCCACGCGTCGCCTGGACGTCGCCCGCCGCCCTAGCCCTCCCTTGCTGTCCTATTTCGCGCGCGCCACGACCACCCGAGCCATCCGCCGGCCGCCACATCGCCGCCGCCGTGTTCCACGCGCGTGCCTGCTCTATTTCCCTCACCTTTCTGCTCAGCAACACTAGCAGCTCATACTTGATCCATTTCCACCTCCTTTCCCCTTGCCGTGTTCACCCCGAACCCCTTATCGCCTCCGCCGCCCGCTCCTCCCTTCCGGTGAACTACGGGCTGCCGTGGACAGCCGCCACCGATCGCCCATTGCTCCCACCGATCCTCTAGCAAGCTTCCCCAACTCCTACTCATGCTCACCAGCCCCTAAACGCCGTCGAATTTCAGCCGGAGCACCACTGCTGACGACCACCGCCCGCCGCCGCCCCTCTGCTCGCCGTGGAGCACCCCTTCCCGACCCTCCTCGACTCCAATTAACTCTACCACTAGCTTCACCACACCGCCCTGAAGCTCCCCAACCCCTTCCTCGCCGCTCACGACCGCCGGAGCACCACCGCCGCCGTTCTCCTCCGCCGCCGGCCGCCTACTCCCGTCGCGCCGCCGCTACAGGCCGTCCCACCCCGATCCCGAGCGTCTGCAGGTGCGCAAGGATTCAATGATGCTTCCCCACCCCTCCACCCTCGCCGCCGGCGATCGCCGTCACCGGATTTGGCCGGTCAAACTCACGCCCCCTCTCTGACCACGGCCAAGGGCCTCAGGTTGAAAGATACAAAAGCCCAGGGGGCTGTCTGCAAAGCATATGTCTCATATGAATAGCACTATAGGGACCCCCTGTGTTATTTTTGCTGCAGACTTTGAAATTCCATAGAAATTCAAGAATAAATCATAAAAATGCGAAGTAAAATTTGTTGGATTCCTTATTCTAAGATCTACAACTTTCTTTATAGGTTGACTTTCAATTTCTAAGTAGTTTCTACTCTAATTTAAATATTACGTTAGGTAGTTGTAAGCTATGAAAATGCTTAGTAAATAATAGAAAAATGTTAAAAATGTAAAACCAATTGAGTTAGTTTTTCTTTGACATGTAGTATTTAGGAAAAATAATTGACCTACTGTTGTATAGTATTTTTATAATGAATGAGTTTAATCATGATAATACCTATTTAACCTTGTGTATTTAATATCTGCAGATCTAGATGCTTAAAAATTATGAAAATATTTTGAAGTATTGCTCTTGAGTATTATAACCTATGCACAAAAACCTAGAACCAAATCTTGTGTGTATGTACAGTTATAAATACTACATAATATGTTAAGTGCTATTGTTATTTATCCTTGTGACTTAATTTTTGTAAAAAAAATGTTGTCTACTCAAGCTAACTAAGTTAGTTTATACCCGATAAATGACTGCCCAGTAAAATAGTAAATGATATATGTGATAAATAAACTATGTTTTCATTGGATTGCAACTCTATTGTGAAATAAAATGAAAATGTATGCATTCCTTAAGCTATATCTTTGCATATCATTTAGACTCAACTACTCTCGCCGACAGAGACTACGAACTGATCCCGGAACAAGAAGTGAAAATTTCTGAAGACCCCGGGAACATCGTCGAAAGTCTAACTGAAGCTCCGAACCAAAGTTTGAAAAAGTTTGACACTCCTGCTCCCAACCCCACTCAAGAAGGCAAGTCCTAGACATAACCTACTACTTTATTTACACTGCAATCTATATTTATTTATACCTATCTATGCATTAAGTTCTTAGGAGTTGTATGGGAAACCCTAGTTGCATTTTCCTAGGAACCAATATACTGAATACTAGAACTTGAGTTCGAATAGCTGCTACACTAATAGGATCGATAGAAGTCGGGTGATTTCCTGTCACTCGCGTGATATAGGAATTGCAATGTTTACATTCCTATAATCACTATAAGGATGACGGACGGGATTTGTGTGAGATATCATGGAGGAGATGGTGCCCCGTCTGTGTTGGTAAATTTGGTCGCAGTGTGTGGTAGCGGTGGTTAAGCATTTGAAAGTACTAGCCATATGCCGTGAAATATGTTAAGCGGTAAGCCTAGTAACCAATCGGCCCGAGGAGTGGACATACCTCCCACCACTCGTATTTGGTTTTTCCGGTTACTCGATTCGACGTGTGGGAATACGTGTTGCAGGGCAACCAGGAGTACGGTCATGTAGTCGTACTACAGACGTACGTCCTGCACATTGGATGTGCGTATGGTCCTGCAGTCGCTTGTGGTGGATTTGATCCACGAGTTGGAATGAAAGGAAAACGGTTGCTTCGGAATAATCTCTAGATATTCCAAGCGTGTGAGTTAGGTTTACCCTTGCAAGGCTGAAATTCGATTCAGGAATCATCCGTTTCTCGCGGAGATTGAGACTGCTTGATCCCTTTACCACATAGAGTAACAAGAGCAACTTTATGGTTATCAAAGATGATGTTTGCCTAAAGATTCTACCATGCTTGAGTAGTTATAGGTGCTTACCTAGAATAAATGATCACATAGAACTTGAAAGCTAGAATTGAAATTAAGGATCTACTCTTTGTTGCTTTTCAGCTAAAAACTTTACCCACAACCATTAAAACCTTCATAAATCTAGTTACATGGCTAAAGTATACAATGAAACGGGTAAGCCTTGCTGAGTATTAGAATACTCAGTCTTGCAATCTGACTTTTTATTCAGGTAATCCCCCTGAGGACTCTGCTCTGCCTATGCCATGGCCTTACACTCTGCCCGATGGTTGGTCTGTGGAGTGGGACCCGTCCCCGGCCAACACTGATCCTACCGAGTGATATCATGCCAGGGCTTAGCATGATATCCGTACTGGCAACGTGTATAGTGGTTGTGGTTTAAATTCTACTGCTGCAAACTTGAAAACTTGAGCCGGTGTAATTCAGGTTGGTTCTGCCACAGTGGTGTGGCGTCAGGCAGAGAGAAATCAGAACAGAGCAGAGCAGAGGGGCTGAGGTAGACGAAAGGACTGACTCAAAATTTTCCAAAAATACAGGGACTCCACTGTAAAGTCTAGCTAACGTTCAAACCATAGCTCAAATGAAAATGTGCCCAAAAGCAAAAATGTAGAGTTTAACAAGATCTACAACTTTGCTTTAAGGCCCAGTCGCAAAAGAGCTAAGGATTTGAAACTAACATAAAACTTGGCAAAGCTTTAAACTTTAAGTAAATCCCCTTTAAATTTCTACACCACACTTGCATTCTATGTGTAGTTTCACCTCCATTTGGGTTTAACAGTAAGTTCTTGACTTTTTACACAACAACCTGCATATATTTTGATTTCACCTCCTACTTGTGTGTTCAGCCCGGGAGGCGCGAGGTTATCCATAACCTCGCACTAAGCTTCTGGGCGACAGGGCGTACGGTCCGGGCCTGATAACTGGGGGCACGGTCTCCGAACTTCCCCCCACGCTCTAGCAGGTCTGGCGCCTCCACGTGCCTGCAAGGACAAGATGCTCAGCAACAGCCACCATGGGCCCGAACCACCATGGGATGGTCTTGGGCCCCCACGTGAGGAAGCCGGACCCCCAGGGGGCCTGCACGCCTGGGCCAGCCAGGGGGCCCGGACCTCCCATCCTACCAGGGACGAGGTCCGGTGCTGCCACATGTGTCTGGTGGATTCCAGCCTTCTGCGAGAAGCCAGCCCAACTGCCGCATTAAATGCGGATGGTTGGGGTGCGCGTGCCTAAGATAGGGCATGGGCTGCCCTCTGACACATTGGGTAGGTATGGGAGACATCACGGTAAGCCCACCAGTTACCGAGGTGGCGCATCACGTCACAGTGCCGTGCTTGTGGGCGAAGGGTTATTATGACCTGCTACAGGAAGGCCACGGCATGCGCTGCAATAGTGCGCGAAGGCTACAGCACGGCAGGTTAGTATAGCCCCTTTGCCTGTCAGCGGCAGCAGATCCTATGCTAGCAAAACCGCACAAAACCAAATCCAGACGGAGGATACGGACGGAGGCTGATGAGGAAGATCTCCGGATCTGAGGCATTTAAGGCTTCAATGTGTACATTATTTAATATGTCATCGGTTCCACCTGTCGGGGCCCCGCTCAGTGTACGGGCTCCCCTTGAGCCTATAAAAGGGAGAGCACGTACATTAGCACATAAGTTCACACACACAAAATCTCTCACTAACAGAGAAGTTCCAAAAACTCACAAGCAATACAACACACAGTGGACGTAGGGTTTTATGCTCCGGCGGCCTGAACCACTCTAAACCCTTATGTGCTTCTCGTGTTTATACGTCTCTAGATCGAGCATTCCTTGACTTGCCCCAAACTCATCCTAAACTAGGATTAGGCGGGTGCACTCCGCCACCCGGTTGGAGAAATCCTTCGACATTTGGCGCGCTAGGTAGGGGCAAGTTTGGTTTGCGCTTGATCAAGGCTCAAGACCACAATGCGACGGGTAGTCGAGCACCATGACCACTCGATGGGGGAGAAAATGGCATCATCTGCGTCGCATGCCTCTCACCGTCCTCCATCGAGGGTTGTGGCGCGCGTCGCGCTGCAGCATGCTGCGGAGCAGGCCTCCAAGGCCCTGTTGCAGCCCGCACCAAACGGGCCGTTGGTGGCGGCTAGGGAGCTGCTCCACAACCCGCCGGATGTGGCTGCCTCGCCAGACGTGTTGAGGCAATGGCGTGATGATGTTGACCGCCTGCTCAACTTGGCACAGGTCACTCCAGGCTCTGTGGGGGGATCTGCGTCAAGGCAGCGCTGCCGTCATGGCGGCGCATTCGGCTCTGTGCACTCCCCAACAGTGAGGAGTGCACGGACTGAAGACCTGCGGGCAGAACTCAACCACAGACGTGCGGGAGAGGATGCCCGCGTCACCATGGAGCGGGCGCGTGATCGCCGGCCCAACATCAAGGGTCGGAACCTCGAGGCCGAGCTCGATGCGGCTGTACAAAAGCCGCAGGGACATGTTCAGGCCCCGGTGGCTGGGGTGGGCTATGCAGCGCTCACAGACCACCTCCAAGCGGTGACCTGGCCGTCCAAGTCTCGGCCCCACCTGCCGAAAAAGTACGACGAGTCTACCAACCCGTCAGAATTCCTACAGGTCTACATCACTGCCATCACGGCGGCTGGGGGTAACGACGCCGTAATGGCAAGTTACTTTCATGTAGCCTTGACTAGGCCAGCCCGAACTTGGCTCATGAATCTCACCCCAGGATCCATCCAATCTTGGGGAGAACTCTGTGTGCTGTTCTCGATGAACTTCGCCAGCGCGTACCAGTAGCACGGCGTGGAGGCCCAACTCCATGCTGTGAGGCAGCAACCCGGGGAAACCCTTCGGGCCTTCATCTCCCGCTTCACCAAGGTACGTGGAACCGTTCCATGTATTTCTGATGCATCTATTATCACGGCTTTCCGACAGGGGTTCCGTGATGAGAAGATGCTGGAGAAACTGGCGACCCATTAGGTGGAGACCGTCACCACCTTATTTGCCTTGGTGGACAAGTGCGCCAGGGCTGTTGAGGGTCGTGCATGGCACTCTGCCCCACAAGGAGGCCCCACCCAGATGGGGGGCTCCAGTGTCGCTGCCCCTGGTGGCAACAAGAAGAAGAACAAGAAGAACCACGATGCAAAAAAGCCGCAGACTGGTGCTCCGGTCGCTGCAGTGGCAGCGGCCGGGGGCCAAAACCCGCGCGGCAAGCGTCCGCGCCAGCAGCGTAGCGACCCTAGGTCATGTCCTATTCATCCTGGGGCCTGCCATAGCGCCTCCGAATGCCGTGAGATTCTGAAGCTCGCGGAGCGCATCAGCAAGAGGCATGAGCAGTCCTCCAAGGATGACTCCTCCCTGCCGTGGCGGTCTGGCAAGGATAAGGTCTCCGACACCGACACTGCCGCGGCGGAGAAGGAGTTGGGGTACCAAACCCCAAAGGAGGACCTTAAGGGTCTCTACCACCAGTCTGACTCTGAGTCCGGGGGTGACGAGCACCGCAAGAAGCTATACATCATGTACGGCGGCAGCTCGGAGCTCGTCTCCGGGAGAGACATTAAGACTCTTCGCTGGGAAGTTTTCTCGGTGAACCGGGGGGCACCGAAAGCGGCGCCCCACCAACGGTGGAGGAGCACCACCATCTCCTTTGGGCCATCCGACTGCCCGGAGAACATGGCAGGGGCCGGGGTGCTACAACTTGTCACCGCCCCTACCATCGCCAACATCAAGCTCAACCATTCTCCAGCCTCGACGTCATCAGCTATGCAGCGTTCAAACAGCTGCAGATCCTGGAGTTCAAGCTGGACCCGTCACGCCCATTCTACGGAGTGGGCCCACATCCCGTCTACCTGGTAGGGACCATCTCCCTGCCGGTCATGTTCAGGACGGAGGAAAACTTCCACACAGAGAACGTACAGTTCGTTGTCGCGGAGGTCAACCTCCCATTCAATGCCATCATTGGCAGGCCGGCTCTGTACCGGTTCATGGCCGTTGCCCATTATGGGTATCTGGTCCTCAAGATGCCATCCCCTGCAGGAGTCCTTACTGTGCAGGGCGACCGGACCGCTGCCGTAGCGTCAGTAGAGAAGCTGCATGCACTTGCAGCGGGTCTCGCCCCGGCTGCCAGCGCAGAGGGGTCCAAGCCCTCATCCTCACGTGCTAGGGCACTAGCCAGGGCGCCCAAAGTTCATCCGTCAGAGATGGACGATGTCCCCGTGAAGATCATCCAGGTTGGAGTAGAGCCCTCCCAGACCACCCGCATCGGGGGGAACCTGGGAGAGAAATAGGAAAGCGCGATCATTGCCTTCCTCCTAGCAAATGTCGACGTGTTTGCCTGGGAGCCGTCCCAGATGCCCGGGATCTCTAGGGAGGGGATTGAGCACCATCTAAAGATCCACCCTGATGCCAGGCCGGTGCGACAAAAGCCACGGAAGTAGTCCATCGAGCGGCAGAACTTCATCCGTGAAGAGGTCCTTAGGCTGCTGCAAGCTAGCTTCATCGAAGAGGTCCACCACCCCGAGTGGTTGGCCAATCCGGTCATCATCCCAAAGGCTAACGGGAAGCTTCGGATGTGCATCGACTACACCAACCTCAACAAGGCATGTCCAAAAGACCCCTATCCACTTCCACATATAGATCAAATTGTAGATTCCACCTCCGGGTGTGACTTGCTATCTGTCATAGATGCCTATTCTGGTTTTCATCAAATCAAAATGGCTAAGGCAGATAGGAAGCATACAACTTTTGTAACAGTGGATGGTCTTTATTGCTATGTTGTGATGCCATATGGACTGCTTAATGCGTTGCCCACCTTTGCTCGTGCAATGAACATTACATTAGGTGATTTGATTAGAGACATAGTTGAGGTTTATGTTGATGACATCGTAGCCAAGACTAGAGAAGCGAATTCCCTTCTAGGAAATTTAGTCTAGGTCTTCGACAAACTGCGCACAACGTGCATGAAGCTCAACCCCGAGAAATGTGTCTTTCGCGTTTCGACGGGGAAGCTCCTCGGGTTCCTGGTGTCACACCGGGGGATCGAGGCAAACCCGGACAAGATCCGGGGAATTGAAGCAATGAGGCCCCCTGCATGACTCAAGGATGTGCAGAAGTTAACGGGGTCGCTTGCAGCCCTCAGCCGCTTCATCTCGAGGCTGGCAGAGAGAGCTCTCCCCTTCTTAAAGTTGATGAGGGGGTTCGATCCATTCACATGGACTGAGGAGGCAAAGCAAGCCTTCCAGGAGATGAAGCAGTATCTCACCTCCCTGCTAGTACTGGTAGCTCTGGAGCCAAGTGAGACGCTGTTTCTATACCTTGCAGCGATGACTGAGGTGATTAGCATGGTGCTGGTTGCAGAGAGGTCTGAGAAACTCATGCAGGGGGCCCCCAAGGTCCCGCTGTGGAAAGTGGAGGTCCGACCACCACCAATGTAACAACCGACCCCGCTTCGGGGGTCCGGCCGGGTCCCGACCCGGGGAAAAGCCAGAAGACCTGGGGTCCGGAGAATCCCGAGCTCAGGGAGAACAGCCCAGTCCCACCGCTAAAGTCAAGACCATCCAAATGCCGGTCTACTACATTAGCGAGGTAGGTTCGGGGTCCCGAACCAAATCATCACCAACAATGGGACCCAGTTCAAGAGCTGGCACTTTCAAGAATACTGCGAGGACATCGGCATCCAGCTCTGTTTCGCTTTTGTGGCACATCCTAGAAGAAATGGCCAAGTAGAGCGGGCTAATGCTGAGATACTCAGAGGACTCAAGATTCGAACCTACAATGATCTTGAAAAGCATGGTGCGAAATGGGTTTACCAGATTCCGAGTGTACTATGGGGGAACCGGACCACACCCAGCCGAGCAACCGGGGAGACCCCTTTCTTCCTAGTCTACGAGGCTGAAGCATGCCTTCCCCTGAAGATCACTATGGGCTCGCTACGAGTCCAAGCCTTCGATGAGGAACTGCAGGAGCGGCAGTGCCATCAAGATGTAGACCTCGTCGACGAGCGAAGATGGCGAGCAGAGGTCCGAAATGCACGGTATAACCAAGTGCTCCGGCGTTACCATCAACGGTTTGTGCATAGTAGGGAGCTCCGGGTTGGGGACCTAATCCTACGACGAATCCTAAACCGAGAGGGGCTCCACAAGCTCTCCCCCAGCTGGGAGGGCCCCTTCAAGGTGTCAAAGGTGTGCCGACCCGGTTCTGTTTGCTTAGCTACGGAGGAGGGCGTGCAACTACCTAACCCATGGAACATTGAGCGCCTCCGTAAGTTTTATCCTTAGGGTCCTAGCCGAGAATAAATTTTTTCCTCTATAATATGGTAGCACCTCCGTGCTGACCAGGGTCGTAGAGGTCCGCGCTCGTAAACCCGGCCCCTGGCGTTCATCGCACATTCTATCTGTACCAATTTATCAAGGATAAATTTATTCTCAGTCTGTCTTTGAGGTAGATGAAATTCAGTTCTTTTTCTTGCCTCCCGCTTACCCTAACCCCCGTGTGGTCCCTTATTCCTGTGTTGTGCTTGAGGCCCGAATTGAGTTGCTGGGTTGTGTCTCCACCCAAGATCCCTCCTTCACAGGAAGGAGGGGTCCGGTCTTCTGGGGACCAGCTTCGGGGAAGCGTACTTGTCCTCGGGGGAGGCCCGGAGTCGTGTAGCCGCTTAGCCTGGTTCCGTACCCTAAGCCTGCATGCTCTACCTCCCTAGGATAAGTACCGTAGTACCTAGAACTGCGGATCCGGAAGTCTGGATCCCTTTAATCCTAAAGGCTAGGTCCTGGCACTCTGATTCACTAAGCCTAGTTTTACATCTCAAAGGACTCTTGCCAGTGAGATCCGGGACCCTGTGGGAATGTTGCTAAGCGTCGATCCTAAGTCATGTGCAGGTCTTAACCTCATTTTCATGGTAGCTAGCCCCAATACCTTGCGACTACCTCCTGGGGGCAAAGGGGCCTCGGGGCCAGGGGGCACATGACCGAAGGAGAACAAGCAAATGAAAAACAGCAAAGTTTTTATATTGCATATCATACAGTGAATATTACATTACTTATAATGTGTACAAAAACAATTTGTATTACATATCGTACACAAAATTTTACATAACTTACAATATGTACAAAAACAACAAAAACTACTCTAGTCCTTCGGCAGTATGGAGGGGCCTTCTCCTTCTACAGGTCCGGCTCCACATTACGCTCGAAGTGGGCGGCCACGATCTCCACCGCCTCTTGTACTCCCACCTGAGCGGCGGCCTCCACTTCTGGTGCGGGGCCCTCCAGGACTGGAGTTAAGGAGATGGTGGGGTCGTGGCTCCAGAAGCAGGTCAGGACATGGTCTACCACCATCCGAGCAAGCTCCCGCCCTTTGGCCTCGAGGCGCGCAACAAGAGTGGACTCCAGGCGCTGCAGACGCTCGGCGGCAGAGTCCAGCGTCGGAAGTACGGCGCAGATGGAAGAAGGGGCCTCTGCAACCTGGATGGGACTTAGCCCAAGGGGTTCCAAGGCAGTACTTGCTTCACCAACCCACTTCGCAATCTGCTGGGCCCTGGCGCGCTACTCTGCTAGGAGCCCCTCCACCTCAGCCTCTTGGTGCTTGAGGGCCTCAAGCCATTGGGAGAGGGATCGACTCTCCTCTTCCAGGCGTTGTCGCTGGGCCTCCAGGTCTGTCCGGAGGGTAGAGAGGCGGGCCTCCTCCTCCTTGGTGGCTGCCTCCCGGAGGGACAGGTCCTGCTCCCGATGGTTGAGGGCGGCCTGCTCGTCATCGATCGTCTTTGCCATAGCCTTGGCAGTGTTGATGGTATGACGAGCTACCCGCTCCTTCAGCTCCACCTCCTTCTCCTTCCGGGCCGCCGCCCTCTCCCGGGAGGCGACCGCGACCTCCTGGTCAAAAGTCCTACGGACCTTCTCGTGGAGGGCCTCGCGCTCCTGCGTGAGCTGGGCCCATTCCTCGACGGCACGGGAGGCCACCACCTGGATGCAGTCCCCCAGCCGGTGCTCCCAGTCGGAGAGCTGAAGACGCTCCGCCTCCTGCTTCTCCCACTCCCACCGGAAGCTCGCTTCCGCCTCCTCCATCCCCGCTGGGCCTTGACCAGGAGGCGGGGAAGGGGGACCTCCACCGGGCTCGAGAGGAGGTGCCTCCCATGCACCACCTTCGGCACATCCCCCTACGCGGACTAGGGGCCGGAGCTGGGCACGCCCGCTTTGGTTCTCCGATCACCTGCTCCCACAACTTCTGCTGTGGCTGCCCCCGCAGTTGCCGCCTCCACTGGTGTCTCCGCCGCGACCTCCTCCGCAGCTGGCTCTATGGAGGGCGCCTTCACCGTGGCTCCCGCTGAACCCGCCGGAGCAGCCTCTACGCTCGCCGTGGCTGGAGGGGTTGCCTCCATTCGGGGTGCGGCCTCAGCCAGCGGAGCTCCGGCCCGGACCTCCGTGGGCGCAGGCGGGGCTGGAGGCGCTGTCAGTGAAGCTGCTGGCCCCTCAGCAGTGGTTGTGGAGGAAGCCTGATGGGGGCAGGACCTCCCGGCCGAGGAGTCGCCGGAGGAAGTAGAAGTTGAGACAGGGCGAGTAGTCCTAGCAATCATCATCAAGATAAGGATTCAAAAAGTAAAAACTAAATAAATAAAAAAGACTGGGGATTGCCTCCTCCCTGAGGCTGGCACCCAGGGCAACTGGTAGGGCTGCTCCGCCGTAGGCATCTCCGGTGGTGGTGGCGGGGCCTGCTGCTGCTGCTGTGGCGGTGGTGGCGGTGGGGCTTGCTGCTGCCACTCGGGCGGTGGCGGTGGCGGTGCCCGGCGCTGCTGTGGAGGCTGAGGCGGCAGTGGTGGTGGTCGCTACTATGGCAGATACCGCCGCGGCTCCTCAGGCCTCCCCTACGGCTACTGATGGTGATGGGGTGGCGGCGGTGGAGCCTGGGAGCTACTCTGCCCCCCGCCCCCGACTCCGATGTCCTCTGGCACTTGGCACCGGCTCCCCCATGAAGGATTCATCACTGCGGTGGAGTCTCTGTGACCTGTCCCCCTTGCGGTCCTAGCTGCTCCGCGAGCTGGCAGCCTCCGGCTCCTTCCCTTTGCCAGAGGGTGCCGGGGCTCCGTGGCTGGACCCGCCGGGGCTTGGATCGGTGTGCCGGGGGCTGTCAAGTGAGGCGCTAGGGATCTGGATGCCGCGGTTGGGGTCACCCCTCACCTGCCGGACCGCCAGACCACCGTCGTCGAGGGTAGGCAGTGATGCCAGGATCGCCATCCGCATCCCCTGGTCCTCACACAGTGCCTTGATCCCTCTCGGGAGCACCAGCAACTCCGGGGCATACGCCTTGCCGGTCATCCCCCAGATCAGGACCTCCAGCTCCGTGTCGGTTAGATCCGTGCCGGCCCCGTGCTCGATCCTGCTGCAGTCGTTCATTCCGGTGAACATGCAGGCCAACCTGGATCGCTGTTGCAGGGGAGCGATGCGGTGCCTCAAGAAGTCGCCCAGCACCGTCATGGATGTAAGGCCGCCCCTTGCCAGAACCTTGACCTGGTCCAGTACTCGGTCGAGCTCTGCTAGAAGGGATGGCCTAGCTTTCCAGCTGCTGCAGTCGACGAGGGGCCCTTCGGTCGGCAGCTCGAGGCGGTCGTTGGCGTCGGTCATGGCGATGACCCAGTCCGTGCACCAGTTCTCCCACTTGGCGCTGGAGAAGGCGCTGATGTAGGAGCTGGACATCCCATGCCGCAACTGGAAGTAGTAGACGCCGATGGCGCACCTACTCCTCCCAGACCCGATAAGGGCGTAGAAGTGCTTGAAGATGGTGACGCAAGGGCGGACCCCCACGAACATCTATGGACGAACACAGACACGAGCAGGATGGAGTGGGGGGTGAAGTGCTGTAGCTGAAGCCCGAATCCTCCAGGAGCAAAAGAAAGAAGGAGGAGATCGGAGGTGCTAGCTCGCAGGAGATGTACAAGTTGAAGAGGACGAATTCCCCCGCAACCAGGTCGTTGAGGGAACTCGAACCTGCCTGGATCTCCCGGCAAGTAACGGCACGGTCCAACCCAAGAGGTGGCGCACCAAGTTGAGCTGCTCCTGACGCTGGAAGTGGCGAGGATGGATAAGAGGAGACATGGTGGAGATTGCTGCAGATGTGAGGGCAAGGATCATACGGAAGCAGGAAGGGAAGAAAGCATTGGGCGAAAAGAGGAAATCGCAAAAGTACGAGAGAAGTCGAAAGGGCACTGCAGCGTCTGGAGAAGGAAAGTGCGAAAAGGTAGCTAATCCATGCGGTGCATGCCTTTAAATAAGGTTGTTACCCCTTTGGACTCCACGGCGACCGAGGGGAATCCGAATAGTCGATCGCACCAAGCGCCTGCCTCTCACCCCCTATGACCGGTGGGCCCGGGCCCGCTAGTCATAGGCGCGGTCACTGGAGGCGGGGGGAAGGTGGAATCTGAACCGCCAGTATAGCAGGATGTGCGCGAATAAGATGGAAGTTGAACCGTTAGGCGCACTAAACGCGGGCAGTGGACGACACCTCAAAGATCTCGCCGGAGGGGAAAGTCCTTGCCCCTTCGCAATAGGAGCAAGCAGTCCACCCAGCGCAACACAAGATTATGGCCCCACCTGCGGGTTCGTACATCACCCGAGGTGGGCCCGGGGGCCTCTGTCGAAACATACAGACAGGGGTAACTCCTACTAGTGTGTCCAGCCCGGGGGTACGAGGTTATCCGTAACCTCGCACTAAGCTTCTAGGCGACAGGGCGTACGGCCCGGGCCTGATAACTGGGGGATCGGTCTCCGGACCTCCCCCCACGCTCTAGCAGGTCCGGCGCCTCCACGTGCCCGCAAGGACAAGGCGCTCAGGAACAGCCACCACGGGCCCGGACCACCACGGCATGGTCTTGGGCCCCCACGTGAGGAAGCCGGACCCCCAGGGGGCCTGCGCGCCTAGGCCAGCCAGGGGGCATGGACCTCCCATCCCACCGGGGATGAGGTCCGGTGCCGCCACGTGCCCCTAAGGAAGCGGCCACTAAACCAGCACCGCCACGTGTCCGGTGGATTCCAACCTTCTGCGAGAAGCCAGCCCGACTACCGCATTAAATGCGGATGGTTGGGGTGCGCGTGCCTGAGACAGGGCATGGGCTGCCCTCTGACATGCTGGGCAGGTATGGGTGACATCACGGTAAGCCCGCCAGTTACCGAGGTAGCGCGTCATATCATAGCGCCGCGTGCATGGGAGAGGGACGTATGGTCACATCACAGCGCTGCGCACGTGGGCGAAGGGTTATTATGACCTGCTACAGGAAGGCCACGGCGTGCACTGCTACAGTGCGCAAAGGCTATAGCACGGCAGGTCAGTATAGCCCCTTCGCCTGTCAGCGGGAGCTGACTCTGCAGCGACAGCAGACCCTATGCTAGCAAGGCGGCACAAGACCAAATCCAGACGGAGGATACGCATGGAGGCTGATGAGGAAGATCCCCGGATTTGAGGCATTTAAGCCTCCAATGTGTACGTTATTTAATATATCACCGGGTCCACCTGTCGGGGCCCCGCTCAGTGTACGCGCTCCCCTTGAGCCTATAAAAGGGAGAGCATGCATGTTAGCACACTAGTTCACACACACACAAGCTCTCACGAACATAGAAGTTCCAAAAACTCACAAGCAATACAACACACAGTGGACGTAGGGTTTTACGCTCCGGCGGCCTGAACCACTCTAAACCCTTGTGTGCTTCTCGTGTTCATACGCCTCTAGATCGAGCATTCCTTGACTTGCCCCAAACTCATCCTAAACTAGGATTAGGCGGGTGCACTCCGCCATCCGGCTAGAGAAATCCTCCGACAGTGTCCAATTTGATAATCTTGACCGCTCGGTGCGATGATAAATGTTGAGATAGGGTATGGTCATTTGATTTGCATTACTAAATGTCGCATTGTGTTAGCACTTAGCGGAGGCATTGTTAAACAACCCATGATAATGCTAGGATGATATATTTAGTTAAATGCATGTGTATCACCGGTATGCAGACCCTCTGGACTGCAAATATACTAATTTTCTTATTTGGTTGGCACACAGGGAATTTAGCCATGGAATGTCACTGACAAGATCAAAAAGGCATTGTCGTTCAAAATAAGATAAACAAAGGTGTTCCATTATCCTCTGCTTTTTACACAGCTTAAACTCCTGGTATAAATATCATTGTTTCGCCGCCATGCTTAAGCCGTTTTCATTATTCTATATATACTGAAGAAAAGCTCAATGGTTATCTCCAATCATTTGTACATACAAAGGAGAACATATCACAAAGGTTATCGGGTAGACTTGCACCGGTTCCATTGGCCTTTTCTACGCCTCAACGTTGTTCCATTGTTTATTGCACAAACAGAAATCGTTTGTTTACTGTGGTTAATTTCTATTTAATCTTCTATGAACCAGGTTATCTACATGGAATCGGCACAAAGCAATGGTGTCAGGGCTCCTTTTGGCGATCATACAAACATAAAAGGTAGAGGTCAATCTTTTGCCCACCTTGGTGTCCAAATAATCAAGATCATTATAAATAATGCTATTGTCGTGAAGTATAGGTGTCCAAATAATCTATTGTCGTGAAGTATCGTCTATCACCGTACACAAGCACATACAAGCAAACAAGTGCAAATAATAAGAAATAGTACACCAATCAATATAAACAGAACAAAATAATGTAATAAAACTACTGCTCATGCCGTAAGGATCGCATGAGCGCAAGAATCGATGAAAACGGAGTTAAAACGGAGGAATTAGGGCTAAAACAGGAATCCAAGGGCTTATTTGTGATGGTTTTAAATCTAAAACGGCTCTGACCGAAGAAACCGAGGGATAGATTGTAAATAAACCCTAGACAGAAGGGTCAGACTGCCAAACAGAAAGGTCTGGACGGCGGGTTCTATTTTTGAACACTATAGGGGCTTAAACAGAAGAAAAAGGACCTAAACGCGATTACCTTTGAACTGAGGTGGACTGCGGGTTGATTTCCAGAAATCTTAATGGCTAAATTGCAAAACCACCTCGGTTGACTGGTACTCAGATTTGTTGACTCGGGTCTAGTTTAGATCGGGGCCGTTGGATCTTGATCCGACGGTCGGGACACGGGGGAGGGCTCGAACGGCGGCGGGGTAACACCGGCGGCAGCTCGGACGGCGGCGTGCGGCCGGACTTTGCCAGAGAAATGCGATATCGCGTTCCCGGCCACGGGTTTGGCTTAGGTTTTGCCCAGGGGATAGAGCGCGTGAAGTAGAACCCAATTAGGGGGTCGCGAAGGACCACCGGGGGCCGTAGGAGGCGGCCGGCGGCGAGAGGCGGCGCGGACATGACGGCGAGGCCGTGCGGGTGCGGGGAAACCGAAGAGGGGAAAAGAAGCGGCGGCCGGGGGTCCTCACCACCGCGCGGTGCTCCTGGAGGACTTGCTCGGCGGCGGGGAGCGGCCAAACAGCGGCGCGACGACGGCCCGAGGCGCGGGGTGGCAAAGGCGGCGGTGGGAGCGGGCACTAGGGTTTTTTGAGGGCAAGGCGGCGGCTGCAGCTAGGGGACCGGGTTGGGGTACGGGCGGCGCTTAAATAGGGGCGGCTGCGCTCCTGGGCGTGCGGGCCCGAGGCGGAGAGCGGCCGGGAGGGGCGCCGCGTCCGACCCGGCCTCGAGCCCGAGCCTGGCTCGAGGTTGGGGACGACCCTGGCGGGCGGGCCCCACTGGTCGGTGAGAGAGGGAGAGAGAGAGCGAGGCGCGGGGTTGGTAATGGGCCGAGGCGCGTGGTCGGCCCAGGAAGGAGAAAGGAAGCGGGGGAGAGGGAAAAAGAAGAGGGCGCGCGTGGCTGGTGAGCTGAGCGTCGGCTGGTGGGCTGAGCACCGGTTGTGAGCCGCGTGTGGGAGAGGAGGGAGGGGGAAAGGAAAGGAGAGGAGAGAAAAGAAATGGGCCGCGCAAGAAGACTGGGCTGCACAGTGGAGGAGGAAAAGAGAAAGGGAGAGGGGGAGAGAGGCCATGGGCTGAGCCGTGCAGGGAAGGAAAAGAAGAAGGGAGAGAAAAGAAGAGAGGAAGATGGGCCGGCCCAAGAAAGAAAGAGAGAGAAAGAAAGAAAGGTAAAATTGCAAATTCAAATGCTTTTGAACTTTGAATTCAAATTTAAATCCAAAGAACCACAACCAATGAAACAATGCAAAAGGGCATGAAATGCACATATCCTATTTGTCCCCTATATTTCTTTTTATAGATACATAAAAATATTTTTAATTCACGATAACCATTCTAAATTTAAAGGATTTAAATTAAATATTGGGAATTCTAAATATCAACTAACCAAGTTTATTTTAAACCTCCAGTTTGAAATTTAGGATGTTACAAACCTACCCCCCTTAAAAGGAATCTCGTCCTCGAGATTCGGTTGGGCTAGCAAAGAGCTGGGGAAATTTTGCTTGTAACTCGTCCTCTCGTTCCCAAGTAGCCTCATCCTCTGCATGGTGACTCCACTGAACCCTGCACATCCGTATTCTCTTACTCCGGGTAATTCTCTCTGCTGTGTCCAGTATTTTGATTGGTTGCTCCTCATAAGCCAAGTCCTCCTGCACATCCAGTTCCTCCAGTGGCAACTGCTCCTCGGGTACCCTCAAACATTTCTTCAACTATGAGATATGGAACACATTGTGCACATCTGACAACCGTGCAGGTAACTCTAGTTGGTAAGCCACCTCTCCTTTCCGTTCTAGGATCTTGAACGGACCAATGTAATGAGGCGACAGCTTCCCTTTGACCTTGAATCTGTGCAAACCTCTGATAGGTGACACCTTCAGATACACATAGTCTCCTTCCTCAAAGGTCAACTCTCGTCGTCGAGTATCTGCATAGCTTTTCTGCCTCGACTGAGCCACCTTCAAGTTCTCACAAACAACCTGTACCTATCTTTCAGCCTCTTTAATGATCTCAGGCCCGAACAACTGACTTTCACTATCTCAATCCAATACAACGGAGTCCTGCACTTCCTGCCATACAATGCCTCAAACGGTGCCATCTTTAAACTGGCCTGATAACTGTTGTTGTAAGAGAACTCTGCGAACGGTAAGCTCTTATCCCAACCACCTCCATGTTTTAGGGCACAAGCTCTAAGCATATCTTCCAACACTTGGTTGGTGTTTTCTGTCTGTCCATCAGTTTGCGGATGATAAGCGGAGCTGAAGTTCAACTTCGTGTCCATTGACTCATGCAACTTTTGCCAAAACCGAGACGTGAACTGAGTGCCTCTATCGGACACTATCTTCTTGGGTACCCCATGCAAACACATGATCCGGGAGATGTACAACTCCGCTAATCGTGCCCCAGTGTAGGTAGTCTTCACTGGTATAAAGTGAGCCACCTTGGTCAATTGATCCACTATAACCCATATAGAATCATAACCATCTCGGGTACGTGGCAATCCCACAACGAAATCCATACCGATTTCTTCCCACTTCCATTCCGGCACCTTCAATGATTGTAACAAACCGGCTGGTCTCTGATGTTCTGCTTGACCCTCTGACACACATCACAAAGCGCCACATGAGCTGCAACATCACATTTCATACCATACCACCAATACTTCTCCTTTAAATTCTGATACATCTTGGTACTGCCAGGATGGATAGAATAAGCTGAGTCATGAGCTTCCTGCAAAATTTTCTCTCGGAGGTGATCCACATCGGGCACACATATCCTCTTTCTAAACCATACTGTTCCGTGTTCATCTTCGGTAAAGTCTGGTGCCTTGCCTGCTTCTATCATCTCCCTTACCTCCTATATCTTAGGATCCTCAAGCTAACCCTTCTGTATATCTTGCTCGAGGGTCGGTTCTACCTCTATAGTGATCCCTTCCGTATGAACGATGAATCCCATATTGAGCCGTTCAAACTCTTCATACAACTCCCATGGCATCTAACAAACCATGATCGCATTCACATGACTCTTGCGACTCAAGGCATCAACAACCGCATTTGCCTTCCCTAGGTGATAGTGTATATCCAGATCATAATCCTTGACGAGCTCTAACCATCTTCGCTGTCTCAGGTTGAGGTCATTCTGAGCGAAGATATACTTCAGGATCTTATGGTCGGTGTATATCTGACATTTGTGACCTAACAAATAATACCTCCATATCTTCAGAGCATGTACCACTGCTGCTAGCTCCAAGTCATGTGTAGGGTAGTTCTGCTCATGCTTTCTCAACTGACGAGACGCATATGCAATCACGTGCCCCTCTTGCATCAACGCACAGCCAAGACCCTGCTTAGAAGCATCACAATAGATGTCAAAACTCTTGTGAATATCGGGCATAGCCAACACCGGTGCGATCGTCAGCCTTTTTCTCAACTCATCAAAACTGTTTTGGCATGCCTCTGACCATTCAAACTTCTTGTCTTTCTCTAGTAGTGAAGTAAGAGGTTTCACTATCTTGGAGAAGCCTTCTATAAATCTCCGGTAATATCTCGCGAGTCCTAAGAAACTCCGGATTTCCGACACTGTCGTAGGTGGCTTCCAATTCAGCACATCTCTGACCTTCCCTGGGTCTACTGGAATACCTCCCCTGGTGATAACATGACCAAGGAACGAGACCTCCTCCAACCAGAATTTCACATTTGCTGAGCTTCACATACAACTGGTTATCCCTGAGTTTCTGCAAAACAAGTCTCAAATGCCCCTCATGTTCCTCCTCATTCCTGAAGTACACCAAAATATCATCGATGAACACCACCACAAACTTATCAAGATACTCCATGAACACCTTATTCATCAGATACATGAAGTAAGCTGGAGCATTGGCCAACCCAAACAACATGACTGTGTACTCATATAACCCATATCTGGTAGTGAAAGCTATCTTGGCAATATCTGAAGGTCGTATCCTCAGCTGATGATACCCTGACCTCAAATCAATCTTGGAGAATACCTTAGCTCCCTTCAACTGATCAAACAAGTCTTCTATACGAGGCAATGGATACTTGTTCTTGATAGTCACCTCATTCAAGGCCCTATAGTCAACACACATTCGTTGTGTACCGTCCTTCTTGTCCACGAATATCACGGGTGCTCCCCAAAGTGAAGAACTAGGATGAATGTATTGTTTATCTAACAGTTCTTTCAACTATTTCTTAAGTTCTTCTAATTCACCGACTGACATTCTATATGGCCTTTTAGCAATAGGTGCAGTACCAGGTAGAAAATCTATGATGAATTCTATATCACGTTCAGGGGGCATACCTGGCAAATCACCAGGAGAGACATCCGGGTACTCGCAGATAACTCTAATGTCCTCAATCGAAGTGGCCTTCAACTGATTCACTGCACAATCTGCTACTGACGGGAGAGTTGCAATGAACTCGAACCTTTCACCTTCTCAACTAGTGAGAACCACTTATCGCTTAGAACAGTGAATCACTGCATCATACTTTATCAACCATCCCATTCCGAGAATAATATCAATACCACTTGATTGCAAGACTATCGGGTTTGCACAGAACTCCTTGCCCATGATCTGTATTTTTACCCCGAGACACCGATACACAGCCCTCATATTTCCCCCAGGTGAATTTACTAACATGGAACTAGGCATGGTGCATAGGGGAATAGAGTACTTAGCAACATACTCAGTAGAGATGAATGTATGCGATGCTCCAGAATCGAATAAAACTGATGCAGGTGATGAGTTGACAAGAAACATACCGAACACAACGTCCTCAGCCTCTTGAGCGGTCTCCATGGTGACATGGTTTACACACCCGCGGATGAAGTTCTGCTGACCCTTGTTGCTCTGCGGCGTCTGGTTGTTGTTTCTAGACTGCTGCTACTGCGGGGTCTGCCTCTGTCCGCTGTTGTTGAACTGGACTAGAGTGTTCTGGCCATTTCCCTTGGGACAACGGTTGGCATAGTGTCCCGCTTCACCACATCTGAAGCAAGTATTACCACCGGTGGGAGCAGGGGCATTGTTTCTCATCAGTGTGCCCGTAGGAGTGCCCTGGCGATTCTGCGGAAAGTTGGAACACTGCACTGACTGACCTGCGTACTGAGCTTGCTGCTGCTGTTGAACCTGTTGGTTGAAGCATTGGTACTGACTCTGCCCGAAGTTGACATTCTATCCTCCTGGGCGGAAAGGTGTTCGTTGCGGGGGCGTGTAACGAGGGCGGGTATTGTTGTTGATCTGCCCTGAGGGCTCAAACTTCCTTTTCTGCTCACCCATCTCCTGGCGAGCACACTCCACTAGGATGGCATTGTCCACCATTTTCTGGAAGTTCTCGAAGGTATGCACCATTAGCTGATACTTGATAGGACCGATCAGACCCTCCCTGAAATGGTCATGCTTCTCTTCGTCATCGGCTACATCTGCGGGAGCGTAGCGAGACAATTAGATGAACTTGTCTCGGTACTCACTCACAGACATAGACCCCTGTTTCAGTGCAAGGAACTCCTTCTTCTTGAGCTTCATCAGACCCTTCGTTATGTGGTGCTCTCGGAACCTATTTCTGAACTCCTGCCAGGTGATGGTGTTGGGAGTGTCGAATCTGCTGTGGTCCCTTCCAATCTGCCCGATGCATAAAGGACCTTCTCCCTGTCAGTGCACTGAGCGATGTTCAGCATTTTCTCCACTGTCTTGATCCAGTCATCAGCTTCTAAAGGATCAAATTAGTGCCAGAACGAGGGAAGTTTGTGGCTCATGAACTCCCTATGTCTGTCCCTTGCTGGTGGTGGTGGAGGTGGTGGAGCTTGGTTCATCTGAGCCTGCATGTTGGCAATGCTGCTTGCCATTTGGGTAAGCAGCTGAGTCTGGGCGGCGAGAAACTACTCCATCCCTGCGGGTGGCGCCTGGTGTGGTTGACTTGGTTGCGGATCGGGGTTGGTGTTGTTGCGCATCCTCCGTCGCGGCACTGCAGGCTGATCAACTCCTGACCCGGACCTGGTGTTCACCATCTGATTGGGTTAGAAAAAGGAGACTCATGAAATCAATCATGGAAAAAGGGTAGGAGCAAGGGTAAGATAAAGATAGTAAAGAAGTAGACATCCCCAAAATTTTACTAAACTATTTATTTGTATTAATAACTTGATATGATTGTGGTCATCACCCCACGACCTATCGCAATCATTACAAAGATCCAAATCACACCATTTTCACAAAATCAAGCACACCTTCACATTAATCTAATTTAACACACTATAAAAATCGTCCGGACTAGCGATTACAAAAGACTCTTAGAAAACTTCTATCTGAAAAGAAAATATATTCCTATCTTAATTCCTAAATCTATCCTCTCTAACGATAGCTGGTGCGGTAGCTGGGCTCTCCGTAGTGAACGCGCTTGCGATGGGGTGACTTAGGCAAGTACTCCCTCGGCTCGTCACTGTCGTACTCCGGGGGTAACACCGGATCTCCTCTCAGCCGAGCCTCCAGAATTGCCTTCTCCCTGATGGTCTTCATCAGTTTTTTTGACCTCCTAGATATCTGCCCCGGCTACATCCAGATCTGTGCTGAGAGCGGCGACCAACTCCTGCGTGGTGTCCATTAGCAGGCTTCCTTCCCCAGGGGGTGGGGCAGGAATCTGCGCACAAGTGGCTCCCCTCTTGCGCCGTGAAAACTGCTGAAACTCAGTGCCCTGGAGCTCGTCCTTGTAAGCGTGGCAGAGATAGTAGAGCGCCCTTCTAGCAGCTTCACTCATCCCTACGGCCAAGGTCCTCCTGGGCACCTCGTCAATGTGCTTAGAGTACTCCACCCGGTAGCCAGGTCTCTCATCCGGAACACAGATCACCACTACCACCAACCACTCTTCCTCCTGCTGTGCATTCTTGAACAAGTGGCCCTCATAACGTGGCTTCAGCGGAAAGCCAATCCTCTGCATGGCCCTCCAGAGAAGCGTGGGGAATGGACCCTCAGCAGAGTCTAAGTGGAGTATCTGCTTCTCATAGTGAGGCTCAGGTGGTGGTGGGCTGGTGGTGGCGGCTGGCTCTGGATCATCATCTGGATCGTCGTCGTCATCACTTGGTGCACCTGAGTCGTCATCACCACCCTCATCCTCATCTCCATCTGCGGCACCTAAATCATCACCATCTTCTCCTACAGGGCCCTCATTGCTGCCATTTGAGACCTCAGGATGGTCCTCTGGCAACTCCATGGGCTCCTCCTCAGTGTCGGTGTCCACCCATCCCCCATTGGGATGATCGTAGTAGTAGTCGTCGTCCTCCGAGTCAGACACCTCCTGTGGATGATGTATCGGATGCGGTGGTCCACGGGTGCTCTTATGGGCAGTCTGCTTGTTTCTGGCCATCTGTAACAAAAGTGAGGGCAGCACAAGATAGAGAACATTTAGAAAATGCTATGGGTGACCTTAAAGCAAGATTGCATTTTTGTCAAACATCAACACACTTGGGAGGCAAGCATGGGTTCAAGGAGAAAAAAATAGTGATATAATCAAGAAATAAGCAGTTTTAAAAAACGAGCAGGCAGAAGCTTGGTTATTAAGCAAGATAAGACTTAAAATTCGACCATTACTAACTAGGCTAACGTCCTACAGTCAACACTTACTCTGATACCACTTCTGTCACACCCGGTTTAGAAAAGGTAACCGAATGCATCCCATATGTGCGCCAGGATCAAGTTCCGCACATACAATAGACGTCACAAGCAAATATCCAAAACAATGCATTAACGAAATAGAGTATAATAGTACTTTATTACATGACCGGCAGACTTAAGCTTAAGCGAATAAGTAAACGTTGATAAATAGCAGCGGACTTCAACTTCACAGGCAGTTGACTGGGAGACACACACCTAGTATTCTTCGAAATCTTCGGGAAATGCCGGGCAATTATCTTGTTCTGAGCAGCATTATTTTAAATAAAGCAAGTATGAGTACACTTATGGTTGGTACTCAGCAAGTGGAGTAAATTATATGACATGCAAGGCTATGATCAAGGAAAAGATGACATGGTTTGACTGCGATACGCATTTTTAGTTGGTCAAGTTTTAATTAGGCGAGCATTAGCTAAGTGTAAGTATATACCAACCCTTAAATAAACTATCTGAGGTGAATCAATCCACAACAGAGAGATAAATAAGTAGAACCAGTGATTTAGATCATCTTTAAGTTTAGTCATCATGTGAGGGTCCAAGTCGCTCTTCACCGTGGGCACGGCTGATATATCAGTTTTCACTCTGCAGAGGTTGTACATTTTACCCACAACTCGTATTTCCCTTGATGCCTGGGTTTGCAAGGCCCTTAAACACTTCCAAGGTGAGTGGCAGGAATTCACTATGAGGCCTTTACAAAGATTCCCTAACTTGCATTGATCCGCTAAGGTTTCAGGCCGCAGTGGTCATAACCCTCCCTAATGAGGAAGACGCCTTACCCGGGATCATATCTACACCTCAAGAGGACCGAGCTATACCCCATCAACGCACTCCCCTCTTGCTCTTTCGGTAAGACCTTTACAAGCTAAGGTTTCTAATTAATTAGCCAAGACCAGAGCCATATAGTATTGTGGTTGCACTGTTTTCCTGGGTGGTTCTCCATGTTCCAATTAATTTAAATAATCTCATTTATCACCAATCAATATTCTAGAATATAAGTAAAACATTATCATGATATCCAGGTTATCCCACCAAAATCTATGTAGAAGCGATTACTGTAACTACAACATGAATATAAATACCCAGGTTTAATCAAGGAAGTTCAATTGAAACTAGGCATGTCCTTAACTTGGGATCCATCATATTCTAGACACATGCATGCATATAAAGTAAAAGTGTAATTGTAATATTAATAGGACTGAAACATGTTCAATGACCACTTGCCTTCGTTAGCAAACTGCTGCTGCTCAGGAAATTCTTCAAAGCTCGGCTCTTGCGGACCCTCTAACTGCGTATCATCTATCAACGTACACAAGCATATACAAGCAAACAAGTGCAAATAATAAGAAACAGTACACCAATCAATATAAAACAGAACAAAATAATGTAATAAAACTACTGCTCGTGCCGTAAGGATCGTATGAGCACAAGAATCAATGAAAACGGAGTTAAAACGGAGGAATTAGGGCTAAAACAGGATTCCAGGGGCTAATTTGTGATGGTTTTAAATCTAAAAGGGCTCTGACAGAAGAAACCGAGGGCTAGATTGTAAATAAACCCTAGATAGAAGGGTTAGACTACCAAACAGAAAGGTCTGGATGGAGGGTTCTATTTTGGAAAACTATAGGGGCTTAAATAGAAGAAAAAGGACCTAAACACGATTACTTTTGAACTAAGGTGGACTGCGGGTTGATTTCCAGAAATCTTAAGGGCTAAACTGCAAAACTGCCTCGGTTGACCGGTACTCAGATCTGTTGACTCGGGTCTAGTTTAGATTGGGGCCGTTGGATCTTGATCCGACGGTGGGGATGCGGGGGAGGGATCGAACGGCGGCGGGGTGACGCCGGCGGCAGCTCGGACGGCGGCACGCGGCCGAACTTCGCCGGAGAAACGCGATATCACGTTCCCGACCTGGGTTTGGGTCGGATTTTGCCCAGGGGATAGAGCGCGTGAAGTAGAACCCAATTAGGGGGTCGCGAAGGACCACCGGGGGCCGTAGGAGGCGGCCGGCGGCGAGAGGCGGCACGGACACGATGGTGAGGCCGTGCGGGCGCGGGGAAACCAGAGAGGGGAAAAGAAGCAGCGGCCGAGGGTCCTTACCACCACACGGTGCTCCTGGAGGACTTGCTCGGCGGCGGGGAGCGGCCAAACAGCGGCGCGGAGGCGGCACGAGGCGCGGGGCGGCAAAGGCGGCGGTGGGAGCGGGCGCTAGGGTTTTTGGAGGGCGAGTCGGCGGCTGCAGCTAGGGGACTGAGTTGGGGTATGGGCGACGCTTAAATAGGGGCGGCTGCGCTCCTGGGCGTGCGGGCCCGAGGCGGAGAGCGGCCGGGAGGGGCGCCGCGTCCGACCCGGCCTCGAGCCCGAGCCTGGCTCGAGGTCGGGTCGCCCTAGCGGGCAGGCCCCACTGGTCGGGAAAGAGGGAGAGAGAGAGCGGGGCGCGGGGGTGGTAACGGGCTGAGGCGCGTGGCCGGCCCAGGTAGGGGAAAGGAAGCGGGGGAGAGGGAAAAAGGAGAGGGCGCGCGCGGCTGGTGGGCTTAGCGCCGGCTGGTGGGCTGAGCGTCGGCTGGTGGGCCGCGTGCGGGAGAGGAGGGAGAGGGAAAGGAAAGGAGAGGAGAGAAAAGAAATAGGCCACGCGAGAAGACTGGGCTGCACAGTGGAGGAGGAAAAGAGAAAGGGAGAGGGAGAGAGAGGCCATGGGCCGGGCCGTGCAGGGAAGGAAAAGAAGAAGAAGGGAGAGAAAAGAGGAAGATGGGTCGGCCCGAGAAAGAAAGAGAGATAAAGAAAGAAAGGTAAAATTGCAAATTCAAATGCTTTTGAACTTTGAATTCAAATTTAAATCCAAAGAACCACAACCAATGAAACAATGCAAAAGGGCATGAAATGCACATATCCTATTTGTCCCTTATATTTCTTTTTATAGATAAATAAAAATATTTTTAATTCACGATAACCATTCTAAATTCAAAGGATTTAAATTAAATATTGTGAATTCTAAATATCAACTAACCAAGTTTATGTTAAACCTTCAGTTTGAAATTTAGGGTGTTACAACTGGACACGACAAAGCGTGACAGAAGAGGTACGCATCCCTCGGGTTACGGTGCCCAAGATCTTCATGGGCACCTCCTGGTAGCGCAGGTTGTCCTGTAGGTCCAGCGTATCTGGCGCTACCTTTTCATTGGGTGCTCGTAGGCACTTCTTCAGCTGTAAGACGTGGAAGATTTTGTGCACATCTGACATCTCCTCGGGCAATTGGATCTAGTATGCCATGGTTCCTATCCTCTGTAGAACTGGAAAGGGGCCGATGTACCGCGGAGCTAACTTTCCACACACCTGGAACCTCTGTGTACCATGAATCGGAGACACCTTGAGATACACATGATCTCCATCTTTAAAGCTGAGCGTGCGTCTTCTCTTATCTACGTAGCTTTTCTGGCGTGACTGGGCTGCCTTCAGGTTCTCACGGATTTCTGCAACCTTATCTTCCGCCGCCACTATGAAGTCTGGGCTTTCAATATAGCGCTCGCCAACCTCCGACCACATCAATGGAGTCCGGCGCTTCGTTCCATACAGTATTGGCTTGATAGCTGTTGTTGTAGGAAAACTCGGCATATGGCAAACTGCCTTCCCAATCCTTACCATAGGTGAGCACACAGGCTCTCAACATGTCCTCCAGGATTTGGTTGACTCTTTCTGCCTGACCATCCGTCTGAGGGTGATAGGCTGAGCTGAAGTCTAACTTAGTTCCAAGAGCTCTCTGTAGGCTTCTCCAGAACCTCAATGTGAACTGGGTGCCTCGATCCGAGATGATCCTTGATGGTACACCATGCAACTTCACGATCCGATCAATGTATAACTTAGCCAGCTTGTCTCCATCGTAGGTAGTGCGCACGGGTATGAAGTGTGCAACCTTGGTGAGGCGGTCGACCACTACCCACACAGAGTCATGACCATTCTTGGTTCTTGGTAGGCTGGTGATGAAATCCATCCCAACTTCATCCCATTTCCACATGACAATTGGTAACGGCTGAAGTAGGCCACTTGGCTTCTGGTGCTCTGCCTTGATTCTTCGGCACACATCATAGTATGCTACGAATCTTGCAATGTCATGCTTCATGCCATGCCACCAGTAATTTTTCTTCAGGTCTAGATACATCTTAGTGACACCAGGGTGGATAGAGTAAGCTGAGTTGTGGGCCTCATCAAGGATGGTCTACCGGTAATGTCCCTGCTTAGGTACACATAACCGCTTCTGGAACCACAAGACTCCATCTCTGTCCACTCCAAAATTTGGGGCTCTATCTTCACCAGTGAGGGTTTTGATCAGCATTAGCTTCTTATCACTAGGCTGGGCTTTCTTTATCTGGTCATCCAGCACAGGCTGGACACTGATGTTGTAGTTGCATGAATAGGGTACAACACATAGGTTCAACTTCATCATCTCTTCACATAGCTCGGGTGCTTGAGTCACCAAGTGATGACGGTATGCCTTCCTGCTGAGAGCATCTGCTACCACATTAGCTTTACCCGGATGGTAGTGGATTTCTAGGTCATAATCCTTGATTAGCTCCAACCATCTTCATTGCCTTAAGTTGAGATCAGGTTGGGTAAAGATGTATTTGAGACTCTTGTGGTCTGCGAAAATCTCGCACTTGTTCCCGATCAGATAGTGCCTCCAGATCTTCAAAGCATGGACTACTGCAGCTAACTCCAAGTCATGGGTCGGGTAGTTTTTCTCATGTGGCCATAGCTGCTGAGAGGCATATGCTACCACACGTCCTTCTTGCATTATCACACAACCCAAACCTTGTCTTGAAGCATCACAATAAATGGTGAAGCTCTTGTGAATATCCAGTAGGACTAGCACGGGTGTTGTGGTTAGTCTTTCCTTCAACCCACGAAAACTCCGTTCACATGCTTCTGACCATGCAAACTTCTTGTCCTTCTTGAGCAGCTCTGTCATAGGCCTGGCTAACTTGGAGAATTCTGGTATGAACCTCCGATAGTAGCCTGCTAAACCCAAGAAACTCCAAATTTTTGATACAGATGTTGGTTGCTTCCAAGATGATAAAGCTTCATCCTTTCCTGGATCAACTGCTACTCCTTCTGCAGTTAGCACATGCCGAAGGAAACTGACTTTCTGCAGCCAAAACTCACACTTGCTGAACCTGGCATACAACTAATGGCTTCTAAGCTTTTCCAGAACAACTCTCAAATGTTGGGCATGCTCTTCTTCACTACGAGAGTAGACTAGGATGTCATCAAAGAAGACGATGACAAACTTGTCTAACTCCTCCATGAACACCCGGTTCATCAAGTTCATGAAGTATGCAGGGGCATTAGTTAACCCAAAGGACATCACTATGAACTCATACTGGCCGTAGTGAGTCACAAATGCCATCTTGGGTATATCTTCAAATTTGATCCTCACTTGATGATAACTAGACCTCAGATCGATCTTTCAGAAGAATTTGGCTCCCTTCGGCTGGTCGAACAGATCATCGATCCGAGGTAGGGGTACTTGAACTCGATGGTCACTCCATTAAGATCCCGGTAATCAACACAGAGCCTCATGCTCCCATCTTTCTTCTTCACAAATAGCACTGGCGCACCCCAGGGTGACGCACTCGGTCTGATGTAACCCTTCTGTTGTAGTTCATCTAACTGATTCTTTAGCGCCGCTAGCTCTGGTACTGTCATTCTATAAGGCCTCTTCGCGATCGGAGCAATATCTAGAACTAGATCGATGGAGAACTCCACTTCTCTTTCGGGTGACACACCGGGCAACTCTTCTGAGAACACATCAACATACTCCCTGACTACTGGTATTCCATGAGGTGATTCAGCGTTCAGGTGGTTTAACACTGGCTCACATAGGCTAGGCCAGATGTGGCAGGTGACTATCTTCCCTTGATGGTTGGTCACGGTCACTGTCCTTTCTGCACAGCTAGGCTCCCTTTACACTTAGCGAGCTAATCCATTCCAAGGATTACGTCAATCCCATGGGAATTAAGGACCACAAGATTAGCCAGGAACACTACCCCACTTAGATTTAAAGGGATTTTGTTAACTCCTATGTGGCAGTGTATATAACCTCCTGGTGATTTGGTTAATAGGGGCCTCTTAAGGGCTACTGTGGCTATATCATACGTCTTCACAAAATGTGATGATATGAAGGAATGTGAAGCACCTGAGTCAAATAGCACTGAAGCCAAAACTGACTGAACCAAAAACTCACCGAGTAACACTCCTGGTGCGGTGTCAGCATCCTCGGCATAAACGTGGTTCACTGTAGCTTTCCCGAACTGAGGCTTGGCAGGAATTCCACGGCTACCTCCAGCTGGCTGCCTCGGCCCATTGACCGAGTTGGAGAAGACTGACTGAGCTGGCCTGTTGTTGTACGAGCAGCTGGCCATGAAGTGTCCAGGCTCACGACACTTGAAGCGGGTCTTCTGGCTGCTCATCTGACTCGCACCAGACTGTTGTGGACGGTAGGAGCTCTGGGGCTTCATAGACTGTACCTGTTGCTTGAACGTGGTAGCAAGCACTCTGTAGAATGATCCACTCCGAGTTATTTGGCCAGAGTGAGCTGACTGCTGCTGCCTCTAGGTGGAGTGGGCAGACTGCTGAGTCCTTTGTCCAGAGAAAAATGGATGGTGGGTTTTCTGGAACCTTGCGAAAACTACTTCCTGCCTTCAAACTTCCTCTTCCTTTCCTGCATTTCTTCATTTCTGTGCTTCTTTGTTGTGATCGCTATGTTGACCATGTCATTGAAGTTCGCATGCTTAGATGAACCCACAAGGGACTTGATATCGGTGCTAAGACCACGAAAGAAGGCACCCTGCTTCTTTTCATCGGTCTTTACTGCATCGAGCTCATACTGGGATAGCTCGATGAACTTGTGCAGGTACTCTACTACAGACATGTTCCCTTGCTTCAGATGCATAAACACTTCTTGCTTCATCCTCATGAGGCTATCAGGAACGTGATGCCCTTTGAATATAGTGATAAAGTCGTCCCATACCATGTTCCTGGCTGCTTCGACATTATTCTCATGGTAGCTATGCCACCAAGCAAAGGCAGGTCCCTTCAACTATTGTATGGCTAGTAAAAACTTGTCCCGATTATCAGCGTGGACCACATCAAGCTTCATCTCAATTTCCCCACATCAAGCTTCATCTCAATTTCCCTGAGCCAGTCGTCAGCCTCTATTGGGTCCTTTGATCTAGAAAACTTAGGTGGGTTGAGCCTGCTGAAGTCCGTGATCCTGAAGTTGGCTTGTGGTGCGGGCTGACAGGGAACTGGAGCTTCATTGTTGCCTTGACCAATAAGCGCGGCTGCTAGCATCTCAAAGATCCGATTCTGATGGTCCAAGACTGTAGCGTCCTCCACCGCTGCCTCGCGAAGCCTCTTAAGCTCAGCAGAGTTTGCGCTGATGGTGGCAAGCTTGAAGTGCTGGCGGCTACAGGCGCATGCCTGTTCGAAGGAGCTGCTCACCATGATGATGTTGTTTCATCCTGACATCTTCAGCTTGAGGTAGGTGTAGTTAGGGACCACCATGAACTTGGCGTAGTACGAACACCCGAGGATGGCATGGTATAATCCCTTAAAATCCACCACCTCAAAGATCAAGGTCTGAGTGCAGAAGTTGCTATGACCGAACATGATCGGCAGGTCTATGTTCCCAAGGGGGTACGCCCTCATGCCCGGGACGATATCGAGGAAGGCGAAAATGGAGGTGTGAAGCTTGGACCACGAGATGCCCATGGCGTTGAGGGTCTCAACACATAAAATATTGAGGATGCTACCCCATCCATCAGCACCATGGTCAGGCACTTGTTGCCGATGATGGGGTCGACAAGGAGCGGGTAGCTCCCCGATCGGGGAACACTAGGAGGATGGTCGTCTCGATCGAAGGTGATCGGAGTGCTCGACCAACGGAGGAACTTGGGGGTGGCGCTCCTAGCGGCGCAGACCTCCCAGAGTCGGACCTTGTGTTGGCGCTTGGAGCAGTCATCCTCAGGACCTCCGAAGATCATGAGGTAGCCATCCAGCTTGGGGAAGCCGTTCCCGTCCTTGGCCGGCGCCCCCTGATTTTTGGGCTCCTCCTGGTTGCAATCCCCACCCTTGGGCCTGCTAGGCTGGCCCAGCATGAGCTTGAGGATTAGTGCTTGGCTTTTCCAGGAGCTCGCAGTCCTTGAGCTTGTGCCTGACGGGATAGCAGTGATTAGTGCATGGCTTTTCCAGGAGCTGCTCGAAGTGGTCGGGCTTGCCCTGTCGCTTGCCCGCGCAGTCGGCCGCCTCGACCGTGTTAGGTTCGGGGTGACGTCAGTCCTTCTTCTTCCTTTTCTCCTGCCTTGAGGAGGGGCCCTCATTCTGGTCCTCTCGCTTGGCCTTGCCTTTGGCCCGACCATCGGTGAAGACTGCCTCCTTGCCAGAGGCGTGGTTCGTGGCGATGTCAATGAGCTCCCCGGTCGTGCGCGGCTTCCGCCAACCGAGCTTGTGAATGAGGGACTTGCAGGTGGTGTTAGACCCGGGACTATGGGACTGTGTATATAACGTAGTTCATACAGGATTAGGGGATAAGACTTGTCCTTTACCTTATCTGTGTTGTACTCTACTCGTATGTGAAGTAGGACTAGTCGGTACAGAAGGAAATTACTCGAGTTGTACTCGAGTACGATTCCTTGGCTAGAATTGTACTAGGATTCATGTAACCCTGTCCTCCCGGATACATAAGGGCGGGCAGGAACACCAATATAACATCAACATCCAAGGCAATACGAACCACCATATAGGACGTAGGGTATTACGCACATCGCAGCCCGAACCTATCTAAACCTTGTGTTCCTTGCACCTTCGAGTTCCTGATCTCGGCCTCTCCCAACCTAAACTTACCACCTCGGGTATACCCCTCGAAGGGCAGCCGGTAGAACACCGACAGCTAGCACGCCAGGTAGGGGAGCGCATCAAAGATCCCCCGGCGAACTCGATGGCATCGTTCAAGTTCACTAGAGCTGTGCCCCCTCAGGGCATGACTTTTATTTTTGGCTCATGGGTCTACGTCGCAAATGGTGCGGGCAGTTTCCGTTGATTTCCGCAGCGATTTTTCATAGCGACCTTGACGAGTTCGTCGATAATCTCGACAACTTGTCAATCCATGGTTCCCCTACGAGGATCGAGGAGGAGTCTGCTTTCGGCACGACTCCATCTAGCGCTGCAACAACCTTGCTCGAGTTGGACTCATTCCAATCCGAGGACTTGCGTAACCGATCATGACACGGTCTACGCAATTTAGCCACTAATCTTCAGGCTAACAACTCCGAGTCCCTCTCCACATTGGAGATGGACTTAGACTCTTTACTCCAACTCGGAAAGCCTGAAGCCACTGCACGTCGGGGGGCTGCGGGTTGTTTTGGTAACAACGGTCTGATGATCACCTCCACTCCAGAGGGGCGTTTCGTGCATTGGAAGGGCACGAAACTCTCTGATCTACTCGAGGCCAAAGAATAACTTGTGGCACACCTTGAGCCCTTGCCTTTTTAGGAAGGCAGGCCATTAGCCACCGTGGCAGAGCAGTCGACCGAGCTAGTCGAAGCGAGCTCTGATGAGCTCGTCTCACGCTAGGTGCTGATGGCGGAAGAGAGCGAGGATGATGACGACTTGCCCATCATCGAATTCGATGCAATATCTGAAGATGAGGCCACAGCCAACGCCGGCGACGAAAATGACGCTGATCGTGAGGCACGGAGGGCCAGGAATAGAGCTCGCGCAGTTCGGCGAAGGAGGGTCAACGAGCGCATGCGATCTATGCATTGCGAGCTAGACGCCGAATTCGCTGCCGTAAGCGAGCGGGGCTTCAGGACTCCGGTGGCCAACATCGCCAGGGTAAATGCTATACTCGAGCACAGTAATGATCCAAACCTGCATCAAGCACTTCGTTACGTGCAGAGGGCTTGGATTCAGCTTGATCAACAAAACCCAGCGTCCACCGTCTGGGAAGAATGCGTGTCACACCCGATTTATAAAGAACATAAATCGAGCAATCATATATGCGCCAGGATCAAGTCACGCATATATACAACAGAATCATCAAGATATCACAACACATATCACGAATTAATATAAATCATAAATGAATTATTTTATTACAACCTAATCAAGAATCGGTTCAAGAGTTGCGGAAGCGTAAAATGAAGTACATGAAGAGCTGGGCGCCACAGGGACGTCGACTGGGAGACAAACGCCTAGAAGTCATCGAAGCCGCTGACGTAGTCCTCCACGTTGCCGGGCACTGAGCCGCAGTCGAAGATATCCGAAATAGAACAGAAGAGTAGAGAGGCAAGTGTGAGTACAAACTCGTACTCAACAAGTATAACACAAACTATGAGGCTCTAAGGTTGGCTGACACAACTGCATTAGCTTTTAGGCTTAGCAAAATTTTATTAAAGCTAATTACTACAGGTGGATGAATTACCATGAACCCAAATTGCATAAGAAATTAATCAAGTTAATTAAGAACTACTGAGAACCACCCAAACCAAAACCACCCGGGGAATCTCCCTAATCAAAGGTTGATAACCCCACTAATCAAAAGGAGGATCTGGGCCGCTCATGACTGTGAGCAAAGCTGATATATCAGTTTTACACTCTCGAGAGGTTGCACAACTTTACCCACAAGTCGTGAGCTACGCTAGTTGTTCATCTCACTTCCTTAGGTGAGATGGCTAGCAAGCACACTACGAGACCGTTACAAAGGATCACGTTGGTAAGGTGTAACCGCTAAGGATTCTGGATCAGCGACGATGGGGCCCACCTCCGGGGGTACAAGACACACAGCACAGACCAAGCCGGAGGAGCAAGGACCATTGAAGCTTACCACCCCTTTTTCCCACGCAGGTAAGTTACTCCCGAACCAACACAACCTAATTAGTAAGTCAAGACCGTCCCATTCCAGTCTTGTGGTTGCGCGGTTGTCCCAGGTTGTCGCTCTATGAACCGGTCATTATGGAGAGTGGCCAACCAAGCACTAAGCACCGTGCTGGCCCCCTAAACCATGTTTCTAACAAAAACATCTTTTAAGGATGCACGAACCACTCAACTACACAGCACAGAGGGTCAGCTCCAGAATTAAGTTGCATAAGACCATTAATCAAATTAATTACAAAGGACCCAGATATGTTATAGCGCAGCAACCTAGCACAACTAACCAAAATGCAACCCAAAGGATATATATAAAGGTTAAATAAGTGGCTAGGAAAGTCCTTATAGGCATACAGTATTAAAATGCAGTATGAAATTGTATTTAAAAGTGATAGGAGGTTCATGTTATACTTGCCTTCCTCGTACTCTCCCGGCTGCTGCTCGAACTGTTCGGAAGATGGCTGCTCCTGGTACTGCTCCAAAGGCTCGGCGTCTACCCACGATCATCACGCATGGTCCACACATACACATATACACAATAAAAGCATCTATAAGAAAACAATACACCAAAACAATAGAACAGCATGCAAAACTAGACTAGAACTATTCTACGCGTTACAATGATCGCGAGAGCGCAAAAACCATCTAAAACGGAGCTAAGACGCGAAATCTAGGGCTAAAACAAGGTCCAGGGGCTTTTCTGTAAAAAAAGGAACTCCAGGGGGTTTTATGCAAAAACTGAGGGCTAAAACCTAATTAAAGGGTAAACACAGGGGCTAGACTGCAAAAACTACAGAGCTAGGACTGATAAACAATTTCCAGGAAGCTCAGGGGGTTAAAAGGGAGGAAAAGGACCTATTTGTAAATATTTACAGGCTACAGAAAGGATGGCGGGTTGATAC
The DNA here is from genome assembly GCF_002211085.1 of Panicum hallii. Taxonomy (NCBI): domain Eukaryota; kingdom Viridiplantae; phylum Streptophyta; class Magnoliopsida; order Poales; family Poaceae; genus Panicum; species Panicum hallii. The sequence goes on along the minus strand of NC_038050.1, from coordinate 43,954,313 downwards.
ATCAAAAGAACAGGGGCTCTTTAGCAAAACAGCTGGCCGAAGGGGTATGCTTTAATCTGGGCCGTTGGATCTAAAGCAGGCGGCTGAGATCTAACGCCGATCGGGATCTAATCCGATCCGTCGGTTTGAAATCGTGCGGCGCGGGTCAGATACCGGTCTGGATCTTATCCAGACCGTTATCCTCGGATCGAACGGCTGAGAGTACTCCGGCGGCTCCGGCGGCGGCGGGACTACGGGCGCGGCGGAGAGCTCGCCGGCGCCACGCGATGGAGCGATTCCGCGGGCGATGGACGACGAGATCCGGTCGGGTAGAGAGAGGAGGACACAGGGAAACGATTTGAGGGGTTCGGGGGCGGCAATGCTGGCCGTAGCGGCCGAGCGACGGCGGCGAGTGGCTCGGGGACGCCGGCGAGCGCGCACGGCCGCGGAGAGGCGAGACCGAGGGGAAAGGGAGGCGGGAGAGGGTCCTTACCCCACCGGGGCAAATCCACGGTGCTTGGGCGACGGCGGAAGGCGGCGAGGAGCCGGCGCAGCGGCGACCCGAGGCTTGCGGCGACGGCGGTGCTCGGGGCTAGGGTTTGCGCGAACGGGGCACGACAGCGGCTTAGGGGAAACCCTAGAGAGGCGGCGGGGCTTTATAGGGCGGCCATGCGGCGTCCTGGCGAGCGGGCCCGAGTCGGAGGCGGACACGGCGGTGCGGTCGAGCTCGGACTCGAGCTCGAGTCCGGCTCGGTCGCGAGGACAGGGATGCCCCTGACGGGTGGGGTCGCCCTGTCAGCGGCCGCGAGGGAGAGAGCGGGGAGGTAAGGGCCGCGCGGTGGGCTGGGCCGAGCGAGCGGCAGCGAGCGGCCCAGGGGAAGCTGGCGCGCGTGCGGGTTGGGCTGCCTTCTTTTATTCTTTTTCCTTTTCTTCTTTTTTTTCTAACTCACTAATTCAAACAATTCTAATTGAATTCAAATACAATTTGAATTCAAACCTATACACTCAACACAAATAAAACAATGTTGTAGCATGAATGCACAAACAAGTTGTTCCTAAAATAAATTTTATTTTCTTGTGTTATAAAATTGCTTTAAATGCCACAAAATTGAAGAAAAACCCCGGAAATTTTATTTGAGCCAAAATAAATTCATTACAATTAGGGAAAATTACATTAGAGTGTTACAAACCTACCCCCCTTACAGGAATCTTGTCCCGAGATTCTGATAGGCTAGCTAGCAAAAAGATCGGGATACGACTTTCTCAGATCATCTTCTCGCTCCCAAGTAGCCTCATCCTCCGTATGATGACTCCACTGAACGCGGCACATCTTGATCTTCTTGTTTCTGGTAACTCTCTTGGACGTCTCCAGAATCTTCACCGGATGCTCGACGTAGGTCAGATCCTCCTGCACATCCAACCCTTCTATCGGTGCTTGCTCTTCTGGCACCCTCAAGCACTTCTTTAGCTGAGACACGTGAAACACATCGTGCACTCCTGAGAGATTGAGAGGCAACTCCAAACGATATGCCACCTCACCTTTCCATTCCAACACCTTGAACGGACCAATGTATCGAGGGGCTAGCTTCCCTCTCACATTAAACCTGCGGATCCCTCTCATCGGCAAGACCTTCAGGTACACATGATCACCTACTGCAAAGGTCAGATCTCGACGATGAACATCCGCGTAGCTCTTCTGACGAGTCTGAGCGACCCTCAGGTTCTCTCGCACCTGCTGTACTAGCTGTTCTGCCTCTTCAACAATATCCGGACCGAACACCTGCGTCTCGCCAATCTGATCCCAATACAGCGGAGTCCTGCACTTGCGACCGTACAAGGCCTCGAAAGGGGATTTCTTCAGACTGGCCTGATAGCTGTTGTTATAAGAAAACTCTGCATACGGCAGGCATTTATCCCAGCTGGTACCATACTGAATAGCACAGGCTCGAAGCATATCCTCCAACACTTGGTTGGTTCTCTCTGTCTGCCCATCTGTCTGAGGATGATAAGCAGTACTGAAGCGCAGCTTCGTATCCAACGAATCATGCAACTGCTCCCAGAACCGTGAAGTGAACTGAGATCCTCGATCAGATATAATCTTCTTTGGAACCCCATGCAGACAGACAATCCGGGAGATGTAAAACTCTGCAAGTCTAGCACCGGAGTAAGTAGTGTTCACCGGAATAAAGTGAGCAACCTTCGTCAACCGATCCACTACTACCCATATGGAGTTGTACCCTTTCTGAGTACGAGGCAAGCCAACGATGAAATCCATAGTGATCTCCTCCCATTTCCACTCTGGAATCTTCAACGGCTGCAATAACCCTGCTGGCCTCTGATGCTCGGCCTTGACATGCTGACAAGTGTCGCAGATAGCCACGTACTCCGCAACGGAACGTTTCATTCCATACCACCAGAATCGTTCCTTGAGATCATAATACATCTTTGTGCTGGCAGGATGAATAGAATACGCCGTATCATGAGCCTCACTCAGAATTAACTTCCTGAGATCTGCTACATCCGGCACACATATACGACCCTTGTACCACAAGGTACCCTGATCATCCTCTCTGAAATGAGGAGCTTTGCCAATCTTGAGCAACCCACGAATCTCCTGCAGCTTCTTATCTTCCTTCTGATGCTGCCTGATCTCTGCCTCTAATGTAGGTTCTGCCTCGAATGATGTACCCGAGGTGTGATGCAAGAAACCCAGACTCAACTGCTCAAACTCCTCACATAACTCCTAAGGCATCTGAAAAGCCATGGCCATGTTAACATAGCTCTTCCTGCTCAGAGCATCTGCCACAACATTAGCCTTGCCCGGATGATAGTGAATCTCCAGGTCATAATCCTTGACCAACTCTAGCCATCTTCTCTGCCGCATGTTCAGCTCACTCTGAGTGAAAATATACTTGAGGCTCTTGTGATCGGTGTAAATATCACACCTCTGCCCAAACAAGTAATGCCTCCATATCTTCAGAGCATGCACAACTGCAGCTAACTCCAGATCATGAGTGGGATAATTCAGCTCGTGCCGGCGCAACTGCCGCGAAGCATAAGCTATAACTCTGCCTTCCTGCATCAGAACACAACCAAGACCATCCCTCGAAGCATCACAATACACTGTGAACCTCTTGCTCTGGTCTGGCAGAGTAAGGACTGGCGCCGTAGTCAACCTCTTCTTCAGCTCCTCGAAGGCATTCTGACGCTCATCAGTCCAAGAGAAATCCACACCCTTCTCTAGCAAGGAAGTCAAAGGCTTCGCAATCTTGGAGAAATTCTCAATAAACCTTCGATAATAACCTACTAAGCCCAGAAAAGAGAGGACTTCCTTCACTTCCTGCGGTACAACCCAGTCAAGCACATCCTTCACCTTCCCGGGGTCCATAGCAATACCTCCCTTGGAGATAACATGACCGTGGAATGGAACCTCGTCAATCCAGAACTCGCACTTGCTGAGCTTGGCATACAGCTTGTGCTCTCTGAGCCTCTGCAACACAAGCCTCAGATGCTTCTCATGCTCTGCTTCTGACTTAGAATATATCAGGATATCATCAACGAATATCACCACAAAGGTGTCTAGATAATCCATGAAAACCTTGTTCATCAGATGCATGAAGAAAGCCGGAGCATTGGTCAAGCCAAAGGACATGACCATATACTCGTATAGCCCATACTTGCAGGTGAATGCCGTCTTCGGAATGTCCTCGGAACGGATCTTCAGCTGATGATAACCCGAACGCAGATCGATCTTCGAGAACACACAAGCACCCTGGAGCTGATCAAAAAGATCCTCAATACGCGGCAATGGATGCTTGTTCTTGATGGTGACTGCATTCAGATCCCGATAATCGATGCACATCCTCTTCGCGCCATCCTTCTTCTCTACAAGCAATACAGGAAAAGCCCAAGGAGAGAAACTGCGACGGATATAACCCTTAGCTAGCAACTCGTCGACAGTCTTCTTAACCTCCTCATGCTCGACAGGTGCCATACGATAGGGCCGCTTAGCAATAGGAGCTGTGCCAGGCAAGAGATCAATAGAAAACTCAATGTCGCGATCAGGCGGCATACCTGGCAAATCATTCGGAAAGACATCCGGGAATTCAGACACCACGCGAATACCATCCGTGGGTCCAGCCTCCATCTGATGAAGAAATCCAGAAGGCTCTGTGGCACCAACAGTAACCTCCTGACCATCCGGTGCTGACAGAAGAACCGTCCTCTGAGCACAATCTATCCGGACTTCCCACTTAGCAAGAGTCTCCATCCCGAGGATCACATCATTGCCCTTGGTGTCTAGCACCATCAGATTTGCACTGAAATCTACCCCCCTTATGGCCACACTGACTCTGGGACAGAAGACATGAGACCGCAACTGCCCTCCCGGTGAAGATACTAACATGCATCTCTTTAATGTGCTAGTATGAATACCATGATGCTCAACAAAAGACTGGGTAGCACCAGTATCAAAAAGAACTGTAGCAGGATGGGCATTAACCATGAACGTACCAATGACCACGTTGGGAGCCTCGGCCGCTGACTCGGCCGTTACGTGGTTCACCCTGCCCTGAGCTAGGGCCTTGGGCGGTGCTGCACGCCCCTGCTGTCCTGCCTACGCCTTCCGAGGGCAGACGTTGGCGTAGTGCCCCGGCTCGCTGCAGTGGAACCACACTCACGGAAATGCAGCGGCCTGCTGCCCGGCAGGAGGAGTAGGCACTCCCTGCCTCGGAGCTGGTGGAGCCGGAGGCACTGGAAGCCTCTGACCCTGTCCTGCCTGCTGCGGGGGATGAGGAGGAAGCTGCTGCCGCTGCTGGTACTGCTAGGGCGGCCTCTGCTGCTGCTGCTGCGGATGGTGATAGCGGGGACGAGTTTTGCTGCCCGAAGAGGATGGAGCCATCTTCCTCTTCTTATCCTCAATCTCCCGGCGCTTACGCTCGGTGTGGAGGGCAGCATCAACCAGCTGGTTGAAGTTGTCGAAACGGTGGTTCAGCAGCGCATACTGGATGTGATCATCCAGTCCCTCCTTGAAGTACTCCTGCTTGTCGCTATCACGAGCGACGTCAGCAGGGGCGTAGCGGGCAAGCTGAAGGAAACGGTCACGGTACTCCGTCACCATTATCGATCCCTGAAATGACAACCACAGATAACAAGGATAGAAATCGCTCAATATGTCAGGCTTACGAAAGGAGATTAAGGATAGGTCGAAGCTCAAAAGAAATTGCCGGGAATCCCATTTAATTTTACCTGCTTAAGGGCACGGAACTCCTTCTGCTTCATCTTCATAATGCCCTCAGGAATGTGATGGATCCTGAAGCGCTCACGGAACTAGACCCAGGTGAGAGAGTCGCGGTCCTGAGCCGGGTAGGACTCCCACCAGTCAAGAGCGGAGCCTCGCAGCTGCCCTGCTGCGTACAGAACCCGCTCTCGGTCGTCGCACTGCGCAACAACCAACTGGCGCTCCACCGAACGAAGCCAGTCGTCTGCCTGGAGTGGGTCCGTGGCATGAGAGAAGGTCGGAGGATGGCCTCTCAGGAAATCCGCACGCCGATCACGGGGCTAAGGCGGCGGTGGAGGCGGTGGCTGAGCGTGGATATGCTGCAGAGCCTGAACGGTGTTGTTCAGGGTCGCCATCATCTGCATCTGGAGCTGGAAGAACTGCTCCGGGGTCAGTGGTGGCGGCATCGGCAGCGGCTGACCAGTACTCTAGTTGTTCTGCTCCTGCTGGTCAGAACCGGAACCGGTGCGCCTGGTGTTCACCATCTGATTGCAACCAACGAAATTTATGAGAAAGAAATATTGTGCAGCTGCGGAAATGAAATTTCGGTAGGATATAACAGAGAGAAAGGAATATAGGTTTTACCCCCAACATTCTAACTCAATTTTATTATTTTTGGTTCAAGTTGCGTTAGGGTCATTTTGCATGAACAAGTTTAACTACTAAACTATGCAATCAACCAAAAATCCAAATCATACAGTTGCACAATAACAAACATTCAATATTCACAACTTAGTCGAGTTTATCACACCACTCGACTAACACACTCATTCTAGCGTATTTCCATCGGGACAACCTAAACTTTTAGCTTATAAGGTTAGGAGACTCAGGCCAACGTCTACGGAAAACTCAAACTATTTCTCAGAAAAGACAGGGAAGATAGCAAATCAAGGGGCTTAGGACTCAAGGAATAGAGACAGGAAATGATGTTAGAAGATTTGTGGAAGCAAGGCAAGAGAAAAGAAGTCCTATACTCATCGAGATCTATCTAGGCTTCGTCCTACAGTCGATATAGCTCTGATACCAATCCTGTCACACCAGATTTATAAAGAACATAAATCGAGCAATTATATATGCGCCAGGATCAAGTCACGCATATATACAACAGAATCATCAAGATATCACAACACATATCACGAATTAATATAAATCGTAAATGAATTATTTTATTACAACCGAATCAAGAATCGGTTCAAGAGTTGCGGAAGTGTAAAATGAAGTACATGAAGAGCTGGGCGCCACAGGGACGTCGACTGGGAGACAAACGCCTAGAAGTCGTCGAAGCCGCTGACGTAGTCCTCCACGTTGCCGGGCACTGAGCAGCAGTCGAAGGTATCCGAAATAGAACAGAAGAGTAGAGAGGCAAGTGTGAGTACAAACTCATACTCAACAAGTATAACACAAACTATGAGGCTCTAAGGTTGGCTGACTCAACTGCATTAGCTTTTAGGCTTAGCAAAATTTTATTAAAGCTAATTACTACCGGTGGATGAATTACCATGAACCCAAATTGCATAAGAAATTATCAAGTTAATTAAGAACTACTGAGAACCACCCAAACCAAAACCACCTGGGGAATCTCCCTAATCAAAGGCTGATAACCCCACTAATCAAAAGGAGGATCTGGGCCGCTCATGACTGTGAGCAAAGCTGATATATCAGTTTTACACTCTCGAGAGGTTGCACAACTTTACCCACAAGTCGTGAGCTACGCTAGTTGTTCATCTCACTTCCTTAGGTGAGATGGCTAGCAAGCACACTACGAGACCGTTACAAAGGATCACGTTGGTAAGGTGTAACCGCTAAGGATTCTGGATCAGCGACGATGGGGCCCACCTCCGGGGGTACAAGACACACAGCACAGACCAAGCCGGAGGAGCAGGGACCATTGAAGCATACCACCCCTTTTGCCCATGCAGGTAAGTTACTCCCGAACCAACACAACCTAATTAGTAAGTCAAGACCGTCCCATTCCAGTCTTGTGGTTGCGCGGTTGTCCCAGGTTATCGCTCTATAAACCGGTCCTTATGGAGAGTGGCCAACCAAGCACTAAGCACCGTGCTGGCCCCCTAAACCATGTTTCTAACAAAAACATCTTTTAAGGACGCACGAACCACTCAAGCACACAGCACAGAGGGTCGGCTCCAGAATTAAGTTGCATAAGACCATTAATCAAATTAATTACAAAGGATCCAGATATGTTATAGCGCAGCAACCTAGCACAACTAACCAAAATGCAACCCAAAGGATATATATAAAAGTTAAATAAGTGTCACACCCGATTTATAGGAACATAAATCGAGCAATCATATATGCGCCAGGATCAAGTCACGCATATACACAACAGATTATCAAGATATCACAACACATGTCACGAGTAAATGTGTATAAATTATAAAATGAATACCTTTATTACAACTGAATCAAGGATCAGTTCAAGGAATGCGGAAGCGTAAAATAAATACATGAAGAGTGGGGCACCACAGGGACGTCGACTGGGAGACAAACACCTAGAATTCGTCGAAGCCGCTGACGTAGTCCTCCACGTTGCCGGGCACTGAGCAGCAGTCGAAAATATCCGGAATAGAACAGAGAGTAGAGAGGCAAGTGTGAGTACACAACTTGTACTCAACAAGTATAACACAAACTATGAGGCTCTAGGCTGGCTGACTCAACTGCATTACCTTTTAATCTTGGCAAATTTTATTAAAACTATTTACTATAAGTGGATGAATTACCATAAACCCATATTGCATAAGAAATTAATCAATATTAGTTAAGAACTACTGAGAAACCAACCAAACCAAAACCACCCGGGGAAATCTCCCTAATCAAAGGTTGATAACCCCACTAATCAGACGGAGGATTTGGGCCGCTCATGACTGTGAGCACAGCTGATATATCAGTTTTACACTCTCGAGAGGTTGCACAACTTTACCCACAAGTCGTGAGCTACGCTAGTTGTTCATCTCACTTCCTTAGGTGAGATGGCTAGCAAGCACACTACGAGACCGTTACAAAGGATCACGTTGGTAAGGTGTAACCGCTAAGGATTCTGGATCAGCGACGATGGGGCCCACCTCCGGGGGTACAAGACACACAGCACAGACCAAGCCGGAGGAGCAGGGACCATTGAAGCTTACCACCCCTCTTGCCCACGCAGGTAAGTTACTCCCGAACCAAAATGACCTAATTAATAAGTCAAGACCGTCCCATTCCAGTCTTGTGGTTGCGCGGTTATCCCAGGTTGTCGCTCTATGAACCGGTCCTTATGGAGAGTGGCCAACCAAGCACTAAGCACCGTGCTGGCCCCCTAGACCAAGTTTCTAACAAAACATCTTTTACGGAGACGTGAGCCACTCAAGCACACAGCACAGAGGGCCATGCTTAGGATTAAGTTGCATAAGACCATTAATCAAATTTAATTAAAAAGGACCAAGTTTGTTATAGCGCAGCAACCTAGCGCAACTAACAAAAATGCAACCCAAGGATATATGTAAAAGATATAAAGTGGCTAGGAAAGTCCTTATAGTCATACAGTATTAAATGCAGTATGAAATTGTATTTAAAAGTGGTAGGATGTTCATGTTATACTTGCCTTCCTCGAAACCCTCCTGCTGCTGCTCAAACTACTCAGAAGATGGCGGCTCCTGGTACTGGTCCAAAGGCTCCGCGTCTACTCACGATCAACAAGCATGGTCCAAACATACACACATGCACAAATAATAGCAAAGTATAAGAAACAGTACAACATTACATAGAAACAGCACACAAAACTATTCTAAAGCTATTCTACGCGTTACAACAATCGCGTGGATATGAAGAACACCTAAAACGGAGCTAAAACGCGAAAACTACGCTTAAAACAAGGTCTAGGGACCTATTTGCGAGAAAAACAGAACTTCCAGGGGGGTTCTGTGCGAAAACCAGGGACCTAAACGTAATTAAAGGATAGACTTGGGGTCTAACGCGCTAAAGCTCACGGCAAGGATGGTGGGCACTAAAACCTGAAAGCGCAGGGGTCTAAACGAATAAAACTGGACTTAACTGCAAATACTTTTGAACTACACGGAAGCGCGGGTTGATTCCCGGAAAACCCGAGGGCTCTTTAGCAAAAGAAGCGGGCTGAAGCGGTATCTTCTGTTCTGGGCCCTTGGATCGTCATCTAACGGCTCAGATTAGATCTGTTACGCGAAGGGGTATCTACGCGCAACGGCCGTCGGATCTCAATCCGACGCTCCAGACTCTCCCTTAGCGCGGATCTAATGCCTCCCGCTGGATCGGAGATGGACGGCCCAGATTTAATCGCAGGGGCGAACTGGTATGGGCAACGCTCGGCCGCTGGATCGTGATTGGAGGACTCTGAATGAAGGGGTACACGGTTCTGTTCTGATCCGTTGATCGTGGATCGGACGGCCAGGACCAAAGGGGAAAGGGAAACAGGGGCCTGTGGCGGCGATTGCTTGCCGGAGCACGGTCTCCGCGGCGGCGCCTCACCGGAGATGGCCCATCTCGGCCATCTGGGCCTCATCCAGCACGAGATCAGGCTCTGGGGAAAGCTTGCAGCTTGCGCAACTCATCCGAGCAGTTGGCCCGAGCCTACAGCGGCTGGAAAGGCCCGCTCGGCGGTGGAAGCGGCTCGGTGCGGCGGCGGCCACGGGTGGACGGCGGTCCGGTCGCTGAGGGAGGCTAGAGACCACGACAGCCAGTGCAAAAAGGGCCTGGGAACGCTGGGGTGCTCACCGAGGGGGGAAGAAAAGACCGGAGGCGGGTCGGGGCCGATGGACCTCTGCGGAGCAGGGCGCCTCCGCTGAGCTTCAAAAGGGCGGCGGCGGCTAGTGCTTGCGGCGCTTCGGTGTTTGGGCTCCAGGGCGTGCGGGGGGATCACTTAAGGGCAACAGGTAAACTCTGGCGTGCGTGCCCGAGCTGGCGCAAGAATCCCGGTGGGGATCGTTGCACGCGGGGAAATCGGATCAGGCGCAACTACCCCGCGCGGCTTTGGCTCGGCGGCGAAGCTTCTGGAAAGGGTGGGCTCGGTCGCGGGCCGGGGTGCGGCGCGGGTGCGAGGCAGAGAGGCGGGCCCAGGTTGCCAAGGTGCGGCCGGCGGGGCAGGGGTCAGAGGAACAGAGGGCAGCGCGAGGAGGAAGGGGAAAGGACTGACGTGTGGGCCCTGGGTGGCAGCGAGGGGAAGAGAGAAGGGACGCTCGGGCTAAGAGAAAGGAATGGGCCGGCCGTGGAGAGGAAAGAGAGAGGGAGAAAAAAGGGGTGGGCCGGCGTGGCCCATGCGGGAGTGAGGAGGGGAAAGGGCCCGAGAGAGAGAGAGAGAGAGGGAGAGGGGAGTGGGCCGGGCTGAGAGGGTTTGGGCTGGTTTCTTTCCCTCTTCTTTTCCTTTTTCCTTTTCCACCCTCAAACCATTCAAACCATTCCATTTGAATTCAAATTTATTTGAATTCAAACCCAACACAAATAAAACAATGCACCAGCATGAATGCACAAGCAAGCTGACCCTATAATAGATTTTTATTTCCTTGCGTTATAAAATTACTTTAAATGCGAGATAAATTAGAGAAAACCCTGGAAATTTTATTTAAGCCCAAATAAATTCCTTAAAATTTGGGAAAATTACATTAGGGTGTTACAAACCTACCCCCCTTACAGGAATCTCGTCCTGAGATTCTGATAGGCTAGCTAGAAAAGAGATCGGGATATGTCTTCTTCAGCTCATCTTCTCGCTCCCAAGTAGCCTCATCCTCCGTATGATGGCTCCACTGAACCCGGCACATCTTGGTCTTCTTGTTCGGGGTAACTCTCTCGGATGTCTCCAAAATTTTCACCGGATGCTCGGTGTAGGTCAGATCCTCCTGCACATCCAACCCTTCTATTGGTGCTTGTTCTTCTGGCACCCTCAAGCACTTCTTCAGTTGAGACACGTGGAACACATCGTGCACTCCTGAGAGACTGGGAGGCAACTCCAAACGATATGCCACCTCACCTTTTCGTTCCAGCACCTTGAACGGACCAATGTATCGAGGGGCTAGCATCCCTCTTACATTAAACCTGCGGATTCCTCTCATCGGCGAGACCTTCAGGTACACATGGTCACCCACTGCAAAGGTCAGATCTCGACGACGCACATCCGCGTAGCTCTTCTGACGAGTCTGAGCGACCCTCAGGTTCTCGCGCACCTGCTGTGCCAGCTGCTCTGCCTCTTCAACAATATCTGGACCAAATACCTGCCTCTCGCCAATTTGATCCCAATACAGCGGAGTCCTGCACTTCCGAACATACAGGGCCTCGAAAGGAGATTTCTTCAGACTGGCCTGATAACTGTTGTTATACGAAAACTCTGCATATGGCAGGCATTTATCCCAGCTGGTACCATACTGAATAGCGCAGGCTCGAAACATATCCTCCAACACTTGGTTGGTTCTTTCTGTCTGCCCATCTGTCTGAGGATGATAAGCAGTACTGAAACGCAGCTTCGTATCCAACGAATCATGCAACTGCTCCCAGAACCGCGACGTGAACTGAGATCCTCGGTCAGATATGATCTTCTTAGGAACCCCATGCAGACAGACGATCCTGGAGATGTGCAACTCTGCGAGTCTAGCGCCGGAGTAAGTAGTGTTCACCGGAATAAAATGAGCAACCTTCGTCAACCGGTCCACTACTACCCATATGGAGTTGTACCCTTTCTGAGTACGAGGCAATCCCACAATGAAGTCCATAGTGATTTCCTCCCATTTCCACTCTGGAATCTTCAACGGCTGCAATAGACCTGCCGGCCTCTGATGCTCTACCTTGACACGCTGACAAGTGTCACAGATAGCCACGTACTCCGCAATGGAACGCTTCATTCCATACCACCAGAATCGTCCCTTCAGATCGTAATACATCTTCGTGCTGCCCGGATGAATGGAATATGCTGTATCATGAGCCTCACTCAAGATCAACTTCCTGAGATCATTCACATTCGGCACACATATATGACCCTTGTACCACGAGGTACCCTGATCATCCTCTCTGAAATGCGATGCCTTGCCAACCTTGAGCAACTCGCGGATCTCCTGCAGCTTCTTATCATCCTTCTGATGCTGCCTGATCTCCGCCTCTAGAGTGGGTTCTGCCTCGAATGATGTACCCGAGGTATGATGCAAGAAACCCAGACTCAACTGCTCAAACTCCTCACATAACTCCTGAGGCATCTGAAAAGCCGCGGCCATGTTAACATAGCTCTTCCTGCTCAGAGCATCGGCCACAACATTAGCCTTGCCCGGATGATAGTGAATCTCTAGGTCGTAATCCTTGACCAACTCTAGCCATCGTCTCTGCCGCATATTCAGCTCACTCTGAGTGAAAATATACTTGAGGCTCTTGTGATCGGTGTAAATATCACACCTCTGCCCAAACAAGTAATGCCTCCACATCTTCAGAGCATGCACAACTGCAGCTAACTCCAGATCATGAGTGGGATAATTCAGCTCGTGCCGGCGCAGCTACCGCGAAGCATAAGCTATTACTCTGCCTTCCTGCATCAGAACACAACCAAGACCATCCCTCGAAGCATCACAATACACTGTGAACCTCTTGCTCTGGTCTGGCAGAGTAAGGACTGGCGCCGTAGTCAACCTCTTCTTCAGCTCCTCGAAGGCCTTCTGACGCTCATCAGTCCAACAGAAATCCACACCCTTCTCTAGCAAGGAAGTCAAAGGCTTCGCAATCTTGGAGAAATTCTCAATGAACCTCCGATAATATCCTGCTAAGCCCAAGAAAGAGCGGACTTCCTTCACCGTCTGCGGTACAACCCAGTCAAGCACATCCTTCACCTTCCCGGGGTCCACAGCAATACCTCCCTTAGAGATCACATGACCGAGGAATGGGACCTCGTCAATCCAGAACTCGCACTTGCTGAGCTTGGCATACAGCTTGTGCTCTCTGAGCCTCTGCAACACAAGCCTCAGATGCTTTTCATGCTCTGCTTCTGACTTGGAATATATCAGGATATCATCAATGAATATCACCACAAAGGTGTCCAGATAATCCATGAAAACCTTGTTCATCAGATGCATGAAGACAGCCGGAGCATTGGTCAAGCCAAAGGACATGACCGTATACTCGTATAGCCCATACTTGCAGGTGAATGCCGTCTTCGGGATATCCTCGGGACGAATCTTCAGCTGATGATAACCCGAACGCAGATCGATCTTCGAGAAAACACAAGCACCCTAAAGATGATCGAAAAGATCCTCAATACGGGGCAATGGACGCACATTCTCTTCGCGCCATCCTTCTTCTCTACGAGCAATACAGGAAAAGCCCAAGGAGAGAAACTGCGACGGATATAACCCTTGGCTAGCAACTCGTCAATGGTCTTCTTAACTTCCTCATGCTCAACGGGAGCCATACGATAGGGCCGCTTAGCAATAGGAGCTGTGCCATGCAAGAACTAACAAAAATGCAACCCAAGGATATATGTAAAAGATATAAAGTGGCTAGGAAAGTCCTTATAGGCATACAGTATTAAAATGCAGTATGAAATTGTATTTAAAAGTGATAGGAGGTTCATGTTATACTTGCCTTCCTCGTACTCTCCTGGTTGCTGCTTGAACTGTTCGGAAGATGGCTACTCCTGGTACTGCTCCAAAGGCTCGGCGTCTACCCACGATCATCACGCATGGTCCACACATACACATATACACAATAAAAGCATCTATTAGAAAACAATACACCAAAACAATAGAACAGCATGCAAAACTAGACTAGAACTATTCTACGCGTTACAACGATCGCGAGAGCGCAAAAACCATCTAAAACGGAGCTAAGACGCGAAATCTAGGGCTAAAACAAGGTCCAGGGGCTTTTCTGTAAAAAAAACAGGAACTCCAGGGGGTTTTATGCAAAAACTGAGGGCTAAAACCTAATTAAAGGGTAAACAGAGGGGCTAGACTACAAAAACTACAGAGCTAGGGCTGATAAACAATTTCCAGGAAGCTCAGGGGGTTAAAAGGGAGGAAAAGGACCTATTTGTAAATATTTACAGGCTACAGAAAGGATGGCGGGTTGATACATCAAAAGAACAGGGGCTCTTTAGCAAAACGGCTGGCGAAGGGGTATGCTTTAATCTGGGCCGTTGGATCTAAAGCAGGCGGCTGAGATCTAACGCCGATGGGGTTCTAATCCGATCCGTCGGTTTGAAATCGTGCGGCGCAGGTCAGATACCGGTCTGGATCTTATCCAGACCGTTATCCTCGGATCGAACGGCTGAGAGTACTCCGGCGGCTCCGGCGGGGCGGGACTACGGGCGCGGCGGAGAGCTCGCTGGTGCCACGCGATGGAGCAATTCCGCGGGCGATGGACGACGAGATCCGGTCGGTGAGAGAAAGGAGGACACAGGGAAACGATTTGAGGGGTTCGGGGGCGGCAATGCTGGCCGTAGCGGCCGAGCGACGGCGGCGAGTGGCTCGGGGACGCCGGCGAGCGTGCGCGGCCGCGGAGAGGCGAGACCGAGGGGAAAGGGAGGCGGGAGAGGGTCCTTACCCCACCGGGGCAAACCCACGGTGCTTGGGCGACGGCGGAAGGCGGCGAGGAGCCGGCGCGGTGGCGACCCGAGGCTTGCGGCGGCGGCGGTGCTCGGGGCTAGGGTTTGCGCGAACGGGGCACGACGGCGGCTTAGGGGAAACCCTAGAGAGGCAGCGGGGCTTTATAGGGCGGCCACGCGGCGTCCGGGCGAGCGGTCCCAAGGCGGAGGCGGACACGGCGGTGCGGTCGAGCTCGGACTCGAGCTCGAGTCCGGCTCGGTCGCGAGGAAAGGGATGCCCCTGACGGGTGGGGTCGCCCTGTTAGCGGCCGCGAGGGAGAGAGCGGGGAGGTAAGGGCCGCGCGGTGGGCTGGGCCGAGCGAGCGGCCCAGGGGAAGCTGGCGCGCGTGCGGGTTGGGCTGCCTTCTTTTATTCTTTTTCCTTTTCTTCTTTTTTTTCTAACTCACTAATTCAAACAATTCTAATTGAATTCAAATACAATTTGAATTCAAACCTATACACTCAACACAAATAAAACAATGCTGTAGCATGAATGCACAAACAAGTTGTTCCTAAAATAAATTTTATTTTCTTGTGTTATAAAATTGCTTTAAATGCCACAAAATTGAAGAAAAACCCCGGAAATTTTATTTGAGCCAAAATAAATTCATTACAATTAGGGAAAATTACATTAGGGTATTACAACGCATGGGCAAAAGCCGCAGCCAGGCTCACAGTCGAATGGCAGGCGGCCATCCTCGACCTCAGTACAGCAACAACAACGACAACGCTCGCGGGAGCCAGGCCACTGGCGGGAGGCAGCAGCCACCTCCAAGAGGCAACCCGCGATAGGCCAATCATCATAACCCTCCAGAAGACCTGCGCCAGCGAATCAATGAAGGACGCGATGCGTGGTCCATAATCGATTCCAGGCGTAGAGAGCGAGAAGTAGCTGAGACAGAGGGTTCTGACTGCAGCGACCGTTTTCCAGCTTTCTCTGCCCAGTTCAGCAGTTACAAGTACCCTGAGGGCTTCAAGCCGATAGGGATCACCAAGTATGATAGCAAGCAAGCTCCTCAGCAATGGCTATGTTGCTACTCCACTGCCATTGAAGTTGCAGGGGGCTCCAACATCACCAAGGCCATCTACTTTCCGATGGCTTTGGACCCTGTGCCGCTCACGTGGTTGGAGAGCCTCAGCAGCAACTCGATCGACTCCTAGGAGTTGCTCAAGAAGGTCTTCATCGACAACTTCCAGGGGGCGATCACTCATGCAGGTACTCATCATGATCTTACTCAATGTAAACAGGAACGTAACAAGCTCCTATGGTCCTATACACGCCGTTTATTCGACGTCCGCGCTACCATTGCAAATATCTCGGAGGAAGACATCATCGACTGCTTCTACAACGGCATCACCGACCTAGGCATCTACAGAGACTTTGGATGGAATAGACCGAAAACTATTGCAGGGCTTCATGACATGATGCATGACTGGTCCGAGCAGGAGGAAAAGATGCGGGAGCGGTTCTCGAGGTGCAATGCTAGCAACTTAAGGCCTCCAAACGATAACCGTACCGACAAGAGCCAGCGGGACTACTTGGGTCCATCACGAAAGCACAAGCCACACGATCTCATCGCGGCTGTGGATCGTCCCTCGCAATGCAAGAAGACAACGACACAGGAGGAGTTCGAAAAGCTCCTACAGAAGAAATGTCCATGGCATCCAGGTGCTAATCATGCGGCAACTGATTGCTACCACCTCCGGAGGACATTTAGCAATCCCGGTGGCGGCAAGAAGAACAAGCCAGCGGACAAAGAACCTGAAGAGGACGACCAAGGGGACAAATCGCACAATGTGAAGTTCCAAAATGCCTCAAAGACAGTCAACGTCATCTTCAGGGGAGATGGAGACTTCGGTTCCAGGCGGGAACAGAAACTGCTTCTCCGGGAGATCATGTCTGTCGAGCCGGTGGTACCATGACCACTCCGTTGGTCGGAGGTCCCCATCTCGTTCTCACGCGATGATTAGTGGACAAGTTTCTCAGAGCCCGGTAAGTTTCCCCTGGTCCTGGATCCGGTGGTTGTAGAAGTCAGGCTCACCAAAGTGCTCATCGACGGCGGGAGTGGTCTAACCTCATCTTCGCCAGCACTTTGAGAAAGATGGGTCTGGACTTAACGGACATGCTTGTTCCAAGCAATTCTCCTTTCTACAGCATTGTCCCAGGTAATGCAGCGCATCCACTTGGCATGGTGGTTCTTCCAGTCACCTTCGGCACGAGGGAGAACTACCACACCGAGTTCATTAAATTCAAAGTTGCCAACTTTGAATCTTCTTATCATGCCATACTGGGCCGACCAGCACTCGCCAAATTTATGGAAGTGCCGCATTATGTTTATTTGCTTCTCAAGATGCCAGGACAAAGTGGAGTACTCACTCTCCGAGGTGACTTGAAGAAGTCATATGATTGCAACCAGGAGGCGATCCAGTATGCTTCGACTACGCGTGTGCCAGATGCTTCAGGGGAAGTACTCGCGGCCGCGCAGCAGCTCTCCCAAGCCGGGCTAGAAATCCCTACGAGAAAGGCCAGCAACTCGAGCACCCAGTCGACCGGCGACGTGGCCCTCAAGTCGATCCAGCTCCAGGAGGGTGTGACGCCCTGAAAATTTACTGAATTAAATCACGCGCTAGAGCAATTCGTGTCCGACGACAAAACCCTAACCCTAACTGGGTCGCTGTCCCACCCTGCACCGCACAGTGGCCGACGATCACGCGCGACCGCTTTTCCATGATTAGCGCCGGCGCGATCCCGTTCGTCTCGCGCAGCGCGCGGATGACACACGCGCGTGGCCGACCGACCGCGGTCGCCGCCGCGATCGGCGCCGACGCGGCTTTCTTCCCCCCCCCCCGTCTCCTTTCTTTTCTCTCTTAATCTCTCCTTTTTCCTTTCTTTTCTCTCTCATTTCTCCTCTCTTTTTCTTCCCTTTTTCCTCTCTTTCTTTTCTCTCTTTTCCTCTTTTTTCCCTCCTCCCTTCTCCTCCCTTCCCTCTTCTCCCCTTCTCCTGCTCCTGAACGCCACCGGGCTCTGGCTGCACCCCGCCGCACCAGCCACGCCGCCTTGCCCCCCCCCCCCCCGCGAACGCACCTGCCCTGGCCGGCCCTTCCTGCATCACGCGCACGCGCCCGTGCGCCGCTTCCCCGGCCGCGCGCCAGCACCTACCGCGCCGCGCACCCCTGCCGCGCCGCGCGCGAGCCCCTGCCCGGCCGTGTCACGACGCACGCGCACGCGCAACGCGTGGCCGTACGTCGCGACGCGCCGTCCGTCGCTCGCAGCCCGCCCCCGGACCCGCGACACGCCGCGCCGCGCGCGCACGCGCGCGCCCTGACCCCGCGCGTGCCGCGCTGCTCGCCGCTGCAGCGTCCCGCCCGCGCGCGCGCCGTCGCTTCCTGCCCTGTGTCCGCACAGTATCCCCCACGTGCTCGCCGAGCCGTCGCTTCGCCCCGGCATCATCGCCTGCGCCGCGACACAGGAGCCATTAAGGCGCTCCGCGCCGCTCGCCGGCCTCCTCACCGGCCACCGCCGCCCACCGCCCCTAGCCGCCTATAAATAGGCCCCGCGCGGCCCGCTGCCCCCCCCCCACAACTCCCACCGCCGCCCCTGCCCTCTCCCCTAGCCCACAGCGCCGCTGCCGACCGTGGCACCGCCGCCGCCCGCCTGCTCCCGTGGGTGCGCCTCCTCGCTCCACCTCGGCCCAAGGTGAGGACGGGGATGGGATCCCCTCCTTCCCCTCTCCCTTTTCCCCTCAACCCCGAGCCGCCCCGGGCCCCGGCCGGCCGGATTTGGCCGCCGCCGGCGCTCCTCCCCCCCTCCTTTGTTCTGCACGGGGGAGAAGGAGGAAGAAAGGGCTTTTTGCCCAGAGCCCCCTCCCCTTCCCTGTATTAACCGAAACCCCCCCCCTCACTCTAATACCCATAAACACCCCTCTATGCACTTCCTTTTTGCAAAAGAGACCTCGTTCTTTCTATTAATTTAGTTGAACCCCTCAATACATAAACCTAAATACACTCGACATCCTTTAGCGTACCCTGAATATTTCTAGAATTCGCAAATAGGTCCCTACCCTTTTCGGATAATCACGGATGAGCCCTTAGACCCTCGTTTGGCCCCTGAAACCCCTTCGCCTCGTCATTTTATGTGCGAAACGATCTCGGATCGACCCGAAACTTCACCACGCCCTTTCTAGTATAGTTCTAACCACGCCATATTACCCCTACCTCCGTAACTAAATTATTTCCGATTCAAACTCAACGCTAAAATCTTTTAGTTCTCTCGCTTGATTGCATGCCTGTTTGTTTGCGTCGTAGGACACGGAGTGAACGAAGAAGTCCCCGACTGCGACCAAGCAACCGAGGACCAGTTCTGCGACCCCGAACCCGAAGGACAGTGCTTCGATCAGGACCTCCCGCAAGGACTTGACGATGGCAAGTTCAACTCCACCCTTTGATGCATGTTCTGTCCTAGTTTTTATAAACACAACCCAGTGGCCTATTTTATAAAACTGCATGGTTTTGCGTGCTGGAAACATGGTAGGATAGCCACCCTTGTTTGGGATAACCATACCTTGACCACCTGGTTTTATAAAGAAAATGTGTGCGTATGGGAAGGGATAAAATGTGGTTTTGAAAGATGAGTCAGACGGGATGGATGGCATTTCTACGTGATTTGCCGTAGGTGTGCTCGTACCTGTGTGGTTGAGCGAGGAAGGGAGATATCCATCTTGTCACCCCTAAGGACCGAGTTGATGTGTCATCTCACCTAGCTTCCTGTCGTGCAAACCACTTGACCGTTGTATGGGCAACAGCTTAGCCTAACCCCACTAGTTAGTCTGATAGCCATCAGGAGAGCTGGGAGCAACGGGTGATCAAGGAGATGGGATAAGCTCTGTGTGACTTATGCCCCGGTTAAACCTCGGTGACAGGTCGAATGACCCCTTGATAGATCCCGTGGTGGCTAGCCAGGTCTAGCTAAGATGGGTAAGGGCTTTGATGGGAGCTGCACCGGCACTAAGGTGTTCGTGCTGTGGTACCCCACCTGTGGGTAAAGTTGCACACCTCTGCAGAGTTAAAATCTATTCGAATAGCCGTGCCCACGGTATTGGGCAAGTTACGGTGTGGTCACATAACTAGTGTTTCTCTCTGGAACGGTTGGGCTGGTGTGAGTTGTTTGGAAAGTGTCCGGCAGCTGTGCCGTGTGCTACGACGGACGGGGAGTCCGGTAGCAGTTTTAAACTTGGAGTCTGTGTGGATCAACCCCATGTGCTCCTTGATGCTTAACAACGTGTTTTGAAAATGTTTTAAACGAACCTTTGCATAAAGTCGAGTTTTCCGCAAATAAAATCATAACCTTATCCTTGGATTAACCTGTGCATTTATCTCTGTTATTCCCCCTCCGCGGGTGTGTTTGGACTTGCTGAGTACGTCCGTACTCACCCCATTCTTACTTCTTACAGCAGAAGATCCCGACTACACTCCCGAAGACGTCGAGTAGGGTTTCGTCCTGCACCCAGTCTTGCCTGTGGTTAAGGCCACCGCTGGAACTCCGCATGGCGCAAGACTCTGATGATCCTCTTTTCTTAGTTAGTATAGTAGTGTGGGTTTTAGTTGTAATCCTCGCGATAGTGGCGCTTCACTGCCCATTACCGCGCAGAGTTGTACGGTGATGTACCAGCTGATGTAATAAAAGTGTTATCAGCCTCCTGGGACTGATAAAGCAACACTTTTAAGTCTTCCCTGATGGGAGGACGCTTCAGGTGGTATCAGAGCCGTAGGCTGGCCGTAGGACGCAACCCTAGAATCGAGACCCTCTTTCGGACCCTAGGACTTGCTCTGACTTAGCTCTTTGCTTACACAAACACTTACCACTGGTTTTGTCCTGTTCCAGATGGCTGACAATGGATGGATTAGCGGAATCTGCCACGCACAGCCCGGCCTCCCTAAGTTACTATTGCTCAGCCTGGAACGCGTTGGGGTTATGGAACCACCAGAGTATGCCTACCGAGAATACATCTCCGGAGGCACCCTTCGGTGCGATACGATGGTCTTTGTGGAAAGGAGCACCCACTACCCTGATGTGGACCCTTGGTTCATCTCCACCTCCGGTTTCCGCTTCCCCGACACCTATCGAAAGGCCGCCCGTAAAGCCCTGCGACGGCTGCGTGTGCTCTACAGGCACCACCTTCAGCGGACTCCTATGGGATTTTTCCCACCCGCTGAGGGAAGAGGACGCACTTGGATTGCCCGAATGAGGGGACTTGGATGAGAAGAAGAAGACCTAGAAGATACGGTCTCCCACCTATCCATCTACCTTACTGGCTTGGATGCACTCTACCGCGAACAGGCGGCACAACTGAAGCATCTAATCCATGGGATTGAAAAGATAACCCAGGAGCTGGAGGAACAACGGACAAGAGCCGCCAGCGCCGAGTATTCCTTAGCCGCCCTCCAAGCCCAGATACAGAAATACGAAAACCGCAGCGGAGTAGGTGGATGGATAGAGGAAGAAGAAGAACCCGAGGAGACCCATTGGGATAAGGGTACTCAGACCGAAGATGAGATGGATCGGTTCCTTCCAATAAAGAAGCGCCCTATCAGAGCCGAGGAGGAATCCCCATGATAGGATTAGCACTCGGAGCTAGAACCCTACCCTAATAACCACGTAGCCATGGAAACTGTACCCCCATCTTGCAATAATACAAGTTATCTACTCCCTCGTTGTGCCTGTGCAAAATTTGTTTACCCTGTTCATGTTTCAGATGGCTGAGGAAGGATGGACCCAGGGCAATTGCCAAGCTGCACCTGGATTTCCCAGCCTTTTGATCAACACCCTGGAAGGCCTTGGCGTTACAGAGCGCCCAAGGTACTACAGCCGAGAGTACGAGCACCACGGTACCCTCCGCTGCAGGGTGATCCTGGTCATCGCCAGGAGCAACCGCTACCCCGACATCCAGCCTTGGCGAGTGACTGCCACAGGGTTTAGACACCAGGACACCTACCCCTTGGCCATCAGAAAAGCACTCCATTATTTGTGCCAGATTTTCGAAGAACACCTCGTCCCCACGCCAGCGAAGTTCTTCCCGCCGGCCATCAGAACCCCAGTCTGGGAAGCACGCATGAGAAACCTGGAACGACGTCGCCACGAAGAAGGCCCCTTGTACCAAGTGGCCACTTACCTAGCCGCCCTAGACCAACTCTTTGATGAGCAAGCCAACCTTCTAAGGGAGCAGACCCATCGAGCCGAGCAAGCGGAGCTCGCAGTGAGATTACAGCAGATCCGAGCCGCCCACGCCGAGGCAAGAGCCGCAGCCGCGGTCAGCAGCGAAGCAGTCGCCCAAGAGAGCCTCAGGCAGGCCCGAGACCGGCGTATGCAAGATTGGACCCGGAGTGGAACACCAGTCCCGGTGATTGGGGAAGACCACGTTTTACTCGGGACACCCGTCATAGGATGGGGACCACTCTTTGTAAATACACAAGCCCCACCCGAGAACCCTGAAGGTTCCGCTGCCGCCGTCGAAGGAGATGCCACAACGCAACCCTTGACCAATGGAAATCCAGAGGACGGCGAGCAAGGATCACTCACGCTTCCCGCCCCAGAAGAAGGCCAGCCCCGCGAATAAAATAACCGACGCCACCCTAGTGATGTGTCCCCAGCCGCTTTTGTTTAAGTCGTGCCTGATCCCGGACGAGTAGTACGAGACCTAGCCCTACCCCAAGCTGTACCCCCTTTCGTAGTAATAAAGTTGTTTGTGCTTGTTGTTTGTGATGTTGTGTGCTGGTTTGTTGTGTGCTGCTTGTTATATAACTACCGGCAGAAGGTAGATTCTGCCTTATATATGAATTAAACAACTTAAACATCACATAATAGTAACCCCACTCTACCCAATCAACAGATGGCTCCCCGAAGCGTCGCAAGGGCCTCCCGTAGCCGGAACCCTGCAGCCACTGGTGCCGAACCGCAGCCTGTTGGACAAAATCTTCAGGGAGAACAGGAAGTAAGCCAGAACCGAGGAGAAAATCAAGGAGGAGAGCAACTATCACCACCCCCACCCCTCGGAGACCTGGCACAAATAATCCACAACCAGACCCTCATACTGGAAACTCTGGCCAACGCCCTTGTTAACCGGCAACCATGAGGGCAGAACATGAACGACAAGCTGACAGCCTTTCTGAGGACCAAGCCACCCACCTTTGCTGGATCCTGCAACCCTTTGGATGCAGACGACTGGTTACGAGTAATTCAGAGGAAACTTGAACCGTTCGAATGCCAGGAACGAGACAAAGTCCTTTTTGCAGCCCACCAACTCACCAGAACAGCATTATCCTGGTGGGAAAATTATTGTGCCGCAGCCGAAGATGCCTCTACCATCACTTGGGAGGAATTCATGAAGGAATTTCGCCGTTATCACATCCCTTCGGCCACCATGAAGCGCAAGGCGGATGAATTCCGCGCACTGCAGCAAGGAAGCATGACGGTGGAAGAGTACACCCACCGGTTCATTGAATTGGCCCGATATGCACCGGAGGAAGTGAACGACGACGACAAGAAACAAGACATGTTCAAGAAGGGGCTAAGCCCAGAACTCCGGACTCTGCTTACCCCTCAGATCTACCCTGACTTCAATACACTGATGAACAAAGCCATCCTTACGGAGAGGGCCAAAGCTAAAGAAAGGAAGGACAACAAACGCAAGTTCCTGGAGAGTAAGGCCCGCCAACAGGACTGTTTCCAGAAGCCGAGAAACTTCAGCTATACTGCACCAAGATCTCAGGCCCCAATGCAGTATAGGACTTAGTCCCAAGTGACAGGACCACGGGCCCCTGACACACAGCCTAGGAGCCAGAGTACCATGAAGGCCCCGCAGAGTAATGCCAGCCTGGTCGCATCCGACAACACCAATGTTAGGGCCTGTTTCAACTGCCGGGAGACAGGGCATTTCATTGCCAATTGCCCTTATGCCAAGAATAAGCCGGCCACATCGGCCTTCTCCAACACGGTGAACGGACCCAGACCAGCCCCGACCGGCGCCAACCGAGTGCCCATCCGCAACAATGACAACGGTCAGCAGACGAAGCAGTCCCAGCAATCATTTGGACGAGCCCGCGTCAATCACATCGACGCGCAGGAAGCTCAAGGAGCTCAGGGCGTAGTACTCGGTGAGTACCTAGTCAACTCAGCTTTGGCAACAGTATTGTTTGATTCTGAAGCATCGCACTCGTTCATATCCTCAAATTTTGTGGAACAACACCGAATACCTACAGTACTACTGAAAACGCCCCTATTAACCCGGACGCCTGGAGGCGACATCAAATGCCAACTAGGTTGTCTACTGGTAAGGATCATTTTAAGTGGGGTAGAATTCCTAGGGGACTTGGTAGTACTTAAGTCTAAGGGGATAGACGTGATCCTTGGAATGGACTGGTTAAGCCGACACAATGGCCTCATAGGCTGTGCTGACAAAGTGGTACACTTAACAAACCCTGAGGGAGTACGAGTAACCTGCCATACCCAAGAAAGCGGGTCTAGCCCAATGGTGTTTAGCATGGAAGCCAAGTCCTTAGAAGAAGTCCCGGTAGTAAGTGAATACCCGGACGTTTTCCCTGAAGAACTTCCCGGTATGCCACCGGACAGGGATATAGAATTCGCCATTGACCTTATCCCCGGGATCTCCCCCATAGCCAAGAGACCCTATAGGATGGCAGCCTCTGAATTGACAGAATTAAAGAAGCAACTAGAAGAACTGCAACGAATTGGCTTCATCAGACCAAGCTCGTCACCGTGGGGAGCTCCAGTTCTGTTTGTCAAGAAGAAAGATGGTAGTATGAGGTTGTGTGTGGATTACCGGGCATTGAATGAGGTCACCATCAAGAATAAGTACCCACTCCCCAGGATTGATGACCTGTTCGATCAGCTAAAAGGAGCCAAGTACTTTTCTAAGATCGATCTAAGGTCAGGATATTTTCAGCTCAAGATTAGGGAAAGTGACATCCCTAAGACGGCTTTTGTCACCCGCTACGGGCAGTTTGAGTTCACCGTAATGTCCTTCGGACTAACCAATGCCCCTGCCTATTTTATGAATCTCATGAATAAAGTATTTATGGACGAGCTGGATAAGTTTGTCGTAGTCTTTATCGACGACATACTTATCTACTCCAAGAATGTTCAGGAACATGAGCAACATCTGCGGGTAGTGTTGGAAAAGCTAAGGATACATAAACTATATGCCAAATTTAGCAAGTGTGAATTCTGGTTGGAGAGAGTAGCTTTCCTTGGTCACATTCTGACCGCGGAAGGCGTAGCAGTGGACCCAGAGAAGGTCGAAGCCGTTTCTAACTGGCAGCGACCAACTAACGTTAGTGAAATCAGGAGCTTCCTTGGATTAGCCGGGTACTATCGGAGATTTATTGAGGGATTCTCTAAGATAGCCCGACCCATGACGGAACTTCTTAAGAAGGAGAAGAAGTTCGCCTGGATAGAATCTTGTGAAAGAAGCTTTCAGGAATTGAAGCAAAGGTTGACAACCGCTCCAGTACTGACCCTACCGGACATTCATCGGGACTTTGTCATTTATTGTGACACATCCCGACAAGGATTAGGGTGTGTGCTGATGCAAGACGGGAAAGTCGTTGCGTATGCTTCCCGCCAACTCAGGACTCATGAGCAGAACTATCCGACCCATGATTTGGAATTTGCAGCCGTAGTGCATGCCCTTAAGATTTGGAGACATTACTTGATTGGGAATAAGTGTGAAATTTACACCGACCATAAGAGCCTGAAGTATATCTTCACCCAGCCAGATTTGAACTTAAGGCAAAGAAGATGGTTGGAGCTGGTGAAGGATTACAATTTGGAAATTCATTATCACCCCGGGAAAGCAAACGTAGTAGCTGATGCCTTAAGTCGGAAAAACTATGGACCCAAGGATAGCCATCTACGCGAGGAAATGGCACGATTAAATGTGCACTTGGTTCCTCGAGGTTCCAGCCAAGTGCTAAACGTCCAATCGACACTAGAGGATGGGATTAGAGAGGCCCAAAGATCGGATCAGGAGTTAATGAAAATCTGCAAACAAACTAGAGAAAACAAAGCGCCAGGTTTCAGAGTAGACGATGAGGGAACGTTATGGTACGGGGATAGGATTTGTGTGCCCCTGAATGGAGACTTCAGGCAGATAATCATGGACGAAGCCCATAACTCGGCCTACTCCATCCACCCAGGATCCACCAAAATGTATATGGACATAAGGCAAAAATATTGGTGGAATGGGATGAAGGCAGATATTGCAAGATTCGTGGCTCATTGTGATACTTGCTGAAGGATCAAAGCCGAACATCAGAAACCGGCGGGATTATTGCAACCCTTGCCTATCCCGGTGTGGAAGTGGGATGAGATAGGAATGGACTTTGTAGTGGGTCTACCCCGAACACAGAAGGGACACGATTCCATATGGGTAATAGTGGATCGACTCACCAAATCGGCTCATTTTATACCCATACGAACCACTTATGGTGGAGAAAAGCTGGCAAAGCTTTATGTAGAAAACATAGTAAAGTTACGTGGAGTGCCTAGCCGAATTGTCTCGGATAGAGGAACCCAATTTACCTCTAGATTCTGGAAAAGCTTGCATCAAGCCATGGGCACTAAGCTAGATTTCAGCTCTGCATATCATCCACAGACGGATGGTCAAACCAAAAGGGTAAATCAGATTATGGAAGATATGCTGAGAGCATGTGTTCTGACCTACGGAAAGGACTGGGAGCAGAGTCTGCCCTATGCAGAGTTCTCGTACAATAATAGTTACCAAGCCAGCTTGGGCATGTCGCCATTCGAAGCCCTCTATGGAAGAAAGTGCAAAACTCCCTTGATGTGGTCAGAGGTCGGAGAACGTGCACTGGTAGGACCCGCACTTATAAAGGAAGCGGAAGAAAAAGTAGCGGAGATCCGCGAGAAGTTGAAAGCGGCTCAATCTCGACAAAAGAACTATGCAGATAAGAGAAGGCGAGAAATAAGTTTCAACCCAGGCAATTTTGTTTATCTCAAGGTCTCACCCATTCGAGAAACGCGAAGATTTCAGGTACAAGGAAAATTGGCCCCTCGATACATCGGACCATATCGAGTGCTAAAGAGAGTCGGAGCCGTGGCATACCAACTAGAGTTACCAGAAGAAATGTCAGATATACATCCAGTGTTTCACGTCTCGCAATTAAGGAGATGCTTGAGAGTCCCCGAAGGTGAACACGTGCCAGTGGAAACAATAGACTTGCAACCGGATCTGCGATACCAGGAAGTACCGGTCAAAATTCTGGACACTGTCACTAGGAGGACAAGAAACTCCGAGGTACGGATATGCAGGGTTCAATGGAGCAGACACGGAGTAGAGTAAGCAACCTGGGAACGCGAGGAGGCTTTAAAGAAGGAATTCCCCCATCTGTTTAGGAACCAGTCGAATCTCGAGGACGAGATTCATTTTAAGTGGGGTAGGTTTGTGACGCCCTGAAAATTTACTGAATTAAATCACGCGCTAGAGCAATTCGTGTCCGACGACAAAACCCTAACCCTAACTGGGTCGCTGTCCCACCCTGCACCGCACAGTGGCCGACGATCACGCGCGACCGCTTTTCCGTGATTAGCGCCGGTGCGATCCCGTTCGTCTCGCGCAGCGCGCGGATGACACACGCGCGTGGCCGACCAACCGCGGTCGCCGCCGCGATCGGCGCCGACGCGGCTTTCTTTCCCCCCCCCCCGTCTCCTTTCTTTTCTCTCTTACTCTCTCCTTTTTCCTTTCTTTTCTCTCTCTCATTTCTCCTCTCTTTTTCTTCCCTTTTTCCTCTCTTTCTTTTCTCTGTTTTCCTTTTTTTCCCTCCTCCCTTCTCCTCCCTTCCCTCTTCTCCCCTTCTCCTGCTCCTGAACGCCGCCCGGCTCTGGCTGCACCCCGCCGCGCCAGCCACGCCGCCTTCCCCCCCCCCCCCCCCGAACGCACCTGCCCTGGCCGGCCCTTCCTGCGTCGCGCCCGCGCGCGCGCCCGTGCGCCGCTTCCCCGGCCGCGCGCCAGCACCTGCCGCGCCGCGCACCCCTGCCGCGCCGCGCGCGAGCCCCTGCCCAGCCGTGTCACGACGCACGCGCACGCGCAACGCGTGGCCGTACGTCGCGACGCGCCGTCCGTCGCTCGCAGCCCGCCCCCGGACACGCGACACGCCGCGCCGCGCACGCACGCGCGCGCCCTGACCCCGCGCGTGCCGCGCCGCTCGCTGCTGCAGCGTCCCGCCCGCGCGCGCGCCGTTGCTTCCCGCCCTGTGTCCGCACAGTATCCCCCACGTGCTCCCCGAGCCGTCGCTTCGCCCCGGCATCGTCGCCTGCGCCGCGACACAGGAGCCATTAAGGCGCTCCGCGCCGCTCGCCGGCCTCCTCACCAGCCACCGCCGCCCACCGCCCCTAGCCGCCTATAAATAGGCCCCGCGCGGCCCGCTGCCCCCCCCCCCCCCACAACTCCCACCGCCGCCCCTGCCCTCTCCCCTAGCCCACAGCGCCGCCGCCGACCGTGGCACCGCCGCCGCCCGCCTGCTCCCGTGGGTGCGCCTCCTCGCTCCACCTCGGCCCAAGGTGAGGACGGGGATGGGATCCCCTCCTTCCCCTCTCCCTTTTCCCCTCAACCCCGAGCCGCCCCGGGCCCCGGCCGGCCGGATTTGGCCGCCGCCGGCGCTCCTCCCCCCCTCCTCTGTTCTGCACGGGGGAGAAGGAGGAAGAAAGGGCTTTTTGCCCAGAGCCCCCTCCCCTTCCCTGTATTAACCGAACCCCCCCCCCCCCTCACTCTAATACCCATAAACACCCCTCTATGCACTTCCTTTTTGCAAAAGAGACCTCGTTCTTTCTATTAATTTAGTTGAACCCCTCAATACATAAACCTAAATACACTCGACATCCTTTAGCGTACCCTGAATATTTCTAGAATTCACAAATAGGTCCCTACCCTTTTCGGATAATCACGGATGAGCCCTTAGACCCTCGTTTGGCCCCTGAAACCCCTTCGCCTCGTCATTTTATGTGCGAAACGATCTCGGATCGACCCGAAACTTCACCACGCCCTTTCTAGTACAGTTCTAACCACGCCATATTACCCCTACCTCGGTAACTAAATTATTTCCGATTCAAACTCAACGCTAAAAGCTTTTAGTTCTCTCGCTTGATTGCATGCCTGTTTGTTTGCGTCGTACGACACGAAGTGAACGAAGAAGTCCCCGACTGCGACCAAGCAACCGAGGACCAGTTCTGCGACCCCGAACCCAAAGGACAGTGCTTCGATCAGGACCTCCCGCAAGGACTTGACGATGGCAAGTTCAACTCCACCCTTTGATGCATGTTCTGTCCTAGTTTTTATAAACACAACCCAGTGGCCTATTTTATAAAACTGCATGGTTTTGCGTGCTGGAAACATGGTAGGATAGCCACCCTTGTTTGGGATAACCATACCTTGACCACCTGGTTTTATAAAGAAAATGTGTGCGTATGGGAAGGGATAAAATGTGGTTTTGAAAGATGAGTCAGACGGGATGGATGGCATTTCTACGTGATTTGCCGTAGGTGTGCTCGTACCTGTGTGGTTGAGCGAGGAAGGAAGATATCCATCTTGTCACCCCTAAGGACCGAGTTGATGTGTCATCTCACCTAGCTTCCTGTCGTGCAAACCACTTGACCGTTGTATGGGCAACAGCTTAGCCTAACCCCACTAGTTAGTCTGATAGCCATCAGGAGAGCTGGGAGCAACGGGTGATCAAGGAGACGGGATAAGCTCTGTGTGACTTATGCCCCGGTTAAACCTCGGTGACAGGTCGAATGACCCCTTGATAGATCCCGTGGTGGCTAGCCAGGTCTAGCTAAGATGGGTAAGGGCTTTGATGGGAGCTGCACCGGCACTAAGGTGTTCGTGCTGTGGTACCCCACCTGTGGGTAAAGTTGCACACCTCTGCAGAGTTAAAATCTATTCGAATAGCCGTGCCCACGGTATTGGGCAAGTTACGGTGTGGTCACATAACTAGTGTTTCTCTCTGGAACGGTTGGGCTGGTGTGAGTTGTTTGGAAAGTGTCCGGCAGCTGTGCCGTGTGCTACGACGGACGGGGAGTCCGGTAGCAGTTTTAAACTTGGAGTCTGTGTGGATCAACCCCATGTGCTCCTTGATGCTTAACAACGTGTTTTGAAAATGTTTTAAACGAACCTTTGCATAAAGTCGAGTTTTCCGCAAATAAAATCATAACCTTATCCTTGGATTAACCTGTGCATTTATCTCTGTTATTCCCCCTCCGCGGGTGTGTTTGGACTTGCTGAGTACGTCCGTACTCACCCCATTCTTACTTCTTACAGCAGAAGATCCCGACTACACTCCCGAAGACGTCGAGTAGGGTTTCGTCCTGCACCCAGTCTTGCCTGTGGTTAAGGCCACCGCTGGAACTCCGCATGGCGCAAGACTCTGATGATCCTCTTTTCGTAGTTAGTATAGTACTGTGGGTTTTAGTTGTAATCCTCGCGATAGTGGCGCTTCACTGCCCATTACCGCGCAGAGTTGTACGGTGATGTACCAGCTGATGTAATAAAAGTGTTATCAGCCTCCTGGGACTGATAAAGCAACACTTTTAAGTCTTCCCTGATGGGAGGACGCTTCAGAGGGTGACTCATCCAAGACCGCGGTCATCGGCGCAGGCTTAGATGAGAAATAGGAACTCACGCTTATCAGTTTCGTTCGGGCTAACCGAGACATATTCGCGTGGAAATCAGCAGATGTGCCAGGTGTGCACAGGGAACTGATCGAGCATAGTCTGAATGTACACCCATAGGCTGTGCCCAAAAAGCAACACCTTCGAAGGTTTGCTCATGACAAGCATGAGGCAATTAAACGCGAAATAGCTAAATGTCACACCCTAAAATATTTAATTTTAGGATGTGAATGTCTTTTACAATATGATCATCTATCAATAGGATTTTCCGAGAATTTTAAAGATTTTTTCTGGCAATTATTCTATTTATCTTAGAGCTCGATCCATTTTTTTTATTTGGAAAGCTCTAAAATTCTTTTTCATGAAGTCCAAATATTTTATTTGGATTCCTCGTATCCCAAATTACCTCCCGAGTTTTCCTCGGAATTTTTAGGATTCTTCCGGAATATATTTTTCGTGGTTTAAAATATTTATCTGGACTTTTCTAGATTTATTTTAAACTTGAAAATGTGTTCTGGAAAATATTTCTATTTTCATCATAGTCGGACCCAGCTGTATCTTGTTGTATATCCTTTTAACCTTGTCCTCTTCGAATCCTTAATATGTCCCGTCGAGCTCCCGATCCCCTAACCGTTTCCCCCGATCAAATCATGCTTGAAAACGATGCCTTTCGATGATATTCGATCACCATCAGCCCCAACGACTCGGCCTGATCTTTTCCTTGTCTTTTCGCGCTTCCGAATAAATGGTTCACATTTAACCAGCGCTGTCAGCTCGCTTTTCTGTTCAGCCTTCGCCCGAGCTTGCGCCCATGATAGAAGTCTCAAGCGCCGAGACCGCGCGACCCTCCAGCTCGCAAGGCCGAGTGCCCAAACCGTTGCGCCCCTGCGACCTCCTTCTGCATCGCCCCCGAGTTCCTGCAGACAATCGCTCCTTTCCCTGATCCTTCTCTATGACATCATGGCCCCACCTGTCATCTTCTCTTCCCGTTTTGTTTTCTGTTCAGGCCCAACCCGTGCACGGGGAGAGCTCGGACTCCCCGCACAGCACCCCTATAAAGGGCGAGCCAAAACCCTCGGTCCTGTGCCCTACCCTGCCGCCGCACGCCCCTGCTGCTCGTGCCTTTCTCCCCCCTCGTGCGCAGCCCCTACGTCCTCCCCCGCGCAGCAGAGCACTAGCGCCGCCGTTGCCCGGCCGTCCCCCTGCTGCATCGCATCCCCATGCCGAGCGCCACCATCGCGTCCTCCTCCCCCTGCCCCTGCGCGCCCTGCACTTCCCCTCCGCGCTGCCCCCTACAGGGCTTCCCCTGCCCGTCTCCCCTGCGTCGCACCCCTGTTGCCGCGCCGCCCTGTGCCTGTGCCGGCCACCAGGAGCCGCGCTCGCCCCTGTGCCGGCCCCTGCACGTCCCTGCCCCGTGCAGAAACGTCGCCACCAGGAGCACCGCCCTCCCCTGCGTGTCTGCGTTGCCCTGCCCGCCTTCTCCCTGTAGCCGCGGCCTCTCCTGCAGTGCTGCCGCCAGGAACAGGAGCGCAGCTGCCCAGAACATGCGTGAACAGAATAGCCACCGCAACTTCCTTCGCAAAATTCGATCTCTACGATGCGTCCCCGGGGTAAGTTAGGTATGGAACGGAATCCCCTCGTCGTCCTCTTTCATTTGCCCCGCTTCCCGCGAGCTCTCGTGCCCTAAATCGCCGGCAATCTGAGCTACAGTACCCGCCGCCACCATTGCTGCCTGATTTGAAGCTTTTACGATTTAGTCCCTGGAAGAAATCTGTAATTATCGTGTAAATTGCTGTGTCTAGCGAAAATTGCAGAAAACCCCCTAGATCTATTCCATCTTCTCAATCCAGCCCCACCATGGAATTTGTCAGATCTAACCCTAATCTTTTCCTATTTTGCAAGCACTATTCTCTATGTCTTGTATTTCTTTTCAGCTAACCCTTAAAGTCTATAGTTAATTGCGTATAGGTCCTTGCAGCCTTGTTTTATGCGTAGTTTCCGCGTTTTAGATCCGTTTCGATCCGTTCTTTTTCCGTTAGTCTTCTAAAACCCTAAGCTATCATTTAGTAGTGTTGTTGTGCTGTAATTCCTATTTTTAAAATTAAATATCTATTTAATTTGAATAATATCCTCTCATCTAGTTTTCCGAAATAAAATCCAATTAAGTCTTTCCTCCGGTTTTCATAATTAATGTTAATTTGATTAATATCAACTCAAATGTGTTTGTAATTTAATTTGTTTAGTTCAACTCGAATCATAAAGTTATGCGTTTGGATGTTCTCACAAGTTTTCTTTTCTAATTAATTATTTAATTAGTGTAATTTGTACATAGAGAATTGTATATAAAATTTGACTAAGTTCTATTTCGTCTTTATAAATGCAAATATAATATAAGTTAATTATAATTAGGGATATTCTCTTTTGAATATCTTTTACATTGGTTTTCTAAATTAAAATAAATGAAAGCCTATAGTTCTTTTATTTCTTTCATAATATAAGTCTTCCGATAGCTGTTTCTTTTCAACCCTAGCTCCGTTTTCCGCGTTCCTTTCGCCCTCGTGACCGTAGCAGCGAGGCTTATCCTTTAGTTCGCTCTTTTAAAGCTTTTCTTTTGTTTGCTGTATCTGTTCTTAGTCGTTCTTGTTTGTTTGCTTGCTTGTATGTTTTGGGCCCGTTGCTTGTGTGACGTTAGAAGGAGCGTGATCCAAGAGCTTTGAAGATCTAGAGTTTCAAGAACAAGAGTTGAAGACTCTGAGCAGCTATTCTCTAAAAGAAAGGCAAGTGTTTCCTTGATCATTCTTTTATCCTAATAATCACAATAAATATAACTTTTTCTTTATATGCATGCATGTGTCCTAATATTGATGGATCCTAATTAAGGATATGCCTAGTCTTTATGATCATTCCTTGTCAACCTGGGTTTTGTCTTTATCGTTGGGTAGCTATTGCTTAGTTGCTATAACTGGTTCCGGTTCGGGAATAATATATAATCATGATGACAACAATGATGATGTTTCACCTATTTTATCCATGTTCATGCTCTTTGTGTTGTTGATCACAAGATTATATGTTTAATCGGAACATGGAGAACCACCCAGGAAAATAGTGCAACCACAATACTATATGGCTCTGGTCTTGGCTAATTAATTAGAAACCTTAGCTTGTGATGATCTTACCGAAAGGGCAAGAGGGGTTGCATTGACGGGGTATAGCTCGGTCCTTTTGAGGCACATGGCTATGTGGTCCTTGGCTAAGGAATTTCCTCATTAGGGAGGGTTATGACCGCTTTGGCTTGAAACCTTAGTGGATTGTCATAAGTTAGGGAATCTTTGTAAAGACCTCGTAGTGAATCCCTAGCCACTCACCTTGGAAGTGTTTAAGAGGCTCGCGACCTCAGGCGACATGGGAAACACGAATTGTGGGTAAAGTGTACAACCTCTGCAGAGTGAAAACTGATATATCAGCTGTGCTCACGGTTAAGAGCGGCTTGGACCCTCACATGATTAATTGAACTTGAAGATGAACTAAATCGTGGACCATGGCTATGGTTATGGTTTTTGTGGACCATATTTATCGTTGTGGTTATGCTTGTGCTATATCTCTTCTATTTCTTTTAATGTGGGTTTTGGTATGAACTTATACCTTAGTAATCAGGTGCTAATAAAATTTGACCAACTAAAATTGCTGATCGCAGTAAGCCAGTCAGCCTTTCCTTGCTTTTGGCCTTCATGTCATATAATTCCCAACACTTGCTGAGTACCAACCATAAGTGTACTCACGCTTGTTATAATTTCTGCTCAGAGGAGAAAGTGATGTGAAGTCTTTTGAAGATGATGCTGAGTTCTAGGCCAGCGCAACCCCCCTATCGATTGCCTGTGAAGTTTGGAGTCTTCGTTTCCAGGATAAGCTGTATAACTCTGATAATCTTTATAGTCTTTTAATTCTCTTTTCGTGATACTGTTGCTGATTATTCACTGATGAAGTCACTATATGTATGGAACTTGATCCTGGCATACATATAGTTATGCATTCGGTTTTGTTCTTAAAACCGGGTGTGACACTAAACTCCTCGCGGCTGGCTTTATTAAAGAAGTAATCCATTCAGAGTGGGTAGCTAATCCCGTCATTGTAAGGAAAAATAATAATGAATGGAGAATGTGCGTTGATTACACCGATCTCAGCAAGCATTGCCCGAAGGATCACTTCGGGCTACCACGCATTGATCAAGTCGTCGATTCAACGGCGGGTTGTGTACTCCTCTGCTTTCTTGATTGCTATTCGGGATATCACCAGATTGCGCTCAAGGAGGAAGATCAAATCAAAACAGCATTCATCACCCCAATCGGGACATACGCTTACAAAACTATGTCTTTCGGGTAGAAAAATGCAGGAGCAACCTATCAACACGCGATTCAGATGTGTTTTGCTGATCAGCTGCATCAAAACGTTGAAGCCTACGTGGATGATATGGTCATCAAGACCAGGAATCCCGATGACTTGATTGCAGACTTGGAAGAGACGTTCAGCAGCCTACGCAGGTATCGGTGGAAGCTCAACCCAACTACATGCATTTTCAGAGTACCATCAGGGAAATTGCTCGGGTTCATCATCAGCAACCGGGGAATTAAAGCCAATCCTATGAAGATTACGGCCATCACTAATATGGGGGCTCCGGCCATAATCAAAGATGTGCAGAAGCTAACAGGATGTATGGCAGCCCTGAACAGGTTCATCTCCCGACTCAGGGAGAGAGGACTACCCTTCTTCAAGCTCCTGAAACACCAAGACAAGTTCTAGTGGACGGAGGAGGCCGAGCGGGCCCTGCAAGATCTGAAACTTCACCTTCAGTCTCCTCCGGTCCTTACAGCACCACTGCCGGGAAAAGATCTACTACTCTACATTGCAGCGACAACTCATGTTGTCAGCAGTGCCATTGTAGTCGAGCGTTGCGAGGAAGGCCATGCGTTTGGAGTGCAGAGGCTCGTGTACTTCGGCAGCGAGGTACTCTCCGAATCCAAGGTACGGTACCCGGTAGTTCAAAAACTTTTGTATGCTATACTGATTACATCGAGAAAGTTGCGCCATTACTTCGACGAGTACAAGATCACTGTGATTACGGATTTTCCGTTGGCAGATATTCTTCACAATCAAGATGCCACGGGGCGTATATAAAAGTGGGTAGTGGAACTGGGGGCTTTGTCAATCGACTTCAGGCCATGCACTGCAATCAAGTCTCAAGCTCTAGTCGATTTTATGGCCGAGTGGCGAGAGAACCAAGTCCCAACTCCAGTCGACAAGCCAGAGCACTGGACCATGTACTTCGATGGGTCTCTTAAGCTCGACGGCGGCGGTGCTGGAGTCCTATTTATTTCTCCACGAGGCGAACAACTGAAGTATGTCCTCCAGATCCTTTGGGAGGTATCCAATAATGAAGCCGAGTATGAAGCCTTGCTTCGCGGGCTACATTTAGCGATATCACTAGGCATCAAACGACTACTTGTATATGGCAATTTACTTCTTGTCGTTCAGCAAGTCAACAAAGAGTGGGTTTGCAACAAGGAGACCATGGACGCTTATGTACAAGAAGTGCGTAAACTGGAAAATAAATTTTCTGGCCTGGAGGTTCATCATGTGGTACAGGAGCATAATATTGGCGCAGATATACTATCCAAGATAGGATCCATCCGCCCACAGGTTCTAGTAGGAGTTTTCATCCAGGAGCTGAAACAGCCATCCATCAAGTCCTCACCTCAGGTAACCACTGATGCTGGCTTCCAACAGCCTGATCAGGAGGTTATGATGCTTGGAGAGGACTGGAGAGAGGTTTATATCGACTTTATCCGGGATCAAAGACTACCAGCAGGGATGGACGCAAGAAGCGCAGAGGCAGCTCGTGTCATGCGCAGAAGTAAGGGTTTCGTCTTGTTCAGTCAGCACGTCGCCTAGCATCTTGATCTGCTGAAGGCAGTCGACGAACTGTTGTTCAGTATCGGCGATCACCTTCTGCAGCCTCTCGACGTCATTTGCACGGTGATACAACATATTCTTCACGTTAGTAAGCAGCTCTTCTTTATATGTTAAGATTTTCTTAAGCTCTGCGGTGAAGATAGCTTTCAGAATTCAAGATAAATTGTTATGAGAAAGTACTCGAGGGAAGAAAGGGCTTGCCTTGGTGTGCCTTTTTCTACTCTTTGAGCTGTTCTTGGAGCTTGGAGTTGGCCTTCTCAAGGTTGCGGAGATCATTCTTGAGGAGCCACGTTTCTCGTGTCTGCTCCAGTTTTAGCTTGTTGAGCTCTCTCTGAAGATATATGTTCTTCTGCTGTTCTTCTGATATGCGTTGATCCTTCGCTTGGAGTTCCTGGAGGCCACTCACCACTGCTTTCAGATTTTCAGATTTTCGTTGGGAGAGTTTGGCCACATCCTGCATAAGGGGAATGACTTAGACAAGCAACTTGACAAAGTATAATGGCAGAAGAGTAATCATGCCTTACCACGGTATACTAGTACATCTCCTTGGAGATCTTCTGGAAATAGCGCATGTTGTTGACCATCAGGAACGGATCATCCACTAGATCCGTGGTGATGATGTTCTGGTATCCACTCTCGGACACCAGTAGATCTTCAGGGTTTCTTGTGGTACCTGCAGCTTCTTCGGTTCTTGGTTGTGGGGCACCTGCAAGTCAAGACGCATTCAGTACATGAAGTTTGTGATCTAAGCAGTTAGCCATGGGAGGTCAGACACTTACTTGTGCCATCTGCAGGAGTGGCATCAGTGGCCTCGACTTGTTCTTCACCACCGGCATCGGCTTCGGGTTGCTGGGGCTCGGGGGGGGGGGGGGGTGAGTCGAGCAGTGTCGTGTCCTCCTTGGGGGTTGGAGTAGCCGAGACAGGCTTTGGCTTAAACCCCAGGGCAGACATAGATCTAATGAAGCAGAATCAGTTTTATCACTAAACAAGTCAAAAAGAACATGACATGCATTATGCAAAAAGGATCTGTACTTACAGCGAAGATTTCTTCATGACAGCTTTCTTTATTCTTAGGGCCCGTGGTACTTCAACCACGGTACTCGTTGCCGATGGTGGGGTCACACCAGCTGGTTGCGTGGTACCCGCCACGACAATGGTTACCATCCCTTCTGAAGTAGTCGATGGGTCCGTCCCAGCAGTTTCTGCGGCATCATCTGCTGGAACATCATTCCCAGCGAATTCGGTCCCGACCACCTTTTGACACTTGGGGTCGGGAAGAGAAGCAGAAGGACTGCAAAAAAGACAATGTCAGCACACAACAACTCCGATATTTGACAATTCACCAGGGCAGCAACTTCATACCTGGGGGCTTCGACTGCATGCGCACTCCGTTTGTGCACTACCCGACGACCCCGTGGGACCAATGGCAAGGCTTCGGTCAACTCCACGGATGGTCCGGCGGAGTTGTTCCTTTTCGCCTTCCCTTCGGTTTCCCTTTCCGCCAGGGGGCTCTCACTCTCGATCGTTTCGTCGCTTGGCCGAGCTTCGGATGCTTGAGCCTTTTTCCCTTCTAACGCGGCACTGGGAAGAAGGTGGTCTGGTCGGGGAATGTCGGGTTGTGGTGGATAGCTTCGGTACAACTCTATGTGTCCCTGCAGAGGATTTTTAGTTAGCGGTTGCAGAACAACAGAACTTATTCCAAAAGTAGTCGAACACTTACCAGTTTTGGAGGATTTTGTGCAGAAAATAACTCCGGGACGTAGGGAACTACGTTCACGTTCAGCAGCACTCACTTGACCCGGATGAGCGCGGCATCGTGAGTCAGCTCCTCTGTGCACATTCGAGATGGATCTTCAGCGCCCATGTACTCGAAGCCTAGTGTATGGCACTATTGGATTGGCTGGATCCGGCGTTTGAAGAAGGAAAACATCACGGATGCTCCGGTCACTCCTATTTCTTTATGGGCTGCTATGGTGGCTAGCAACTTGTCAACTTGGTCCATGTCTCCTCTAGAGAGTTCGGTGTTCCACTCTGGCCT
Source organism: Panicum hallii (assembly GCF_002211085.1). Taxonomy (NCBI): domain Eukaryota; kingdom Viridiplantae; phylum Streptophyta; class Magnoliopsida; order Poales; family Poaceae; genus Panicum; species Panicum hallii. The sequence continues at coordinate 43,915,774 of NC_038050.1, read as the reverse complement.
CACGACAGGGGGTTTGCCGGATTTTTTAGGAAGCTAGGGGGCATGGTTCCCGATGTAGAACCAATGGCTCTTCCATCCAGGAATGTTGGAGGGGAATTTGTAGGAAATGTACCAATCGCCAGCTTGTTGTCTAAGCTAGATGCCGGTGCCCCCTACAACGGATGGATTTTTGGAAGTGGGTTGCGGTTTTACCCGGAAAAGAAAGCGGAAAAGATTGTGACATTCATGTATTAGGATTATAAACACACTAAATTCTAGCATAAAGTGTTTATGTGTTGATCTTGTGTATGTGTGTTCAAATTTGAAAGCAAAAGGGAAAAGGACATTTATGTAATTCTAAAAAATATAGGTCCTTTAGTGTTAAATGGGAGAGAATGGGAGGTAAAATTAAAACATATGAAGGTTGTATGGTAAAAGTCAAGAACATGCTTTTAAACCGCAAATATAAGTGAAACTACCCCTAGGATGTAAGTGTAGTGTAGTTTTTAAATAGGATTTAATTAAAGTTTAAAACTTAGCCAAGTTTCAAAGTATATTCAAATCCTTAGCTCTTTTGCAACTAAACCTCAAAGCAAAGTAGTAGACCTTGCTAAACCCTACACTTTTGCTTTTGGGCACTTTTTCATTTGAGCTATGGTTTGAAAGTTATCTAGGCTTTACAGTGGAGTCCCTACACTTTCGGGAAATTACAAATAGCCCCTCCTTCATCTACCTCCAATCCTCCTCCTCTGTACCGCGCATCTGCCGCCCCCGCACCGCCTTTCCTTGTGCCACGTGCCCTCCTGCACCTTGCCCACCGCCTTCCCGGCCTCGCGCTGGCCTGCTCCCGCCTCTCCACGTCGTGTCGTCGCCGCCCGAGCCGCCACGCGTGCCGCCGGCATCGCCAACTCCTGCTCGTGCGCTCTGTGCCCCTCTCGGCCTTAAAACATGTTCAACGGCTGCTCTGTGATCTTCTTTACTCACCCGAGCACCTCTATTCCACGGCATTTCCTCTTCCCGAGCGCAGCTCCTCGCCGGACCTCCGCCGCAACCCCTGGCCGCCGTCGACAGCCACCCACGCCGCTTCCCATCCCCGGTCCAGTACTCCTAGAGCATCACCGCAACTCCTTGCAGCTCACCAACCTGTCCAATTTCGTTTTCCCACACCCGAGCATTGTCCCCCGCAGTGCCGGTGAGCTCAAGCTCCGCCGCCGCTCGGCCTCACCGTCGACCCAATGCCACAGAGCCCCTCAACCCCAACCAAGAGCACCAGCAGCACCAGATCATCCCGTAGAAGCTTTCTAGCTACTCCTCCACCGCCCTCCGGCACCCCAACCACCGGAATGCCATCGATCTCCTTCAGAGCTCCGCCTCCCACTCAGCTTCGCCGTCGATACGCCGCCACAGCCCCTCTTTTCCCCGACACCGGCCACCCCCGAGACCGCCGTGAGCCCTTGAGCATTTCCCCTCACTTGCCCCTCGCTGCCGGTGAGCTCTCTCACCGGAATTCGATCGGCATCGATCGGACTTCCTGTGTAGTCCAGCCAGGGACCCAATTGCGAAGATTCAAAACTTTCCAAGGGCCTATCTGTAGGAAAACAGAACCCCTCCCCTATTCAAATCAGTCAACTTGTAAAATCCATAGGAATTCGTAGAAAAATCCAAAAATTGTCAAATCAGTTTTGTTGTACTCTAGAAGTTGAACTCAACTACTTTTGTTACTAAAGTTTGGTTTAAAACTAAATGCGTTTTGAGTTATTTTAAAGTTTAACAAAAGGGTAGTTTGAGCATAACTTTTGCATGCTAGCTCTATTGATTATGATTTTTGGTGTGTAACCTGGTTATGTTATGAATGAGCTTGTGTGCAATTTTCAACTACAGTACTGAATTCTAGCTTAAGTTAATTTAAACTTATGCAAATCAAGCTTGAAAGAGTTTAGATTTAATAAAGCCTGTTGTTAAGGTTTTTATACATAGATCTTTTTACCATATGATGGTCTACAATAGAGTAGTCCATAGTAAATATTTAGGAATTTACAACACTGTTTTACTTAAGGTTTGTATTTAAACTTAAAATTTGAACTTAGTTTAAACACTATAGCTTCTGTTTTTAGAAAATTATGAAAAATGCATAGTAAGCTTATCCACTAGGAATAAACTTATCCACAAAAATTCAAGGCCATAGACTTTATGAATTTCAAACTAAAATTCAAACTTGTTAACCTAATTCAATTAATTAGGATAATTGGATTAGAATACCAATAATAAGTTTATGTTTAACCCTCTTGCTTTATGAGTTTGAGTGTATTAACCTGTTGGATTACAACTTTATTATGAAATAAAACTCCTAACTCGAGAACCATCTAATCAAATCATTACATATCATGTAGAGTCAACGATACTCGACGACGGAGACTACGAGCTAGTTTCGGAAACTGAACCAGGGTTTTCTGAAGACCCAGTAAACATCGTCGAGACTCTAACTGAAGCTCCGAACCAAAGTTCGAAAATCTTTGACACTCCTACCCCCAGCCCTGCTCAAGAAGGCAAGCCCCGGTGCATAACCCAGTATTTCAATTTACTACAATTTTATGCTTATATATTATATCTTGCATTAAGTCTAGGAATTGAAATGGAACCCTAGATGCATTGATACTAGGAACCTATGTATTGTGCCTGAGTCCTTATCGGATAGATGCTTTGCTAATAGGACCAGCAGAAGTCGGGTGATTTCCTGTCACTCGCGCGATATAGGAGTTGAATGCTTACTATTCTGTAATCACTATAAGGATCATGGATGGGATCATGTGCAATATCATGACTCGGAAGGTGTGGCAGAACCAACCTGAATTACACCGGCTCAAGTACGCAAGTCCACTCTCAAGGGCTCCAACGTACTTCAAACGGTGTAATCCCTTGGCCTGTCGGGTAACATCCCGATAAACCACCGAATGCAGGATCAAACAAGGTACCTCACACGAAGGCAAGTCTAGAGACACAATCACCGTCATTATTTACACCACAGGCATTTATATTACATGCGTTGTCAAAAGTAATATCAGTTTCCACTGATAAGATTTATTACAAACCGGTTCAAGTTTTCAAGTTCACAGCAGTGGAATTTAAACCACAACCACTGTACACGTCGCCAAGACGGATATCATGCAAAGCCCTGGCATGATATCACTCAGTAGGATCAGTGTTGGCCGGGGACGGGTCCCACTCTACGGACCAACCATCGGGCAGAGTGTAAGGCCATGGCATAGGCAGAGCAGAGTCCTCAGGGGGATTAGCTGAATAAAAAGTCACAATGCAAGACTGAGTATTATTACTCAGCAAGGCTTACTCATTTCATGGTATACTTAGCCAGGTAACTAGACTTATGAAGGCTTTAAGGGTGATGGGTAAAGTTTTCAGATGAAAAGCAATAAAGAGTAGATCCTTAATTTCAAATTTTAGCCTTCAAGTTCTATGTGATTATCCATTCTAGATGAGCACCTATAGCTATTCAAGCATGGTTGAATCTTTAGCCAAACATCATCTTTGATAACCATAAAGTTGCTCTTGTTACTCTATGTGGCAAAGGGATCAAGCAGTCTCAATCTCCGCGAGAAACGGACGATTCCTGAATCGAATTTCAGCCTTGCAAGGGTAAACCTAACTCACACGCTTGGAACATTCAGAGATTGTTCCAAAACAACCGTTTGCCTTTCATTCCGACTCGTGGATCAGATCCACCACAAGCGACTGCAGGACCATACGCACATCCAATGTGCAGGACGCACGTCTGTAGTGCGACTACACGACCGTACTCCTGGTTGCCCTGCAACACGTATTCCCACACGTCGAAGTGAGTGACCGGAAAAACCAAATACGAGTGGTGGGAGGTATGTCCACTCCTCGGGCCGATTGGTTACTAGGCTTACCGCTTACCATATTTCGCGTCATGTGGCTAGTACTTTCAAATGCTTAACCACCACTACCACACACTGCGACCTTAACCAAATTAATCAACACAGACGGGGTATCATCCTGTTACATCACATAAATCCCGTCCGTCATCCTTATAGTGATTACAGGAATGTAAACATTGCAACTCCTATATCGCGCGAGTGACAGGAAATCACCCGACTTCTACCGGTCGTATTAGCGTAGCAGCTATTCGAACTCAAGTTCTAGTATTCAATACATTGGTTCCTAGGAAAATGCAATTAGGGTTTCCCATACAACTCCTAAGAACTTAATGCATAGATAGGTATAAATAAATATAGATTGCAGTATAAATAAAGTAGTGGGTTATGTCCGGGGCTTGCCTTCGTGAGTGGGGTTGGGAGTAGGAGTGTCAAAATTTTCCGAACTTTGGTTCGGAGCTTCAGTTAGATTTCCGACGACATTCCCGGGGTCTTCAGAAATTTCCACTTCTGATTCCGGGATTAGCTCGTAATTTCCGTCGGCGAGAGTAGTTGAGTCTATATGATATGCAAAGATGTAGTTTAAGATATGCATACACTTTTATTTTACTTCACAATAAAGTTGCAATCCAATGAAAACACAGTTCACTCATCACACATACTATTTACTCTTTTACTGGCCAGTCATTTATCGGGTATAAACTAACCTAATTAGCTTCATTAGACAACACGTTTTATTTTTATAAAATAAACTACCATAGCACTAGGGTTGAAATTTTTACTAATCACAGATTAATCTATGTCTAAGCCATTGTAAATTTATCAATATTTTCTTTTTACAGAAATTAGGCCACAAGGATAAATAACAATAGTACTAACACATTAAGTATAATTTATAATTATATATAAACACAAGATTTTGCTCTAGATTTTTGTGCATAGGTTATACTTCTCAAGAGCAACACTTCAAAATATTTTCATAATTTTTAAGCATCTAGAACTGTAGATATTAAATACACAAGGTTAAATAGGCATTATCCATGATTAAACTCAATCATTATAAAAATATTATATAACTAGTAGGTCAATTATTTTTCCTAAGTACTACATGTCAAAGCAAAACTAACTCAATTGGTTTTACATTTTTACCATTTTTCTATTATTTACTAAGCATTTCCATAGTCTACAACTACTTAAACATAATATTTAAATTAGAGTAAAAACTACTTAGAATTTGAAAGTCAACCTGTAAGGAAAGTTGTAGATCTTAGAATAAGTAATCCAACAAATTTTAGTTTGTATTTTTCTAATTGTTTCTTGAATTGCTATGGAATTTCAAAGTCTGCAGCAAAAATAACAAAGGGGTCCTTAATGACACTATTCCCTTGAGTCACTGGCTTTACAGACAGCCCCCTGGGCTTTTGTATCTTTCCACCCGAGGCCCCTGGCCGTGGTCAGAGAGGGAGGCGCGGGTTTGACCGGCCAAATCCGGCGACGGCGATCGCCGGCGGCGAGGGTGGAGTGGCGTGGGAGCATCAACAAGTCTGTGCGCACCTGTAGACGCTCGGGATCGGGGTGGGACGGCCTGTAGCGGTGGCGCGATGGGAGCAGGCGGCCGGCGGCGGAGGAGAACGGCGGCGGCGGTGCTCCGACGGTCGTGAGCGGCGAGGAAGGGGTCGGGGAGCTTCAGGGCGGTGTGGGGAAGCTAGTGGTAGAGTCAATTGGAGTCGAGGAGGATTAGGAAGGGGTGCTCCATGGCGAGCAGGGGGCGGCGGCGGGCGGCGGTCGCCGGCAATGGCGCTCCGGCCGGAATTGATGGCAGTTAAGGGGCTGGTGAGCACGAGCAGGAGTTGGGGAAGCTTGCTAGGGGGTCGGTGGGGGCAATGGGCAGTCGACGGCTGCTGTCCACGGCGGCCAATTGCTCACCGGAGGGGAGTGGCGGGCGACCGTTGTGATCGGGGGTCTGGGGTTGGGGACACGGTAGAAGAACCAGGGGAATGGGTTGCAGGGGCTCTTGTAGTGCTAACGCGCGCGAAGGATAAGGCCCTAGGGTTTTGCAATGAGCTATCCACGGCGGCGGCGAGGTGGTGGCCGGCGGTGGCTCGGGTGATCGTGGCGCGCGCGAAAGAGGACAGCAAAGAGGGGAAACAGGACCGGGACAGGGGGAGAGTGACGCGTGGAGACCACCCAAGCAGGAGGTGGGGTGGCAGCGGCAGCACGGCCGCGGCGGGTAGGTGCTCTGTACCGACGGCAATGAAGAGCAGGGGAGCAGAGGGGTGCCAGAGGAAGAAGAGTTAGGGGGGGTCTCCAGGGACTTGGTTGCAAAATACAGAAATCCCACGGACCTCACAGTAAAGCAAAATTCTCCATTGATCCAGAACTCTAATGAAGAAGTGACCAAAATAAAAGTTGTAGAGTTTTTCAAATCCTACAATATTTCTTTAGGGTTCAAGTTTAGAAACCCAAAGTACATAGCTTTAATTTTAAGTTTTGAACAAAAGTTGTATTTAAGTAAATTTTGTCCTTACTGAGGTAGATTTAATGCAGTTTTGGACATAGTTGCAAGTTTTCATGCAATGTCATGATGACTTGCATTCTTATATTTTGATCCTAAGTAAATTTTGAAAGTGACTTTGATACTTTAATTATTTTGCATAAAAGGACCCATACTTTTGCATTAATCACATCTAGGTCCTTATTTTCACATAAACACCCAAATTTCATAGAATTTAACATATCTATTACAATTTCTTTCCTATTGTGATACAAATTTGACACCTAGAGTGTCACATTCTTCCTATTTTTTTAATTCTACCTCCCATTCTAACCCAATTAACACTAAAGGGCCCACATTTTTCAAAATTACATAAATACCTTTTTTTTCCCTTTGCACTTAAATTTGAACATACATACACAAGATCAATCATGCACACTTTTCACTAAAATCTAGGGTTTATAATTCTAAATACCTGAATGTCACAGCAGGTTACCCCGTCTGTGTTGATAAAAGTTGATAAGGTCGTAGTGTGTGGTAGTGGTGGCTAAGCATTTGAAAGTACTAGCCACATGCCGCGAAATATGGTAAAGCGGTAAGCCTAGTACCTGATTGGCCCGGCAAATGGATATGTCTCCACCACTCGATTATTTAGTTTCTGTTGTACACACGCACCGACGTGTGGGAGTACGTTCTGCGTAGCAGACAGGAGTACGATCATGTAGTCGCGCTACAGATGTATGTCCTGCACAATTGGTGTGCGTACGGTCCTGCAGTCGCTTGTGGTGCCCCCGATCCATAACCCGGAATATGAGGGAAACGGTTGTTTCGGAACGATCTTTGGATGTTCCAAGCGTGTGAGTTAGGTTTACCCTTGCAAGGTCTGGAAATTCGATTCAGAATCGTCCATTTCTCGCGGAGACTGAGACTGCTTATTCCTTCTGCCACATAGAGTAAGAACAGTAACCATTATGGAATAATCTGGATGGATGTTAATCTCTACCTTGTTTGTCTAGAATAGGTGCTTACCTAGAATGCTTAATGAGACTAGAATCTGGAAGCTAAAATATGAAAGTAGATCATACTCTTTGTTGCTTTTCAGCTGAAATTAAACACAGAACCATTTTAAGCCTTCATGAGTCTAGTTATGGGCTAAGTATACTCTAATCCCGGGTAAGACTTGCTGAGTATTAGAATACTCAGTCTTGCTAGTGAATTTTTTTCAGGTATGACCTTTGAGAACCCCACGGATAGCCCTGCATGGCCAACCTCTGTTCCGTTTGGCTGGTTCGTGGAGTGGGATCCGTCCCCGGCTGGCAGTGACCCTCCGGAATGACGCCATACTTCGGTATGAGTGTGGTGTCAACCTCCGCGACGTGTGTAGTCGCGCGTAAATTTTCTTCCGCTGTGAACTTGACAAGCATGTTTAGCTTGTCTTTTAACAATGTTTGTACAAGTTTACCTTAAGTTTGAACGTTTTGTAATAATGTTTAATATCCTGTGATTTAAAAGTTGATGAGTTGCGTGCAATTGTAAACTCGCCTTCGTGCGAGGTAAACCTGCTTCGATCCTATTGAACCGTGGTTGCATCGGGCGGAGACCCGACAGACCAATGGGTTGTTCCGTTTGAAGTGCGTTGAGTTAGTATCGGATGTATAGCGATGACTAGCGCACTTGAGCCGGAATAATTCAAGAGGTTCTGCCACAAAGATCCCAATGGGGTTCGATTCCAAGAAAAACTTCACAAAAGTGAATGAAGATAGCAATGTGGCAAATCGAATTCGGGTTGAGGTGATGGAGCTCAAGCCCGTAGAAGTAAAGAAGGCCCCGAAAGAAAGAGCAAGAGGGGAGGGCCAAACCCCATTCAGCAAAATGGTAAAATGAGACGATTTCATCCACATTTTCCATAGGAAGAGGTTTGCGGAAAGAGGGGCGCCAGTTGACAAGACTTTTCTCCTGAAGCAAACCTTTGGAAACAAGATTCATGAGTTCGTTGTTGGAGCACATACTGTATGTCCACTCTCCAGATGGCGGCTACGACTCCTTCCCCTTCCCATCTTTCTCGTGGGATCTCTTGGGCGCCATTTCCAGATCTGCTTGCCACGAGTTGCTCGGGGATTGTGGAGAAAGGGGCGGAGAGATTTGGCTAGTTTGGGGGTTCTTCAAGGGGGTGAAGGTGGAGCGCATATCTGATTGGGGATTCGGAAATTTCTTGGTGGATTGAAGATTGGAAGCACGGATTTTACTTTAAGTTACCACGGGGCTAAATAACCAGCGGCCGGATATAGGTTTACTGTTCCGAAGTTGAAGAGTCATCTCAGGGAATATTCGGAAGATGAGGGGTCATTTGGAGGATTTTTTAGATAAATTATTTGATTAATCATTTTTTTGGGTTAATTGTACTGAAAAAAGGGGTTTTTCGAATTCCAGATCTAACTTCCATCATCTGTTCCATCACACCAGTTATTTATCATGGGAACATTTTTTCACTGCATGCCACGACCTTTGGATCCTTATTTCCAAACCTGAGAGATTTGGATTCAAGGTTCAGGAGCTGTGGGATACGTGCCATCGACTACTTATTTTTTGAATTTATTTGAAACGTAAGTAAGGAAGATTCAAGACTAATGTGACCCTCAGCCTGATTCTCCGATTCAACCTAAGGCTCGGGGGCTACTCCATATGGAGTGCAATTTTTCAATTGCACACCATACCAAGGAAGTAATTTCGGGGCATGAGCATCTCATAGCTTCGATGCAGCCAAGAAATTACTCGAAGAAGAACTTCAAGACGGAGCTTCAAAAGAAGCCGAAGACTACTTCGAAAGTACTCGAGGAGCCTGCAGTACTTAGCTACGAAGAGCTTAGGGTTTGTCAGACCCGGGACTACAGGACTGTGTACATAACGTAGTTCATACAGGATTAGGGGATAGGACTTGTCTTTTACCTTATCTGTGTTGTACTCTACTCGTATGCGAAGTAGGACTAGTCGGTACAGAAGGAAACTACTCAAGTTGTACTCAAGTACGATTTCTTGGCTAGTATTGGATTAGGATTCATGTAATCCTGTCCTTCCAGATATATAAGGGCGGGCAGGGACCCCCTCAAAACATAACATTAACACCCAAAGCAATACAAACCACCATACAGGACGTAGGGTATTACGCACATCGCGGTCCGAACCTGTCTAAACCTTGTGTTCCTTGCACCTTTGAGTTCCTGATCTCGGCGTCTCCCAACCTAAACTTACCACCTCGGGTATACCCCTCGGTGGGCAGCCAGTAAAACACCACACATGGTCCTAAAGAGGAACGCGCTGATGACGTTTGTGTCGACAACGTCACAGAGAGAATTGCATTGCTTGCAGAATCGGCGGATGTAGTCCTGTAAGGACTCGCTAGGCTCCTATTTGCAGCTCTTGAGGTCCTGCGAATTTCTAGGGCGCACGTGCGTCCCCTGGAAATTCCCAACGAAGACTTGTTTGAGCTCCACCCATCTACGGATGTTGTTGGATGGCAAGAATTCAAGCCACGCTCGAACGAACTCCCCAACACAGATGGGGAGCTACTGGATGATGAAATAATCATCATCCGCTCCTCCGGCCCGACAAGCGAGCTGGAAGTCTTCCAACCATACACCAGGGTTCGTATCCCAAGTGTGAGGCGGTTAGAAGTACGGCGGATTTCTGGATACAACGATAGAAGGCCCGTGGGCCTGGGCTGTCAAGACTGGGGCTCCGGTCGCCATCCCGATCGCATGGTCGGCTGCCACGCCTGGGGGGCACCTCCTTGTGCTCCCCTTCAGGTTGGTGGGCACTCGGTCGACATCGGCGTCGCAGCGGGCCAGTTGCCGTGAAAGAATGACGTTGCGCGCATCTTAGTTGGGCCTGAGCCGGCCACGCATGCGCAGGCGCTGTGAGGCTGGTGCCGCATCGGGGCGTGGCACGGCTGTGGTGTCGCGACCTGCCTGGGGTTGATGCCCTTGCTGCTAGTGGACTGAGGGGTTTGGTTTCTATGAGCCTGCAACCCCAACTGGGCAGGAGGCTGCGTGCCGGCAGCGTGACACGGTGCTTTCCGCTTGCTGCACAGCGGCACATTCTACCAACATCCGGATGTTGCGGTGGAGCTCCTGCTATTGAGGGTCCGCAAGCTCGGGCAGGTTGCGAAGGAGCATTGCTACTACGGAATGTTCGGACCGGCCCGTGCAAACTGCGGGGGGTCATTGGCGTCTGCGATAATGGCCTGTTGGATTATGAGCATTCGGCTCGAAGTGGCGCCGGAGGCGCATCAACGCAGATGGCGGCTGGTGCTTTCGCTGCTAGCATAAATCCTCGCCGTGCGTCTGGGAATTAACCAAGGCCTATGCGCGCGGGACTTGTGGGGTGTGGGTATCCTCGGTCTCTACCGGGACCGGCAGTTACCCCTGCACATCCACCATGGCGCATTCTCGCAGTGCTAGACAGCCGAAGGACGACAAGTTGCTGAAGCTGGAGCCTTCGTTCATGAGGTCATTGTCAGAGAAGAGATCCTGGAATGAGGCAGGACCGTACCCCATCATGCCCACGAGCTTGGTCGCAAGTGGGGGCAGTGATGTGGTCTTTTAGAGCTCCCTGGCATATACACTCACGGCATTTGTGAGGCCAAATGGGAACTGACCGCTTGGTGAGCATAGTGGGGACCGCAGGGTCCCGCCGGAGAGCTGGTGGAAGACGTTGCATAGTGAGAATAGGAGCAAGCCCACGTCGCTCGCTAAGGGATTGGCACCGAGCATGAGCTCGATGCGACGTGCAAGCTCCTTAGTGTCGAGATCAGCCAGCGGCTCTGTCGAGAGACTGTCTCCCTTGAGCGACATCAGAGGAGTGGCCTCCTTGTGGAGGCGAAGCGTGCCGAGACGATCGGCGATGAAGTCCAAGCTTCCCAAGCGGAGGGCCTGGAAGGTGCGAAGATGGGAGGGGCCCATAGCCCAGTGCGTGGGGCCATGGGAAACACCAACGAGCCGAAGCGAATTGTATCGCCCAGGCCCGCGAGGCTGGAGGTGTCAGAGACGAAGGCCATCCGATCACCGGGACGGTGGATGCACGACGTACTCCCCACAGACAGTGTCAAACTGTCGGCTTTGGAAATGGCCGGCAGCTAAATCTACTCAAATTGTATGTCGTGCGTTGTGATCGGAGATGGCCTAGCACACAATGATTTAAGATTTATACTGTTTCAGGCAATCGTGCCCTACGTCCAGTCATGGATCGGTTGGATGTATTGCTTGAGCCCGGATGCTCATGAGAATTTGGGGAGTTACAAGCTTACGAGTGGAGGATGAATATCTTGGATCTCGGTCCCCTTTCCTAGATGGCTGACCCTCCTTTTTATAGTCCAAGGGGGGCCTCTTTTACAAGGGAACTAAGGGCAGAGAGAGAGAGAGAGGTAGAGAGAGTGTGTGTTTCTTGCCATGTCGATGGGGGTCGCCAACTCTGTCAGTCAGAGTCCTCGGGCGGCCACCGCCCAAGTCCTATGTTGCGGAGTGGCCATCTTGTTCTATCTGTATGCGTTGTGCTTTGCCAGTCGGAGGGGTAGTCATGCGCTGATAAGCACGGTATGGCAGTGTAACACCCTAATGTAATTTTCCCTAATTTTAATGAATTTATTTGGGCTTAAATAAAAATTTCCAGGGTTTCCTCTAATTTATCTCGCATTTAAAGTAATTTTATAACGCAAGAAATTAAAATTTATCATAGGATCAAATTGTTTGTGCATTCATGCCGCAGCATTGTTTTATTTGTGTTGAGTTATAGGTTTGAATTCAAATGGTAATTTGAATTCAATTAGATTTGTTTGAATTAGTTGAGTATAGGAAAGAAGAAGGAAAAGAAAAAGGAAAAGAGAGGAAGAAAAGAAGCCTAGCCCAGCCCAAACCCTCTCTCAGCCCGGCCTATTCCCCTCTCCTCCTCTCTTCTCTCGGGCCCCCTCTCTCCTCTCCCCTTTTCCCCGCATGGGCCACGCCGGCCTATTTCCCTCCCCCGCCTGCGGCCCGCTCTCTCCTCTTCTCCCTTTCTCTCTCTACCAGACCGGCCCCGCACGTCAGCCCCCTTCTCCTTCCTCCCTTTCTTCTCCGGCGCAACTCCCCCCCCCCCCCGAGATCCCCGGCGACCTCCCCTCCTCCGGGCCCGCACGCCAAGGCAGCGCCGCCGCCCTACAAAAGGAACCCCCTGAGCCCCCAGAACGCTAACCCTAGCTCCTGCGTCGCCCCGAGGAACTCCAGCACCGCCGCCCCCTTTCTTCCTAAGCCCGGTCACCTCGGCCTCGCCGTGGTCAGGCCACTCCACCACGCCTCAGGCCGCCGCAACCCCCGTGTCCGCTCCCTCCCGCTATCCAGAAGCTGCCCGAGCCCAGCATTTGTGCCCCGAGCCCCTGCATCACCGGGAATTCGTGACGAAGCTGCCGCTGGTGAGCCGCTCTGCCACCGCAATTCTTCGTCGTCGGCGATCCCCGAACCTCCCTAACCCCGCTGGCACCTTCACAGGATCTCCACGCATCGATCCCCGGTGACCAGTAGCCCGGAGAGCCTCGGCAACACCCCTCCCCGCGAGCACCGAACCATCTCCGCCGCAGGACCTTGCCGCCGGCCACCGTCCGCCGCAGCTCCGGCCTCCATAGCCCTCGGTGAGCTTCGCCTTCTTCCCCTGGTCCTTTTGCACCATAAGTCGTAGCCTTTAGCTAACCGTAGCCCCTGGAACGCCGCTCGCCGGCGATGTCCGCCGCCCCTCACCGTCGCGCGCGAAGCCCGAGCCCCTCTAGGCCCGGCCGTAGCCCCGGATCATTTCCCCGTGCCTCGGTGGTGCTCCCTGGCCTGAAGTCGTGAAGCTTTGGCCCCCAGAGCGGTGGGAACACTGAGCTCCGGCGAGTCCCGAGCCGCGCCGCCGCGGGTTTTGGCCGCCGGCGTCGCAGCGCCACCCCCTCCTCCCCTTTTGCCCTGTGCCGCTCGATCGGAGATGGACGCCTAGGATTAGATCCAGAGCCGTTTGATCGGGACCGTGCGATCAAGATCCGGTGGTTTAGGTCAAGCGATACCGGTTCGGGTTGAGGGAGAGGCAGGGCCATCAGATGTAGAACGGGCGATCTGGATTAGATTTGTTTAAGTATAGGTCGGGAGCGTTGGATCTGGATCCGACGGGTGGGAGACGCGCGTACCGCTTCGCGATAAGGATTAGATCTGGGCCGTTAGTCTTTGATCCGAGCGACCAGACTAGAAGATACCGGTTCGGCCTGCCCTTTTGCTAAAGAGACCTCGGGTTTTCGGGAAATCAACCCGCAGTCCACCCGTGGTTCAAAAATAATTATGGTTAGGTCCTGTTTTACCCGTTTAGACCCCTGAGCTTTCCGGTTTTTGAACCCGCCGTCCATGCCGTGAGTTTCAGCGCGTTAGACCCCGAGTCTATGCTTTAATTATGTTTAGGTCCCTGGTTTTTGACCAGAACCCCCTGTAAGTTATGTTTTTCTCGCAAATAGGTCCCTGGATCTTGTTTCAAGCGTAGTTTTCGCGTCTTAGCTCCGTTTTAGGTGTTCTTTATATCCACGCGATCGTTGTAACGCGTAGAATAGTTCTAGCATAGTTTTGGGTGCTATTCTATTGTATTGGTGTACTATTTTATTATAAGTTTGCTATTGGTTGTGCATGTGTGTATGTGTGGACCATGCTTGATGATCGTGAGTAGACGTCGAGCCTTCGGAGCAGTACCAGGAGCAACCATCTTCCGAGCAGTTCGAGCAGCAGCCGGGAGAGTACGAGGAAGGCAAGTATAATATGAACATCCTACCACTTTTAAATACAGATTTCATACTGCATTTTAATACTGTATGCCTATAAGGATTTTCCTAGCCACTTTATATCCTTTTAATATATCCCTTGGGTTGCATTTGTGGTTAGTTGTGCTAGGTGCTGCGCTCTCACACATATTATGGTCCTTTTAATTAAATTTGATTAATGGTCTTATGCAACTTAATCCTGATAGTGGCTCTCTGTGCTGTGTGCTTGAGTGGCTCATGTCTCCGTAAGAGATGTTTTGTTAGAAATATGGTTTAGGGGGCCAGCACGGTGCTTAGTGCTTGGTTGGCCACTCTCCATAAGGACCGGTTCATAGAGCGACAACCTGGGACAACCGCGCAACCACAAGACTGGAATGGGACGGTCTTGACTTACTAATTAGGTCATGTTGGTTCGGGAGTAACTTACCTGCATGGGCAAGAGGGGTGGTAAGCTTCAATGGTGCCTGCTCCTCCGGCTTGGTCTGTGTTGTGTGTCTTGTACCCCCGGAGGTGGGCCCCATCGTCGCTGATCCAGAATCCTTAGCGGTTACACCTTACCAATATGATCCTTTGTAATGGTCTCGTAGTGTGCTTGCTAGCCATCTCACCTAAGGAAGTGTGATGAACAACTAGCGTAGCTCACAACTTGTGGGTAAAGTTGTGCAACCTCTCGAGAGTGTAAAACTGATATATCAGCTGTGCTCACAGTCATGAGCGGCCCAGATCCTCCTTTTGATTAGTGGGGTTATCAACCTTTGATTAGGGAGATTCCCCGGGTGGTTTTGGTTTGGATGGTTCTCAGTAGTTCTTAATTAATATTGATTAATTTCTTATGCAATTTGGGTTTATGGTAATTCATCCACTTGTAGTAAATAGCTTTAATAAAATTTTGCTAAGACTAAAAGCTAATGCAGTTGAGTCAGCCAGCCTAGAGCCTCATAGTTTGTGTTATACTTGTTGAGTACTAGCTTGTACTCACACTTGCCTCTCTACTCTTCTGTTCTGTTTCGGATATCTTCGACTGCTGCTCAGTGCCCGGCAACGTGGAGGACTACGTCAGCGGCCTCGACGACTTCTAGGCGTTTGTCTCCCAGTCGACGTCCCTGTGGCGCCCAGCTCTTCATATATCTCTTTTACGCTTCCGTAACTCTGGAACCGATTCTTGATTCGGTTGTAATAAAATAATTCATTTACGATTTATTTACGATTTATATTAATGTTATTCATGATATGTGTTGTGATATCTTGATGATTCTGTTGTATATATGCGTGACTTGATCCTAGCGCATATATCAATTCTGTCACACCCGATTTATAAAGAACATAAATCGAGCAATCATATATGCGCTAGGATCAAGTCACGCATATATACAACAGAATTATCAAGATATCACAACACATATCACGAATAACATTAATATAAATCATAAATGAATTATTTTATTACAACCGAATCAAGAATCGGTTCCAGAGTTGCGGAAGCGTAAAAGAGATATATGAAGAGCTGGGCGCCACAGGGACGTCGATTGGGAGACAAACGCCTAGAAGTAGTCGAAGCCGCTGACGTAGTCCTCCACGTTGCCGGGCACTGAGCAGCAGTCGAAGATATCCGAAACAGAACAGAAGAGTAGAGAGGCAAGTGTGAGTACAAGCTAGTACTCAACAAGTATAACACAAACTATGAGGCTCTAGGCTGGCTGACTCAACTGCATTAGCTTTTAGTCTTAGCAAAATTTTATTAAAGCTATTTACTACAAGTGGATGAATTACCATAAACCCAAATTGCATAAGAAATTAATCAATATTAATTAAGAACTACTGAGAACCATCCAAACCAAAACCACCCGGGGAATCTCCCTAATCAAAGGTTGATAACCCCACTAATCAAAAGGAGGATCTGGGCCGCTCATGACTGTGAGCACAGCTGATATATCAGTTTTACACTCTCGAGAGGTTGCACAACTTTACCCACAAGTCGTGAGCTACGCTAGTTGTTCATCACACTTCCTTAGGTGAGATGGCTAGCAAGCACACTACGAGACCGTTACAAAGGATCACATTGGTAAGGTGTAACCGCTAAGGATTCTGGATCAGCGACAATGGGGCCCACCTCCGGGGGTACAAGACACACAGCACAGACCAAGCCGGAGGAGCAGGGACCATTGAAGCTTACCACCCCTCTTGCCCACGCAGGTAAGTTACTCCCGAACCAACATGACCTAATTAGTAAGTCAAGACCGTCCCATTCCAGTCTTGTGGTTGCGCGGTTGTCCCAGGTTGTCGCTCTATGAACTGGTCCTTATGGAGAGTGGCCAACCAAGCACTAAGCACCGTGCTGGCCCCCTAAACCATATTTCTAACAAAACATCTCTTACGGAGACGTGAGCCACTCAATCACACAGCACAGAGAGCCACTCTCAGGATTAAGTTGCATAAGACCATTAATCAAATTTAATTAAAAGGACCATAATATGTGTGAGAGCGCAGCACCTAGCACAACTAACCACAAATGCAACCCAAGGGATATATTGAAAGGATATAAAGTGGCTAGGAAAATCCTTATAGGCATACAGTATTAAAATGCAGTATGAAATCTGTATTTAAAAGTGGTAGGATGTTCATATTATACTTGCCTTCCTCGTACTCTCCCAGCTGCTGCTCGAACTGCTCGGAAGATGGTTGCTCCTGGTACTGCTCCGAAGGCTCGACGTCTACTCACGATCATCAAGCATGGTCCACACATACACACATGCACAACCAATAGCAAACTTATAAGAAAACAGTACACCAATACAATAGAACAGCACCCAAAACTATGCTAGAACTATTCTACGCGTTACAACGATCGCGTGGACATAAAGAACACCTAATACGGAGCTAAGACGCGAAAACTACGCTTGAAACAAGATCCAGGGACCTATTTGCGAGAAAAACATAACTTACAGGGGGTTCTGGGCAAAAACCAGGGACCTAAACATAATTAAAGCATAGCCTCGGGGTCTAACGTGCTAAAACTCACGGCATGGACGGCGGGTTCAAAAACCGGAAAGCTCAGGGGTCTAAACGGGTAAAACAGGACCTAACCATAATTATTTTTGAACCACGGGTGGACTGCGGGTTGATTTCCCGAAAACCCGAGGTCTCTTTAGCAAAAGGGCAGGCCGAACCGGTATCTTCTAGTCTGGTCGCTCAGATCAAAGACTAACGGCCCAGATCTAATCCTTATCGCGAAGCGGTACGCGCGTCTCCCACCCGTCGGATCCAGATCCAACGCTCCCGACCTATACTTAAACGGATCTAATCCAGATCGCCCGTTCTACATTTGACAGCCCTGCCTCTCCCTCAACCCGAACCGGTATCGCTTGACCTGAACCACCGGATCTCGATCGCACGGTCCCGATCAAACGGCTCTGGATCTAATCCTAGGCGTCCATCTCCGATCGAGCGGCACAGGGCAAAAGGGGAGGAGGGGGCGGCGCTGCGACGCCGGCGGCCAAAACCCGCGGCGGCGCGGCTCGGGACTCGCCGGAGCTCGGCGTTCCCGCCGCTCCGGGGGCCAAAGCTTCACGACTTCAGGCCAGGGAGCACCACCGAGGCACGGGGAAACGATCTGGGGCTACGGCTGGGCCTAGAGGGGCTCGGGCTTCGCGCGCGATGGTGAGGGGCGGCGGACATTGCCGGCGAGCGGCGTTCCAGGGGCTACGGTTAGCTAAAGGCTACGACTTATGGTGCAAAAGGACCAGGGGAAGAAGGCGAATTTCACCGAGGGCTGTAGAGGCCGGAGCTGTGGCGGACGGTGGCCGGCGGTGAGGTCCTGCGGCGGAGATGGTTCGGTGCTCGCGGGGAGGGGTGTTGCCGAGGCTCTCCGGGCTACTGGTCACCGGGGATCGATGCGTGAGATCCTGTGAAGGTGCCAGCGGGGTTATGGAGGTTCGGGGATCGCCGGCGACGAAGAATTGCGGGGGCGGAGCGGCTCACCGGCGGCAGCTTCGTCACGAATTCCCGGTGATGCAGGGGCTCGGGGCACAAATGCTGGGCTCGGGCAGCTTCTGGATAGCGGGAGGGAGCGGACACGGGGGTTGCGGCGGCCTGAGGCGCGGTGGAGTGGCCTGACCACGGCGAGGCCGAGGTGACCGGGCGGAGGAAGAAAGGGGGCGGCAGTGCTGGAGTTCCTCGGGGCGACGCAGGAGCTAGGGTTAGGGTTCTGGGGGCTCAGGGGGTTCCTTTTGTAGGGCGGCGGCGCTGCCTTGGCGTGCGGGCCCGGAGGAGGGGAGGTCGCCGGGGATCTCGGGGGGGGGGGAAGTTGCGCCGGAGAAGAAAGGGAGGAAGGAGAAGGGGGCTGACGTGCGGGGCCGGCCTGGCAGAGAGAGAAAGGGAGAAGAGGAGAGAGCGGGCCGCGGGCGGGGGAGGGAAATGGGCCGGCGTGGCCCATGCGGGGAAAAGGGGAGAGGAGAGAGGGGGCCTGAGAGAAGAGAGGAGGAGAGGGGAATAGGCCGGGCTGAGAGAGGGTTTGGGCTGGGCTAGGCTTCTTTTCTTCCTCTCTTTTCCTTTTTCTTTTCCTTCTTCTTTCCTATACTCAACTAATTTAAACAAATCTAATTGAATTCAAATTACCATTTGAATTCAAACCTATAACTCAACACAAATAAAACAATGCTGCGGCATGAATGCACAAACAATTTGATCCTATGATAAATTTTAATTTCTTGCGTTATAAAATTACTTTAAATGCGAGATAAATTAGAGAAAACCCTGGAAATTTTTATTTAAGCCCAAATAAATTCATTAAAATTAGGGAAAATTACATTAGGGTGTTACAAACCTACCCCCCTTACAGGAATCTCATCCCAAGATTCTGATAGGCTAGCTAGCAAAGAGATCGGGATATGTCTTTCTCAGCTCATCTTCTCGCTCCCAAGTAGCCTCATCCTCCGTATGATGACTCCACTGAACCCGGCACATCTTGATCTTCTTGTTCCGGGTAGCTCTCTCAGATGTCTCCAGAATCTTCACCGGATGCTCGGTGTAAGTCAAATCCTCCTGCACATCCAACCCTTCTAACGGTGCTTGCTCTTCTGGCACCCTCAAGCACTTTTTCAGCTGAGACACGTGGAACACATCGTGCACTCCTGAGAGATTGAGAGGCAACTCCAAACGATAAGCCACCTCACCTTTCCGTTCCAACACCTTGAACGGACCAATGTACCGAGGGGCTAGCTTCCCTCTCATATTAAACCTGCGGATTCCTCTCATCGGCGAGACCTTCAGGTACACATGATCACCCACTGCAAAGGTCAGATCTCGACGACGAACATCCGCATAACTTTTCTTATGAGTCTGAGCGACCCTCAGATTCTCTCGCACCTGCTGTACCAACTGCTCTGCCTCTTCAACAATATCCGGACCAAACACTTGCCTCTTGCCAATCTGATCCCAATACAGCGGAGTCCTGCACTTCCGGCCATACAGGGCCTCGAAAGGAGATTTCTTCAGACTGGCCTGATAACTATTGTTATACGAAAACTCTGCATACGGCAGGCATTTATCCCAGCTGGTACCATACTGAATAGCTCAGGCTCGGAGCATATCCTCCAACACTTGGTTGGTTCGCTCTGTCTGCCCATCTGTCTGAGGATGATAAGCAGTACTGAAGCGCAGCTTTGTATCCAGCGAATCATGGAACTGCTCCCAGAACCGTGAAGTGAACTGAGATCCTCGGTCAGATATAATCTTCTTCAGAACACCGTGCAGACAGACAATCCGGGAGATGTACAACTCTGCGAGTCTAGCACCGGAGTAAGTAGTGTTCACCGGAATGAAGTGAGCAATCTTCGTCAACCGGTCCACTACTACCCATATGGAATTGTACCCTTTCTGAGTACGAGGCAAGGCAACAATGAAGTCCATAGTGATTTCCTCCCATTTCCACTCTGGAATCTTCAACGGCTGCAATAACCCTGCTGGCCTCTGATGCTCTGCCTTGACACGCTGACAAGTGTCACAGATAGCCACGTACTCCGCAACGGAACGCTTCATTCCATACCACCAGAATTGTTCCTTCAGGTCGTAATACATCTTTGTGCTGCCCGGATGAATGGAATATGCCGTATCGTGAGCCTCACTCAAGATCAGCTTCCTGAGATCATTCACATCCGGCACACATATACGACCCTTGTACCACAAGGTACCCTGATCATCCTCTCTGAAATGAGGTGCTTTGCCAATCTTGATCAGGTCACGGATCTCCTGCAGCTTCTTATCATCCTTCTGATGCTGCCTGATCTCCGCCTCTAGAGTGGGTTCTGCCTCGAATGCTGCACCCGAGGTGTGATGCAGGAAACTCAGGCTCAACTGCTCAAACTCCTCACATAACTCCTGAGGCATCTGAAAAGCCACGGCCATGTTAACATAGCTCTTCCTGCTCATAGCATCTGCCACAACATTAGCCTTGCCCGGATGATAGTGAATCTCCAGGTCGTAATCCTTGACCAACTCTAGCCATCTTCTCTGCCGCATGTTCAGCTCACTCTGAGTGAAAATATACTTGAGGCTCTTGTGATCGGTGTAAATATCACACCTCTGCCCAAACAAGTAATGCCTCCATATCTTCAGAGCATGCACAACTGCAGCTAACTCCAGATCATGAGTGGGATAACTCAGCTCGTGCCGGCGCAGCTGCCGCGAAGCATAAGCTATTACTCTGCCTTCCTGCATCAGAACGCAACCAAGACCATCCCTCGAAGCATCACGATACACTGTGAACCTCTTGCTCTGGTCTGGCAGAGTAAGGACTGGCGCCGTAGTCAACCTCTTCTTCAACTCCTCGAAGACCTTCTGACGCTCATCAGTCCAAGAGAAATCCACACCCTTCTCCAGCATGGAAGTCAAAGGCTTCGCGATCTTGGAGAAATTTTCAATCAACCTCCGTTAATAACCTGCTAAGCCCAAGAAAGAGCGGACTTCCTTCACCGTCTGTGGTACAACCCAGTCAAGCACATCCTTCACCTTTCCGGGGTCCACAGCAATACCTCCCTTGTTGATAACATGACCGAGGAAGGGAACCTCGTCAATCCAGAACTCGCACTTGCTGAGCTTGGCATACAACTTGTGCTCTCTGAGCCTCTGCAACACAAGCCTCAGATGTTTCTCATGCTCTGCTTCTGACTTGGAATATATCAGGATATCATCAATGAATATCACCACAAAGGTGTCCAGATAATCCATGAAAACCTTGTTCATCAGATGCATGAAGAAAGCCGGAGCATTGGTCAAGCCAAAGGACATGACCGTATACTCATATAGCCCATACTTGCAAGTGAATGCCGTCTTCGGAATATCCTCAGAACGAATCTTCAGCTAATGATAACCCGAACGCAGATCAATCTTTGAGAATGCACAAGCGACCTAAAGCTGATTGAAAAGATCCTCAATACGGGGCAATGGATGCTTGTTCTTGATGGTGACTGCATTCAGATCCCGATAATCGATGCACATTCTCTTCGCGCCATCCTTCTTCTCTACGAGCAAAACAGGAAAAGCCCAAGGAGAGAAACTGCGACGGATATAGCCCTTGGCTAGCAACTTGTCGACAGTCTTCTTAACTTCCTCATGCTCAACCGGTGCCATACGATAGGGCCTCTTAGCAATAGGAGCTGTGCCAGGCAAGAGATCAATAGAAAACTCAATGTCGCGATCAAGCGGCATACCTGGCAAATCATCCGGAAAGACATCCGGGAATTTGGACACCACGCGAATACCATCCGTGGGTCTAGCCTCCATTTGATGAAGAAATCCAGAAGGCTCTGTGGCACCGACAGTAACTTCCTGACCATCCGGTGCTGATAAAAGAACAGTCCTCTGAGCACAATCTATCCGGACTCCCCACTTGGCAAGAGTCTCCATCCCGAGGATCACATCAATGCCCTTGGAGTCTAGCACCATCAGATTCGCACTGAAATCTACCCCCCTTATGGCCACACTGACTCTGGGACAGAAGACATGAGACCTCAACTGCCCTCCCGGTGAAGATACTAACATGCACCTCTTTAATGTGCTAGTAGGAATGCCATGAAGCTCAACAAAAGACTGGGTGATGAAAGAATGCGTAGCACCAGTATCAAAAAGCACTGTAGCAGGGTGGGTGTTGACCATGAACGTACCAATAACCACGTTAGGAGCCTCGGCCGCTGACTCGGCCGTCACGTGGTTCACCCTGCCCTGAGCAGGGGCCTTGGGCGGTGCTGCACGCCCCTGCTGTCCTGCCTGCGCCTTCCGCGGGCAGACGTTGGCGTAGTGCCCCAGCTCGCCGCAGTGGTAGCACACTCGCGGAAATGCAGCGGCTTGCTACCCGGCAGGAGGAGTAGGCACTCCCTGCCTCGGAGCTGGTGGAGCCGGAGGCGCTGGAAGCCTCTGACCCTGTCCTGCCTGCTGCGGAGGACGAGGAGGAAGCTGCTACCGCTGCTGGTACTGCTGGGGTGGCCTCTGCTGCTGCTGCTGCGGATGCTGATAGCGGGGACGAGTGTTGCTGCCCGAAGAGGATGGAGCCATCTTCCTCTTCTTATCCTCAATCTCCCGGCGCTTACGCTCGGTGTTGAGGGCAGCATCAACCAGCTGGTTGAAGTTGTCGAAGCGGTGGTTCAGTAGCGCATACTGGATGTGATCATCCAGTCCCTCCTTGAAATACTCCTGCTTATCGCTATCACGAGCGACGTCAGCAGAGGCATAACGGGCTAGCTGAAGGAAACGGTCACGGTATTCCGTCACCGTCATAGATCCCTGAAATAACAAACACGGATAACAAGGATAGAAATCGCTCAATAGGTCAGGCTCACGAAAGAGATCAAGGACAGATCGAAGCTCAAAAGAAATTGCAAAGAATTCCCTTCAATTTTTACCTGCTTAAGGGCACGGAACTCCTTCTGCTTCATCTTCATTATGCCCTCAGGGATGTGATGGTTCCTGAAGCGCTCACGGAACTGGACCCAGGTGAGAGCATCTCGGTCCTGAGCCGGATAGGACTCCCACCAGTCGAGAGCAGAGCCTCGCAGCTGCCCTGCTGCGTACAGAACCCTCTGCCGGTCGTCGCACTGCGCAACAACCAACTGGCGCTCCACCGAACGAAGCCAGTCGTCCACCTGGAGTGGGTCCGTGGCGTGAGAGAAGGTCGGAGGGTGACCTCTCAGGAAATCCGCACGCCTGTCACGGGGCTGAGGTGGCGGTGGAGGTGGTGGCTGGGCGTGGATGTGCTGCAGAGCCTGAACGGTATTGTTCAGGGTCGCCATCATCTGCATCTGGAGCTGAAAGAACTGCTCCGGGGTCAGTGGTGGCAGCATCGGTAATGGCTGACCAGTACTCTGGTTGTTCTGCTCCTGCTGGTCAGGACCGGAACCGGTGCGCCTGGTATTCACCATCTGATTGCAACAAACGAAATTATGAGAAGAAGATAGGGTGAAGCTGCGGAAATAAAACTTCGGAAGGGTATGACAGAGAGAAAAAGAATGTAGGTTTTACCCCCAACGTTCTAACTAATGTTTTTATTATTTAGTTCAAGTTGGGTTAGGGTCGATTTGCATGAGCAAGTTTAACTACTAGACTATGCAATCAACCAAAAATCCAAATCAAACATTTGCACAATAATAAACATTCAATATTCACAACTTAGTCGAGTTTATCACACCACTCGACTAACACACTCGTTCTAGCGTATTTTCATCGGGACAGCCTAAACATTTAGCTTATAAGATTAGACGACTCAGGCCAATGTCTACGGAAAACTCAAACTATCTCTCAGAAAAGACAGGAGAGATAGCAAACCAAAGGGCTTAGGACTCAAGGAATAGAGGCAGGAAATGATGTTTGAAGATTTGCGGAAGCAAGGCAAGAGAAAAGAAGTCCTATACTCGTCCAGGTCTATCTAGGCTTCGTCCTACAGTCGATATGGCTCTGATACCAATTGTAACGCCCCAGTTCCAAATATGGCTCAGTTCTACTCGCACGTTGAGTAAAACACGCA
The DNA here is from genome assembly GCF_002211085.1 of Panicum hallii. Taxonomy (NCBI): domain Eukaryota; kingdom Viridiplantae; phylum Streptophyta; class Magnoliopsida; order Poales; family Poaceae; genus Panicum; species Panicum hallii. The sequence continues at coordinate 43,891,580 of NC_038050.1, read as the reverse complement.
CTCGCACCAACCTCGCTTACGCTTTCGTCCTCGCTTCGTGTAAAAGGGTTAACACGGGGGTTGAAACGCACTTGGCACTTGGGTTTATATGTTGGTGAGACTCACCCTCAACTAGTAAGGTGGGACAACTCCCTACATATGACATGCCACTCACACTTGGGCCACTAGTGCGCTCAAATTCATCCTTGTTGGGCCGGGATGTCACAGGCAGTCACGCTCCATCCTCAATGTTACGCCCTATCATTCCACCATGATGGAGGCGTGCCTGCCGTGTCATGATGATATCATTGTGTTCCGTCCGCTCACAAGGACGGTCAGGTGAAACAGCGCATCCCTGTCATGGCAGCGAGGGGCACCTGACCCCGTGGAGGGAGTGGTTGGCCTGTATGGCAAGTTGACTCCGGTGTGCATCCTTATCCGCCGCACCTACTCCCAGGGCCCACCAGTACGTAGGGCCTGGCTGGCCTCGGCCTTGTCAGTTGGGGATAGTGACACGTGTAAGGCGGAGCCCTGGTCGGGGACATCAGTTGGAGCCATGGTACGGACCTAATCTTCAATCGCCTCCTTGGTTGGGGATGCAAGCCATGCTTTTGCCGACCTGCCGGCTGGTCGGGATCATGGGCCTAGGCGGCCTGGACAAAGTTGCAGCCCACGAAGATGGGCGTTCGTCCTAGGTGTTGTCCTGGGCTAGTCGGAATGCCAGTGGAAGGTGAGTCCGCTAGGGAACCCAGGTCACTGGACCGGTCATCTTGCCACGCTTACATGGAAAATTTGATAAAAAAATTTAGTTTATGATAAATATGACAGGAGGCTTAAAAGTTAGGCGGACTAAGTTGTAGCAGCAACCAAAGCACTGCCTATAAAATCTATGGCTGACTAAGCTTTCTTAGGCATGGTAATCCAAGATCACAATCCAAACACGCCCAAAATCAAGCGCCAAGCCTACAGAGACGGCATGGTGGGCGGAGGCTCGTACCAAACGCACCCTTAAACCTTTAAAAAAAACGCACCCTTAATTTAACAAGGTTCTATAATCTAAGCATCTAGAATCAATAATAGAAGTTAGACCTCCAGTGATGATGGGTTATCCAAGGGAGTATGCTTAATTCCGCTGAGAGGTTTCTATGTTTTTAAAGGAAATTTCATTCCATTACCTTATCGGCTCAGTGAGACCACTGGGCACTGGCCACCAACGCATCCAAGTCTGTGGGCGTGCCATCCCAGCAGATAACATCAACAGGAGGACAGTTACAACCGATCACCGTAACTACGTGCGCAACTCTATTACATTCTCTAGGACAGTACGTAGAGGATGGAAAAGAACTGAAAGCACTGTACAAAATACTCTTCAAGAACAAAGCCCCCCATCGATGCAAGGGCAAAAGATTTGCTCTCCAGACTCCAGTACCCTCTTCAGCAGCATAGAATCTGTTTCTACCAACACCCTCCCCATACCAAGTTCTTCTGCTGCACGGATTCCCGTCAAGCATGCAAGAACCTCCGCGTGAAACGCATCAAGCAGGTATGAACACCGACCAGCACCTGCTCCGACTACTTGGCCGCTCTTATCTCTAATCACAAAACCCCAGCCACCGTCACCTGAAGCCGGCTTGTATGCCCCATCAGAATTTATTTTGTACATGTTACTCGCCGGCTTCTCCCAGCGTTTGTGTTTCTCCTTGGCTGATGTACTGGCTATTGTGTCTCCTTGGCTGAGAGGTTTCTTCTTTAGGGTCCGTTTGGTTCCTCCAAATTAAATTTTAATCCCGTCACGTCAAGATACCGTCAGAATTTATCTTGTACATGATGTCTGTGCTCGAAAGATACCATGGCTCGACGGAGGTGACAGGAGGTGGCTGCTGGCATGGTAAGGTAGAGGTCTATCAACTCTGGATGGCAGAGGATGGGTGGAGTGCGACCTAGAACAGAGTGGTTACGTGTGGTGGCAGACGGGCAAGGTAGAGAGCATGTCACGAGCAAAAATGTTGGGAGGGAAGAAAGGATGAAGGTGATGGGCAGAGTCCGATCTATTCTAGGTGGATATAACCTCTTGGTTGAACGTAAAGGAGCGACATTTGTCCCATGTTTTAAGATCTGTTTATTGGATGGGTAAAAATGATCTAAAGGGACTAAAAATTAGTTCTAGATGTGATAGTAGACTAAATATATATGAGCTAATTGTGGGTTAATTAGGGTTAATGAGCTCTAACCAACAATTAGCCATTATCTATGCAAATTAAGTCACAATTAATTTATGTTTAATATTTGGCATCCAAATTTAAGGACTAAAAAATAGCCCTGATATCAAAAGGTGCTTAGCCAAATACTAGATGGAATGGTTTCATTAAGTAGCCGAGGACGCAGGGTTATGTGTGTGTGTATATATATACACAGATCTCGTCAAGCGGCAAAGGAGGACGTGGCATGTCGCAGGTCCCTTTCTTCGCCTCGGATCGGGTGCGGTGGAAATTACTGGCGAAGCATCGTGCGCGCGGCTGGGATAGTAGCAGCAAAGCAAGCTAAGGTGGCAAGAAGCTGGCGCGGGGCCTCCTGTTGCATGCATGCATTATCTCGATCGATCGATCAGTACACCAAGTTGGCATGCAATGCAACTTGACTCGATCGAGTTCGTAATCCTTTGTGTATATATTAATGTAGAGTATTATTGTGGATGGAATCTTGGGCTTTGCACGCGCGCATGCAGCTGCTAGCAGGACAGGTCTAGCTAGCACAGCCGCACAGGTCGCGCGCTTTTGCATTGCTCCGATCCGTTCTTTGTCGCTTTAATTTACTGGACAAGCAAGGGGCTAAAAGGCAGATGCATAGCACGCAGGCTACCAGCATGCATGGCGTGCGTACGTGATCCGTATATGGAAGAGATGGATGCGTCGAGGGGAAATGAAGTTGCATGGCAAGATTCCACACGAACACGACGCATTCGCAGCCGAGGATTCATGATGGCTAAAGATGGGCGTGGTTCATTCATGGAGAGAACCGGATGCGATCCATCAATCATTAATAGGGGCACTGGTTAAACCATTTGACAGTAACTTCTTGACCCACTTGAACCAGTGGATATGGTGGGTCGATCCATATCCTTGCGGCGGGTTGCTTCCACAGGCAACATATCCATTGCTTAAGCTCCTGTAATCCAATCTTGGGCTTCAAGTAGCGTACCCGACGGCCGGCGCAGAAGATCGCTAGGTTGAAGTAGCTGCTTCGAATGACGAAGCTTCACGACACTGCTGCTAGCAAACTCGCCAACGGCGGCTTGACGGATAGGACGATGAGGCCAAGCAGCAACCCGTGGTGCTCACTGAGTGCACCAATGGCGTGATAGGCTACTAGTACTGAGTATTGCAAGGACTTCTACCTCCGCCTTGTGCTGCTGCGCGTTAGCGCCCGATATCCCAGACCTCGCCGACCTTACTGCCATGGCGGCGAACATGCTCCCGCTAGACGCCACCTTGGAGGACTCGACATGTTATAGAAGGAGCTAAATCAATAGGTGCCTCCGCTGGAGCGACCCGCACACGCCCATCTTTGATGATGGCCAGCACAACAACGAACAACGTTCAGGCAAAGGGCACCGACACCGACGACGGAAGGCCGGAATGAAGCTGCGTTGCTGAATGCGTGTGGGTCCCCGAAACCGCGATGCACACTGGCCTGCAGCTACTACGTCGATGTGGGGGGGCGCCCCGCAGAGCCTTGTATGTACTGCACCTGTACGTGTGCCCACGCAACAGTAACTGAAGAGGGAGCCCGGGTCCCGTCGTGTCATGTCATTCGTTGTGGCAGCGCGGACGGTGTTGCCGGGAGGGTGTGCGTGGGGCTCGCGCATCCGTCGGCGTGGTAACGGACGACGGACCTGGGCTGGACGTTGGCGAGTGGGGTAAAAGCAAAGAGCAGGAAAGCCGTGGATTGAAAGATGCTGTCGGCCTCTGGCTCTTCTCGTCCTGTGTCAGTCACTGCCCCCGGGTCTCTGCTCCTCTCCTCGACTTCGTCCCCTTCCTCCGTGCAAGAGCAGCACCAGCTATCTTCTGCGTTCATTCCACGGTTCCACCCCTGCTCAACATCACATTCCACGGCCACAACATCACACATATCCACAGACTACCTTCCCCCTTGCTCAAATCAACAGGTTTTGGGGAAAACAAAGAAGCACGCATACACGCACCTCAATCACCTGACGATGGACGAATACGATAAGATTCGGCTGAAGTGATCAGATCCCATCCCTTCCAGTTCCAGAATGAAGCGGGTAGCAGCGTACTAGCTGCAGGCCACGTGAGGATTGCAGTACTACCATTGTACGGTAGCAAGCATTCTATTCCCCAGACGATGGTTACTCTGAGAGGCTGTGCATATCAAACATTTACTAGTACTAGACGATACCGATACATGGGGTGGTGCAGTAAGTACTCCCTTCGTTCTATTTTTTTTAATCAACAGGAGGGGATTGCTCCCCTACCGATTAAAAATATATTGAAAGCAAGTAAAAGAGTTTTACAGCAAAAGTCCTAAGAGACAAAGAACGAAATGAAGAAAATCTGAACTACTATCCAAAAAAGGCTATCCATTCTTCTAGCAGTGGTTTGTGCTTGGCTCTAATTTGGTGCAAAAGCAATACGAGTTCCTTCGTGAAGACCATCCGACAGTTGCTTGGAGATGGCTGTAAACCTTGAAAGATGAGATCAGATCCAAATGCCCCAACACATAGGAATCACAATGTTCATGAAAAGTGGGGTGTGTAACTGCAGTTTGAAGCTGTCAACCGCTTCAAGGATGTCAGCTTGATGGGGCACATACAGGCCCAGGAGACCCCAGCAAGCGCTGGCAAAGGGATGGTATAGAAAGAGATGTTCCATGGTTTCTTCATAATTTTCGGTGCAGAGAACACAATCATAGGAAGGCAAGGTCCTGGATTTCCTTCGGAGGATATTCCTTGTGCTCAATCGATCCTTGAGAAAGAGCCAAAAGAAAACTTTGTGCTTGTTTTGACAACTTGATTTCCAAATCCAAAGAAAGCTGTGATGTACCTGAGCATGACCAATCAGTTGCTTATAAGCCTTCCCTGAGGAGAAAAAGGGACTTCCCCATATGTAAATCCATCAATTTGTATTATGGCTCACTCCCTGACTATTGATGAGCTCCTGTAATAACCCCATCTGGGTGAAGGCTTCCTCTGAAAGTGGAAGATGAAACGGATGATGAAAAGGTTAGGCTAAAGTGGCCTTCTGATAACTGGTCATTTTGTTCTTAGCAAAAGAGAATAACTCTGAATAAGCTGATATTGTACTTGCCCTCCCCAAGGTCTGTCCAAAGAAAGCAGGTGGACCCATCATATATATTGCAAATGGCTATACCTTTAAATTTATCTAAAAGCTTCAGATTATCACGTCACCAAAATAACCCTTTCTTGATGTGGCTTGGCATTTTACCATTTTGATAGTGCTTGTCCCAGACAAGGTCTACCTAGGGTATATCCACTCTATTATGGAACTTATGCAGATTTTTCAAAAGAAGAGCCTCGTTCTGTGTTTTGAGGTTTAGAACACCAAGGCCACTTTCTGCTTTAGGTAAGCAAACCATGTTCCATGCTGCCTTTGGAGAGCTTGCATTTATGTCTGAGCCTCGCCACAAGCAATATTTTCTGTACTTATCTATTTGATCAATGACTATTTTTGGTAGGAGAAAAGTACACATGTGGTACATTGGCAGCACTGTTAACACAGTATTTGTCATTTGAAACCTTCCTGCTTAGGAGAGAAAAATAGAAGTAGCTTGTAGACGTCTTTCACATTTGGTGGCGAGGGGAAGCAAATCCGCAACTCTAGGCTTTGTAGAGCCTCGTGGTAACCCAAGTAAGTGAAGGGTAAACTGCTAGTTACACAATTAAAGCTTGTTGCCAGCAAGTTTAGCTTGTCCTAAGGCATATTAACAAGCACCATCTGTGATCTATTAAAGTTAACTTTCAGAAAAGTTGCCAAAGTGAAGATATTTAAGATATCCTTCAGGACTCTTAGCTGCTCACTGCAGCCTTCCATGATGACCAGGGTATCATCTGCATACTGGACATAACGAAGTGACTGTCGGAACTGCAAGGTATTGGTAACCTTAAAAGACCTTGGTCTTTGGCTTGGTTCACTAAAGTTGGCAGAGAGTCAGCTGCTAGAACAAACAACAAAGGAGAGAGTGGATCATCTTGCCTTACTCCTCTTTTACTATAAAAAGTTTTGCTAGGCACCCCATTGAGCAAAACTGAGGAAATACCAGATTGAAAGATGGAAGTCATCCAACTGAGCCAAATGTTACCAAAACCTTTAGCTCTCATTAGTTGAACCATGGTTTCATATTCCATTCTGTCAAAAGCCTTTCAAAATCTAGCTTTAAAATGATGATTTCCTTTTTGGACCGGTGACAGAGGTGCAAGCATTCAAGAGACCAGGCCAAGCAGTCTTGAATAGTTCTAGATTTAATGAAACCATGCTAGTTGTTGTGAACTAAATCAGTTATAACTCTTTGAAGTCCGTTGGCCAACAACTTATTGATTAGTTTCATGGAGCAATTGAGAAGGGAGATGGGCCAATAGTCACCAATTTTGCTTGTATTATCCACCTTTGGTAGTAGTGTAATATAGGAACATTGATACTTTATAAACAAACCTCTCCATTCTGAAAAACTTCACGGAGAGCATAGAATTCTGGTGCTACGATGGACCAGCACTTCTTTAAAAAGTCATTGTTGAAACCGTCAGACGCTGAAGACTTGTCGATGGCGAAACTCTTGACCACATCATCAATTTCTTCATGTGTAAAAGGAGTCTCCAGTAATTCCAAATCTTCAGCCAAGACAAAGAGTTCACCAAGATTGTCCAAGAAGGTGACCTGATTAGAAGAGTCTAATCTCTCTTTATAAGCTATCCATAACATTTCAGCCTTACTCTCGTTCTAAATTATAGGCCGTTTTGGTATTTCTAGATGCATAAATCTACATATTGTGTATATCTAGGTGCATAGTAAAAATTATATATCTAGAAATATTAAAAGGATCTGTAGTTTGGAGGGAGGGAGTAATAAATATTATGCTTGCATCAAGTCCATGAGCGAGAGCACCTATGCGGGCTACGGCTTTGCTTCGTTGCTTTTGGAGACATTTGCTTGTCCAACGGAAGGTCGATCCATCATTGCAGCGGGAGGCCAAGCTCAACCTGGGACATTTGCTTGTCCAACGGAAGGTGGATCCACCGCTGCAGCGGAAGGCCAAGCCCGACCCGACCTGACCAAGTGCCTCCACCCACAAGCTACAGTCATCAGTAAAGATGGCAATGGGTAAAATCAGCTAAACCTACACCTGTATCCGCACCCGTCACCCGTCACGGGTAGAATATCATGCCCGTGCCCGCTATCCGCGGATAGCATATACCTGCGGGTATGCTCGTGTATCCGCAAGTATAAGAAAATAACATACATAGACACATTTTAACAATAATTAAACATCAAATATACCAATGAATATATACCCATACAAGCACACAATTTAAGAAAACATAGGACAAGCAGATCGGCAGGGTCTTCATGCCGACAAGCTGCTCCTGTAGGTAGGCCGGCCGTGGGCAGCAGCGTCTCTGCGGCCTCTTGGGGGCGGCGGATCTAGGACCTGTGGGACCGGGAACTGCAGGCCGGCGGCGGATCTGGGCGGGACGGCCGGCGGCGTGCCCGGGGGCGGCAGGCTGGCGGTAGACCCCACGTGGAGGCACGTGCGCAGCGACTCGACGCCGCTGGGCACAAGCACGGCGAGCCAGTGCCAAGCCGCGGCTGCGGGCGTTGGGGCACTCGGCGAGCTGGCACCTGACTGCGACCGTCGGGTGCATTGGTGAAGCGTCCCCTCATCAGAGGTGACTAAATGTGATACAAATATCAGTCCTAGGAGGCTAATAACACATTTGTTACATCAGATGGTTCATTACCGTATAAACCATCGAGGTAGCGAGCACTGAAGTGCCTCTATTAAGAGGGACAACATAAGGACTAAAAGCCAAACTAACGTGCCAACAAAATCTAAGATAACATCAGAGTCTTGCGCCATGGTAAGCTTCTTGTGGAGACCCTAAACCATAGGAAAAGTTGGGTGCAGGACGTTGACCTACTTGACGTCTTCACGAACGAAGTTCGGATCCTCCTCTGTAAAAACTAAGCAAGAGTGAGTACATACATACTCAATAAGTCCAACCATACCCACGGAGGGGATAATAAATATCATGCACAGGATATATCAAGGATAAGGCTAGGGTTCGTTTGCGATAAAGCAAGATTTTACACATGAAAGGGTTCATTTAATAAAAGAGTTTTCTCAAAATATTTCTGTAGTAATCGAATAATAAGTGGGGTTGATCCTACACAAAGGATCGAAGTTTTAATGCTACCGGACTCCACATCCACAGTAGCTCACGACACAACAGCCGGACACTTTCAAAACAACTCACGCCACAAAACCAACCATCCCAAAATATCTATTGAAGTGACCATGCCATAACTTGTCCAATACCGTGGACACGGCTATTCGAATAGATTTTACACTCTGCAGAGGTTGTACACTTTACCCACAAGTAGGGTACCGCACTACGAACACCTTAGTGTCGCTGCGGATCCTAACAAAGCCATTACCCACCTCAGCTGAATCTAACTAGCCAACACGGAAGCAACCATGGGGTTAATAACCTATCAACAAAGTTATAACCGGGACATAACTCACACAGATCGTATTCCTTCTCCATGATCTCCCGTCGCTCACTAGTTCTCCTTTTGGCTAGCAGAACAACTAGTGGGGCTTATGCTAAGCCGTTGCCCACACAATGGTCGAGTGGTTGTGCGATAAGTGGGTTAGGCAAGATAACACCTCAGTTTATCCTTACATTGACAAGACGGACATCTCCCAACCATGCTCAACCACAAAGGTACAAGCTCACCAGTGGCATTTCACACAGGAAACACCGTCCATCTCATCAGATTATATCTTTCTTTTATTTTTCCGAAATCCCATTTTATCTTTTAAAACACTCACACCTTTATTTTCGATAAAGCGCGTTATGGTCATGATTAAAATATAATAAAAGGAATAAAAGGTCCTAAGCATCTCTAGCAATAGTTAACGTCTAACAGAGCAAATCCTATATAGACATTAACCTAAGTCATCAAGGAATAGTCATAGCAATCAAGGGGTGGCTATCCAACCATATCTTGCAATAAAATAATATATTTTATAAAACAGGCCAATAGGTCGTGTTTATAAAACTGGGATAAATATGCATCAAAGGATGGGATTGGACTTGTCGTCCTCAAAGCCTTCCGGAAGCTCCTCCTCAAGGTAAGGGTCTTCAGGCTCCGGCTCGCGGTACTGCTCCTCCTCGGTCACACCATTGGCTACGACACACAAACAATCACACAATAAAAACAAGGTACGCCAACGAGCTTAAAAAAAGAGGGAAATAGGGAGCTTCAATTAAAAAAATAGAGAAGTCTATTATATTTGTCGGATGTGGATCCTGAGACTTGGAGAAAATATTTGGACATGATGCGTGGTGGAGTTTGGAATCGATTCGAAACAAAATATCGCATGAACTGATGAGTTAAAGGTCATTTAGGGAGTAGTTTAAAAGGACGAGGACCTATTTGTAATGAAATAAAGAGATAGAAAGAGCTCTGATTAAATATTTGAGAGAGGGAGGTGGAGGGCTGCGGACTGCATAAGAAGGAAAAGCGGAGGGGTTATGCACAAGTCTGCCTTTCTTCTTCCTCGAGACAGAAAAGGAGGGGGAGGGGAACGGTAGGATGGGGGGGCAGCCAGGCCATGGGCGCCGATCCCCTGGTGCATGGCAACGCCTAGGGAGGTGGGGAAAACGGAGAGGATGTGACACTCAGGTAATTAGCTGGGTCATACCCTAGAGTTTTGGTATGTTTTTATGTGTAAAGTATGGCAAAAGGTGTGTTTAATATGTGCAAGGTTATGGATAAAGTGATATTTATGTAATTAATTTTAACTAGAGGTCCTTTTATGCAAAATGGGTGGAAGTAGAGGGAAAAGTTTAAAAGTAAGAGGGTTGTTTTGCAAAAAGTGGTATCTGTGGTTAAATTGCAAAAATATGTGAAATTACCATTGGGTATATATGTAAAAGTATTTTTAACCATAGGACTTACATAAAAATGTGAAAAATTTACTAAGTCTATAATATCTTCAAAACTGTTGCTCAACTGTAGATGAACCTTAAAGAGAAGTTGTAGAGTTTGAAAAACCATGCACTTTTGCTTTTTGGACCATCTTCATTTGAGTACTGGTTTAAAAGTTGCAAGTTCTTTACAGTGAGGACCCTGCTTTTCTCTGATATTGCAAATCAGTCCCCGGCTCTATTCCTCCCCCTTCTTCCTCCTGGCGCCACTGCTCCCCTGCTCTGCTTCTGGCGCCCTGCCGCCGGCGCAGTGCGCCGCTCCTGGCCGCCATCCACCCCCCCTGCTTTCCCCTCGCCCACGCGTCGCCTCACCATCCCTCCACCGCTCTAGTCCCCTCCTGCTGGTGTCCCGCCCGAGCGCCACGTCTTTTGCTGGCTGCCAGCACAGCCCGCCGGAGTTCCTGCCGCCGCCGCAATTCCCGCGCAGACTTGCCTTATCCCTCCCTCTCTTCTGCTCTATAGCAGCAGCGACTCACCATCACTTCGTTTGCCTCGCTAATTCGCTTGTCAAACTCACTCCGAGTCCCCTCCACCTTCGCCGCCCAACCCATCTCTCCGGTGAACTTTGGGTCACCGTGGGTAGCCACGTCCAAGCCACCATCACCCGCACTGAGCCCTCCAGAGGCTTCCCCGGTACTTGCCGGTGCTTCCCAGCCCCCGGCCGCCTCTCGATTCCGGCCGAGGAACTTTCCTGACTAGCGCCGCCCGCCACCGCCTCCTGGCCGACGTGGGCCGGCCACCTCGGTAACTCCCGCGCCACCAGGACCCTAAGGCCGGCTTCTCTGTGCTCCAGTGAAACTTCCCGACCTATTCCACACCGCCTCTGACCACTGGACCATTACTCCCGCCGCTCATCTTCGTCGCCGGCCGCCTGCCTCCGCCGAGCCGTCACTGCCAGCCACCGCACTCCAATTCCAAGTGTCCTCAGGTGCGTAAAGGGTCGCTGATGCTTCCCCTCCCCTTCAATTCCACCGCCAGTGATCGCCGTCGACAGTGCACGCCGGTCAAACCTCGCCACCTCTGTGTTGGACCGGCAGGGAGCTCGGGTTAGAAGGAGCAAAAGCCCAGGGGGCTATTTGCAAACTATAAGACTCAGGGGAATAGTAGTGTTAAGGACCTATGTGCAAGAGTGTTTGTTATTCCATGTGAGTGTATTTCCTGTCTTGTAAAATTCGTAGTAATTCACAGAAAAATCCAAAAATGCCAAAACTAGTTTTGTTAGAAACTAGATTTCAAACTCTATAACTTTTGTTAATGGAGTTTAGTTTGAAACAAAATACTTTTACCTCTATTTTAAACCTAAGATTAAGGGGTAGTTTATGCTTAACTTTGATATTTCATGCTTTGTTGCTTATGAAGTTTGGCATGAATGTTCTAAAAGCTCTAGGTAACTTTGTGCAAAGTTTCAAACTCAAATTTGTTTTAAACTTAACTTCTTTTAAATTTAGACTTTCAAATTTGAAATATTAACTAAACCTATTGTATAACCTTTTCTAATTGAAATCTATTGTCATTCTCTAATGTGATATTATTTAATGTTTAATATATAATCAAATTTCTAAAACCTATGATCTTTTATTTAAAAAGTTTTGAATTTAAATTTTGGTTCATTTTAAATTTAATTTAAATATTTTAGTTCTTGTTTGCAACAAACTCCACAATATCTTTGTGATTCCTTTATAAATAGTGTTTCAAACCTAAACCCTCTTTATTTTATGGATTCTTGTGTGTCAATTGGATGAGTTATAACAATTGAAATGTGAAATCTTAAATTTAAATTTCATCTTATTTAATTTATTGCATCTCATATAGAATCCACGACGCTCGACGACGGGGACTACGAATTGGTCTTAGGACAAGACCAAAGCTTTCCAGAAGACCCAGCACAAGTCGTCGAGGGACTAACTGAAGCCCCGAACCCGAGTTCGGAAGCCTCTGACACTCCTGCCCCTAACCCCACTCAAGAAGGCAAGCCCCGGACATATCCCATTACTTTATTTACACTGCAATCTATGTCTATCTATATTATATCTTGCATTAAGTCTAGGAATTGAAGTGAAACCCTAGATGCATAAATCCTAGGAATCCAATGTAATGCTCCCGAGTCCTTATCGGATTGATGCTCCGCTAATAGGACCGGTAGAAGTCAGGTGATTTCCTGTCACTCGCGCGATATAGGAGTTGCATGTTTACATTTCTGCAACCACTGTAAGGATGACGGACAGGGTCATGTGTTGTATCATGACCTGAGGCTTCACCCTGTCTGTTTTGATAAAAGCTGTTAAGGTCGATATGTGTGGTAGTGGTGGCTAAGCGTTTGAACAGTACTAGTCACATGCCGCGAAATATGGTAAAGCGGTAAGCCTAGTAACCGATCGGCCCGGTAAGTGGACATACTCCCACCACTCGATCTCATGTTATGTTCACACGCACCGACCTGTGGGAGTACGTTCTGCATGGCAGACAGGAATACGGGTTTTGTAGTCGCGCTACAAACGTATGTCCTACATGAGTGATGTGCGTACGGTCCTACAAGTCGCTTGTGGTGGCCTGTCCACGAGTCGGAAAGAAAGGCAAACGGTTGCTTCGGAACAACTTGTGGATGTTCCAAGCGTGTGTGTTAGGTTTACCTTGCAAGGTTGAATCTTGATTCAGGAATCGTCCGCCTCTCACGATGTATGAGACTGCTTATCCCTTTTACCACATTGAGTAAGAAGTGTAACAAATGATGGATAATCTTGATGGATGATAATCACTACCTTACTTGCTTAGTGTAGGTGCTAATCTAGAATAAATACTCAACTAGAATCTGAAAGCTAAAACTTGAAAGTAGTTATACTCTTTGTTGCTTTTCAGCTGAAAATAAACTCAGAGCCCCATATGATACCTTCATTAGTCTAGTTATGGGCTAAAGTATACCCAATCCCGGGTAAGCCTTGCTGAGTATTAGAATACTCAGCCTTGCTTATATCTGTTTCAGGTATGACCTTCGAAAATTCCACGGACAACCTTGTGTGGCCAACGTCCATTCCTTATGGCTGGTCCGTGGAATGGGACCCGTCCCCGGCCGGCAATGACCCTCCGGAGTGACACCAGGCCCTGGGCTAAGCTTGGTGTTCGCCTTCGCGACGTGTGTAGTCGCGTAAAACTTTCTCTTCCGCTATGAGTTTGGACAAGCTGTTGTGCTTGTCAGTTTAAACATGGGTTGTATAAATTTACTTATCTTTGAACTCGGTTTGTAATAATGTACGTATGGCTGTAAATTAAAAGTTGATGAGCTATTCTGCGATGTGAACTCGCCTTCGTGCGAGGTAAACCTGCTTCGATCCTGTTGAACCGTGGTTGTATCGGGCGAAGACCCAACAGACCAAGGGATTGTTCTGTTTGAAGTGCGTTGAGCTGATTGCAGTTGTGCGGCGATCATTAGCGCACTTGAGCCGGAATAATTCAGGCGGTTCTGCCACAGCTGGTATCAGAGCTGTAGGTTTACTTTTACATCTGGAAAAGCTCTTAAAAAGTGTTTTTCTGGATAAAAGTTTGCCAACAAATGAGTTTACAAAGTACGTTGGACTCGTTAAGGTTGTGCCTAGAACGTAAAGCCCTAGGGGTTTATATGGGAAAGTATCAGGTGGCTATTAGTATCTATATATATATAGATAGTTCTGACTTGCAGCACTACCTTCTGTCAAAACTTAAATTCCTGTATAATTCAACTTTACTTTTCGTAACGACACCTACGATCGTGAGGTAAGAAGGTAAGGATCCTCAGCCAACTGAGGGAGCTTGGCCTTCCTGTCGGTGATGCGAACCGAACGCTGTTTCTCAAGCAGTGGCCTACTTGAGATGCTGCCAATATACCAACTTAGGTTGATTATATTGGGAGTATATGGTTCGGCGCAGGGTATGGCGATCGCTGTTCATACCCCCGCATTTTTGCGGTACCCCCCGTGAATACGTTGTTTCGACAACGTATGTTAACGTTGTCTGTACGGCGGTAATTGTACAGATGCTGTTTCTATAGTGAACAGTAATGTTTGGGGACGCTTTCATATCGTGCTGCCATAAAAGGTTCAGGAGATATATATATATATATATATATATATATATATATATATGTGTGTGTGTGTGTGTGTATTTTTCTGCAGGTACACTGACCACGTTTACGCTATTAGGATGCGTAGGGTTTATCGATTAATTATATATAGTGAGAGACGTATGGTTATGCCACCGGAAATTAACTACGTAAGTCCGAACATATTCGGCAGTTGTTTTGGTTGTGAGGACGAGTAGTGCGTGCATGCATAACATGTTAACAAAAGGATTTTTATAAATAAAGGATATGTTGTTTGCCTTAGGAATGGGCTAATGGAGTTCTAATGATAGTTTTAGGTTGGGTATCTTATATAGAATCTTAGTTTTTCATCTGATTTCCAGTCTTTGCTATTATCAGAATCGGTTATCCCAAGTATAGTTATCTTGTGAGTCTTCTGTAGGATAATTGCATTTCAGCCATTCAATGCAATTGTGTCATCAATCCTTTGGGCTCCTGTTCTGTGTTGCTTTATTTCTGTATCTCACCATTTGAAATCTTGCTTCAGATGTCTGAGACTCCAAATATTCGTTGGGATCGTCAAGGACACGCTCATACTAATGCCTTGCATTGGGAGGGCTTTCCTCGTCTCTTGTGGGAGTCACTTCAGATTTTTGGCTATGATGTACCTCCACTTTATGACGGACATGAGTTTGTTGAAGCGGGTGTCCCTCGGTGTAGGGTGAAGATGACCATTCCGCAGCATCCTTCTCGCTACTTGTGGCAACCTGTCACAATTTGCATGAGTGGCCACCGCCTTGTGGATACCTTTGAGTCTGCGGCACTTGAAGCTATTCACATTTTCTGTGACAAGCACCCCGAAGAGGTGGCTGCCTATCCAATCGGTTTATTCCCAGCCACGGACTCTCGTGACTCCGAGTGGACCTTCAGGATCTCCTATTGCAGTCATCTATTGGGAGATCTGTCTCTTGAGACACTGCAAGCTCTTATCCGGTTCATGAACGTGCAGCATCAATATCAGTTGCTGCAACGTCGGAGCATGAACCAGTTGTCAATTTTAGCTCAAGCTCACCATGGAACTATCACCCAGCAGCTTGACGAGCTGAATGAGCTTCACACTATCACAAATGCCCAAGTTGACCTGTTGGCCCAGCGCGATGTGATCATCAACAATCAAGAAAACCAAATCTACGAGAGGGAGACAGTTATTGCCCAGCGCAATATCATTATTGAGTTCCTTCAAGATCACGTTCAAGATCTCACCATTGAGCTTGATGATGCTATCAACCATATCAACGACCTCCATGAGCAGCCCGCACCACCTATAGTGCCAGAAGAAAATGAGAGTGAGGAAGAAGAAGAAGAAGAGCCAGAAGAAATAGAAGGAGAATCGGGTCTAGATTCCGAACACGGTGATCCCACCCCAAATCCCCAATCTAACCACTCTTCTTCCGAAAGAGTATCGTCAGTGGGAAACCTCGATGACTTTTAGCCATCGCTCTCCTTGCTGTATTAGATGTAACCTAGGTGGTGTGTAGTTTATTTAGTTATAGAGCCACTTGTTGTATGTGTGGCATAGGCAAAGGTTTGTGATAGTTTGAGTATGTTGATGTGAGATGTAAGGATATCAGTATCTGTATAGTAATCTAAATCCTGTGTTTGGTTACCCGGTTCAATATCCTTGTGTCTGCTATAAGTGGTTTGAATGGAGCATATGCATTACATTTCCGTCTGATAATTACATATTATCTGAAATTGGAGCAAGATTATGGTTGATAATGGATGTCTCCTTTATTTCAGATGGTTGGAGCTACTCGTGGGACCCCAGAAGGATTCCGGGCAGGTCAGCCTGGTAGTTCTCAGCAACCACCACCGCCACCTCCAAACCTGGCCGAGGTTATGGCCCGGCAAACTGAGCTTCTTAATCAACTTGTGCAAGCTCAAATGGGCCACTATCAGCAGCAACCTCGAGGCCGAGGTGAACACCTGTCGGCCAGTTACCAGGATTTCCTCAGCACTCAACCGCCATTATTCCATAAGGCCGATGAGCCTTTGGATGCAGACACCTGGCTGCGAACTATTGAGTCTAAGTTCGCCTTACTACCAGCTCCATGTTCAGAGGAGAACAAGGTGCTCTTTGTAGCTCAGCAACTCCGAAGCACTGCCCGTCTTTGGTGGGATCAGTTTCATGCTATGCAACCTGCTGAACACGTCGTCACCTGGGACGAGTTTCGAATTGCGTTCCGAGCACATCACATACCAGCGGGACTCATTGAGCGGAAGCTCAATGAATTTTTGAGTTTGACCCAAGGTACCCGTACTGTTACACAATATGCACAGGTTTTCAATCACTTGTGCCAGTATGCGGGCCCTCATGCGGACACTGATGCCCGCAAATGTGATCGCTTTCACCGAGGCCTAAACACCAAACTTAAGGAATGGCTGAATTTGGTAAAGGCCGACAATTTTAATGAGTTGGTCAATATGGCCATTACTCAAGAGGATTGTATTGCCGCCCACCGAGCAGAAAAGAAACGGAAAGCATCTGCAGGGCCTGTAACTTCACAGCCGCCAAGGTATCGGTTGGTCCTGAGTAACACCCCTCGAGCTCCGCCTCGAAGTAATTTGCCTGGTAGATGGGTAGCCCGACCTCCCCAACAAGCACAATTCAACCGACCACCACTGCCACAAAATCAGCAACAACCCCAACAAGGTCTGCGGCCGAGCTTTCCGCCAGCTACTCCAGGAAACAGCAATTATCGTTGTTTCAACTGCGGAAGCCCGTCCCACTTCATCAAGGATTGCCCTCAACCTAGGAAATCTTTCCAAGGGCAAACATCTAATCCAAACAACAAGGGTAAGGGCAAAAGGCAAGTGGTGCAGGTCCGTCAAGGGAGGGTAAACCTCACCACACTCTCCGAACTCCCTGAAGGGGCACCAATAATGACAGGTACATTTTCTATCAACCATCATCCCGTTGTTGTTCTTTTCGATACTGGTGCTACCCATAGTTTTATTAGTATGGATTATGGGACTAAAGTGGGCTTGGATATTTGTTACATAAATGAAGCCTATAAGATCGTAACTCCTGGTGGTAAGATTTTGTCCAATCAAATCTGTAGAAGGGTACCAATTCAGCTGGGTAGTCATCTAATCAAAACAGATTTGTTAGTATTAGACCTAAAGGGGATGGATGTCCTTTTGGGTATGAACTGGATGACCCAGCATCATGTGTCCTTAGATATCCCTTCTCGAATTGTGGGAATAGATTCACCTGACTGTGAGTCAACCATTCTTTATCTCCCACAACAGCAACACCTTAACCCTTGTACTTATGCTACCACTGGGGTTAAGTTAAAAGATATCCCTGTCGTCTGCGAGTATCCTGATGTTTTTCCAGACGATTTGCCTGGAATGCCGCCAGATAGAGATATCGAGTTCATCATAGAACTCCAACCTGGTACAGCTCCTATCTCTAAGAGATCTTACCGTATGCCTCCTAATGAATTGGCTGAGCTAAAAACCCAACTCCAAGATCTCTTAGACAAAGGCTTCATTCGTCCGAGTGCATCACCCTGGGGTTGTCCAGCCCTGTTTGTGAAAAAGAAAGATAATAGCTTAAGGCTATGTGTGGATTATCGTTCTCTCAATGCGGTGACTATCAAAAATAAGTATCCTCTACCCCGCATTGATATCCTCTTTGATCAGTTAGCCGGAGCCAAGGTGTTTTCTAAAATAGATCTTCGTTCCAGGTATCATCAAATTAAGATTCGGCCCAGCGATATTCCCAAGACAGCTTTCTCTAC
The DNA here is from genome assembly GCF_002211085.1 of Panicum hallii. Classification (NCBI taxonomy): domain Eukaryota; kingdom Viridiplantae; phylum Streptophyta; class Magnoliopsida; order Poales; family Poaceae; genus Panicum; species Panicum hallii. The sequence continues at coordinate 43,873,495 of NC_038050.1, read as the reverse complement.
CAGATATGGTCTATATGAGTATCTGGTAATGTCGTTTGGTCTCACCAATGCTCCAGCATATTTCATGTACCTTATGAACTCTGTCTTCATGCAAGAACTCGACAAATTTGTCGTAGTTTTTATTAATGACATCTTGATCTACTCTAAAAACTCAGAAGATCATGCCCAACATCTCCACGTCATCCTTCAGCGGTTAAGAGACCATCGCTTGTATGCCAAATTCTCCAAGTGCGAGTTTTGGTTAGATACAGTAAAATTTCTGGGCCATACCATTTCCAGTGATGGAATATCCGTCGATCCCAGTAAAGTACAAGAAGTGATGGATTGGAAACCCCCGACCTCCGTCCATCAAATTCGTAGTTTTCTCGGTCTAGCTGGCTATTATCGCCGTTTCATTCCTGACTTTTCCAGAATAGCCAAACCTATGACCGAACTACTAAAGAAAGGTGTGAAATTCTCTTGGGATCAAAAATGCGAAGATGCATTTCATATTCTCAGAGATCATCTTACGACTGCTCCAGTCTTAGCTCAACCAGATGTCTCAAAACCTTTTGACATCTACTGTGATGCATCGGGAACTGGACTTGGTTGTGTACTTATGCAAGACAACCGAGTAATTGCATATGCATCACGAGCACTTAGGGTCCATGAACAGAATTACCCTACTCATGATCTCGAACTTGCAGCTGTTATTCATGCCCTAAAGATCTGGAGACACCATCTAATGGGTACAAAGTGCCATATCTACACTGACCATAAAAGCCTCAAGTATATCTTTACCCAGGCAGATCTGAATATGAGGCAAAGGCACTGGCTAGAACTTATCAAAGATTATGATTTGAAAGTGCATTATCATCCAGGCAAGGCCAATGTCGTTGCAGATGCCCTTAGTCGCAAAGCGCATTGTTCTTGCCTATCCGTTGAAGCATTCAACGAGACTCTCTGTTGGGAAATGAGTAAACTCAACCTAGAGATCATTTCCCAAGGTGACCTACACCATCTTTCAGTTGAAGCCACACTTAGAGATAGTATTGTTCTGGCGCAACAGCGTAATAAAGGGGTCAGAATCATTAAACAGAAGATAACACAAGGAGAAGGGAAGTATAAATGCTTCCGAGTTGATCCTAAAGGAGTTTTATGGTTCAACGAACGTATTGTTGTACCCAAGGACCATAGGCTCCGCAAGCAAATAATGGACGAAGCCCACTTGTCCAAATTCTCTATACATCCTGGCAGTACGAAGATGTATCAGGATCTGAAACAGAACTTTTGGTGGACTCGTATGAGACGAGAGATTGCCAAATATGTGTCGGAATGTGATATCTGCCAAAAGAGTCAAAGCCAGTCATTTGAAGACTACTGGTATCCTTCAACCTCTACCCATTCCTTCGTGGAAGTGGGAGGATATCAGTATGGACTTTATTGTTGGCCTGCCCAACACTTCTCGGAAGCATGACTCTATTTGGGTAATCGTTGATCGATTAACCAAGACTGCACATTTTCTTCCCGTGCATACTACGTATATTGCCAAGAAGTATGCCGAGATCTATTTAGATCAAATTGTTCGTCTTCATGGAATACCTAAAACGATCATTTCTGATCGTGGAGCACAATTTGTTGCTCGGTTCTGGGAGCAACTCCATGATGCTCTTGGGACTAAATTAATTCGAAGCTCTGCCTATCATCCTCAGACAGATGGGCAAACTGAGCGAGTAAACCAAATTCTGGAAGATATGCTCAGAGCTTGTGTACTTCAATTTGATAAAAATTGGGATAAATACTTGTCAGTGGCAGAATTCTCTTACAATAATAGCTATCAGACAAGTATTAAAATGGCCCCGTTCGAAGCACTATACGGTCATCGATGCCGAACTCCTTTGAGTTGGTCACAAACCGGCGAGCGTAAAATTTTTGGACCCGATCTAGTTATGGAAGCAGAGGATAAAGTCAGGCTTATCCAGAACAATCTAAAGGCCGCCCAATCTCGACAGAAAAGCTACGCTAATATACGAAGAAGACCATTACAGTTTCAAATTGGAGACTTCGTATATCTTCGAGTATCTCCTACCCGAGGTGTTCAAAGATTCGGTGTTAAAGGAAAGCTTGCTCCTCGATACATCGGACCCTTTGAAATCCTTGAAGTCTGTGGACCCGTATCTTACCGTCTTCAACTTCCTCCTCAACTAGCAGCCATTCATAATATCTTCCATGTATCCCAACTCAGGAAGTGTGTTAAGATCCCTACCGAAATCATCGATGCCCAAGCTATCGAAATCGAACCAGATTTGACCTATACAGAGCATCCAATCAGAATCCTAAACACTAAAGAGAGAAGTACCAGAAGAAAAACCATCAGAATGTACAAGATTCAGTGGAACCATCATACGGAAGAAGAAGCGACATGGGAAACTGAATCTTATCTTCAACGTAACTTTCCCAATTTCTTCCAAGCCAATCTCCGAGCTTGATCTTTCTATCCCATCCTGCTTCGGAATCTCGGGACGAGATTCTTTTTAGGGGGGAGGGCTGTGACACTCAGGTAATTAGCTGGGTCATACCCTAGAGTTTTGGTATGCTTTTATGTGTAAAGTATGGCAAAAGGTGTGTTTAATATGTGCAAGGTTATGGATAAAGTGATATTTATGTAATTAATTTTAACTAGAGGTCCTTTTATGCAAAATGGGTGGAAGTAGAGGGAAAAGTTTAAAAGTAAGAGGGTTGTTTTGCAAAAAGTGGTATCTGTGGTTAAATTGCAAAAATATGTGAAATTACCATTGGGTATATATGTAAAAGTATTTTTAACCATAGGACTTACATAAAAATGTGAAAATTTTACTAAGTCTATAATATCATCAAAACTGTTGCTCAACTGCAGATGAACCTTAAAGAGAAGTTGTAGAGTTTGAAAAACCATGCACTTTTGCTTTTCGGACCATCTTCATTTGAGCACTAGTTTAAAAGTTGCAAGTTCTTTACAGTGAGGACCCTGCTTTTCTCTGATATTGCAAATCAGTCCCCGGCTCTATTCCTCCCCCTTCTTCCTCCTGGCGCCACTGCTCCCCTGCTCTGCTTCTGGCGCCCTGCCGCCAGCGCAGTGCGCCGCTCCTGGCCGCCATCCACCCCCCTGCTTTCCCCTCGCCCACGCGTCGCCTCACCATCCCTCCACCGCTCTAGTCCCCTCCTGCTGGTGTCCCGCCCGAGCGCCACGTCTTTTGCTGGCTGCCAGCACAGCCCGCCGGAGTTCCTGCCGCCGCCGCAATTCCCGCGCAGACTTGCCTTATCCCTCCCTCTCTTCTGCTCTATAGCAGCAGCGACTCACCATCACTTCGTTTGCCTCGCTAATTCGCTTGTCAAACTCACTCCGAGTCCCCTCCACCTTCGCCGCCCAACCCATCTCTCCGGTGAACTTTGGGTCACCGTGGGCAGCCACGTCCAAGCCACCATCGCCCGCACTGAGCCCTCCAGAGGCTTCCCCGGTACTTGCCGGTGCTTCCCAGCCCCCGGCCGCCTCTCGATTCCGGCCGAGGAACTTTCCCGACCAGCGCCGCCCGCCACCGCCTCCTGGCCGCCATGGGCCGGCCACCTCGGTCACTCCCGCACCACCAGGACCCTAAGGCCGGCTTCTCTATGCTCCAGTGAAACTTCCCGACCTATTCCACACCGCCTCTGACCACTGGACCATTACTCCCGCCGCTCATCTTCGTCGCCGGCCGCCTGCCTCCGCCGAGCCGCCACTGCCAGCCACCCCACTCCAATTCCAAGTGTCCTCAGGTGCGTAAAGGGTCGCTGATGCTTCCCGTCCCCTTCAATTCCACCGCCGGTGATCGCCGTCGACAGTGCACGCCAGTCAAACCTCGCCACCTCTGTGTTGGACTGGCAGGGAGCTCGGGTTAGAAGGAGCAAAAGCCCAGGGGGCTATTTGCAAACTATAAGACTTAGGGGAATAGTAGTGTTAAGGACCTATGTGCAAGAGTGTTTGTTATTCCATGTGAGTGTATTTCCTGTCTTGTAAAATTCGTAGTAATTCACAGAAAAATCCAAAAATGGCAAAACTAGTTTTATTAGAAACAAGATTTCAAACTCTATAACTTTTGTTAATGGAGTTTGGTTTGAAACAAAATACTTTTACCTCTATTTTAAACCTAAGATTAAGGGGTAGTTTATGCTTAACTTTGATATTTCATGCTTTGTTGCTTATGAAGTTTGGCATGAATGTTCTAAAAGCTCTAGGTAACTTTGTGCAAAGTTTCAAACTCAAATTTGTTTTAAACTTAAATTCTTTTAAATTTAGACTTTCAAATTTGAAATATTAACTAAACCTATTGTATAACCTTTTATAATTGAAATCTATTGTCATTCTCTAATGTGATATTATTTAATGTTTAATATATAATCAAATTTCTAAAACCTATGATCTTTTATTTAAAAAGTTTTGAATTTAAATTTTGATTCATTTTAAACTTAATTTAAATATTTTAGTTCTTGTTTGCAACAAACTCCACAATATCTTTGTGATTCCTTTATAAATAGTGTTTCAAACCTAAACCCTCTTTATTTTATGGATTCTTATGTGTCAATCGGATGAGTTATAACAATTGAAATGTGAAATCTTAAATTTAAATTTCACCTTATTTAATTTATTGCATCTCATATAGAATCAACGACGCTCGACGACGGGGACTACGAATTGGTCTTAGGACAAGACCAAAGCTTTCCAGAAGACCCAGCACAAGTCGTCGAGGGACTAACTGAAGCCCCGAACCCGAGTTCGGAAGCCTCTGACACTCCTGCCCCTAACCCCACTCAAGAAGGCAAGCCCCGGACATATCCCATTACTTTATTTACACTGCAATCTATGTCTATCTATATTATATCTTGCATTAAGTCTAGGAATTGAAGTGAAACCCTAGATGCATAAATCCTAGTAATCCAATGTAATGCTCCCGAGTCCTTATTGGATAGATGCTCCGCTAATAGGACCGGTAGAAGTCGGGTGATTTCCTGTCACTCGCGCGATATAGGAGTTGCATGTTTACATTTCTGCAACCACTATAAGGATGACGGACAGGGTCATGTGTTGTATCATGACCTGAGGCTTCACCCTGTCTGTTTTGATAAAAGCTGTTAAGGTCGATATGTGTGGTAGTGGTGGCTAAGCGTTTGAACAGTACTAGCCACATGCCACGAAATATGGTAAAGCGGTAAGCCTAGTGACCGATCGGCCCGGTAAGTGGACATACTCCCACCACTCGATCTCATGTTATGTTCACATGCACCGACCTGTGGGAGTACGTTCTGCATGGCAGACAGGAATACGGGTTTTGTAGTCGCGCTACAGACGTATATACTCGGTTTGTAATAATGTACGTATGGCTGTAAATTAAATGTTGATGAGCTATTCTGCGATGTGAACTCGCCTTCGTGCGAGGTAAACCTGCTTCGATCCTGTTGAACCGTGGTTGTATCGGGCGGAGACCCGACAGACCAAGGGATTGTTCCGTTTGAAGTGCGTTGAGCTGATTGCAGTTGTGCGGCGATCATTAGCGCACTTGAGCCGGAATAATTCAGGCGGTTCTGCCACAGAGGAGGCCGAGGGGGTCCGATTCCGGGCCTCACCTCGTGCGGAGACGGTCTACGAAGGGCTCTCCACGGCGATGGGTGGTGGCTGGCAATGGTGAGCGGTGGCGGTGAGCTGCAGCGTGAGGTAGAGGAGGGGAGGTGCTGGGGCGGCATGGGCGGAGTGAGGGGGGGCTCGGGGGCTGATTTATAGGCCGAGAGCGAGAGGGGAGATGGCCGGCATGGGAGGGTCACGGGCACTACAGGAACCTCGCCATTAATGGTGGCCGGGATGCTCGGGGACAAGACGCAAGCTGCAAGGGCGAGGGGACGGGACGGAGATGGGCCAGCACAGTACCGGGTCGCACGCGCGGCTTGGTGTGCACGGGCAGCAAGCACGCAGTGGCACAGCGAGCAGCAGCAGCCGCGGCGGCCGTGGCGTGACGCGGGTGGCGTGATGCTAGCGCGCAGGCACAGCCAGCAACAGGGGCAGCGGCGAGTCGTGCGCTGGCCCGCGCGTGTGCGCAAGGAGCGGGCTACAGCTTGAGCAGGCAGCACGCATGCGCTCATTAGCAAGGCCCGCAAAGGAGCCAAGTGAGGCAGCAAAGGGAGCACGCGTGCGTGCTGCGCGGGGAAAAGAAAAGAAGCCAGCAACGGCAGGCAGCAGGCAACAGGCAGCACGTGCATGCCTGCGTGAAGGAGACATAGTGCTAAGCGCTGGTGCAGGGAGCGGCAACGCTAGTGCAAGCAGCAAGGCGAGGCAGCACAGGGAAGAAAAAGAAAGAGGAAGCCAGCACTGTCAGTGTTTTACCGCCTGCCCACCGAGGGGTATACCCGAGGAGGTAAGTTTTAGGTAGGGTGACGCCGAAATCAAGAACTCGAAGGTGCAAGCAACACAAGGTTTAGACAGGTTCGGGCCGCGATGTGCGTAATACCCTACGTCCTGTATGGTCGTTTGTGTTGCCTTGGGTGTTGATGTTATGTTTTGAATGGGTCCCTGCCCGCCCTTATATATCCGGAAGGACAGGGTTACATGAATCCTAGTCCGATACTAGGCTAGGAACCGTACTCAAGTACAACTCGAGTAGTTCCTTCTGCACCGGCTAGTCCTACTTCGCATGCGAGTAGAGTACAACATAGATAAGGTATAGGACATGTCCTATCCCCTATTCCTATATGAACTACGTTATGTACACAGTCCCGTAGTCCCGGGTCTGACAAGCCTCCGAGCTCTTCGTAGCTGAGTACTGCAGGCTCCTCGAGTACTTCCGAAGTAGTCTTCAGCTTCTTCTGAAGCTCCATCTTGAAGTTCTTCTTCGAGTACTTCCTTGGCTGCATCAAAGCTATGAGGTGCTCATGCCCCGAATTACTTCTTTGATATGGTGTGCGATAAAAGATCGCACTCCATATGGAGTAGCCCCCGAGCCTTAGGTTGAATTGAAGAATCAGGCTGAGGGTCACAGTAGTCTTGAATCTTCCTCACTTACTTTTCGTATAAATTCAAAAAATAAATAGTCGATGCCACGTATCCCGCAGCCCCCGAGCTTTGAATCCAAATCTCTCAGGTTTGGAAAAAAGGATCCAAAAGTCGTGGCATGCAGTAAAAAAATCCCTTGGGAGATAATTGGTGTGATGATACAGATGATGGAAGTTAGATTTGGAATTCGAAAAACCCCTTTTTTCGGGATAATTAACCCTGAAAAAATGATTAATCGAATAAGTTATCAAAAAAATCCACCAAATGACCCCTCATCTTCCGAATATTCCCTGAGACAACTCTTCAACTTCGGAACAGTAAACCTGTATCCAGCCGCTGGTTATTTAACCCCGCGGTAACTTAAGGTAAAATCCGTGCTTCCAATCTTCTATCCGCTGAGAAATTTCTGAATCCCCAGTCAGATCTGTGCTCCGCCTTCACCCCCTTTGTCAAGCCCCCAAACTAGCCGAATCCCTCCGCCCCTTCTCTGCAGCCCCCGAGCAACTCGTGGCAAGCAGATCTAGAAATATCACCCAAGAGATCCAACGAGAAGGATGGGAAGGGGAAAGATTCGCAGCCGCCATCGTAAGTGCTCCAACAACGAACTCATGAATCTTGTTTCCGAGGGTTTGCTTCAGGAGAAAGGTCTTGTCAACTGGCGCCCCTCTTTTCGCGAACTTCTTCCCATGGAAAATATGGACGAAATCGTCTCATTTTACCATTTTTCTGAATGGGGTTTGGCTCTCCCCTCTTGCTCTTTCTTCCGGGGCCTTCTTTATTTCTACGGGCTTGAGCTCCATCACCTCAACCCAAATTCAATCTGTCACATTGCTATCTTCATCCATTTTTATGAAGCTTTTCTTGGAATTGAACCCCATTGGGATCTTTTCCGCTATCTCTTCCGGGTAAAGCCAGAACCCACCTCCAAAAATCCATCCGTTGTAAGGGGAGCCGGCATCCAGCTTAGGCAACAAGCCGGCGACAGATACCTATCCTACAATTTCCCCTCCAATATTCCTGGATGGAAAAGCCATTGGCTCTACATCGGAAACCATTTCCCCCAATTTCGTGAAAGATCTGGGAAACCCCCTGTCGTGAGGCCGGAGTGAAACACCGAACTCTCCAGAGGGGACATGGATCAAGTCGACGAGTTGCTAGCCATCATAGCAGCCCATAAAGAAATAGGAGTGACTGGCGCGTCCGTAATGTTTTCCTTCTTCAAAAGCCAGATCCAGCCAATCCAACAGCGCCATACGCTAGGCTTCGAGTACATAGGTGCTGAAGACCCGTCTCGGATGTGCGCAGAGGAGCTGACTGACGATGCCGCGCTCATCCGGGTCAAGCGAGTGCTACTGGACGTGAACGCAGTTCCCTACATCCCGGAGTTGTTTTCTGCACAAAATCCTCCAAAGCCGGTAAGTGTTCGACTTTTTCGGAATAAGTTCTGTTTTTCTATAACCACTGACTGAAAAATCCTCCGCAGGGACACACAGAGTTGTACCAGAGTTATCCACCACAACCCGACATCCCCAACCGGACCACCTTCTTCCCAACGCCGCGGCTGAAGTGAAAAAAGCTCAAGCATCTAATGCTCTACCTGGTGGCGAGACAACCGAAAGCGGGAGCCCCCTGGCGGAAAGGGTAACCGAAGGGAAGGCAAAGAAGAACAACTCCCCCGGATCATCCGTGGAGTTGGCTGAGACCTTGCCATTGGTCCCTCGGGGTCGTCGAGTAGTGCGCAGACGTAAAGCGCATGCAGTCGAACCCCCCAGGTATGAAGCGGTTGTTCTGTAGAGTTGTCAAATATTGGAGTTGTTGAATGCTTACATTGTCTGTTTTGCAGTCCTTCTGCTTCTCCTCCTGACCCCAAGCGCCAAAAGGTGATCGGAGCCGAATTCACTGGGGATGATATTCCAGCAGGTGGTGCCGCAGAAACTGCTGGGACGGACCCATCGACTACTTCAGTAGGGATTGTAACCATTGTCGTGGTGAGTACCTCACCATCAGCTGGTTTGACCCCGCCACCGGCAACGAGTACCGTAATTATAAAACCACGGGCCTTGAGACTAAAGAAATCCGCCATGAAGAAATCTTCGTTGTAAGTGCAGATCCTTTTTCATAATGCATATTCTGTTCTTTTCAACTTGTTTAATGATATAACTGATTCTGTTTCATTAGAACTACATCTGCCTTGGGGTTTAAGCTAGAGCATGTCTCGGCTACTCTAGCCCCCGAGGAGGACACGACGCTGCCCGACCCACCACCACTCGAGCCCCAGCAACCGGAAGCCAGCGCCGGTGGTGATGAACAAGTCGAGGCCACTAATGCCACTCCTGCGGATGGCACAAGTAAGCATCTGACCTCCCATGGCTAACTGCTTAGACCGCAGAGTTCATGTACTAAATGCGCTTCGACTTGCAGGTGCCCCACAACCATCAAGTGAAGAAGCTGCGGGTACCTCAAGAAACCTTGAAGATCTGCTGGTGTCCGGAAGTGGATACAAGAACATCATCAGCAAAGATCTAGTGGATGATCCTCTCCTGACGGTCGACAACATGCGATACTTCCAGAAGATCTCCAAGGAGATGTACAAATTTACCATGGTACGACATGATTGCTCTTCTGCCATTATGCTTTGCTAAGGTGCTTGTCTTAGTCATTCCCCTTATGCAGGATGTGGCCAAACTCTCCCATGAAAAATCCGAGAAGCTGGAAGCAGTCGTGAGTGGCCTCCAGGAACTCCGCGCGAAGGATCAACGTATATCAGAAGAACACCGGAAGAACATGTATCTTGAGAGGGAACTCTACAAGATGAAGCAGGAGCGGACACGAGAAACACGGCTTCTCAAGAACGATCTTCGCAATCTTGAGAAGTCCAACTCCGAGCTCCAAGAACAGCTTAAGGAGCAGAAAAAAGCGCACCAAGGCAAGTCCTTTGCTCCCCCGAGTACTTTCTCTTAGCAGTTTGTCTGGAATTCTGAAAACTGTCTTCACCGCAGAGCTTAGGAAAATCTTAACATATAAAGAAGAGTTGCTTACTGACGTGAAGAATATGCTGTATCACTGTACAGATGATGTCGAAAGGATGCAGAAGGTGATCGCCGACATTGAACAACAGTTCGTCGACTGCCTTCAGCAGATCAAGACGCTGGTCGAAGAAAAGGAGCAGCGCCAGAAGGAGCTGGAGAACCTTAGGAGGGCCGCCCAACAGCTTGTTGACATGGTGGATCCGCAGGAAGGTGGTGAAGCAGACGGGCGATCCCTGCTGAAGCAACTCCTCGGAGCTTCGCAGAAAGTCCTCAGTTTCATCACCGAAGCCCCCACCACATGTGTCAGCCACGTGCTAAGTTTTGTAAAGTCCTTTTGGCCTCAGGCTCGACTAGAGGTATAAGCACAGGGTGCGGCTGCAGACTGCTCTGAAGAGCAGTTCAGCGAATACCTCCTGGAAGCCCGACCTGTAGCTGAAGAAATAGTAGAAAGTGTAATACAGGATTGAGATGTCGTAAAAACAAGTACTCTTCTCCTTGTAATATATCTGTCATTGACGTCTATACTCATATTTGCCTTGTGACTTCTGGATTGTCATCCATGTTCATAGGCTAAGTAGTAGATACTACCCCGGGTGCAACGACCCTGGAAGTAGTCGAAATAGCTCCTCATAGGAACCCGTCCAACAAGTTAGATATAATCCGATCGAGCGGATCTAACCAATTAGAAAAGAACGCGATCATCATCGCGTGACTGTCATGCCTATGGCAAGAAGTCAAAACTACCCCAAGTGCAATGACTCTAGGCGTAGTTGAAATAGCTCCTCATGTGAGCCCGTCCAACAAGTTAGATAAAATCCGATCGAGCGGATCCAACCTGTTAGGAAGAACGCGATCATCATCGCAACGACTGCCATACTCATGGCAAGAAGTCGAAACTATCCTGAGTGCAGTGACTCTGGAGTAGTCGATATAGCTCCTCATGTGAGCCCGTCCAACAAGTTAGGTAAAATCCGATAGGGCAGATCTAACCTATTAGGAAAAAACGCGATCATCATCGCAACGACTGCCATGCTCATGGCAAGAAGTCGAAACTACCCCGAGTGCAGCGACTCTAGGAGTAGTTGATATAGCTCCTCATGTGAGCCCATCCAACAAGTTAGATAGAACCCGACCGGGAGGATCTAACCTGTTAGGAAAAAATGTGATCATCATCGCAACGACTGTCATGCTCATGGCAAGAAGTCGATTCTTATAAAACATGAACGTGGCTACAGTCTCCGTATTTTAACAGAAAGTTTACATTCTGGATTCTGTGGCACATAGCCTCCAAATTGAATCGGAGGAAAACCGCCTAGGCGCTCGGAGAATAGCTATCCCTGCACATCTTATTATGGGTAGAACTTGCGCAGGTTCTGAACGTTCCAAGAATTTGGGACGTCCTGGCCCTCGGGGTATTGTAGTCAATGACCCCGGTCTTATAATCTGCTTGACGACGAACGGTCCTTCCACCTCGAATTGAGCTTGTGTAAGCCAGATTCATCTTGAATGCGTCGTAGGACCAAATCGCCTATACTGAACGACCGTTCTCTGATGTTGCGGTCGTGATATCGCCGGATCCCCTATAGGTATCGTGCTGACTGAACAAGAGTGGTGCAGCGAGCCTCTTCAACAGAGTCGAGCTCTAGCTGCCTTGCCTCATCAGCCTCACCTTCATTGTACATTTCAACCCTTGGGGATTTCCACATGGTGTCAGCCGGCAAGATTGCTTCGGAGCCGTAGACAAGAAAGAACGGAGTTTGCCCTGTGGCTTTGGATGGCTGAGTCCTGAACCCCCAGACGACATGTGGCAACTCGTGTATCCACTTTCCTCCTTTCTTGCTGTTTTCATCATAGAGTCTTTTCTTGAGGCCCTCGATTATCATGCCGTTCGCCCTCTCGACTTGACCATTGGCCCTTGGGTGTGCAACGGAGCTGTGGCAGAACCGCCTGAATTATTCCGGCTCAAGTGCACTAGTCACCGCTATACAGATGATACTAACTCAACGCACTTCAAACGGAACAACCCATTGGTCTGTCGGGTCTCCGCCCGATACCACCACGGTTCAACAGGATCGAAGTAGGTTTACCTCGCGCGAAGGCGAGTTTACAATCACACGACAACTCACCAACTTTTAATTTATAGGAATATTAAACATTATTGCAAACTATTTCAAACTTAAAGTAATCTTATACAAACATTGTTTCAAACCACAAGCTATGCAAGCTTGTGCCAGAGTCATAGCGGAAGAAAATTAGCACGCAACTACATATGTCGCGAAAGTTGACACCACACTCAGCCCGAAACATGGCGACATTCCGGAGGGTCGTTGCCAGCCGGGGATGGATCCCACTCCATGGACCAGCCAAACGGAACAGAGAATGGCCAGGTGGGACTATCCGTTTGGTTTTCACAGGCCATACCTGAAAGATAAACTGGCAAGACTGAGTATGCTAATACTCAGCAAGACTTAAACGAGATCGGGTATACTTAGCCATGTAACTAGACTTCTGAAGGCTTGTAATGGTTCTGGGTTTAATTTTAGCTGAAAAGCAACAAAGAGTATGATGTAACTTTCATGTTTTAGCTTTCAAATTCTAGTTGCATTAACCATTCTAGGTAAGTACCTATACTAAACAAGCAAGGTAGAGATTAGCATCCATCATAATTATTCCAGCAATAGTTATTGTTCTTACTCCATGTGGCAGAAGGAATAAGCAGTCTCAATCTCCGCGAGAAACGGACGATTCTGAATCGAGTTTTCATAACCTTGCAAGGGTAAATCTAACTCACACGCTTGGAATATCCAATGATCATTCCGAAGCAATCGTTTGGCTTTCATTCCGACTCATGGATTAGGGCCACCACAAGCGACTGTAGAACCATACACACATCCAATGTGCAGGACGTACGTCTGTAGCGCGACTACATGACCGTACTCCTGTCCGCTGTGCGGAACGTACTCCCGCACATTGGTGCATGTGTGAAAAACTAAATTACGAGTGGTGGGAGGTATGTCCACTCCTCGAGCCGATTGGTTACTAGGTTTACCGCTTTCCATATTTCGCGGCATGTGGCTAGTACTTTCAAACGCTTAACCATAGCCACCACACACTGCGACCTTATCAACTTTTATCAACACATACGGAGTAACCTTTCAAGTCCTGATACTGCACATGATCCCGTCCATCATCCTTATAGTGATTGCAGAATAGTAAACATTCGACTCCTATATCGCGCGAGCGACAGGAAATCATTCGACTTCTGCCAGTCCTATTAGCCAAGCATCTATTCGAAATGGACTCAGGTACAATACATAGGTTTCTAAGGTTCATGCATCTAGGGTTCCATTTCAACTCCTAGACGTAATGCATAATATAGATATATAAGTATAAAACTATACAAGTGTAGTAATTTAAAATACTGGGTTATGCATCGGGGCTTGCCTTCTTGGGCGGGGCTAGGGTCAGGGATATCAAAGACTTCCGAACTTTGGTTCGGAGCTTCAGTTATAACCTCAGCGACATTCGCAGGATCTTTAGAAAACCCTTGCTCGGGCTCCGGAATCAGCTCGTAGACTCCGTCGTCGAGTGTCGTTGACTCTACATGATATGCAATGATTTGAATTAGGTGGTTCTTGAGTTAAGAATTTTACTTCATGATAAAGTTGCAATCTAACAATGGATAAACACAACTTCAAAACACAAGCAATTTGAATTTAATCCTACTATTGGTATCTTAATTCAATTATCATAATTAGTTGAATTAATTGAATTAGGTTAACAAGTTTGATTTTTATTTTGAAATCCACAAAGGCTATGGCCTTGAATTTTTGTGGGTAAGTTTACTTCTAGCAGATAAGCTTTCTATGAATTTTTCATAATTTTCTAAAAACAGAAACTAAAGCATTTGAATTAAGTTCAAATTTGAAGTTTAAATTCAAACCTTAGCCAAAACAGTGCCATAAATTCTTGAAAGATTTACTATGAACTAGTTAATCAGATTACATCACATGGTAAAAATATCTAAGCAGGAAAACCTTAGTAAGAGGCTTGAATAAATTTAAACCATTTCAAGCTTGATTTGCATAAGTTTAATCTATTTCAAGCTAGGGTTTAGTACTACCAATGAAATTTTCACACAAGTTCATACATACCCTAAATAGGCTACACACTAAAAATCACAAGCAATAGAACTAGCATGCAAAAGTTACACATAAGATACCCTTTTGCTAAACTTTAAAATAACTCAAAAAATATTTGGTTTCAAACCAGACTCTAATAACCAAAGTTGTAGAGCTAAACCTTTGGAGTACAACAAAACTAGTTTGGCAATTTTTAGATTTTTCTACAAATTCTTATGGATTTTCAAATTTGGCTGATTTGAAATGAGGGGGGTTCTGATTTTTCCACAGAAAGGCCCCCGGAAATATTTGAATCCTTGCAATTGGGTCCTTGGCCGGGTTACAAAGGGATGCCGATCGGTGGCGATCAAATTCCAGCGAGGGGGCTCACCGGCGGCGAGGGGCAAGTGGGGGAAAAGGTTCAGGAGCTCACGGCGGTCACGGGGGTGGCCGGCGTTGAGGAAGGGAGGGGCCGAGGCGGCGTATCGACAGCGAACAGGGGCGGACGGCGGGGCTCCGAGGGGCGGCGATGGCGTTCCGGTGGCCGGAGTGCCGGAGGGTGGTGGAGAAGTAGCTAGAAAGCTTCCTTGGGGTGATGTGGTGCTGGTGGGGTGCTTGGCAGGGGTTGAGAGGCGGTGGAGCGTCGGGACGACGTCGAGACCGGGCGGTGGCGGAGCTTGAGCTCACCGGCGCGGTGGTCCGGCTGTTCTAGCACAGGAGAGTGAAATTGGGCGGGTCTGTGAGCATCAGTGAGTGGTGGCGGTGCTACTGGAGCACTGGATCGAGGGTGGGAGACGGCAGAGGTGGCTGACGACGGCGAGCAGGAGCTGTGGCGGAGCTCCGGCGGGGTGTCGTGCTCGGGAAGAAGAAAGGCAGTGGAAATGCAAGTGCGTGAGTGCAAGAGTGAGTTCGTGGAGAGCTCAGGGACGTGCTTTAGGTCTAGAAGAGGGCACAGGCGTGCGGGAACAGCTGCTGGCAACCGGCGGGGTGCGTGGCATGCTCGGGCGGCGGCGGCGCGACGTTGAGGGGCGAGGATAGGGCCAGCAGAGGCCGGGGAAGCGGCGGGCACGGGTGCTGGAGGGCACGTGGCGCGAAGTAGAGCGGCGCGAGGGCAGCTGGAGCTCGGGAAAACGGCCAGCAAGGGCGGTGGGGTCGGGCGCAGAGAAGAACAGAGAGAGGAGGGGCTGGAGGTTGAAGATAGGGACCTGTCTGCAAATCTCTAAAAATACAGGGACTCCACTGTAAAGCTAGGTTAACTTTCAAACCATAGCTCAAATGAAAATGTGCCCAAAAGAAAAAATTTAGAGTTTAGTAAGATCTACAACTTTGCTTTAAGTTTCAACTTCAAAAGAGCTAAGAATTTGAATTTAATTTAAAACTGGGCAAAGCTTTAAACTTCGGAGAAATCCTATTTAAAATCTACGCTCCAAATGAATCCTTAGGGTAGTTTCACCTCTATTTGTGGTTTAAAAGTAAGTACTTGCTTCTTACAAAACAACCCCTTTACATAATTTGATTTCACCTACCATTCTCACACATTTTGCACCAAAGGACCTAAATTTTCCAGAATTACAAAAAGATCCTTTTTGCCTTACATTAAAGTTTTTAAACATACAAAAAAAAGATCAAACACACAAACTTATACTAGAATTTGGGGTGTTTTAAATCCTAAATACCTGAGTGTCACAGGAGATATACTTGACCTCGATGCACGCATTTTCATAGAACTCCCAGAACTGGTTAGCCGTGAAATTTGATCCCAGGTCCGTGATGATGGTGTTCGGGAAGCCAAAGTGATGCAGGATGTTGAAGATGAAATAAACGACTCTATCTAGTGTGAACTTGGTTATCGGCTTGTACTCGATCCACTTGGTAAACTTGTCGATAGCCACCAATACATGGGTGAAACCACCTGGCGCCGTTGTAAAGGGCCCAATCATATCAAGGCTCCAACAAGAAAATGGCTAGGATGGCGGTATGGTGATAAGATTGTGAGCTAGGACGTGAGATTGCTTGCCGAAGTATTAGCAGTTTTGGCATCTCCTCACGAGGTCCTCAGCATTGGATACTGCGGTGGGCCGCCAGAAACCAGCTCTGTATGCTTTCCCCACTAGTGTTCTTGAAGCTGCGTGGTTGCCGCATACGCCCTCATGTATCTCCCGCAGTATGTCATAATCGTCTTCTCCCGTGACGCATTTATGAGCACACCTGAACGTGCACCATGGCGGTAGAGTTTATTGACGCATCCCCGCTGGTAGCCTTTGGTCCCGGATGAAGTCGACATAAGTTTCTCTCCAGTCCTCCCCAAGCATCATAACCTCCCGATCGGGCTTTTGAAGGCCCGTATCAGTGGTTATCTGATGTGAAGACTTGATGGATGGCTGCTTCAGCTCCTGGACGAAAACTCCCGCTGGAACCTGTGCATGCGTGGATCCTAGCTTGGATAGTATGTATGCGCCAACATTATGTTCCCGTATCACATGATGAACCTCTAGGCCGGAAAATTTGTTTTCCAGCTTGCGCACTTCTTGTAGGCGTCCATTATCTTCTTGTTGCAGTCCCACTCTTTATTGACTTGTTGAATGACCAAAAGTGAATCGCCATATATGTAACACCCTAAGGTAAAATTTCGAGATTTATAATGAATTTAATTGGGCTCCAGTGATTTGTTCCAAGGGTTTATTTTGCCTAGCTTGCATTTATTTATAATTTAATTCGCAAAGAATTAAAATTCATTTTAGGTTCAACATGTTTGTGCATTCATGCTGGTGCATAAGTTGTTTTTGGTTGAGTGCATATGAGTTGAATTCAAATCTGAGTTGAATTCAAATAGAATTGAGTTGGGTTGATAAAGAAAAGGGAAGAAGCAGGAAAGTGAGTCAGTCATTCTCTCTTTTCTCAGTCATTCCTTTCTTTTCTCAGTCATTCCTTTCCTTTCTCAGTCATTCCTTTCCTTTCTCAGTCATTCCTTCCTTTCTCTCAGTCATTCCTTATATTCTCAGTCATTCCTTCTTTTCTCAGTCATTCTCGTTCTTTCCTCAGTTATTCCTTCTTTCTCGGTCATTCCCCCAGCTCGACCCCACCTGTCGGCCCCTTCTTCCTCCTTCTCCTCCGGCGCAACCTCCCTCCCCGAAACCTCCGGCGAGCTTCCTTATCCGGGCCCGCACGCCAGGTCGCGCCGCCGCCTTACAAGTAGCAACCCCACGCCCCTCTGCACCCTAACCCTAAACCGTAGCCGCCACCGACGCCCGGCACCACAGCCGCCCCGCGCCTCCGCTCAGCGCCTCTGCTCCGCCGCGGACCCGCTACTCCTCCACGCCTCAGCCCCGGCCAAGCCCGCGGCAGCTTCGCCTCGTTACCCAGGAGCTTCCCGAGCCCAGCAAATCGGCCCTACGCCCCCTCACCGAGGATAATTTGAGACGGGGCTACCGCCGGTGAGCCGCCCCCGCCGTCCAATTCATCGCCGCCGGCGTTCCTTTTTCCCTCTTAACCCATGCAACACCTTGGCAGGGCCTCCACGCGACGATCCCCGGTGATCAGAAGGCCAGGAACCCTCGGCAACACCCCTCCCCGCGGAAGCCCGATCTTCCCCGCCGCCGGTCGTCGTCGTTCCCTCGCTCCGCTGCGTCTCCGGCCTCCACGGCCCTTCGGTGATGCCTTACCCTCTTCCCTTGCTCGTTTTGCGCCCAGTGCCGTAGGGCGTAGACCGCCCCAGGGGTCGGAACCGCGATCACGCGGTACGCCGGCGAACCCGAGCCGCCCCTGCCGTGGGGAACCCCAACCCAAACCCTAAAACCGTTTCCTTGACCGCCTAGATGGGTTCGCCGTCGTCCTCTCTTTCTCCCAGTGCCAGCCGTACCCCGAATAGTGGCCGGAAACGCCCGATAGCGTGCCCTCCGGCGAGCCCCGGCCGCCCTCCGCCGTCCCCGCGAACCCATCAGATCGGACCAGTCCGATCCAGATCGGACCGTCCGGACCCCTCTGTCCAGATCGGACCGGTCCGAACCCCTCTGTTCAGATCGGACCGTCCGAACCGGAATGCGTCCGAACCGTTCGATTTAGATCCAACCGCCCAGATTAGAAGCTGCGTACCCCTTCAGCTGTGGCAGTTTTGTTAAAGAGCCCCTGAACTTCCTTGGAATAAACCCGCGCTTCCGTATAGTTCAAAAGTATTTACAATCAGGCCCTGTTTTACTCGTTTAGACCCCTGCGCTTTCGGGTTTTGATGCCCGCAGTCCGCATCCAGTGTTTTCTCGCGCTAGCCCCCGAGTCTAGGGTTTATTTACGTTTAAGCTCTCGGTTTTTTGCGCAGAAGCCCCTGGAAGTTAGGTTTTTCTTACAAATAGGTCCCTAGAACTTGTTTTAAGCGTAGTTTTCGCGTTTTAGCTCCGTTTTAGGTGTTCTTTATATCCACGCGATCATTGTAACGCGTAGGATAGCTTTAGACTAGTTTGGTGTGCTGTTTCTATGTAATGTTGTACTGTTTTCTTATAGTTTGCTATTGTTTGCATGTGTGTGCATGTGTGGCCCATGTATTGTTGTTACGATCATGAGTAGACGCGGAGCCTTTGGACCAGTACCAGGAGCAGCCGTCTTCCGAGCAGTTTGAGCAACAGCCGGGAGAGTACGAGGAAGGCAAGTATAACATGAACCTCCTATCACTTTTAAATACAATTTCATACTGCATTTTAATTCTGTATGCCTATAAGGATTTCCTAGCCACTTTATATCCTTATATATATCCTTTGGGTTGCATTTTGGTTAGTTGTGCTAGGTTGCTGCGCTATAACAAATCTCGGTCCTTTGTAATTAATTTGATTAATGGTCTTACGCAACTTAATTCTGGAGCCGACCCTCTGTGCTGTGTGCTTGAGTGGTTTGTGCGTCCTTAAAATATGTTCTTGTAGAAACATGGTTTAGGGGGCCAGCACGGTGCTTAGTGCTTGGTTGGCCACTCTCCATAAGGACCGGTTCATAGAGCGACAACCTGGGACAACCGCGCAACCACAAGACTGGTATGGGACGGTCTTGACTTACTAATTAGGTCATTTTGGTTCGGGAGTAACCTACCTGCGTGGGCAAGAGGGGTGGTAAGCTTCAATGGTCCCTGCTCCTCCGGCTTGGTCTGTGCTGTGTGTCTTGTACCCCCGGAGGTGGGCCCCATCGTCGCTGATCCAGAATCCTTAGCGGTTACACCTTACCAACGTGGTCCTTTGTAACGGTCTCGTAGTGTGCTTGCTAGCCATCTCACCTAAGGAAGTGTGATGAACAACTAGCGTAGCCCACGACTTGTGGGTAAAGTTGTGCAACCTCTCGAGAGTGTAAAACTGATATATCAGCTGTGCTCACAGTCATGAGCGGCCCAGATCCTCCGTCTGATTAGTGGGGTTATCAACCTTTGACGAGGGCGATTCCCCGGGTGGTTTTGGTTTGGATGGTTCTCAGTAGTTCTTAATTAATACTGATTAATTTATTATTGCAATTGGGTTTATGGTAATTCATCCACTTGTAGTAATTAGCTTTAATAAAATTTGCCAAGATTAAAAGCTAATGCAGTTGAGTCAGCTAACCTTAGAGCCTCATGCTCGTGTTATACTTGTTGAGTACGAGTTTGTACTCACACTTGCCTCTCTACTCTTCTGTTCTATTCCGGATATCTTCGACTGCTGCTCAGTGCCCGGCAGCGTGGAGGACTACGTCAGTGGCTTCGACGACTTCTAGGCGTTTGTCTCCCAGTCGACGTCCCTGTGGCGCCCAGCTCTCTATGTATCTCTTTTACGCTTCCGCACTCTTGAACCGATTCTTGATTCGGTTGTAATAAAATAATTCATTTATTGATTCATTTACGATTTATATTAATGTTATTCCTGACATGTGTTGTGATATCTTGATGATCTGTTGTATATATGCGTGACTTGATCCTGGCGCATATATGATTGCTCGATTTATGTTCTTATAAATCGGGTGTGACAATATACAAGTAGTCGCTTGATGCCTAGTGATATCGCCAAATGTAGCCCGTGAAGCAAGTCTTCATACTCAGCTTCATTATTGGATACCTCCCAAAGGATCTGGAGGACATACTTCAGTTGTTTGTCTCTCAGAGAAATAAATAAGACTCCAGCACCGCCGCCATCGAGCTTAAGAGACCCATTGAAATACATGGTCCAGTGCTCTGGCTTGTCGAGTGGGGTTGGAATTTAATTCTCTCTCCACTCGGCCACAAAATCGACTAGATCTTGAGACTTGATTGCAGTGCGTGGCTTGAAGTTGATTGACAAAGCCCCCAGTTCCATTGCCCACTTTGATATACGCCCCGTGGCATCTTGATTGTGAAGAATATCTGTCAACGGGAAATCCGTAATCATAGTGATCTTGTACTCGTCAAAGTAATGGCGCAACTTTCTCGAAGTGATCAGTATTGCATATAAAAGTTTTTGAACTACCATATATCATACCTTAGATTCGGAGAGTACCTCGCTGAGAAAGTACACAAGCCGCTGCACTCCGAACACATGGCCCTCCTTGCTGCGCTCGACTACAATGGCGCTGCTAACAACATGAGTTGTCGCCGCAATGTAAAGTAGTAGATCTTCTCCCAGCTGTGGTGCTGTAAGGACCAAAGGTGACTGTAGGTGTTGTTTCAGCTCTTGCAGGGCCCGCTCGGCCTTTTCCATCCATTGGAACTTGTCTTCGCATTTCAGGAGTTTGAAGAAGGGTAGTCCTCTCTCCCCGAGTTGGGAGATGAACCTGTTCAGAGCTGCCACACATCCTGTTAGCTTCTGCACATCCTTGATTGTGGCCGGAGCCTCCATACAAGTGATGGTCATGATCTTCACAGGATTGGCTTCAATTCCCAGTTGGTGACGATAAACCCGAGCAATTTCCCTGATGGTACTCCGAAAACGCACTTGGTTGGTTTGAGCTTCCACCAAAACTTGCGTAAGCTGCTGAACGTCTCTTTCAAGTCTGCAATTAGGTCATCAGGATTCCTGGTCTTGATGAACACGTCATCCACATAGGCCTAAACATTCCGATGCAGCTGATCAGCAAAGCACATCTGGATTGCGTGTTGATAGGTTGCTCCTGCATTTTTCAACCCGAAAGACATAGTTTTGTAGGCGTACGTCCCGAACGGGGTGATAAACGCGGTTTTTATTTGATCTTCCTCCTTGAGCGTGATCTGGTGGTACCCTGAATAGTAGTCAAGGAAGCAGAGAAGTACACAACCCGCCGTCGAGTCGACAACTTAATCAATGCGCGGTAACCCGAAGTGATCCTTCGAGCAATGCTTGTTGAGATCGGTGTAGTCAACGCACATTCTCCATTCATTGTTCTTTTTCTTTATAAGGATAGGATTAGCTACCCACTCTGGATGGATTACTTCTTTAATGAAGCCAGCCGCGAGGAGTTTATCTATTTCCCGTTTGATTGCCTCATGTTTATCATGAGCAAACCTTCGAAGGCGTTGCTTTTTAGGCACAGCCTGTGCGTGTACATTTAGACTATGCTCGATCAGTTCCCTGGGCAACCATGTCATGTCCGCTGGTTTCCATGCGAATGTGTCTCTGTTAGCCGGAAGGAAACTGACGAGCGCGAGTTCCTATTTCCCATCTAAGCCTGCACCGATGTTGGCAGTCTTAGATGAGTCGCCTTCCTGGAGCTGGATCGTCTTGAGGGCCACGTCGCCGGTCAATTGGATGCTCGACTTACTGGCCTTCCTCATAGGGATTTCCAGCCCAGCTTGGGAGAGCTGTTGCGCGGCCACGAGTACTTCTCCTGAAGCATCTAGTACACGCGTAGTCGAAGCATACTGGATGGCCTCCTGGTTGCAATCATATGACTTCTTCAAGTCACCTTGGAGAGTGAGTGCCCCACTTCGTCCTGACATCTTGAGAAGTAAATAAACATAATGCGGCACTTCCATGAATTTGGCCAGTGCCGGTCTGCCCAATATAGTATGATAAGAAGATTCGAAGTTGGCAACTTCGAATTTGATAAACTCGGTGCGGTAGTTCTCCCTCGTGCCGAAGGTGACTGGAAGGACCACCGTGCCAAGTGGGTGCGCTGCATTACCTGGGACAATAGCGTAGAAAGGAGACTTGCTTGGGATGAGCATGTCTATTAAGTCCAAGCCCATCTTTCTCAGAGTACTGGCGAAGATGAGGTTGAGACCGCTTCCGCCGTCGATGAGTACTCTGGTGAGCTTGACTTCTGCCACCACTGGGTCCAGAACCAGGGGGAATTTGCCGGACTCTGAGAAGCTTATCCACTGATCATCACGTGAAAATGAGATGGGGACCTCCGACCACCAGAGTGGTCGTGGTACCACCGGCTCAACGGACATGATTTCTCGGAGGAGTAGTTTCTGTTCCCTCCTGGAATTGAATTCTTCATCACCTCCAAAGATGATGTTGATGGTTTTAGAAGCATCTTGGAACTTCACGTTGTTCGATTTGTCCCCCTGGTCGTCCTCTTCGGGCTCTTTGTCCGCTGGCTTGTTCTTCTTGCCACCATCGGGATTGCTGAATGTCCTCCGGAGGTGGTAGCAATCAATTGCCGCATGATTAGCACCTGGATGCCATGGGCATTTCTTCTGCAGGAGCTTTTCAAACTCCTCCTGTGTCGTAGTCTTCCTGCCTCATGAAGGATGATCCACAGCCGCGACGAGGTCGTCTGGCTTGTGCTTTCGGGATGGACGCGAGTAGTCCCGCTGGCTCTTGTCGGTACGATTGTCGTTTGAGCGCCTCAGGTTGCTGTCATTGCACCTCAGGAACCGCTCCCGCATCTTTTCCTCCTGCTCGGACCAGTCGTGCATCATGTCATGAAGTCCTGCAACAGTTTTCGGTCTGTTCCACCCAAAGTCTCTGTAGATGCCTGGGTCGGTGATGCCATTGTAGAAGCAGTCGATAATGTCTTCCTCCGAGATATTCACAATGGTGGCGCGCACGTCGAAGAAACGGCATGTATAAGACCGTAGGAGCTCGTTATGTTCCTATTTACATTGAGCAAGGTCATGATGAGTACCTGCACGGGTAATCGCCCCCTGGAAGTTGTCGATGAAGACTTTCTTGAGCTGCTCCTAGGAGTCGATCGAGTTGTTGCTGAGGCTCTCCAACCACGTGAGCGGCACACGGTCCAATGCAATCGGGAAGTAGATGACCTTGGTGATGTTGGAGCCTCCTGCGACTTCAATGGAGGTGGAGTAACAACGTAGCTATTGCTGAGGAGCTTGCTTGCCATCATACTTGGTGATCCCAATCGGCTTGAAGCCCTCATGGTACTTATAACTGCTGAACCGTGCTGTGAACGCTGTAAAATAATCACTGCAGTCGGTACCCTCTGTCTCGGCTACTTCACGCTCTCTGCGCCTGGAATCAATTATGGATCGCACATCGCGTCCTTCATTGATTCTCTGGCGCAGGTCTTCCAGAGGATTTCGATGATTGGCCTGTCGCAGGTTGCCTCCCGGAGGTGGCTGCTGCCTCCCAACAGTGGCCTGACTCCCGCGAGCGTTGTCGTTGTTATTGCTATGCTGAAGTCGAGGACGGCCGCCTGCCATTCGACTGTGAGCCTGGCTGCGGCTTTCGCCCACGAGTTCTTCTCTGATGGTAGACGCCGGGTTTTGTTGATCGAGCTGAATCTATGCCCTCTGCACGTAGCAAAGTGCTTGACGCAGGTTTGGATTGTTACTGCGCTCCAGTATGGCAGTTACCCTGGCGATGTTGGCCACGGGAGTTCTGAAGCCCTGCTCGCTCACGGCGAAGAATTCGGCATCTAGCTCACGATGCATAGATCGCAAGCGCTCGTTGACCCTCTTTCGCCGGATTGCGCGGGCTCTGTTCCTGGCCCTTCATGCCTCATGATCGGCGTTGTTTTCGTCACCGGTGTTGGCTGTGGCCTCATCTTCGGATATCATGTCAAATGCGTCATTGGGTGCGATGCCATCATCCTCGCCCTCCTCCGTCATCAGCACCTGGCGTGATATGAGCTCATCAGAGCTCGCTTCGACTAGCTCGGTCGACTCCTCTGCCACGGTGGCTAATGGCCTGCCCTCCTGAAAAGGCAAGGGCTCAAGGTGTGCCACAAGTCGGTCTTCATTCTCGAGTAGATCAGAGAGTTTCATGCCCTTCCAATGCATGAAACGGCCCTCTGGAGTGGAGGTGATCATCAGACCGTTGTCACCAAGACAACCCGCAGCCCCCCGACGTGCGGTGGCTTCGGGCTTTCCGATTTGGAGTAAGTAGTCCAAATCCTTTTCCAATGCAGAGAGGGACTCGGAGTTGTTGGCCACCTGATGTTCAGTGGCCGAATTGCGTAGACCGAGTCGCGATCAGTTACGCAAGTCCTCAGATTGGAGCGGGTTCGATCCGAGGGAGGTTGTTGCAGAGCTGGGCGGAGTCACATTGATAACGGACTCCTCCACGGTCTTCCTGGCAGAACCATGGGCTGGCAAGTCATCGAGATTGTCGACGAACTCATTGAGGTCGCTATGAAAACTCACTGCGAGAGTTTTCGGCTTCATGCCGATGATGAATCAATGAAAATTACCCGCCCATTTGCGATGCAAACCCACGAGCCGAAAACTAACATCGTGCCCTGAGGGGGCACGGCACTGGTGAACTTGAACGATGCCATCGAGTTCGCCGGTGGATCTTCGATGCGCACCCCTACCTGGCACGCCAACTGTCGGTGTTTTACCGCCTGCCCACCGAGTGGTATACCCGAGGTGGTAAGTTTTAGGTAGGGTGACATCGAGATCAGGAACTCAAAGGTGCAAGCAACACAAGGTTTAGACAGGTTCAGGCCATGATGTGCGTAATACCCTACATCCTATATGGTAGTTTGTATTACCTTGGGTGTTGATTGATGTTTTGAGGGGGTCCCTGCCCGCCCTTATATATCCGGGAGGACAGGGTTACATGAATCCTAGTCTGATACTAGCCTAGGAACCGTACTCAAGTACAACTCGAGTAGTTCCTTCTGCACCGGCTAGTCCTACTTCGCATGCGAGTAGAGTACAACATAGATAAGGTATAGGACATGTCCTATCCCCTATCCCTGTATGAACTACGTTATGTACACAATCCCGTAGTCCCGAGTCTGATAAGCGCCGGGAGAAAAAGAGAAAGGAGAAGAGTGTGACAGTTCGTGTATTTGTAATGCTAGGCATATAATTTGTTAGTGTGAAGTATGTGTTTGTTAGTGTAAAGCTTGTGTATGTTATGTGAAGCTTTTGAAAATTTAAAGTGCAAGTAAAAAGGGGTATTTTTGTAATTACAGAAAAACCTAGGGTTGTTTTTGCAAAAAGTATTTGGATTAGGGTAATTTCAAAATAAGTAAAAGGTGGTTTTGTAAACATGTTTTTCTTATTTTATCCCTTGTAAAAAATATATATTATTTTTATCCAAAAGTTTCATTTGAAATGTGTGTGTTGAAGTGTGTAAAAATTTTGGGTAAAGTTGTGAAAATAAGGGTGTTTATATGATTTTATAAAAGTACAAGTCCTTTTATGCAAGTAATTGATTTACAAAGTAACTTTCAAAATTACTCAGGACTAAAGTGTAAAAGGTGCAAGTCATCATGACATGTCATAATTTCTTGCATTTAGGTCCTGAATTTTATAAAGTTTCATTCTTTAGGACAAAAGCAATTCAAATCCAACTTTTGTTCAAAATTTAATATGTAAAGATGTAAGTTTTGGGTTTTTGAACTTGAGCCCTAAAGCAATGTTGTAGAGTTTGAAAAACTCTCCAACTTTCGTTTTGGGCATTTCTTCATTAGCGTTTTAAATCAACGGGAAATTTTACTTTACAAACAAGTCCCTGCAATTTTCTAAAATTGCGCATAAGTCCTTGGGAAATCTCTTTTCCCCTTCTCCTCTGTTTTCTTATCCCTGGCACCTCCTTTTGTTTCAACCGTTGGCGTTTTTCTCTTGACCTCCATTCTTATCCATCTCTCTCTCTCTCTCTCTCTCTCTCTCTCTCTTTCTCCTCCTTCACATGGCTCTGCTGGGCGGCCGCAGGGCAGGCGCGGGCGCTCAGGATCCCGCACAGCCAGGAGCGCTCGGGCGAGCAGGCGCCGGCGCGGGCGAGCGCGTGGCGCGGACGGCGGGAGCACGCGCGCGGGCGTCGCGGGGAGGCGCGCAGCGCGTGCGCAGGGCGGCAGCAGCGCGCGGCTCGGGAGCAAACGGAGCGGCTCGGCGCGCGGGAGCAGGCGGCTCCAGGCGAGCGGCGGCAGCTCAGCGCGGGCTCGGGTGGCTGGCGGCAGCGGCTGGGCGGAGCGCGCGCGGGCGAGCGGAGGCGCGCTGGCGCGCAGGAGGTGGACGCGGCTCGGCCCAGGAGCAGGCGCGCGCGTTCCCATTGAGTTGGCGGCGTGCGGCACAGCGCGAGCGGGGGCGCGCAGCTGGCGCGAGCGGGCGCGTGAGCGCGGCAGGTCGGGCGAGCGCATGGTGCGAGCTGGAGCAAGCACTGGGTGCCGGCGGCGCGGGGTGGTGGCTCGGCATGGGAGCGACGCAGGTGCTGGCGGCGCGCAGCGAGGAAAAGCAGGCGGAGCAGAGCAGACCCAAGCGGCGGGCTGTGCAGACGCAGAAGCTGTGGGCTGGCACCGGCGGCGTGTGGGTGCGGCGCCAGAACAAGGCCGTGGCAAGTGGTGGCGCGGCAGGTACTGGGTCCAGCGCGGGAGTTAGCAGCGCGACACAGGAGCAGCTTGAACGGAGCTGGAGCACGGAGGCAGCACTAGGGGACGGCGCTGGGTTGGACGGAGGCGAGCGGCAAGGGACTGGCAGCGCAGGAACTCGCAGCGGCTGACGCGAGCGCTGCGCGGGCATGCGGGAGGCGTGGAGCAAACGCGTGAGCGGCACGCGAGCCAGGCGGCGCTGGAGCAAAGCTCGCGGCGTGGCAGCGCGCGAGCAGAAGAGGACCGGTGTGGCAGCGTGCGAGCAGAAGACGGGCGGTGTAACCAAGACGTGACGCGGGCCGAGAACGCACGCGGTTCGGGCGTGCGCGGGAATGACACGGCAAAGCCGGAGCAAGCGTGGGTCCGGCAACAGGAGAAGAGAAGTAACTGTGCAGGGCAACGGTATGCAGGTGCGGCGCGACAAGGCCGGGGCGACGCGGGTCCAGCAGATGAGGAGGAAGAGGAGTAGCGAGGAGTGGACGTGCGTGCAACAGAGGCACGCACAAGGGAACAGAGGAGCAGCAGCACGAGGCGGTCGAGGCGGAAACAGCAGCGCAGATTTGACGCGCAGCGCATGACCGGCGGTGGTGGTAGGCCGGCCCTAATAGCGTCACAACAGGTGGCGAGAACGACGGAGTTGTAGAACCCGGAGCTCCGAGCGGAATTGAACCGGCGCGTTCGCTAGTGCGAGCGGAAGAGTTTTGCCAGTGGCCGGCTCGGCTCGATTCCGCAAGCGAGTGTGCGTGCAAAGCAACAGGTCACGCGTGAGCGGGTTAAGAGCCAGTGGTGTGAGAGCAGTACAGGAACAGTGTGCAGAAGATACGACCGGGCGCGGCAGTCCTGCAGGGAGCTACGCGGGTGTGCCGGCCGTGTTTTAGTGGCACACGTGCGTGAGCAAAAGAAGGCTTAGCTCGTGAGCAGTTGGACCCTGGAGGTTCGCGGAGGAGTTGTCCTAGCGAACCAATCCGGCTCTGTCGTCTCGTCCTAGGGTCCACGACATCCAACAGTTCTTATCCCTCGTGGCTCGCTCAACCGCTATCACCACGAGTCACCATGGAGACTACTCCTTCGGCCATCTTCCACCCACGGCAACCCTTCCCGGCAAACTCCTTCGTCATCCACGAAATCTCATCATCGTCGAGCTTTTCTCTTCGCTGATCCTGTTCGCCACGGGAATTCACTTTTCACCCGTTCTCCTCTACAACCAAGGCTACCCCAAGGTTTGCTCTGATTCACCGAATCTTTCTAATACTGGCGATCCCTTTTGCCGGAATCTCGTCGTTATCTTCCCGTTCTTTGTTTTCCCCGACCAGGGACTTAATTTCTTTGATTTAAAAAGTTCTAGGGTGTTTTCTGTAAGATTTCCAGAACTTTCTTTATTTCAAATCAATGAACTTCTACATTTTATAGATTTTCGTAAGGAGTTCATAAAAATACAAAATCAGTTTTGTTTGAAACCCTAGGTTGAAATCTACAAGTTTTATATGAGGGAAAGTCTTTGAATTGTGATCTAGGTTGAATACTAAGAAATGAATGCTTTATTTGTACCTTGAGTTGTATGCATGTGTTGTAGCTAAAGGGGTAATCATAGGATATATGTCTTAGGCAGAAAGGTGCGATATCTAGTTAATCCTTTCCCACGAAGTGCTCATATCCTTGTCCTCAAGACATTGTCCTTGTCTTGATTGTCGTTTCCTTAAGGTCCTTTTCATAAAAGGATCCCTGTTACTTTGTATGTATCTGCTGCTTAGCCAATACTTCTTGACAGCTATGCCTCAGTGTCAGGTTATCAACCCAGCCACTTAGCATCTGTTTTCTTTGAGCCTATGATATTTCTGCGTAACAGCTGTCAGCCGATACATTTCTTTTGATATGTTTCTACCATCGGCTGGTTAGCTGATACGGTTGTTATCCTTCTTATATCGGCTACTGTCGATACAATTCCTTTGTTCTGTCCTACATCGGCTGCACCTAGACGATGTATCGAAGTTGCACGCACGACCTTAAGATTCTTGTTATCGGCCAATCCAAGCCGATTCTAGTTGTTTTCCATATCGATCAAATGTGGCCGATCAATCCTTAGTTTTCCCCATCCTCATCCACACACTTTTATCAGCCGATTTATCGACTGAGAGATCGGCTATATGCCTATCAATCACACACCCTCAACCACACTCGAATCGGCTGTACGTCACTCAATAGTTGTGCTGACGTAATCGAATCAATACAACCACATTTAGTTACTTAGAATAACACTTAAGCACATCTCAGTTAAGACACAACTGCTTTAGGAGTCACCCCTCTGCTGAAGTAATCGATGCTTTCATCGATCATCTAGGAACCCGATATACTCATCAATCGGCTAAACCCCTGTTGTTCCAAACGGCTCTGTTGTAATCTTCAACAAGTAGCCGATCCTAATTAGTTGTCCCCCTAAGGTTCTATCCTAGTTTAGCTTCTGACCTTTTTGATTGTTATGTGAATAATATGTTAAATGAGTGTTAGATTGCAATTGTAGATACGACTACTTCCATAGACGGTACCTACAAGATCTCCCAGGAGTCTGCAGAGGATGTTCCTGAAGACCAAGTGAATGTCACCAAGGAATTAACTGAAGCCCCGAACAAAAGTTCGGAAGATATTGACATCTCTGACTTCAGCCCCACCAGTAAAGGCAAGCCCCGGACATATCCCACTACTTTATTTACACTGCAATCTATGTCTATTTATATTATATCTTGCATTAAGTCTAGGAGTTGTAATGAAACCCTAGATGCATGAATCTTAGGAATCCAACGTATTGTACCCGAGTCCTTATCGCTTAGATGCTCTGCTAATAGGACCGGTAAAAGTCGGGTGATTTCCTGTCACTCGCGCGATATAGGAATTGTAAGTTTACATTCCTGTAATCACTATAAGGATGATGGACAGGGTCATGTGCTGTATCATGACCTGAAGATTACCCTGTCTGTTTTGATAAAAGTTTTAAGGTCGAAATGTGTGGTACTGGTGGCTAAGCGTTTGAAAGTACTAACCACATACCGCGAAATATGGTAAGCGGTAAGCCTAGTAACCAATCGGCCCGGCAAGTGGACATACTGACCACCACATGTATTTGGTTATTTTGGTTACTTGATTCGACGTGTGGGAATACGTGTTGCAAGGGCAACCAGGAGTACGGGTCGTAGTCGCGCTACAGACGTACGTCCTGCACATATAGGGTGTGCGTATGGTCCTGCAGTCGCTTGTGGTGGCCCTGTCCACAACCCGGAATGAAAGGCAAACGGTTGCTTCGGAACTATCGTTGGATGTTCCAAGCGTGTGTGTTGGGTTTACCTTGCAAGGTTGAATCTCGATTCAGGAATCGTCCGCCTCTCACGATGAATGAGACTGCTTATCCCTTTTACCACATAGAGTAAAAAGTGTAATTGTTGATGAAATAATCTTGATGGATGATAATATCTATCTTGCTTGATTAGTATAGGTGCTTACCTAGAATGGCTAATCAAGCTAGAATCTGACAGCTAAAACTTGAAAGTAAGTTATACTCTTGGTTGCTTTTCAGCTGAAAATAAACCCAGAACCTTTACAATGCCTTCATGAGTTTAGTTATGGGCTAAAGTATACCCAATCCCGGGTAAGCCTTGCTGAGTATTAGTATACTCAGTCTTGCTAGTTACATGTTTTCAGGTAAAGTTTTTGAAGACCCTACTCTTCCCCTGTCTTGGCCCTGTGCTCTTCCAGAAGGTTGGTCCGTGGATTGGGATCCGTCCC
Organism: Panicum hallii; assembly: GCF_002211085.1. Taxonomy (NCBI): domain Eukaryota; kingdom Viridiplantae; phylum Streptophyta; class Magnoliopsida; order Poales; family Poaceae; genus Panicum; species Panicum hallii. The sequence goes on along the minus strand of NC_038050.1, from coordinate 43,842,860 downwards.
CGGCCAACATTGGTGATCTCGAGTGATGTCGTGTCAGGGCTTAACATGACATCCGTCAGGACGACGTGTTGTGAATCGTCACATATGTTTTCCGCTGCTAAAAATCATAACTTAAACAGTTTGTAATGTTTTCTCTAAGTTTGAAACTTCGTACTACTTTTGTAACCTCTTGTAATGTAATTCCCTTTGATGTAAAATATGATGGTGACTGTATCTCTGGACTCACCTTCGTGTGAGGTAACTTATTTGATCCTGTGTATCGGTGGTTTATCGGGACGTTACCCGACAGGCCAAGGGATTATACCGTTTGAAGCACGTTGGAGCCCTTAGGAATGGACTCATGTACTTGAGCCGGTATAATTTAGGTTGGTTCTGCCACAAAGAGAAAGAAAAGGAAGGAAGGGAAAGAAAGGAAAAAGAAATGGGAGAAAACAAAGAGTTAGAAGAGAGCAATAAAATGGATTTGAACAAAATATGAGAAAAGAAAAGAGGGGACACACGCGTGGCACCGACGATCGCGGCCGGGCAGGTGCACGCGACCGACCGCAACACGATGGTAATGTGACAGGACGGTGGGGCCGGTGGAAAAGGAAAAGGGACGGGCAGCTGCACTGAAAAAGAGGAAGAGACTGCGAGATGTCGGGATGGCGGAAGATCGGGAGGTGGGCTTCGGGAGCTCAAGCGGGGGAAAGGTTTAAAAGATTTTTAAGCGAGTGATTGGTAATGCAATTTAAATATGATAAAAATATGGGTGTTACAAACCTACCCCACTTAAAATGAATCTCGTCCTCGAGATTCGGCTAGCTCCTAAATAGATGGGGAAACTCTTTCTTCAGGGCATCTTCACGTTCCCATGTAGCCTCTTCCACTCCATGTCTGCTCCACTGAACTCTGCTAATCCGTACTTCGGAGTTTCTTGTCCTTTTTGTGATAGTGTCCAAAATCTTGACATGTACTTCCTGGTACCGAAGATCTGTCTGTAAAGCTATTTCTTCTTCCGGCACACGCTCTTTCTCGGGTACCCTCAGACATCTTCTCAGTTAGGATACATGGAATACTAGGTGTATGTCAGTCATTACTTCTGGTAGCTCCAGACGGTATGCTACGGCTCCAATTTTCTTCTGTACTCGGTACGGTCCAATGTACCGAGGGGCTAGTTTCCCATGTACCTGAAATCTTCGAGTCCCTCGAATAGGTGAAACCTTGAGATAGACGAAGTCTCCTGGATTGAAGCTTATTTCTCGTCTCTTCTTGTCTGAGTAACTCTTCTGTCGAGATTGGGCGGCCTTCAGTTTTTCTCTAATTTCAGCCACTCTTTCTTCCGCTTCCTTTATGAGTGAGGGTCCAACTAGGGCACGCTCTCCAACTTCTAACCACATCAGGGGGGTTCTGCAGTTTCTCCCATAGAGAGCTTCAAATGGTGACATGCCCAAGCTTGCTTGATAACTGTTGTTGTACGAAAACTTAGTATAGGGTAAACTTTGTTCCCAATTATTGCCATAAGTAAGGACACATGCTCTTAGCATATCTTCTACAATCTGGTTCACCCTTTCTGTTTGACCATCGGTCTGTGGGTGATAAGCCGAACTAAAATCCAACTTGGTGCCCATGGCCTTATGCAAACTTTTCCAAAACCTAGAGGTGAATTGGGTTCCTCTATTCAAAACAATTCTGCTAGGCACACCTTGCAGTTTTACTATGTTGTCCACATAGAGCCGGGCTAGCTTTTCTCCACCATAATTGGTCCGTACGGGTAGGAAGTGAGCGACTTTTGTGAGCTGGTCCACTATCACCCATATGGAGTCATGTCCTTTCGGTGTCTTGGGTAAACCCACTACAAAATCCATTCCTACCTCATCCCATTTCCAAACCGGGATGGATAAAGGTTGCAATAATCCTGCTGGCTTCTGATGTTCGGCCTTGATAATTTTACAAGTATCACAATGGGCGATGAACCGTGCATTGTCCGCTTTCATACCACTCCACCAATACTTTTGTCTTATATCCACATACATCTTGGTGGATCCTGGGTGGATGGAATATGCCGAGTTGTGGGCCTCATCCATAATAGTCTGCCGGAAGTATCCTTCCTTGGGTACGCAAATTCTATCTTTGTACCATAAGGTTCCTTTATCATCCACTCTAAAATCCGGTGCCTTGTTTTCTCCAATATGCATGCGGATTTTCATCAAGTCCTTGTCTGAACCTTGGGCCTTTCTGATCTTATCCTCCAGAGTGGGTTGAACACTCAACTTGCAATTGGAACCATGGGGGCGATGTGCATATTTAATCGTGCCATTTCTTCTTGTAGGTGGGCATCCTTAGGTCCACAAGATTTCCGGCTTAAGGCATCTGCTACCACGTTTGCTTTACCAGGGTGGTAATGAATTTCCACATTATAATCCTTAACTAGTTCTAACCACCTTCTTTGCCTTAAGTTCAAATCTGGCTAGGTGAAGATGTACTTCAAGCTCTTATGGTCTGTGTAGATCTCACACTTATTCCCAATCACATAGTGTCTCCAAATCTTGAGGGCATGCACTACGGCTGCAAACTCCAAATCATGGGTTGGGTAATTCTGCTCATGAGGCTTGAGTTGTCGGGAAGCATATGCTACTACTTTCCCATCTTGCATAAGGACACATCCTAATCCTTGACGGGATGCATCACAATAAATAATAAAGTCTTGTTGAATATCCAGCAAGGTTAATACCGGGGCGGTTGGCAGTCTTCTCTTTAACTCCTGGAAGCTTCTCTCACACGACTCGGTCCAGGTGAACTTCTTCTGTTTCTTGAGTAGTTTTGTCATGGGTCAGGCTATCTTGGAGAATCCTTCAATAAATCTCCGGTAATATCCGGCTAAACCGAGAAAGCTCCTGATTTCACTGACATTGGTTGGTTGCTGCCAATTGGAGACTGTTTCGACTTTTTCGGGGTCCACTGCTACTCCTTCTGCAGTCAAGATATGACCAAGGAATGCTACTTTCTCAAGCCAAAATTCACACTTGCTGAACTTGGCGTAGAGCTTGTGCGCTTTCAACTTTTCCAAAACCACTCGTAGGTGCTGCTCATGTTCTTTGACACTCTTAGAGTAAATAAGTATGTCATCAATGAAAACTATGACAAACTTATCTAACTCTTCCATAAACACCTTATCAATGAGGTTCATGAAATAAGCAGGTGCATTGGTGAGTCCAAAGGACATCACCGTAAACTCATATTGCCCATAGCGGGTGACGAGGGCCGTCTTCAGAATGTCACTTTCCTTAATCTTGAGCTGATGATATCCTAACCTTAAGTCTATCTTGGAGAAGTACTTGGCTCCCTTCAGCTGATCAAAGAGGTCATCAATTCTGGGAAGAGGGTATTTGTTCTTGATGGTGACTTCATTTAGTGCACGGTAATCCATGCACATCCTCATGCTTCCGTCCTTCTTCTTGACGAACAAGACTGGAGCTCCCCATGGTGATGAGCTTGGTCTAATGAAACCACTTTGTTGTAACTCTTCCAGTTGTTTCTTTAGTTCTGCCAATTCAGAGGCTGCCATCCTATAGAGTCTCTTAGCTATAGGGGAGGTTCCAGGGACAAGGTCAATGACAAACTCTATATCCCTATCTGGCGGCATTCCTAGGAGTTCTTCAGGAAAAACATCTAGGTATTCATTTACTACTGGAACTTCTTCCAAGGATGTAGCTTCCATACTAAAAACCATTAGGTCCAATCCACTTCCCCGAGTATGGCAGGTTACTTGTACTCTTTCTGGGTTGGTTAGGTGTACCACCTTGTCAGCACAACTTATAAGGCCGTTGTGCAGGGTTAGCCAATCCATTCCAAGGATCACGTCTATACCTTTATACTTAAGTACTACTAGGTCTGCTAGGAACTCTAGCCCACTTAAAATGATCCTTACCCGAGAACAACCCAGTTGACACTTAGTGTCACCTCCAGGCGTTCGGGTTAATAGGGGAGTTTTTAGTAGTACTGTAGGTATATTGTGCTTTTCTACAAAACTTAAGGATACGAATGAATGTGATGCTCCAGAATCAAATAATATTGTTGCCAAAACTGAGTTGACTAGAAACTCACCGAGCACTACGCCCTGAGCATCCTGAGCCTCTTACGCGTTGATGTGGTTGACGCGGGCTCATCCGAAGGACTGTTGGGGCAGCCTCATCTGCTGGTTGTTGTTGCCGGTGTTGTTGCTGCGGATGGGTACACGATTGGCTCCTGATAGAGCTGGCTTTGGTCCATCCACCGACTTGGAGAAGGCTGATGCTGCCGGCTTGTTGTTGGCATATGGACAGTTGGCAATGAAGTGCCCTGTCTCATGGCAGTTAAAGCATGCTCTAGCATTGTTGCTGGCAGTAACTTGGCTTGCATTGCTCTGTGGGACCTTCATGGTGTTCTGGCTCTTGAACTGCCTGAATTGGGTGTTGGGGGCCTGAGAGCCAGTAGCTTGTGACTGGATCCTGTACTGCATAGGGGCTTGGGACCAAGGCACTGGAGGGCCGAAGTGCCTCGGCTTCTGGAAACGGTCCTACTGGTGAGCCTTGGTTTCTAGGAACTTACACTTATTGTCTCTCTTTTCCTCTGCCATGGCTCTCTCGCTGATAATAGCCATGTTCATCAGTGTGTTGAAGCCTGGGTAGATGCACGGGGAAAGCAGCTTCTTAAGTTCTGCATTCAAACCCTTTCTGAACATATCCTGCTTCTTTTCATCCTTGTTTACTTCCTCCGGTGCATAGCGAGCTAGTTCTATGAACTGATATGTGTACTCCTCAACGGACTTGTTGCCCTGTTGCAGCTCACGAAACTCATTTGCCTTGCGCTTCATGGTGGATGCTGGGATGTGATAGCGACAGAACTCATCCACAAATTCCTTCCAAGTGATAGTGGAGGCATCCTAAGCAGTTGCACGGTAGTTCTTCCACTAAGCCAAAGCAGTTCCAGTGAGCTGGTGAGCAGCCAAACGGACCTTGTCACGGTCTCCATGCTCAAATGGCTCGAGTTTTCTCTTGATAACACGCAGCCAGTCATCTGCATCCAAGGGGTTGTTGGATCCTGCAAAGGTGGGTGGCTTGGTCCTCAGAAAAGCTGTCAGTTTGTCATTTGTACTCTGCTCATGGGGCCTTGGGTTGGTGATGACATTGGTCAAAGCTTCCAGTAGGAGGTTCTGGTTGTTCAACACTTGCACCAGGTCAATGGCCGGTGGGGGTGGGGCCTGACGTGCTCCCACTTGGCTTTCTCCTCCCTGCTGGCTTATTTCCTGATCTTCCTGATCTTCATGGCCGGGGGCTTGTCCTTGCACACCCTGTTGCCTCTCCACACTTGGAGTGATACGTGCCTGACTTTGGGAGGTCCTGGCGTTACGTCTGGAGGCTATCTGTGGATTGGGTAAAACTTTTATGAGACTTAGATTTGGAATTAAGTGATGTTTAAGTTATTTACTTTCGTATTTTTGAAAAGGTAGAATCCACCTCCTGCCGACAAGCACACAGACTAACAAGCATCAAGCACAAACAGTTTTATTTATTAAGCTGGGGTACAACACTTGGGAGGGTACAGCCAAAACACACACTACACGGTCGGGTACAAAGGGCACAATAGATGGGAGGGGCACAACTCTAAGCTTGAGGCCGGGACGGCTTCATTCGTGAGGGCATCTCTGAGGCATGCTACTCGCGGGGCGAGCCATCTTCCGGGGCGGAGTGCACTTCCAGTGGGATGAGTAGCTCTTCCTCGTTGTCCTTGAGGATCCCATTTTCTCGGGGCTGTTCGACAGCTTCTTCTTCTGCGGCTGCAGCTGACCTTTCAGCACCTTCGGGTGGAGCTTGCGGGGTCCCAAAAAGTCCTCCCCATCCAATGATGGGTGTTCCAATTAGGAGTTGGGTCTCCCCAATTGCCGGGACGGGCATTCCACTGCTGGTCCATTCTTGCATACGCCGATCTTGGATCTGCCTAAGGTTCTCATGAGCGATGGCTTCACTACTTATAGCGGTCGTGGTTCTTGCTTTGGCTTGAGCCACTAGGATTTGGTGCATCCTCACTGCAAGCTCTTCTTGCTCGGCCCGGTGGGTTTGCTCCCTTAGGAATCGGGCTTGCTCGTCGAAGAGCTTGTCCAAGGAGATGAGGTAGGCGACCACATGGTACAAAAGGTCTTCTTGATGGCGGCGCTGTTCCAAGTTCCTCATGCGGGCCTGCCAGACTTGCGTCCTGATGGTCGGGGGAAAAAGCCTCATCGGTGTGGGAATGAGGTGTTCCTCGAAGATCCGGCACAGGTAGCGGAGAGCCTTTCTGATGGCCAAGGGATAGGCATCCCGATGTTAAAATCCTATGGCAGTCACTCACCACAGCTCGATGTTGGGGTAGCGGGTGCTTCTGGCGATGGAAAGAACCACCCTACAGCGAAGAGTGCCGAGGTGTTCGTACTCTCTGTTGTAGTACCTTGGGCACTCAGTAACACCGAGGCGCTCCAGGGAGTTGATCAAAAGGCGGGGGAAACCAGGCTCTCCTTGGCAAATGCCTTGGGTCCAACCATTCTCAGCCATCTGAAAACAAAGGTAGAGTGAACAAGCCTTGCACACATGGTAGGGTACAAAAAGGATAGACGGTCTTTATTTTTCAACAGGGTCGGGTACATCTCCCAACGATACATTATTACTAGGATGATAGCTCTAGCTTAGGTACTCTACTCTTCCCAAGGGGATTCTTCCTCGATCCGGTTAGGGCACTTCTTTGGTGGAAGACATTGCTCCAATACCTCATCTTCAGTCTGAGTGCCCTTATCCCAATGGGTTTCTTCGGGTTCTCCTTCCAGTAATCCAGCTTCTCTTCTGCGTGCCTCGATACGTTCCCTTTCTCGAGCGTTGCTTCACCATATGTCTTGGAGAGAGGCTAGAGAACTCTCAGCTTGTGCCTCAGCTTCTATTGTTCTCCTCCATTGTATTTCCAACTCTTGTTCTGCCTTTTCTGCCCTGCGGATTTGGTGCTTCAGTTGTTTTGCCTATTCGCGGTAAAGTTGGCCTAGGCCGGTGAGGTAAATGGACAGGTGGGAACCGTATCTTCTAGTTCTTCTTCCCATCCCAATCCTCTCATCCGGGTAATCCATGAGCGTCCTCTTCCTCCAGCAGGTGGGAAAAATCCCATAGGAGTTCGCTGAAGATGATGCTTATAGACCATGCGTAGGCATCGTAGGGTTTTTCGGGTAGCCTTTCGGTAGGTGTCTGGGAACCCAAAGCCAGTGGTGGAGATGAACCAGGGATCCACGTCGGGGTAGAGTGTGCTTTTTCCCACGAAGATCATCAGGTCACACCGAAGGGTGCCTCTAAAGTTGTACTCCCGGTAGGTGTACTCCGGTGGGTCCACCACTCCGACGTGTTCCAGGCTGCGTAGCAATAACTTAGGGAGGCCAGGCTCTGCGGGGTAGATTCCGTCACTCCATCCATTGTCAGCCATCTGGAACCAGACAAGGGCCAAAGGTAAGTGCCGTGTGGAAAGGTGAGTTAAGTGGGGAAAGATCTATGGGAAACAGCTTAGAAAATATCCTCGGTCCTAAGGGTCGCGTCCTACGGCCAACCTACAGCTCTGATACCACCTGAAGCGTCCCCTCATCAGTGGTGACTAAATATAATACAAATATCAGTCCTAGGAGGCTGATAACACATTTATTACATCAGATGGTTCATTACTATACAAACCATCGAGGTAGCGGGCACTGAAGCACCACTATCAAGAGGGACAACATAAAGACAAAAAGTCAAACTAAAGTGCCAACAAAATCAAAAATAACATCAGAGTCTCGCGCCATGGTAAGCTTCTTGTGGAGATCCTGAACCACAGGCAAGGTTGGGTGCAGGATGGCGACCTACTCGACATCTTCTGGAACGAAGTTCGGATCCTCCTCTATAAAAACTAAGCAAGAGCGAGTACATACGTACTCAACAAGTCCAACCACACCCACAGAGGGGGTAATAAAGATCATGCACAGGATATATCAAGGATAAGGCTAGGATTCGTTTGCGATAAAGTAAGGTTTTACACATGCAAGGGTTCATTTAATAAAAGAGTTTTCTCAAAACATTTCTGTAGTAATCGAATAATAAGTGGGGTTGATCCTACACAAAGGATCCAAGTTTTAATGCTACCCGACTCCAAATCCACAATCGCTCACGGCACAACTGCCGGACACTTTCAAAACAACTCACGCCACAAAACCAACCATCCCAAAATATCTATTAAAGTGACCATGCTGTAACTCGTCCAATACCGTGGACACGGCTATTCGAATAGATTTTACACTCTGCAGAGGTTGTACACTTTACCCACAAGTAGGATACCGCACTACGAACACCTTAGTGTCGCTGCGGATTCTAACAAAGCCATTACCCACCTTAGCTGAATCTAACTAGCCAACACGGAAGCAACCATGGGGTTAATGATCTATCAACAAAGTCATAACCGGGACATAACTCACACAGATCGTATTCCTTCTCCATGATCTCCCGTCGCTCACCAGTTCTCCTTTTGGCTAGCAGAACAACTAGTGGGGTTTATGCTAAGCCGTTGCCCACACAACGGTCGAGTGGTTGTACGATAAGTGGGTCAGGCAAGATGACACCTCAGTTCATCCTTACATTGACAAGACGGACATCTCCCAACCATGCTCAACCACAAAGGTACAAGCTCACCAGTGACATTTCACACAGGAAGCACCGTCCATCTCATCAGGTTATATCTTTCTTTTATTTTTTCAAAATCCTATTTTATCTTTTAAAACACTCACACCTTTATTTTTGATAAAGCGCGTTGTGGTCATGATTAAAATATAATAAAGGGAATAAAAGGTTCTAAGCATCTCTAGCAGTAGTTAACGTCCAACAGAGCAAATCCTATATAGACATTAACCTAGATCATCAAGGAATAGTCATAGCAATCAAGGGGTGGCTATCCAACCATGTCTTGCAATAAAATAATGCATTTTATAAACCAGGCCAATAGGTTATGTTTATAAAACTGAGATAAATATGTATCAAAGGATGGGATTGGACTTGCCGTCCTCAAAGCCTTCCAGAAGCTCCTCCTCGAGGTACGGATCTTCAGGCTCCGGCTCGCAGTACTGCTCCTCCTCGGTCACACCGTCGGCTACGGAACACAAACAATCACACAATAAAAACAAGGTACGCCGATGAGCTTAAAAAAAAGAGGGAAATAGGGAGCTTCGATTAAAAAAAATAGAGAAGACTATTATATTTGTCGGATGTAGATCCTGAGACTTGGAGAAAATATTTGGAGATGATGCGTGGTGGAGTTTGGAATCGATTCGGAACAAAATGTCGCATGAACTGATGAGTTAAAGGTCATTTAGGGAGTAGTTTAAAAGAACGAGGACCTGTTTGTAATGAAATAAAGAGATAGAAAGAGCTCTGATTAAATATTTGAGAGAGGGAGGTGGAGGGCTGCGGACTGCATAAGAAGGAAAAGTGGAGGGGGTTATGCACAAGTCTGCCTTTCTTCTTCCTCGAGACAGAAAAGGTGGGGGAGGGGAACGGTAGGATGGGGGGCAGCCAGGCCATGGGCGCCGATCCCCTGGTGCATGGCGACGCCAGGGAGGAGGGGAAAATGGAGAGGAGGCCAAGGAGGTCCGATTCCGGGCTTCACCTCGTGTGGAGACGGTCTACGGAGGGCTGTCCACGGAGATGGGTGGTGGCCGGCAATGGTGCGCGGCGGCGGTGAGCTGCAGCGCGAGGTAGAGGAGGGGAGGTGCTGGGGCGGCATGGGCGGAGTAAGGGGCGGCTCGGGGGCTGATTTATAGGCCGAGAGCGAGAGGGGAGATGGCCAGCATGGGAGGGTCACGGGCAGTACAGGAACCTCGCTATTAATGGCGGCCGGGATGCTCGGGTACAAGGCGCAAGCTGCGAGGGCGAGGGGACGGGTCAGAGATGGGCCGCCGCAGCAGCGGGTCGCACGCCGGCTTGGCGTGCACGGGTAGCAAGCATGCAGCGGCACAGCGAGCAGCAGCGGCCGTGGCGTGACGCGGGCGGCGTGATGCGAGTGCGCGTGCACAGCCAGCAACGAGGGCAGCGGCGAGTCATGCGCTGGCCCGCGCGTGCATGCAAGGAGCGGGCTACAGCTCGAGCAGGCAGCACGCATGTGCTCATTAGCAAGGCCCGCAGAGGAGCCAAGTGAGGCAGCAAAGGGAGCACGCGTGCGTGCTGCGCCGGGAAAAGAAAAGAAGCCAGCGACGGCAGGCAGCAGGTAGCACATGTGTGCCTGCCTGAAGGAGATGCAGTGCTAAGCGCTGGAGCAGGGAGTAGCAACGCTAGCGCAAGCAGCAAGGCGAGGCAGCACAGGGAAGAAAAAGAAAGAGGAAACCAGCGCCGGGAGAAAAAGAGAAAGGAGAAGAGAAAGAAAAGGAAGGAAGGGAAAGAAAGGAAAAAGAAATGGGAGAAAAAAAAGAGTTAGAAGAAAGTAATAAAATGGATTTGAATAAAATATGAGAAAAAAAGAGGGGACACGCGTGCGGCACCGACGATCGCGGCCGGGCAGGCGCACGCGGCTGACTGCGACACGATGGTGATGCGACGGGACGGCGGGGCCGGTGCAAAAGAAAAAGGGACGGGCGGCTCCGCGGGAAAAGAGGAAGAGACTGCGCGATGTTGGGACGGCGGAAAATCGGGAGGTGGGCTTCGGGAGCTCGAGCGGCGGAAAAGGTTTAAAAGATTTTTAAGCGAGTGATTGGTAATGCAATTTAAATAAGATAAAAATACGGGCGTTACAATTGGTTGTTGAGAGGGAGGAGGAGGCGGATGGCTAGCTGTTGTGTACTCAGTCGAGAGAGCGGGGCGGAGGGACGGCGGGGCCAAGGAAGGAGCAGAGGAACCAAGTGGGGAGAATGCGCCCCTAGCGGCGTACACGAGGATGGCGGCGGGCAGGTCTGGCGATATGGGACGAGGAGAGGAATAAGGGTAAAACCCTAACCGGGGTTTATAGTCCAGGGGGTTTTGGATCCATATGTCAGCTAGAAAGGGGGTTTAGCGGATTTGCGAGTGCGGATATTATTTTCTTATACCGTTGAGCAAATACCTGTCGGGTCTGAAGTCATGCCCGCGCTTGTACCCGTGGGTACATATTCAGACCCGTATCCTCATCCGTCGGGTTTAGTATCCGCGGGTACGCGGGTATTTCTTACGTCCGCGGTAACTCCGCTCCACGGCGGCAATCACTCCATACCCGTGCTGGGGCGCTAGGTCATCCCTACCCCACCCACACGAACGGGCACGTTGAGTGAATCTGAGAACTCCACATCACCACACAGTCCACAAGCACGCTCAGGCTACTACCAGCATGGCGTTATGGAGCTGCGGGGGGGGGGGGGGTGTGGCGCAGTCAAGATCTGTGTGATGGCGGGCGTCGACGCCGGGGCCCAGGGGTGAGCAAGGAAAGGCGCGAGAGATGCTCGCTGCCTGCTCGCTCGTCCCCCCGCATCGGATGGAATGCTGGATCCTGTGCCCTTCCTCGCTCGACTCGCATCTGTTCCATCCACGAGTAAGGGGGTGTTCGTTTCCGGGTATCTAAATTTTAGAGGGGTCACATCAAAGAGAATCTTATCATTTAGAAATATTAAATAAAGTCTAATTACAAAACTAATTGCAGAACCCTAGTGCTAATTTGCGAGACGAATCTAATGAGGTATATTAGTCCATGATTAGCGAACAATTACTGTAGCATCACTGTGGCAAATTATGGATTAATTAGGCTCATTAAATTTGTCTCGCGAATTAGCATCTAGCTGTGCAAAAAATTTTATAAACAGATTTTATTTAGTACTTCTAAATAGCAAGATTCTCTTTGATGTGATGGGTCTAAAGTTTAGATAGGAGGAAACGAACAGGCCCTAGGTCACAACGCGGACACCATTAAACTTGTGGCAGTGCTTCATGGTCTCTTGTGTCCTGGCGACGCCGTCCGCCCGTGCTGGGAGGCTGGGAACGTACGTGATGCCTGAGGACAATGGTGTTGGTCATATAACATTTGGATTCGGACGTAGTGGTGTCCAAGTCCCAATGTTTGGCTTCCGTCGCTGTTGGCCGCCTCACCCGCGGACAATGGTCTTCGTTTCGTTTTCTGTGGAATAAATAAACGGCAATGTTGTTCGTCGCGTCAAACAATTTATGCATCGCCGAATGTACTGCACATCAGAATATATACAATTAGGACTTTTATCACCGTTCTTGGTATTTACGACCAAGGTCCCGAGGGCAGCTACCATCGCTGAAGTTATTATCAACTGTATAAGTGGATTTTTCTTTTCACGCAAAAAAGGATAAGTTGACTATTATTTTCGGGAAAAAAGAATAAAGTTACGCATCTATACAATGTAATCCATTTGGATATAAAAAAAACTTATAACGATATTACTTTCCTCTCATTTCATAACATTGAGAGACATAAATCCCCCCTAACCCCTCCTGGCGCTGCGCGTGCACACACAAAAATAAACCCAATAAATTCCCATGGTTCTTAAAAAGTCACATTGTTTGATCACAATGCGGATTTTTTTATTTTCATTTTTTGTTAGATAATTTGAGACAAGTAACTTGGCAATGTAAAAGTCTTTTAAAGAATAGGGCGTTAAGCTACAAAGTTGAATACACCTCGTCAAGCACCCCAAATTTCATGTTGACACGTTGTGCTTCACCATAACCCGTTAACCGTATGACTATTTTGTGCATCTCCAAATGTCAGACGAAAAAGGATACAATTCAACACGTTTTCTCTTATTGTATGAACTTGTTAGTATTTGGCACGTAAATTCTCATACTGTAAATCTTGTGTAAATCTTGTATGTACAATACTATATATCAATACAAACTGTTTAGGCGTTTTGCTGACGTAGACCCCCTTAAAAAAAGCATTTGGCATGTAGACATGTTGTCACTAATGCTCCGTACAAACGATCATCTCATTTTGTTAGGATACAATGTTTCCCCAAGTTTGTAATGTAAAAAAAAAAGTTGACTTGCATGAGACTCAAATAAGAACTTTCACCAAGTGCATTTCGCGTACACTGCATGTTAAATATTTTTTTGACCTCAATATATATGGTCATTATTTACGACGCCTAGCGGACTCTAACGTAGACAGAGGCCTACAGAAGAAGAGTAGCAGATTATTCACTACTAGTGAAGTAAGTAATAAAGGGTGTAAACGATGGTACAACTATAAGTCTACGACTCGACCGTGTCCCTCCCGTACCTTCGCGGGGACACGAGGACGGTGGCCGGGGTCCGAGGAGGAAAAGCAGAGCGGTTGGGGGAGGGGGAAAAAAAGAAGAGCGTCCTGGCCTCACAGACTGACGGACAGAGGCAGGCCCATGCGGCGATGCCCACCCCCACCACGTCGCAGGTCGCAACAAATCTCCTTTCGACTGGCTCCAAAGCAGAGGGGCCCTCCGGGTGTGTGGGGTCCTCCTACTTCGTCTTTGCGGCCTCGATACCCGCGTCGCCGGGCTCATGTACAGACCACTCCGTCACTACTCCGCAGCACGCTAGACGTGCTGTACGTAGTAAATCGTGGCGTAGTACTACTACCAGTAAAACTGTTGTGTACTCCTACACCAGTATTTTACAGTCGAGAGCCTAGGCAGAGCCTAGGCAGCCCATGCCCCCCTGGCCGTGTTCCCAGGCACCCTCGAGCCACGAACAGCATAATTAAACAACAACGAACAAATCGCAGCTAGTACGAGAAGGATTAACTTAACCAAAAGCTACACATTCATGCGTTTCTCCACTAAAACTTGAACTAGTAGCCACAACTATCTAAATTAAACTTGACATCAATCAATAATCATCTACAGAGACCACCATGCTACAAGCTTGCTTGCACAGTCTATCCTGATATCCTCGTCTCCGGAGCATCCCCATCCCCCGACTTGCAAACGAATTCCTCTAATCTCACTACCGCTTACAGCAGGAGCTGCCGCAAGTGGTGGTAGAGCAGCGTCGCCAGCGGCGCTGCCATCAGCTTCGCCGAGGAGGCCAGCGGGGCGGCGGCGGACGCGTCGCCGGTGGCCATGTTGACGAGCCACGAGACGCCGCCCTCGCTGCTGCTGCCGCCGAGGAGCACGTTGCCTTGCACCCCGCCGCCCTCGATGCCGAGGCCGCCGCCGATCGGCATCGCGCTATCCGGGGTGGCGTCCGTGAACGTCGTGCCGGGCATCATGGTCCCCGTCGGCATCGCGGGCGTCGCGCCAGGCATCGGCGTCGTCCCAGGCACCGTCGTGGGGGTGGCGCCCGGCACCGTCGTAGTTGTAGTCGTCGTCGTCCCGGGCACCGGCGTCGGCGTCGCGCCAGGCATGGTCGTCGACTTCTGGCTGCGCTCACGTGGCGTCACGGGCACAAACAAGAACAGCGCAACATCAGTTATTCCGCTCACATGCACGTTACGAAACAAATGGACAAAGCATTGCGAACAAATACTACTAGAAAACAAGGGCGAAGAAAAAGCTTGGCTGTGCTCTTTTCTTTTCATCCTATGTGCTGCTAAGCCAGAGATAAAAAGATCATTCATGCCAAGATCTTGTAGAACCAATATTCCTAGCCTTTCCCCTTTCCACTCACACAAGATAAACAGATTACGTTATCAGATAAGATAATGACTTTAATTAATTGCTTAACTTATCTCACACAGAAAAAGTAGGAAATATCTGACAATGCCAATCTTGTGACAAGACGAGCCAATAGGTAAATTGTTGATGGCTCAAACTACTGCAGTAAAATGTCAGATATCTTTGACAATTTTAGTGACGAGAGGAGCTAAAGGACACTAGGGTCCCGTTTAGATCCTTTTCAAATTCCAAACTTTTACACTCTCTCCATCACATAAATTTTGGGACACATGCATGGAGCAGTAAATATATGTAAAAAAAATAACTAATTGCACAGTTTAATTGTACATCACGAGATGAATCTTTTAAGCCTAGTTAGTCCATAATTAGATAAAATTTGTCAAATACAAACGAAAACGTTACAGTAGCAAAAAGTTCCAAATGTTATAAAGACTTGCGATCTAAACACCCCCTAGAGAGGAAGCAAGGGAGGCTGGCATGGCAGCTGGCTGTCTGTGTACACTAGCAAGCACACTGCCCACAGCAGTAAAAGGAGAGGGGTGCAAGCAAGCAGATCAACCCCCCTTCACAAGACAAGCCAAGAACCAGCCAAGATCCAGACCAGCTTGGCGGAAGCACAGTGCCAAATCCTGAACCATGTCTCTACTTTTTCTCTCTACTAGATAGAACTTGCAAATTGCAATGTGAGCGACCAAATTATTTGGGGCAATGGAGGGGATGGACAGAATGGCCGGACCTTGGGGTGGCGCCAGGACAGAATGTGACGGTGTAGTCGGGGCGGCCGCCGCAGGTGAATGTGGAGGTGGGGTCGTCGAATGCATAGCTGTAGGAGCGCGGACACGCGGTCTTGAACACCTGCGAGTAGGCCGTCGGCCGGCACGCCGCCGGGGACGCGAAGGCGCCGCTGCAGCAGTACTCGGGCCGCGCGAACGCGTCGCACGCGCTCCGGCACGCGGCGCCTCCGCCGGCCCGGAGCTCCGCGGGGCACATCGCGTTCAGGTCCGCGGCGCACCCGGCCGCCGCGCACGACGCGGGCCCGCTGAAGCCCCCGCCGCCGGAGGTCTCCACCAGCACGGGGAGGTTGTAGCCGTCCACGAGGCTGACGTCGTAGAAGTCCAGCCCGCCGCTGCCGTCGAGCGTGAACTCGGCCAGCGTCGCCGGCGGCGCGGCGCCCGCGCCCGCGCACTCGGCGGCGCCGGAGCCGCAGTCGCCCGTGGAGCAGACAAGCCGCCCCGTGGCGCCGTCCTGCGAGCAGCCCGTGCGCGCCCACATGCGGCCGGACCAGCCCGACGGCGCCGGCACCGCGCGCGCGGCGCCCGGCGGGAGCTCGAACCCCGTGGGCTCCAGCCGCGGGCTGCCGGCGTTGGACAGGATGCCCGGCCACACCGTGTCCGCGCACCGGTTCACGAACGTGAACGTGGACGCCTCCCCCTCTGCAGGAAACAGAAATGCTTCAGCTTTGTTTACCCACCATTGCTGACAAAATCGCGAGATCTCGAAGAAGAAAGAAACATCAATCGATTTGTCCAAAAAAGAAAATGGATTACCTCTCCACAAGACCAAGAACACGAGCACGAGGACGGACACGGATCTTGGCAGCGCCATTGCTGCGCCTCGAGGCTATGCAGTGACGGGGTAGTGGATGCGGCAGCAACTGCGACCACGAGCAAGAAGCGTGCTCAGTGTCACTGTGTCAGTGCAGTTACTACTGCCTGCACCGGTGGTGTGGTAACGTCACCGTTTCAGTTGACGAAGGGGAGAGGGGGAGAGAGCTGGGGGAGCCAGCAGCCACCACCAGCCTCGGATGGAGGGATGAGATGGCGGAGCGGAGAACAGAGTGGCGGAGGAGAGGGAATCTTTGGGGAGGCGCTAAGGCTGTACTTATAGCACCAAATCACTTTATTACCTCGCTTTTTTCTCCTTTGTTGTGATCCCTCTTTCCTGGGTAAAAGAGAAAGCTTGGAGAGGCTTTCACTGTTTATGTTTTTTTAATAATACTTTAGCCCCTGTCGTTTAGAAAGCAATTAAAACTATTAAATATAGACTAATTATAAAATTAATTATATAAACAGAGACTAATTCACGATACGAATCTACTTATTCTAATTAGTTTATGATTTGATAATGTTGTGCTACAGTAAACATGTGCTAGTGATGGATTAATTTAGCTTAATAGATTTATTTCGTAAATTAGTCTCCATTTATGCAATTAGTTTTATAGTTAGTTTATATTTAATCTTCCTAATTAGTATCTAAATATCCGAAACATCCGATACGATCCGCATTAAAAATTAATCTATGCATCCACCGAAGGAGAAATTTATGGCGCAAATGCAGAAGCTGAACGTTTGGTTGCCTGGGCGGAGGCGTGAGCCTGGTCGGCGGCATGCAAAAGCAGCCAGCCAGCATGGCTCCTGGAAACGAGATTAAAGTCGGTTTCCCGGGTTTTCGGGGAGCCAGGCTCACGGGATGTATGCTGTTAGGATATATTTGGTTGGGAAGTCGATTTTAATTTTTGGGAGCCAGGCTCACACAATAAAATTGGAATGGCTCTATTTCAATTTATGAGAATGGAGCCGCTTTGTTCTATGTTTGGTAAGCAGAACGGAGCCGCTCTATTTTTTGTTTGGTTGGAGAGTGCGTTAGAGTAGAACCATTCCATTCTGTGTTTGGTTGGAGAGTCAGGCAAGTGTGGTTACCTCCTTCTTCTTGGGGTGAACTTACCACCATATTTCAGTTAAAATGCATCATACTATAATACATGTCCATATACTTATGCAATATAATTAATTGAATTTTAATATGACATAATATATAGAATTAATCCCAAGTACATTATTCAAGGACACAGGCAAAAGCACAACGCATACATAAGTTCGTATCGCCATGACATATATTAAATTCAAGTCAACCAAAATAACTAGACCAATCAATATAAGGGCAGCAGCCACCATGACACTAACCATGACCCACAAGCTAGAAGTGATCACTAACAAAACTCGAAAACCACGATAGCTTCAATCGAATGGTAGATTCACGAAAGCACGGGCATCATTAGGATGCCTAACCAAGTGATGATAGTATCAAGACTTGTGGTCAAGCTCAAAACCTGGGAGACTGTCCACGGCTTCAAACAAACCATCTGTAAAGCATTGCTTGCTTTCTCTATTGCCTTTGTTAGCCTTTGGCTGCCATGATCAAATGCTTCAACCAAGCAATCAGTCTTTCTCCCGGTATCATCAATAGTCTTGGCTCTCTTGGCTAGCCTAGCTGATGAAGATATATCGTCATTGACAACACTTTTATCAATACCATGGTTCAGCCCATCACTTTCTGCAATGCCATCAGCCCCATTGCTCACCCCTTCACTTTTATCAATCCGAAGTGGTTTATTAGAGCTCTTTGCATACTGACCGGTAGCAACACTATTGACAAAAACTATAGCTAGAAAATCATAGTATGGAAGAGGTTTGTTCAAATATTCATCATCAGCCTTGTTTTTTGGATCCTAACAGTGAGGGCAACACTAATTAAATACAATATCCAGCATATATCAAATACAAAAGGATAGTGAAATTCATACCGCCATATATCCTTTATAATGGTCATGATCTAGAGAAACAATGAATTCATCTTCATCTCAAGGAGCTGCACTCAAATTTTTAAGATAGTTGATCCTAGTGTACTTCTTCTTCTTCCATGTCTTCAAGTGATTACTAACTTGATCACCTGTCTTTGTGAGTTTAAAATGATCGTTGAGAGTCTTAGCACAAGCGTTGAGATGAACTTTCTTGAAGCCGGTAGAGGTCTTAGTGCCATCAGCTACAATGTTGCTAAGAAAGGTGAGCACAAATGTAGACTAAGTTGGAGTCCATTGACACAGTCCACCACCAGCTTTTGCACCACTTGCCTCCGTGTCCATCCCCTACACTAAATCATGATAACAAATACATTAAATTCAGAAAGATAGTTTGCCAAAGTACATATCCATATTTCAGCAAATTTGCCAAAGTACATGTCCATATTTCAGCAACAAACATGCGCGATACATGTTCTACATATCCATACAAGTCACAGGCACATTAAAAGAAATACATAACAATCATATATTGTTTGCATGATAGTCTTCCCACATGGCATTTGGCATTGGCAAGTTCCTACCTGAAGTTAACCATAAAGGCATGCTCTGCTGCTTGTCCATGAGAAGATGTTTGATGATTAATGGTAGGCAATTCCTCACTCTCAGCAATGATAAAGTCATCACCTCCATCTTGTATAACCCAATTGTGAATAATACAACAAGCAACCACAATTTCTACTTGTGTAGAGAAGGGAAAGTGGTGTAGCATCATCAAGAATTTTAAATCTCCTCTTCAATGAACCAAATGCCTGCTCAACTGTGACTCTCAAAGATGAGTGCCTATGATTGAATAATTTCTTCTCATTTTGCACAGGATTGTTGCCCCACTCATTCAAGTGGTACCGAACACCACGAAAAGGGGGCAGAAATCCAGGTTTGGCTCCATATCCGCATCAACTAGGTAGAACTTGTCTAGCATACAAGGGATATGTATGTAAGCTACACTAGGTATTAAATTTCATGACTAAAATAATGAGCTACACAAGTTTTATTTTACCTTCAGGAACAACAACAACAACAACAACAACTTAGCCTTTTGTCCCAAGCAAGTTGGGGTAGGCTAGAGATGAAACCCACAGAAAACAAGAATAAGAAACACAAAAAGGGCACAAGCCAAAGGAAGAGTTAGGAGTTAAACAAAAAGTAACAAAAATCACGGTTCAGGTACGTTAATTGCTAGTCTCCAAGCGTTCCTATCCATAGCTAATTCCTTAGCGATATTCCACTCCTTAAGGTCTCTCTTAACTGTCTCGTCCCAAGTTAGTCTAGGTCTACCTCTACCTCTCTTAACATTATCGCCCCGCTTTAAAACTCCACTACGCACCGGCGCCTCGGGAGGCCTCCGTTGTACATGTCCAAACCATCTCAACCGATGTTGGATCAACTTCTCCTCGATAGGTGCCACCCCGACCCTATCTCGAATCTCTTCGTTCCGGACTCTATCCCTTCTTGTATGCCCGCAGAACCAACGCAGCATACGCATCTCTGCTACACTCAGTTGCTGGACATGTCGCCTTTTTGTAGGCCAACATTCGGCACCGTATAACATCGCCGGGCGAATCGCCGTCCTATAGAACTTACCTTTTAGCCTCTGTGGCACCTTCTTATCACAGAGGACGCCCGAAGCCTGCCGCCACTTCAACCAACCAGCTGAAATTCTATGTCTAACATTTTCATCAATGTCTCCATCTTTCTGAAGCATTGATCCTAGATACCGGAAAATATCCTTCTTGGCCACCACCATTTTACCTTCAGGAACACGAAGATCATTTTCCCTCTCTAAAGCATCCCGTAAGACTAGAGCGTCATGGGCTTCCCTCCCAACCGGCCAACACATGAAGATTAAAATCTACAGCTGCCATGACATTTTGAGTAGCATAACTCTTTCTACCACAAAAGGAAGCCTCCTTGTATTTAGGAACAGAAGCTCACACGTGTGTGCCATCTATTGCTCTAATACAATCCTATTATACAATTAGAATGCAAACAATATCAGAAATTACAATCTGAACTCCACCCTTAAAATGAAGGGGAGATAGGCCTCATACCTTAAAGTAAGGATCCCATCTTGGGTTTCCTGCAATTTTAGCTGAAGTTGATGTCGATGGTGGCGTAGTGAAGTCCTTTTGTAGCACTCCAATAGCGTGAATTACTTTGTTGAAATAGCGGCTAACAGTTTCACCGGACCTATCAAAATTGGTGCCAACTAACCTATTCCTAACATTGTGACCTACTGTGTTTAAAAACATTGCAACCTGCTGCTCAACACACAAATATATGGTGACTTGCAAAAGGCCTCGGTCCCTAAAAAGTTTACAAAATCGGAAGAAATATGCTCTATTAAGTCTAAGCATATTGACAAAAGTTACATCATTCTTCCATATCTTATTATTCAGATACTCAATTCTCATTCTATCCCTCTCCTCAATTGGAGCATAGGTAATTGTTTCTACAGGTTCATGGTGTTTTTTTTTCTAGATTGAATAACCATGGCCATCATTGAAAGCAACATATGTGCTGCAGCTGTGTAAACTAAAAGTTGCTGCTTCTTATCCATCTAAATTATACAGAACAAAGATAAAATCAAAAAATTATTAAGGCACAACAAATAATCACACAAGGCATATAGTCAGTAGTTGTAACCTTATGTCGGCGTACACGTTGTCTTTGTTCCTCCACCCAAACTTCTTCCTGCGAATTGCCAAGATGAAAACAAATCACACACTGAACAAATCAAAGAGAGGGGGCAGTGCATCAGTCATGGATCTGCCGACGGCAAGGAGAGCGGTGCGGCGAGGGGCGGGGCGAGAGGGAGAGAGGGGCGGTGCCGAGCGGGGGGGGGGGGGGCGAGGGGGCCGACGCCAGGGGGGGATGTAACGTCTATTTTTCACATCAAGATAAAACATCGATCAGTACCATAAATAATTTAATTAGTAGTAAATTAACTAGCAGAATTAAGTAAAAGAGAATAGAAATGGAAAATAATAAAACAACCAGCAGCCCTTGGGTTGTGACTCTCTTATGGCCAGCAGTCCTGCTCTTTCTCTCTTGCTCTTGCACGTGACCCAACCCAAGGTCAATTCCACACGTAAAGCCCAGCTGCTAGCTTCTTCTTCTACTTCTGGTTAAACAGCATGCCTGTATGCATCGGCACCAATGTCGCTTCGCTTACCTTGTTGCAGCGCCGAGCATCATGCGACGCCTCGCCGATCCCGCCCTCGGTCAGGCACCTCGAAGGCCACACCCTGCTGACCCTGCCCCATCATACCAACCTCACTGGCAGCCATCAAGTACAAGCCGACGCTCCTATACAAGTGAGAAAACCATTCGAGCAGTGCTGCACGCGCCTTGTACACGGACCCAGCACCACGACGCCGTTCCTGACCCAAGCAAGCTGCTGCCGAGCATCGCGCCGAGCTCCACATCAACCCAAGCCAGACCATGCTGGCCGCTACGCATCGCAACTGCTCACCGACCATAATAAACCACAAACCGACGTCCCAGTCTCGTCGACCACGCCCTCGTGGTCAAGCCTCGCCGCTGAACCGCTGCACACTACGCTCACTCCGTTGAAGCAAGCTTGAACGCCCTGGTCACTTAGATGGCATGACGACGCCCACGTTCCAACACGGCAGCAATGGATAAACCGAGCCGAACGGCTTGCCCTTCAATAAACACTACCATGCATGCTGCGTTGATTGCCACTGCCACCCGCGTGGACAGCTCGACAAATTAAATGTTGCTGAACCTCATTGCCACCTGACTCGATGCCACTCGTGTACAGCACACCCATAGCTTGAACATCTAAGTGGCTCTATACGCAACAGGCTGCAATCCGCTGGTCACCCTGACCATAGCACACCTGCTGCCACCAACCAACGCCTTCACAGCTGAACCGAGCACGAGTGTGAGCTGACCAAAGACCGGTGTCGTGACATGTTTGAACACGCGCACGCATAGCAACCTGCATGCTCTCTATTTAAACAGCCACCCATCCCTTGTGCTCTTCGGCCGCCCAGCTCAGTCTTGCACAGCTAGCTCAAAGGTGAGCTCCACAACTCTCCCTTCTTCCTACGCCTCTCTCTATCCCTTCACCACGAGAGCACCAGCTAGGAGCCACATGTACACATACGCACACACTTGCACTGCACATGTGCGAACTTTGGCTTTTGGCCATGCGCCCTCTTAATCACACAAGTGAGGTGACGCCTCGCCCCGTCGGACCGCGTGAGACCCAGCTTTAGCCAGGCACGCGTGCGCGCGCTATGCCGCACACCACGCCGTCGGCCACGCGGCGCACCACACCCACACCTTTATATCTACACACCGCCACCCCTATCCCTCCCATCTCCCAGCCACGCCGCACCGCTTGACGGTGAGCTTCCTCCCTCTCCTCTTCTTTTAGCCTGTCGCACCATCTGACGGTGTGGCAAGCACCACACATAGCACACGCTCGCCGGCTCTGGCCGCGCTCCATCTCTTCTAACTCATTCACATCTAAACAATACTTGTGTGATGTATTGATGTATGTTGCCTTGCTTGTTTGGCTATGTGCGTGTATCAACATCAGAGCAGACCACGTGCCGGAGGAGCCACTCGAGAAGCCGGTGAACCAGGAGGCCGACGCTGTCGACGACGCGTACGTGAGTGAGGGTAAGTTCCATCGGAGCCGGTTTGATCATGTTGCACCTATGTGAGGTTAAAGTAGAGCTGTAGATTGCATGAGATGATGATGTCAATAGATGAGTGAATGAGAGCTACCCGTGGTTAATCCTTGTTGTCATATTGATGTATGCTTAGTTGGAGGTATGATGAGGATGCCTTGTTGTTAATATGGTTGGGAGGTTGAGGCCAGTGGCAGCATGTGAGGATGGATGGGCGTGCGCTACCATGGTGGTAGAGATGCGAGGGTTGGTACTGGTTGTGGCTGCCCTGGTGAGCCCTAGGAACCGATCCGACTTATGACATCTCACCTAGCTTATATCCAGTACGACCATACTTCCCGAGATGGGATGGGCTTAGTCTAATCCCACTGGCTAACCCGCTAGTCATTCCGAGGTGGTTGGATAACGATGGGTGGAGGCCGAGAGTGGTCAAGACCTGGGGGTTGTGGTCGACTAGTTGCAGTGACGCCATGGCTGGGTGTCGGCTATGATGACACTGTCATCGGACAGTATTGTGGGTATGGGTGTAGCGTACAAACTCTGTAGAGTAATTAATCCATTCGAAGGCCGTGTATTCGTCATAGGACAGGTTACTGTGCGGTCATAGCTCGTAGTGAGCCACCCAGATGGAGATGTCATGGGTGGGATATTAGATGGTACATGGGTATTTGTCACCTTTCTGTTGCATTTGTTGTGCACCGTTATAGCTTGTTAATCATTGCATTTGCTTATCTGTTGCATATTCCCCTCCCTCCGGGCGAGGTGGAACTTACTGAGTACGTTTGTGCTCACCCGTTGCTGATTATCTATAGAGGATCCAGACTTCATCCTAGAGGATTGCGAGTAGTCCGAACACGTCCGCACCCAAGTGGCTTAGTGGAACCATGTGTAGTTGCATGTTGACCGATTGTCAGTTTCTTGTAGCCGCACCATTTATCATCTTGTTTCTAGTTTTAGTTATTGTTGTATTGCATCGTACTTGGACTTAAAGCTATGTATGACTGTGGTTCTACTTGATTAATGTAATTGTGTTGTGCCGATGACTTGTGTTGGTGCAGAATTACATTGTTAGTGTCGATTCTCGGATCGAGATGCTTCAAATGGTATCAAAGCCATACTTGGCTGTAGGATGCGTTCCGTAGGACGTAGGTGACTGTAGGAAGTCCACAGGATAATTCCCCAGTAGGAAAAACCCATGGAGCCATAGTGCCTTACTAATAGGACTTGCTTTCTTGCCTAATCCTTATTACTGCTTCAGATGGCTGGCGACTATGTCACGACATACTGCATCAACGACGATGGGTTTCCCAAGGTGCTTTATGCCGCTATGGTTCGACTCGGCATTCTGGATCATCCAGAATATGTTGGACGCGAGTATGTGGAGAGCTGCGTAGAACGTTGTGAGGTTACGGTGCACATTGGCCCTAGTGACAAGTTCGTGGAGATGAAGCCGTGGAGTGTCACAACTACGGGCCATCGCATGCAAGATACTTGTCAGCTTGCGGCTCGCAAGGCCTTGAGATACCTGTGTCACATGTACGACTGGCATCTGGGTTCGACTCCCATGAGGTACTTCCCACCGCTAGATCGCAGTCGTCCTGCATGGGCGGCAAGGATCCGCAACTTGGGAGGTCTCAGGACATCTGAGAATGATCCCACACTTGTCGCTATGTTCGGTTACTTGCTGAGCCTGGACGAGCTGTGTGACACCCTGAACAAGCACGTGAAGGATCCTGTCACGCGCATCAAGTTCAATGACAACCTGTGGCTGGAGGCCACGCGAGCAAAGTTGAAGGCAGAGGCTCGCGCTGCTAGTGCTGAAAGCGGTGCTGCCCTCACGGAGCTAGACCTCAAGGAGCAAACTGAGCGCTATAACCAACTCCTCAGGGATGTCCACCTCGCAGAATGGGCCAAGCGCAAAGACCGCCCCGAGACGTTGACCGAGCTGCTAGTCCGGGAAGGAGTTCCAATACTCCACCTGTCCAACCCTCGGAGAGAATTAGCGATGATGTTCCAGCCACACCCCCAGTATCACCCCGCGGGACCGAGGACGAGGATCCCGGTGATGCCGCTGTTGTACCTTGTAGTCAGGCAGAAGGCCTAGCTGATTCCTAAGAAGGACAGGCCGTGGGACGAATGCCCTTATGTGCCTTGTACCCGCTTGTTTGAATGAATGAATTTTTGGTGTGATTGCTAGCAATGTTTGGTGATTGTCTGTCTTGTGTGTAATAATAATAACAGAGCACTCCTATATATATACTAAAAATGACCAACTAAAATGCAACTAAGACATGGCCAAAAAAAATTGCCACTTAAAATGCACCTACTAAATTGTCTAACAGCCTTCCCTCCCTGCTTACATGTGCAGATGGTTCGTCACACCCGCAACATGGAGGAGGGTGAGCCTAGCCGCTAGAACCCACCCGTCCCACTTGCTGAGCTTGGACATATGAGGGGGATGACACGGAGAGAGCAACACTCCAGCCTCAGAATCCCCCACCGCCAGTGCCTCCTGTCGACCACAACGAGCGAACCCCATCCAGCGCCTTCCGCCCGACCGAGGATATCAAGGAGATCGAGGTTGACCCCAATGACCCGACCAAGATCGTGCGGATCAGGACCCAGCTTCCAACCAAATAGGAAAGTGCGCTCATCAACTTCCTGCGCGCTAATTGTGATGCCTTCGTATGGAAGCCCTCTGATATGCCGGGCATCCTAAGGGAGGTCACCAAGCACGAGCTCCACATCAAGCTAGGTTCTAAGCCCGTGCACCAACGCCTGCACCGTTTCGATGACGAGAGGCGCAGGGCCATAGGCGAGGAGATCGCCAAGCTCCTGGTAGCTAGTTTTGTCAAGGAAGTTTTTCACTTCGACTGGCTTGCCAATCCCGTCCTTGTAAAAAAGAAGAATGAAAAATGGAGAATGTGTGTTGACTATACTGGCCTTAACAAGGCGTGTCCCAAGGATCGTTTCCCCTTGCCGTGCATAGATCAGATAGTCGATTCCACGTCGGGATGTGAAATCCTCTCTTTTCTGGATGCCTACTCAGCTATCACCAAATCGTGATGAAGGAGTTCGACCAGCTCGTGACCTCTATCATCACCCCATTTGGCACGTAGTGCTATGTCACTATATCATTCAGTCTAAAAAACGCTGGTGCCACCTACCAGTGTTGCATGCAAAAATGTTTCACCGATCAGATCAATCCGCCTTGGCAGCCCGACTAGCTCGAATCGTCAAAACCCACAGTCGCCGTCTATGTGCATAGTGGTGAACGCGCCTCGCGCGGGTGATCTGATCGCATGCTAGACGCCACATTTGCTAACCTCAGAAGGTACAACATCAAATTGAATCTCGAAAAATGCACTTTTAGGGTCCCAAAGGGGAAGCTACTCGAGTATATAGTATCCGAGCGTGGCATCGAGGTCAACCCTGAAAAAATCACGCCTATCACCAAGATGGTCCCCATACGCAACGTAAAAGGTGTACAATGGCTCACCATCTGTTTGGCCACCCTCAGTCGGTTCATATCCCGACTGGGCGAGTGGGGGATGCCCCTCTACAAGCTCCTCAAAAAGTTAGATACGTTCATCTGGACGGAGGAGGCCCAACATGCCTTGGACAGCCTTAAAGCATTGCTAACCTCGGCTCCACTCCTCGTCGCTCCCGAGCGACATGAACCTCTCCTACTCTACCTCGCGGCAACTACCCACATGGTCAGCGCCACTCTTGTGGTAGAAAGGGAAGAGCCGGGCCATGCACTGAAGGTTCAGGGACAGATGTACTTTGTCAACGAGGTACTCACCGAGACTAAGGCCCGCTACCCACAGGTGCAGAAGCTCTTATACGTCGTACTAATGCCAACCAAGAAGCTGCAGCACTACTTCACCGACCACGAGGACACCGTCATCACCTCATTCCCACTCGGGGAGGTCGTCCATAGCCGCGACGCTACGGGACGGATCTCCAAATAGGCACTCGAGCTCATTGGCTATGACATCAAGTATGACCCCGGAATGCATACTGCCAGGAGGTGCAAAAACTAGAGGACAAACATTGAGGAGTCGAGCTGCATCACGTCCCGCAGAGGGACAACAATGATGCCAATGCACTCGCCAAGATGGCGGCCCAGCGGGATCCCGTTCCCGATGGGGTCTTCATCAGCGATCTCCACGCGCCCTCAATCCACGTCAAGCCAGACTCGCCTCAAAGGCCATCCGACCCGATGCCCGGGGGCCCCAGTCTGTCGCCTCCCGACTAGGTGTCCCCCAACCAAGGGCTCGGTGGCCCCGACTGCCTCGCGATGGAGGTTACAAATCCCGTGGCCGACACTGCGGCAGTTGACTCCAACTGGAGGGTGCCTCTTCTTGCATACCTCCTCGACGAGGTCCTCCTAGCTGATAGAACTGAGGTGTGAAGGATTGCTCGATGCGCCAAGATGTTTGTCACCACCGATGGTGAACTTTACAAACGCAGCCCGTCGGTGGTAGGAATGCTCATGAAATGCATCCTCACCCAACAAGGCAAGGATCTCCTCCTGGAGATCCATGCTGGCATCTGTGGGCACCATGCAGCCCCGTGGTCACTGGTCAGCGACGCCTTTCGCCAAGGTTTTTACTGGCCAACAACACTGCGCGACGCGGAGGAGGTCGTCCGCACATGTAAAGAGTGTCAGTTCTACGCTCGGCAGATCCACTTGCCAGCGCAGGCGCTTCAGACCAACCCCCTCACCTGGCTGTTCGCGGTCTGGGGCTTGACATGGTCAGGCTTCTCAAGAGGGCTCCTGATGGTTTCACTCACCTACTTGTCACGGTGGACAAGTTCACCAAGTGGATTGAGGTGAAACCCATCGCCAAAACCAACTCTTAGGAGGCGTCAAGTTCTTTCTTGATGTTGTCTACCGGTTCGATGTGCCCAACACCATCATCACAGACAATGGGACAAACTTCACAGACAACAAGTTCTTGGAGTTTGCTGATGGATACGGGATCAGGATTGATTGGGCGTCGGTCGGGCACCCACACACCAATGGGCAGGTTGAAAGGGCGAACGGAATGGTCCTCTAGGGACTCAAGCCTCGCATCTTCGACCAACTCAAAAGGTTTGCTGGGCACTAGGTGTAGGAACTCCCGGTCGTCCTCTGGAGCCTGAGGACAACTCCCAATTGATCCATGGGGTTCACCCCCGTTCTTCCTAACATATGGGGTAGAAGTCGTGTTACCCTCCG
Source organism: Panicum hallii (assembly GCF_002211085.1). Taxonomy (NCBI): domain Eukaryota; kingdom Viridiplantae; phylum Streptophyta; class Magnoliopsida; order Poales; family Poaceae; genus Panicum; species Panicum hallii. Next base: position 43,814,703 of record NC_038050.1, on the reverse strand, counting down.
ACCTAGACTATGACACCCCAAGGGTCAAAGCCTTTGACCCCGACCGAGCCACGGAAGCTCAGCAGGACGCGGTCGACTTGTTGGAGGAGGCACGGCAGACGGCCCTGGTTCGTTCTACCCACTACCAGCAAACCCTTTGTAGGTACCACGAGAGGAAGATCCGGGGAAGAATCCTCGAAGTTGGCTATTTGGTGCTACGGAGGACGTAGTCGACCAAGGACAGGCACAAGCTCACTCCGCCCAGGGAAGGGCCATACACGATTACGGAGGTGGTCTGACCAGTCACCTACTGACTGAAGGACAGCGATGGCTACATCCTCACCAACACTTGGAATATCGAATAGTTAGGTCGCTTCTTTCCCTAAACTCAGTCCCTTCCTATACTTCCATCCAAACATGAGCTCCTACAGCACCCTGGCCCGAGCATTCTCGGACCGGGTTGCTTGGGGGCCCCCACGGGGGTACACCGACACGCACACTGTTACCCCCTCTTTCCTTTTCTAAATCACGCACAAAAGGCATCTTTTTTGGCCAAGCAAAAGGGCGACCCGTTCTCCCATCGCGACCTAAGTGACTTTTGTTAGGCCACCTGACCTACCAAACTCTCATCACAGCCTATGGTGAACTAGCAGCTAACGCCACTCGGGCCAGTCCCAGGCTACACGCTGCAGCCTACGGTTAATGAGCAGGTTTGAAAGGAAAAGTGCGAAGGCAAGAATCACTCCAGGAAATAAAGGTATGCGGGCATGACAAGCTTCCCAAAAAACCATAAAACCGAAAGCAATTACAAGCAATCAAAATTGTTCATTCAGGGGCCCTTTAAGTCTCCCGCATAAACTGCTCCAAAACAAAAACTAACTATGCAACAATGCTTTTTACTGCGGCACCCCCTCCGCGTTGGCCGACGACGTGGACGGGAGGGGTCACGCTGCAGGTTGAACCGGAGGAGCCCCTTCGCCGGAGGTCAGCGCAAGTAGGGGCAGCACTCGACTCGGTTCCTGTTGCCTGGACATCACTGCTACCCAGGGTAACCTCCATCTCTGCACGTCAAGCTATCTTCACCCACTCCGTGGTGGTTGGCTCCTTAATCTCCGTTGCAACCAGCACCAAGCTCTCTCCGAGTTCACAGAGCTGGTCGGTGGTCCACCCGGTGGTTTAGCCTCTCCCGATTGCCTCAAAATCCAGGGTCGGGTAGTGTGATGCCACTTTCGTCAACACTCCTAAGGCGACTCCATCGGTAATAAGGCCCGCCACCTCATCCGGAATCTCCGAAAGATTGGCGGCGAGCATGCTCGACCTTGGGCGGAGAATAAGGACGTCCGTGACCACCGACCGTGCCACGCCCCGGAGCTGACCAAGTTCCTCTTGAAGGACCTTGCTCCTCCCTAAGTAATCCACCAGCGCTTGCGCGTTCCGCTCCACCACCTCTTTGGTGACCGCCAGCTCGGACTCAGCGACGCGGCGGGCTTCCTCCAACCGCTTCAACTCATCCCGCAGGAGCCTATTCCTTCCACCTAGTTCTAGACACAAACAAAGGGGAAGTTAGAGGCCACAGAATGTGAAACAAGAACTGACAGGACAGACAAAAGGAGCTACTTACCGGCCATGGCATCCTCAATGATCTTGAGCCCCTCCTTCTTCTGGGTCAGCGTCGCCTCTAGCTGGGTGATTCGCTGCCCCTTGGACTGAGCCTGCCCCTCAGCAAGAGCTCGGGCCACCCGCTCCGCTCCTAGTGCCAGCTGCTCTGTGTTCCGAGCTAACTGGGATGCAGCAAGCTCCTGCTTGGCAATGATCGCACGGTCATGCTCATGGAGTTCTGACGCCCGGGCGGCTTCTAGTTTGCAGGCCAATTCGTCGACCCGTCACTGCACCACCGCCTCCTGCCACAGTCGGGTGTGCTCCTCCTGGAGGAACCAAGACTTGTCCAGTGAGATCCCCTCTAGGCTCTTCAGAGCAAGAAAGTGAAAAACATCAAAACAGATCGCCCCTCATCGAAAAAGAAAAACTATAGAAGCAAAGGGAAACTACGAGGACTTACCCGAGCAAAGTTTGGCAGGTCGATGGACGTGGTCCGTCGAGGAAGTCTAATTTTCTTAAGGATCTCCACAAGCCCCACCTCCGCGGCGGTGAGGTCGTTGCAGGCCGACACCCTGCTCTGCTCGAGATGGCCCCAAAGTTCCTCCTCCTGCCGGTCCTGCAGGACAAACCGAGCCTCACCCGGCTTGCTGGGGTCAGGCCAGGCCCACTCACCGACCGGCCAGCTCGCAGATTTGGGCGACCTGGAGGCCAGGACCATTGCTCACTCCTGGTTCCCCTCCAGTGCCACCTGCAACACCGGAGGATCGGACACCTGGTCGAGGTGTTCATCTCCCCAAGTCCGGGCCTCCTCAGGCTCAGCGAGCAGTCCGGCCTCGGTCTCCACATCCGTAAGCGCCATAGTGGCTCCTTCACTCTCCTCTAGCTCGAGCCGCGTGGGTGAACCGAGCGCCCCTCCCTTAGGGACACAAGGGTCACAATCTCCTCCCCTGTTCCCGCTCTCGGCGGAGGAGGCACCGCCACAGTCACTCTCACACCGGGTCATGTGGGGATCGCTGTCACCACCGACGGCATGCCCGCAGAGGCCATTCCCCGACCCCTTCCTCGGGAAGAAGTGAGTAGCACCGGGTTGGGCCTCCACGGCACTTGCCCAACATTGAGCTGAAGGCCGATCACCATTGGGGCACTACAGAAACAAAAATAGAATAAACAAAAACATCCAAAAACGGAATCGAAGCCATGAAACAATTCCCTTACCTCGACGCCCGGCCGATCGGAGGAAGTCTGAAGCTCCCAAACCTCCAGATGCCTAGCAACAGCCGCGAGCCAAGCCCTGGCACATTGGTTGAGGCAGGGACTGGCCCCACTAATCCCCGACAAGACTACGGAATGCCGCGGTCGGCGCCCTTAGTCAGGGAGCTCCGTACGGCCCCCTCCTGACCGATGGGTGGGTCGGTCGCGCTCGCCGTCTTCGAACGCGCCTCCGATCGTGCCTCCGGTCGAGCGCGCTCCTCCAACCCACCCTCACGCTGCTTCATGTCCGCCACTTGAAGGGACGCTGCCTGCAGCACCTCCAAGCATTGTTCCACTCGGGCCCACTTTGCCTCCTCCTCCCGCGCCGCGTCCTCATCGGCAGTGCGCTTCCTTGCCTCTAGGGCTCTAGAGGACACCTCGGGGCCCCTCTTGGTCTCCGCCGCCGCGGCGTCACACAGTTCTACCATAAATGAGGAGACATCCTCGTACTTTGACTGCTAATCCTCTTCCTGCATAACATCGCGGTCCTCTTCCATCTGGACCCAATGCACAATCTCCTGCTCTTTTTTAAGCTTCCTCTCGGCCTTTCTTGCTTTCTTCTCCTTCCTAGCCCGGGAAGCTTCCACTTGGGCAACTTGCTTGGCCGTGCTTTCTGCCCCCTTCGGGAGGTGTGGGCGGGACTGGGGATCACCGAGCCCCTGAAAAGCGAGGCAATGTCAAAACACGATTAGAAGCCTGAAGGCTGATGGGAAGAAGAAAAGGAGAAAAACTTACCAAGTTTGGAGGGTGCCCCTTGTCGAAGGCTGGCGGACTGCCGACAACCCGCTGCTTCCCCACCTTGAGGACCATCTCGAGCCACGACCATAATCATCATCGGGCACCGCCTCCGGCGACACCCGGTCGGGATCCGTGTGGCTGTAGTATTCCCACATCTTGGTCATCCTCTTGGCCAGAGGGATGACCCGGCGGGAGAGAATGGTGCCAAAAAGCTGCACCCTGTCAAAGCCCTTCGCTATGCGATCCTTCAGCTTCCCCTTGATAAAACCCATGTGCTCCTTCTCCACGGTGAGGACCCCCACATCCAACTATCCTTTTTCACTAGATGTGCTCCGATGAACACCGGGAACAGCATATGCTCCGGTTCTTGATGTAGAACCATTCCTCATGCCACCCCTGGTTCGACTTCGCGGGGGTGTACGCCGGGTATCCTCCCGACCGACCTCCTCTTTTCTGTAGGGCAAAGACCTCGACCGGTGCGAGCTCCGCATCCTCCTTCACCGACAGGCCTCATCTGTAGAAGAAGGCTCGGAATAGATTTGCGTGTGGATCTATCCTGAGGAAGCCCTCACACAAAGTGACGAAGCCCGCGATATGCAGCACCCCGTTTGGATTGAGATGCTGCAGCTCCAGCCCCTACTTGTTCAGCAGCCCGAGCAGGAATGGGTGCGCGGGATACCCGAGCCCACGTTCTTAGAACGTGAGGAAGCTCACAATCTCATCGTCTTCTTGTCGGGGCTCTTCATGCCCTGCCCAGGGAGGCCTCCAGTGGGCCACCTCCTTAGACGGCAACAACCCCTTCTCCATGAAATCTTGCAGCTGCTCCTTAGTCACGATCGACGGTCTCCAGTTCGACATTGTGACTGCAAAGTGGAAGAGCCGGATAATCCTCTCTCTCCTTCTCCCTCCTCAGGCACAGCGAGGGCAGAGAAGGAAACGACGGCGGCAAGGGGGCAGAGGAAGAAAAGTGGCTCTAGTGACTAGAGCAAGGCAAAGATGAGGCGGAGGAGATCAAGTGCCTCCAAGCTATCCCCTTTAAGAGAGGCACCCTAGGGAAGCCCAACCGACACGATGTAGCGCGGGGGACGGAGGCCCACCACGACCATGATGTGGGCACGAAAAATGGCGTAACTCTCCGACTTCCCGGGTAAGCCTCAACGCGCCACATCCCCAGCCAATAATCACATTTAATTGCTCGATTCATAAAATACATTAAAACTACCAAAACAAAAGTAGTGCAGTCGATAAAAGTGTGGTAATGGATCCCAACTAGGGAACCCGGCCAACCGAGGTTTGAAGGCCGGTCCACGAAGGACTCGAGGGCGCCTCGCATCAAATAGAGCTAGGAGAGAAAATGCAGATGAGCCCCAGCGGCCCTCGCCCGATCTACTCAAGTGGCAAGCTGGGTCATCTCAACCTTCTTGTCCGATCTGGACCTCGAGCCATACCCATAGAATCTCCACCGAGGAGAGGCCAACGGGCCACCTGAGTTGGTCGGACGACTTGGGCATCTGCCGGGAGGTGGGTCGCGGAGCAGTGGAATGCCACCTGAGGGCTATGCCGACCCGTCATGAACGACAGGCCCAGATTCCACTCAGACGCTCGAAAATTTTACCAATGCACACCCGTTAGGAGCTCATAGAAGCCCTCACTCGAGTCATTGAGGCAAGTGACACCGACTCAACCCTCCCTTTGCGGAGACCGCGGATGGGGCCATCTAAACGGATGTACGCGCACACCATCGTCGATCCAACTGCCCTCCCTAATGGCAAAGGTGCAGCAGGTTGGGACGCCGCATCTTTGCTCGGAAAAAATAATAGGTCCCAGCCCCCGACCGAACTTACGGTCGGTCGCAGACAACACGGTACGCTCCGAGGTAAAATACGCTTTATTCCTGGCGAATATATGCTACAAAGAACAGTCGGCCCATGGCAGTTACAAAGTACAAAAACCAGTTACCACCATTAAGGTGGTAACACAAGTAGCCTCGGGGAGGGCTAGTACAAGTGCGGGAAGACTGGGAGGTGCCTCCACCTCGCAAGTCTTCTTCTTGCACATCGTACCAAAAGGCACCCTTGGTAGAGGATGACGACGAGCAGTTCATCTGCCGCCAACTGGGGACGGTGACCAGACTGCGCACCCACTCCCCTCCATCATCCGAGAGAAGTGCTTGGGCGACTGGGCAAGGGAGAGGCCTGGACCTCCATCGGCCCTCGCAGGTCATCCCCTACCGCTCGCAAGCATTCTTCTAGCACTAGATGCTAAGGGAATCACCAGCTTTTGTCGGGCGGACGCCCACAGGCTGGGGGCAACATCATTGTGTAAGGCCAGACTCACTCTCAACTTAAGCTCAGGGTGAGTTCTAAAAACAAGGCCCCATATGCCTCCATTTATAGCCAGCTAGGCACCTGCGCACCCTGCGAGCCAGCCTAGCCGCGTGGCACGTGGCTTCACCTCAAAAGGATAAAAACCCTCACAAGGGAAACAGGGGTGGTATCCATCTACAGCAAGCTGACATGACAGATCGAGCAGGCCTCGAGATTCCGTGCCGAAAACAGACAGCTGATGCTGCTGCAGCATCTTCATTTCACGGACAGACAAGAGCAACCCCAATTGACCCACAGTCACCAAGGGTGGCCCGTCGTACACTATGTCTCCCTACGATTGAGACCACACGACGTAGCATCTTACTCAAGGCTGAAACACTGCGCAGCGAAAGAAGCGCCTTCATGATTAAACAAATCATAAAGACGCTTGGGGGCCTCTGACGGGTCCAGGGACTCGGGGTCCCCAGCGGACCCGCCTCCCGCTGGCATTCCGACTAGCCCAGGATATCACCTGGGATAGATGCCCATCTTCGTGGGCCGCGACTACGTCCAGGCCGCCCAGGCCCATGATCCTGACCGACCGGCCGGTCGGCAAAAGCATGGCTTGCGTCCCCGACCAAGGAGGCGATCGGGGACTCGGTCCGTACCATGGCTCCAATTGAGGTCCCCGACCAGCGCTCCGTCTTACATGTGTCACTATCCCCAACCGGCAAGGCCGAGGCCAGCCATCCTCTGCGTACTGGCGGGCCCCGGGAGCAAGTGCGGCTGATAAGGATGCTTGCTAGAGTCAACTTGCCGTACAGGCCAACCACTCCTTCCACAGGGGTTACAGTTCCCCTCGTTGCCATGACAGGGAGGCGTTGTTTCGCCTGACCATACTTTTGAGCGGACGAAACACAAAGATGTCATCACTACACGGTAGGCACGCCTCCATCATAGCGGAATGATAGGGCGTAACATTCAGGATGGAGCGTGACTGCCATACCATGCTTATCAGCGCACGACTGCCCCTCCGACCGGCAAAGCACAACGCACAGGGATAGAACAAGACGGCTACTCCGTGACACAGGACTTGGGCGGTCGCCGTCCGAGGACTCCGACTGACAGAGTTGGCAACCTCGATCGACGGGGCAAGAAATTCTCTCTCTCTCTCTCTCTCTATGTCTCTTTCTCTACCCTTAGTTCCCCTGTAAAAGAGGCCCCCCTTGGAATATAAAAGGGAGGATCAACCACCTAGGAAAGGGGACCGAGATCCAAGAGATTCATCCTCCACTCGTAAGCTTGTAACTCCCCAAACTCTCACGAGCACCTGGGCTCAAGCAATACATCCGACCGACTCCCGGCTGGACGTAAGGCATGATTGGTTGAACCAGTATAAATCTTGAGTCATTGTGTGCTAGGCTATCTCCAATCACGACGCGTGACATACACTTCGAGTAGATTTAGCTGCCTGCCATTTCTAAAGCCGACACAAGACTAAAGTTAGTTGTCTATGGATGTGTAACTGTCTATATCTGTTACCGACAATCCATCGATGGGATACCCAAGGTGGTAGATTGTATTAGGGATCTGCTGAGCCTGGAGCGAGATGTGAGCACATAGACACAATTCTTAGACCGATTCAAACTACTGATAGCATAATAACCTACATCCTGAGTTGGGGATTATAGTATTGCTTGGTGAATTAGGGTTTTGAGGGGGTTCCCTACCCATCTTATATATCTGAAGGGTAGGGTTTCAATCAAGCCGACTCCATTCGAGACTCGACAACATGGAAACATATCCGATCAGTTACAACAGATATTGCTTCCCAAACAAGCATTTATTTGTAGTAATCTATCTTCATGCAGACGTCATCTTTAGTGGGCCTTTTAACTTCATATGGCCGGGCTGAGCCATCCCATCATGGGTTGGCCATGTAGGCCAAAGATGAGGTACCACACGATCATATCCCCCACAGCAACGAAATGACTGCCACAACTTACGCGCAAGGGTTATTTCACGGTGTGGTGAGACCTAAAGCGACTGTGGATTTATTATGGTGAAAGATGCTCAAATTTTTTTTCTAGATTTATTGTAAAATTTAACTTCGTCGATCAAGATGTCTGTGGTGACTTCGCCACTCTTAAGATTTGACAGCCTAGTTTCTTAAGTGCTCATATGGATAGGGTGTGTATATGTATTTATAGGGATGAATGTGCATATATAAACCTTTGTATCTCTGTTATTTGTTTCAGGAAAAATAAAGCGGCTTAAGCTTCTGCTACCGTTTCCTTTCCTGGGGGTTTGTTTGAGAGGTTGAGCTCACCGGATTGTTTTTCTAGACAAGCAAAGCCAGACCAGTTTAGACCTTGGGATCAGGTTCACGTAATGGCCCAAACTAGTTTAGGCTGTCCAGAGGCCAAGCACAACTATGATTCGGCCCAAGCCCAACTTACCAATGAGCCCACGCAACGTATGGCCATCTAGCAGCGGTCTGTTCTAAAGCAAAATGCAGTTGCAACGGCACCGCTAAAAAAGAATTTTTTATATAAACTTTTCAAACTAGAGAATTTTACTTAGGACAAAGAAAAAGTGAGGTATATAATTTAATAAAATAGAGAAAGTATCATTTTTCGGTCCGTTCTTGCCTTGCTATGTCTGATTTTTTCTGCGCAACAGCACGAGCACACTGCTGCTTTTTTGTTGGCCGTGAACCACGCACGCATCGCCCTGGGCCGACCGCTGCATTACCGCATAGACTACCAAAATTGTGCAGCACTTGCGTCTTGCAACCTTTCGCAGGATGATCTCACGTTATATTACGCAGCAGGGTGTAGCCGTTCAGAGTCACTTGGCATCCTGCAGCCTCTTTCGTGCCCCGCTCCTCCGTCTCTGCCGTACTTACCTACGTATTCCGTCACCTTGTATGGTTGTATGCAACCTCACTCGCAGGTCGGTCGTGGCTCAAGGACAACTCATACACAGTAGTCGATGAAGAGATGTTGGCTTGAAGAAGCAAATAATTAACCGATCTACAACTACAATCAAACCTATGTGTTGATTTTGGAAGAAATGAATTCATATCGGTCATTGCTGCATGATCCAGACAATGCAAGCTAGCCGTCGGCCTCTTTTCTGATGCGTCCATGTTCACCATCTTATCCTGTAATGCAGATGAAGGTGTGTGCTCTGCTCCGAGCATGGTGGTTTGAAACAAACAGAAACAATTCAGGTGAAGGCGGCATCGCCATACTCCTGTAAGATGTTCACTACTGGAATCGATCAGAAACAATTCAGGTGAAGGCGGCATCGTCATACTCCTGTAAGATGTTCACTACTGGAATCGATCTGTTTTTCTAGAGCCAAAATCCTAGAAAAATGGTCAAAAAATCCTAGGAAAAGCATTTCCCTAAAAAATTTGGTAAGAAAAGGCTTCTAGAGAAAAATTCGACGGGAAATGAGGATTACCTTACGGTTTTGACGGAAAACAGCTAGCTAGTAGCTACATGCTAAAGAAAAGCTGATGCAAAACCAATGACTTGGTGAAAAGCTCTGACTTGACACACCCTCGGCAGAGACAAGGTTAGGCAAAGTGCGGCCAACAAATATTTAGACATAAATGTGGCGAAGTTAGTAAAGAAGTACACGATGAGCGAGTCCATGGGCTAAAAATTGAAAGTGCTAGGTGAGTGTTATGTTCAAGCTGCAATTGTGCTTGGTAAACCTTTTTAACCCCTTGTTCCACACCACATGTCATAAGTCCATTGCTTTATCAATATTTCCCACAAGTGTGATGGCTATTCAATACTAGAAAACCCCCCTATAGATACGCTGTATTAGAAACGCAGTATTAGAAACGCAGGCTGAAAGCGTCTCTATATCACCATGTAAATATGCTTTTTAACACGATTTTAATAACGTGTCAAAGTGTTACGATATTAGATACACTTATAGTGTTGTTAATCTTATAAAGACATCTTTTAACATGCTATTGAAAATGTCTAAAATTAATAAAGATTTTGATATGCTTTTAAGCGTCACTATCATGTAGATACATTGTTATGTGTATTTGATAATTGTCCATACGCAAATAAAGATGCCTTTTGACATGATTCTAAAGACGCATGTAGATACAGTTATCAAGCATAGCAAATGACCGTCCATAGGCAACAAAACATGATTTCTAAAATAGGCAAATAAAATATCAAAATGATACGTTTCATTCAAAATAACAATGTAAAATGACGGAAAAAGGGTATAAAAAAATTGCAGCTACAAAGGTTTGAACCGTGACCTCTATGAACCAAATAAACAATCCTTCCACTACACTAGCAATGCTTTTGAGAATATGTATACTATTTCTTCGTATACGTTACGAGTAAGATAAACCAGGCCTGGAAATCTGACTTATGTACCAGTAGGCATACGGAGATTTGTTTTGATACGCCTCTGACGGAGGAGAAGACGTCTCACATCCGCCTCCTCACCTCGAAGCCCCTGTCGCCAGCGGACCTAGAAAAAAGGAGGTGCGGCATCAGCTGTGCCGCCCCTGCCGTTGCTGCCGCCGAGAAAAGAGGCTGCTTCTGATGCCAGCCCGTACATACTGTCGCATGCCCAGGCATTGACGATGCACTCATCACCGTTCCCTGGTGCTGCTGGAGGGCTGCAGCACGGTAGCGTCGCTGATCTAACAACGGTGCGGCAAGGACGATCCTTCTATATGTGGAAGAACAAAGTAGGTCTAATAATTCCCTTCTCTGTAATTAGCCTTTGCGATTCTGTTTTAGGGGTTCACCAATTGATTGTGCTGTTGAATACATCAAAATCATATGCTGATCATGATATGTGGCTTAATTGGATGAGTAGCCTCATAATTTCATATATATCATCTACGGGCTACCTATATAGATCATGTATGTCATGTTAGTTTCAAGGTTGGAATGATTATTTAGTTTTGCAGTTTAATTTTTTTGAATGGTCCAAAATCTGAATGTTGCTTTTTCACCAGTAAGGCACGATGATGTTGACCTAAATTCTGTGACAATCCGCTTGATTAGAATTGTAGTCCATACACAAGTTGATGAGTGAGCATATTTTTTTAAATATCTATATGAATAATGTTTCGAGGCCTCATAGAGCAAAAATGTCTGTACTTGTATTAGCATATCATTAATGTTCATACAGATGACTACTATGTATTACGAATTAAAGGTGACTTTTTTTATTTGCACAGCTCACCACAGATGATGGATCGAAGTTGGATGAAAAAAGCAAGAAGTGAGTCAGCATATCAAGATGGTGTTGAACAATTCTTGGCTTTTTCTTATCAGGATCTTTCACAAGATAGCGAGATACTTTGTCCATGTAAAAAGTGCAAGAACAGAATAAACCAGAGCCGTGATGAAGTAAGGACACATTTGCGATGTGATGGTATTCTTCAAGGTTATACTACATGGGTACATCATGGTGAGGATTATGAGAGACCAACAATTGCATTTGTTGATGTGCCAAATATCACTAGAAATTTGGCTAATTCAGGTTCAGTATAGGATGGTCAGGATGGCATGCAAGAACTGCTACATGCTGCATTTGGAAGGGATGCAAGTAGGTCTGAAGGCGTAGTAGATGATTTTCAGTCAGGTATTCCAGATATGGAACCAAGTGTCTATGAGAAATATGGGAATCCAATAGAAGGTGATGCATTGGGGAGGGAACAGAATATATATGCAAGGTTCTTGAAGGATGCACATGCAAGGTTACGCCCTGGGTGTAAATATTCAAGGCTATCATTTTTGGTTCATTTATATCATTTGAAGTGCCTACATGGTTGGTCACAAGAATCATTTTCAGCACTACTGGGGCTATTATCTGCTGCACTTCTTTCTGAAACAAATCTCTCTACACATATTATGAAGCGAAGAAAATCATCCGTTCATTAGATCTTGATTATATGAAAAATCCATGCTTGCCCTAAGGATTGCATGCTTTCTCGAGGTGACTATGCCAAAAAAGATTTTTGTCATGTGTCTGAGAGCTCTCGTTGGAAGGTTGATAAGAAGAGTGCCTCTTCCGTTGAACCTAAGGGGAAAAGGAAACCTGCAAAAGTCTTGCGTTATTTTCCATTGATACCTAGGATCCAAAGGTTATTTTCAACCAGCAAAACTTCAGATGACATGCGATGGGATGATGAGGCCCGTATAAAAGATGGAAAACTACGGCATCCTGCAGATGGTGATGCTTGAAAAGACTTCGATAATAGACATCATGATTTTGTAGGAGATGCTCGTAATGTACGCCTTAGTCTTGCTAGTGATGGATTTAACCCTTTCGGGAATAAGAATCTAAAGCACAATGCATGGCCAGTTATGCTCGTTCCTTACAACCTTCCACCTTGGTAATGCATGAAGCAAACATCTTTAATGTTGTCGAGACCAGATTCTCCAGGTAATGATGTAGATGTTTATTTGCAGCCCTTGATCGATGAGCTATTACAGTTGTGGAAAGGAGTTGAAACATTTGATGCATCTTCACAAAAGGAATTTCCTCTCTGTGCTGCGCTATTATGGACTATCAATGATTTTCCTGCATTAGCTTACCTATATGGATGGAGCACTAGTGGAACATATGCATGTACTTCTTGTGGTCCCGAGACAAAATCATTTCACTTGAAAAAGGGTAAAAAGATGTGCTATATGGGTCATCGTAGATGGCTGCCAAGAAATCATAGATACCGAAAACTAAAGAGGCAATTTGATGGCTCAGTTGAAACTGGACTTGCACCTGAAAAAATGAGTGGCACTACTATTTTGAGAATGTTAGAAGGCAAAGAGTTTGTGTTAGAAAAAAAGGGGCGCACGGGAAAGAAGGTCAATAAGAAAGATAAGAACAAGAAATTGGAAGTTGTTAGTGATCAGAAACGCAAGCGTAAAAGACCAGAAAAAAAGAAGCAACAAAATGGGTGCGGTGATAAGGAGAAGAACCCAGAAGATTGGTTGAAAAAAGGTCAATTTTCTTTATGCTACCTTACTGGGAACTCAACTTATTAAGACACAATCTAGATGTAATGCACCTAGAGAAAAATGTGTGTGACAACTTTATAGCAACTTTATTAGCTATTTGTCGTAAAACAAAGGATGACCTTAATGCAAGACTAGATTTAGTTGAACTTGGAATTCGAGATGATCTTCATCCTATTGTAGATGATGAAGGAAAGCAGAAAATTCCTGATGCACCTTTTACCATGTCTAGAGAACAAAAGGAGATGCTTTGCTTAGTAATCCAAAACCTAAGAACCCCTGATGGCTATGCATCAAACATATCTAGATCTGTCAACATGAAAGATTGTACATTGGTTGGACTAAAGAGTCACGACAATCATGTTTTACTACATGACATTCTTCCAGTGGCACTCTGTTCCTGTTACCCCAGCAAAGATGTCATGAAAATTGTTGTTCAATTATCTAATTTCTTCAAGAAGTTGTGCTCTAAGGTTATAGATGCAGATGAGCTAGTAAAGCTTCAAGAGAGTATTGTGATGACACTTTGTGATATGGAGAGACTTTTCCTGCCATCATTCTTTATTGTTAGTGTGCATTTGATGGTGCACTTGGTAGAAGAAGTTAAATTGGGTGGCCCCGTTCAGTACCGGTGGATGTATCCCATGGAGAGGTATAATTATGTTAAATTTCCATTGTCATTGTTAACATTTCTTAACACTTACATGTGTCCATGATTTTGCATTTAGATATTTTGTTTGGCTAAAGGCACTTGTGAAGAATAAAGCTCAACCAGAAGGATCAATTGCTGAAGGATATTGCATGGAGGAGTGCATGACCTTTTGTTCGAGATTTATAGAAGGAACTACACGTTTGACAAGGGCGTATTCCAGGAATCCTGCACCTTCTGATGAGAAAAAAGATATGTACCTGTTTGATAGAGTTGGTGTACCAATTGGAAATTGTAGTACTATCAACCTCGATAAGAAGCTTCTTGTTCAAGCACATCGGTACATCTTGCGACATTGTGATGAACTTGAAGATTTTCGTAGGTATGTTTATATAGTTCTCCATGCTATGTTTATTTATTTTCTAATTTGATGATATGACATTGCTCCTATTGTTGCAGAGAATTCTTGGATGAGGAGAAAAGCAAATTGTGTCACTCAACTAATTTGACATCTTTTTTCAGTGAGAAGTTGATCGATGAACACTTTCCTGACTGGTTGGAGCAAAAGGTGTGACAATCTGAAATTGCTCCATATTATGCATGGCATTCATACAAGGAATGGATATAATTTTTTTCATTTTATATAGGTTGTCCTAGGAGATGGAACAGGCATCACGACAAAGGTTAGAGCTTTGGCTGCAAAACCGAACAGATATGGTGTGAGATGTTGTGGCTATATTATTAATGGTTTCAGCTTCCACACTATGAGCCGAGAGACTACACGGTTGACACAAAACAGCGGTGTTGTGAACATTGCAGATGATGGGGTTAATTATTATGGCAGACTATCAGATATAATCGAATTGTCATACGTAGAATACAAGGTAGTAATTTTTAAATGTGAATGGTATGATGTTCATCATCAAACTGGGTTACGGCAAGATGAGTTTGGATTCACCCTTGTGAATTTTTCTCAAAAAATTCATACAGGGGAAAAAATTGAGGATGATCCTTTTGTCTTTTCTTCACAAGTGGAATAAGTCTTTTATGTCCAAGACCCAAAAGCTGAAGCATGGCATGTGTGGTAAGAGTTAGCCCACGAGATACTTTTGACATGGGTGCTGAGCAGTCGGTGGATGAAGAAGATTAGACAAGCCTTGGTCTTTCTAGTGTTCTGATGCTATAGATAAATAATGTAGATTTCCTTTTTGCTATCCAGCTGGAAACTATAATTTCGATGGAGTGACACTCAATTATATGTACAGACAGAGAGATCATCTGGGTTATTTGTCTTGAGTCTAGAGTGTATGCTATAATTTGAACGAGCTATAGAGTTCATTTGAACCAGCAGCATTACAGAAATTGAGACTATTATACCCAGATCATCCAGCACCTAACCATTTAGCATAGGTTCTGTTGCAATAAAATTGACACCATTTGGAAGTTAATATATTACACAGAATAGAAGCATCCAGTTCTAGAAATCATTTGGAAGTTAATATATTACATAGAACAGATGTGGAGGACCAATGGTTCAGCAGGCGACCAAGCTCTTGGCCAATGTTAAGATCACCTAAGAAATAGAATAATAGTTCAACATCTACCACATTAATATCGTTGGCGCAGTGGTTTAGCTCCAGGTTTTCAAGGCCACAAGGTCATGGTTCAATTCGGTGCTATAGCACAATTTTTTGCCATTCTTTTTTCCCAATTTTTTATTTGCTATTTTTATCAATTTCGAGATACATCTAATGTTTGATTATTTTTTTGTCAGCCTGAAATAGCAATTCACATATATGGTTTCATGCAAGGGCTAGAAATCTTATGGGTTGATATATAGGTCATATAAAGGTAAAAAGGTTTAATGATAGTTGGAAGACATGTATTGACCTTAAAAAAGATATATGAAATAGGTATACTTACATTTTGGTATCTCAGATGGGCATCATCCACCATGTATCTTTATCATCTCTTCTTCCAAATTAGTTTGTCACTCAAAGGATATTTGTTAACAGCACGCCTAAACTAATGCTAGCGACTTGCTCTATCAATATATCTATCTCATCCTCTTTATTTGAATAAGTGTGTCAATTGGAAGGCCATTATTTACATCGAACCCAAACTAATGCAACTTACTTGCTCCTGAAAAATATGTTTCTCGTACTCTTCTTCTAAGTGAGTTTGTGACTTGAAAGAGAAAGACCATTATTAAAATTATTGTTGAAAAGATATAGGTGGTCATCATAACTTATTAATTAGTCAACTTTCTAAGAGATTCCATCTAAATACAAATGGAAACTTTAGCTTCCTACACTAAATATGTTAAATATAAAGAGATTCCATCTAAATACAAATAGTCCCCATTTAAATGTATGTCAGACAATATTTTAAAATATTTCCAATGCTTACATATGGGATCTTTAGCTTCGTACAGTAAATATGTAAAATATAAAGAGATTCTTGCCTACAGATATTTTTTTGGGGGCCTATTTGTATTTAGATAGCCTGCACGTTCAAAATATTGACAAAATTCAAATACCGCTATAGATGGCCTGCACGTTCTATGATTTTTTAGCTAAAAATTGACTTGCCGCCAAGAAATTGCATTCCTTTCCCGCCGAAGGGCCCGAGTGTCAGGGGATTAGCGAATAAATCTCCGCGGTTAACCTCCCCACGTCCGTATTAAGCGTGTACCTCCCCTATTTCCTCCCTGTGCATCCTCGATCTTAGATTGCGATGGATTCCCTGGCGTGCCCACCACCGTGCTGATCTTCACCAGTCCTGGCGCCCTCCAGTCGCGATCTTCGGGGTGCGGGGCGAGCGTGGTTGCTGCAGCAGGTAGGCACCTGCGCAGCTCTTCTGTGCCGACATCCTCTTCCTTGGCGGCTGCCTGCAGCAACTGCATTTCAAGGTCAATCCCCTGCGTGCTTGTTTCTCCTGTCCCAATCTCAATTACTTTGGTAATTAGGGTTAATCTCACCGAAAACTAGTCATTCTAAATCTGAATCTGAAAGCCCCTGCAAGCATGTTTGCATTGGCCCAATCCAAATCCCAATCTGAAAGTCCCCATGTGCGTGCCTCTACTGCTCTGGAGGCATGATGCTTTCATGTTAGCGTCTACTGCTAGCGAAGCCTGCTGCATTCATCTGATTGTAGAGGCTTGGCAAATGGCAAGATACTACATACTGTTCAATTTTATGAGTGTTTATGTTCCTAGCCATGCTGGATGTGTCGTTCTAGCCTTCTAGCATGTAATTATTCATGTTTCCTTCTATTGGAGTGGGAGGTGGAGGGGGGGGGAGGGGGGTTCTGATGTGCTGCTCAAATAACCTGCTTTATTGTGTTTCTATAAACTTTAGGGTACTCTCTTCTAAATAATGGCATTTGAAGCTTGTTTGTAAGTTTTTCTTGATTCAGATACAGTATTAACAAGGGCATTGGTAGCAAGGTTACAGGAAAAATAGATGCAAAATTCTAACATGTCAGTAAGAACTATAAAGGTTACAACAAAATTCTGATGGCTTCTCAAATAACCTGCTATATCATGTTCCATGACAGCAGTTTCGTGTGCCATTTTAGATACTGTGTGCTGCATTTTTTTCTGTTCAAAGAAAGCATATCCAGTAAAAGCCTAATTTGGTCTGACTCATTGCATGTACTGTAGATAAAGTCTGCTGCATTTTATTTTTGCATGTCATTTTAAGCATTGCCTGTACCTTTAATTTTTTACTTGTTATTTAGTTTTGCATTAGAGTGAATCTGTTTGAATCATATGCTGGGGTTTTATATGGATGGAAGCAGCCTCAAATGTACTTAAATTGCCTTGTTCTGATAAATTCTTACCAACAGCACAGCCCTGAATGGAAGCAGCCTCAAATGTACTACAATTATTTAGTATTCAGTCCTATAATTTGCTTGTGCTCTTAGCTCAAACTACAGGAAACTAAGTAGGTTCATTTCTTCTACTATGTTGGTACTAGTCTTTTTTTCTTCTTGCCTATTGCAGCAGGAATCATGGCAACAAGACCTCGAAGATTAAGGAACTTGAACCTTGAAGATGAAGATGATGCAGAACCTTTCCAGGAGGGGCATGAAAATTTAACGGACAATGAGAACGATGATAACTTTCAGGGTCCTCCTGATATCGATGGTTTATTAGCCCGCATGCCACGCCACCAACCACGAAGTCCAATTAAGATAAGATGTAAGTTTTATTTATATTTCCATGTATATTCAGATGCAATGTCAACTCAGTCAATTTCATTTATGTAGGGCCAAATGGAGAGGTGAGACAAGTTTTAGGTGATTTCAGAGTTTCAAACTTACTAGAATTACAGGGAGGAAAGATAATGGTAGGGACCGATGAAAATGGTGTCCCAAATGAAAGGTCAGCCTCCATTCTTGGACAACACCTTGGACAAATAGCAGAAAAACAATCTTTAGCTCCTTTACATATTCAAAGATGGGACAATGATCTGTTCAAAACACACAAGGAAAAAATTATCAAGGATGTTGAGGTAAAAATTATCATACATTGCAAGCAACTACCTCTCACATTTCATCCATCTACTAAGATTTACCTTTCTTCTGTATAGGAAAAGTTTGCCTTCCCTTGTCAAACGATACAGCTTACAAGGGATTGGATCCTAAGGACTGTTAACAATAGGTGGCGAGCATACAAATCTAAGTTGAAGAAACAATATTTCAATCGTGAAGAGAGGTCTCTAGATGAAATCATAAAAGAAAAACCACCAACTGTTAATGAACATCAATGGAGAGCTCTTGTTGGATTTTGGTGCCAAGAACCACATAAGGTGACATCATTTTACAAAACATTTGTATCTAATTTGAAAGTGATAGATATATCTAATGCTGCTTCATTACTCTTCTATCTTTGCAGAAAATATGTGCAATAAACTCTCGGTGTGCAAAAGAACAGAAGAATACACACACAACCGGGAGAAAAAGCCATGCTAGGCTGAAAAAACATATGGTGAAAAATATTCATCTAATGTTAATTATTATATTCACAATCACCTAATAGAGATTACAAATAATATGCTAATTACTTTGTTGTGTAGGAAGATGAAAGGAAAAGAAAGGTTAATAGGCTTGAAGTATGGGAGGTGGCTCATAAAAAAAATAATGGCAGATACACTACCAACAAAGTGGAAGCATTAATTGTACATTTTCTGCTCCTCACTAATTATGTTTGATCTGAAATTCAGTTTACAATCTAGTGACCTTCCAAAATACTTGTTTCAATAGGAAATGTCTAGTGATGAGTTAGAAAAAAGGAAGCAGAACAATGGAACTCTATCAGCTCAAGATTTCAATGAGGTGTTCAATGAGGTAGTTGCTAAGGAGGTAAAACCACGTGGATACTACGATGACAAGTATTGGAGTCAAGTACAAGTTTCTCAAGGTGTTACTTTTGTTACTCAAACTGAGGAAGAAATAAGGTACAAAGAGAAAGTAAATGCAATGGACAATAAGATGCAACACATGAGTGGTCTCATGTAGCGCTGGCTTGCTTTCATGTCAAAAAAATTTCCACAAGAGGATTTCTCAAATGAAAAGGAAGCAGCTCTATAGGATGATGAAGTAAGCATCTATTGGACCATCCTATTCTAAGATTGTTTGCTCCCTCTCATGCTGTGCTCCCTCTCTAAATTGTGATGCGAGCTCTACTTTAATTTCTTGCAGGAGGGTCTTAAGGACACAGAAGGTCATATTGATAACAGCCGTGAAGACTCAAATGCCATGTACTCTCCACCAAATGATGTGTAGGTATTATAGTACCTAGTTTATTTCTAGTATCCTACTATAACAATATTTGAGTTCTTGCTGATGTATTATACAATATGGTTAACGATACTGCAACAGTCAACAGTCCAGATAAATAATAGAGAAATAGAAGATCATACATATTTGCCAAGTGAGTGAACAATTGAAAAGGTATGCTTGTGTTGTTCAGAGCATAATGATTGAATATAGCATAATCAAGTAGACAAAGCTTTCCCTCCAACACTTAGCTACATACCTGCTTCCTTGTTTTTTGATAGAAGTTTTCATGCAAATGACATCACCAAAAAAACTGAAATTAACATTTAAGTATAAAAAGGCAATTGTTTTCATGGCTGCACTGAACATGGGCTCTCGGTTGGCTGCCATCGTGCAAGAGCTGCTGCATGGCCTTACAGCGGTGTTGCTGGCTGGTTGCCCAAAACTAATGTAGAGGCTGCTGTATGTAGAATTTTTTTTAACTCAGATGTAAAATAAGCTGTTCTCTATGGCTGCAGGAGGCACATATTCAGAGTTTTAAGAGTGGTTCAGGCACCAATTTACCAACTAATACATTAATGACCAACATGGTATGATTTAGCTGTCATTACAATATTGATTCATATACATATATGGCTGAACTACTTGAGCAATGTTATGTTTTTATTATTAAACTTATGTCTACTGCAGAGATCTCGAAGAGCTAAAGCCCCCAATGCGAATTTATCCGAGTTGGTATGGTTCTTTTTGCCCTATTTCACTTTAAATAAAATTAGTTGAAAACTTAAACATCATATCTCTATAGTTTGCAAATTGGTAGAGCCAGGTGGACGTTTATCTTATTTCACTGAGAAACAAAGGAAGAGTTGTGGCTAAAGGAAAGTTAATGACATCTGATAGCAAATGAGTTATTAGAGGATGCATGCTTGGAAGGGAATTTGTGGGTGTTTATATCGATTGTCTTGAAAATGTTGCCAGTGGAAATAAAGGAGATGTGGAGTTACCTAGACCACTTTATGATATGAGTACACTACTAGAAGCTGTTGGCTTTGTTATTGCTTGGCCACGGTCACATGTAAGTTTTATTTTTCTGTTGAAAGAGTACTATACGATCCTGTAAAATCTTCAAACTGTGTTATTAATCCAACTCCATGCCCCATTGCAGGTGAACAAAGCAACAAGTTCAATTCAAACCTGAAACAAGTTGGTATGTTTTATTTTTCACTTGTTTGATATTTCTATCAACGTTCCTATCCTCCAGCTAACCTCTTGTAACATGCCTATCCTTCTGAACTTGTTTAATGTAATGCACACTTTTAGATTAAACTCAAATTTAGAAAAGATGTACCGAGTGGTAACATAAAAAAAATATGCCTGCCCCCTTTTTACTGTTCTTTAACTGATCAGAATATTCCTCCATGATCGACTATATTCATAAGTAGGCCTATGATATATTTTACTAGTCTAAGGTGTACTTCAATTATGTGTTCAGAATATGTGCACATCTGATGGCATAGTCTGATTTGTATTTCGGCTTAGCAATTCTTGCTTGCTTGCTTGCTGTCTGTGATGCTGAAATGAAAGCTTGGAAAAGAATAGAACTGCTAGTTTGGTTGGCTTCAAAACCATGCTTACTACTTGATTCAAACTCTGGCTTTTCTAATTTCAGGAAATGTTTGAGAAGAACCAAGCACTGAGTGGGAAGAAGGGAAAGGGAAAGAAGGGGCAAAGGAAGAAAGTTCTTAGAATTTTTTTTAGAAATATGTGTATGATAATACCACTTTGTCTATGTTTCTTTATGAACACAATTGTCTTGTTGAGTGTACTTGAATTAATGGACCTGTTGGTCAGTTTATTATATGATTTTACAAATTCAATGTCATGGATGATATACTTTTTCATTATTAACCTTATAGATTAGAAGCATAAAATAAAATAAAATAACTACTATATATTGAATGATTCTATTAACAGGTCAATGCACGATATAAATGTATGTATGAAAGCGTCTATATATGCGATGTGATGCAATGAATCATTGCTGTATAACGTGTCTATATTGGTACACACGAAAAAGAATGTGCTTATAATATTGTTTCTACATTTGTTAACATGAAGTAATGCGTTACTATAATTCATGTCACCTGCCACATCATCTGCCACATCACATGCCACACGATCTGCCACATCACCTGCCATGTGTCACATGCCATGTCATCTGCCACAACCTGACACCTCACCTCCCACATTTTTCAGTATGTAAAAGATGTCACTAGAAACCGTGACTATATTAGTAGACATGTAATTCAAATGTGTTTACAAGATTGTCTCTACCTTGATTGACACGCGATGAAGCGTTACTATATTGTGTAACTAAATCAATAGACACGTTATATAGATGTGTCTAAAAAACATGTCAATGTGTGTTCATATATCTCTAACGTGTCTACAAAGCGTCTTTTCTTTTCATATACACGCTTAAAGAATTCGTTTCTACAAAGCCTGACACGTTTGCATATGAAGACGCTCCTAATACGCTTTATGAAAGCATTCCTACGTTGGTATAGAGATGAAATAAACCGTATCTACCTTCAAATCAAGCGTGCCTACAGGGCAAAGTTAGACACGGACCAAATAGCCCTGTGGCAAAGTTAGGCTCCAAGAAAAGTACCTTAACATTAATGGATCCTAAAATGCAAGAGAGACTTGAAGCAAGGAGGTTGGGGTTTTGCTGTTTGTAATGGTCACAGGGAGATTCAGGCTGCTAGTACAGACTACAGAGGGGTCCATTCAGAGGGCAAGCAAGTGC
Organism: Panicum hallii; assembly: GCF_002211085.1. Taxonomy (NCBI): domain Eukaryota; kingdom Viridiplantae; phylum Streptophyta; class Magnoliopsida; order Poales; family Poaceae; genus Panicum; species Panicum hallii. The sequence goes on along the minus strand of NC_038050.1, from coordinate 43,792,569 downwards.
TCTTGCGTACACAAGTGAATGGGTATGACTTTTTTTTTAACAACCAGGCAGGGGAGCTACCGATTATATTAAAAAGTAAAGAAAGACAAAGGTCAGACTGGGCACAACAGCAAACAACAAAAACAACACCGGCCGGTTACATTGGGTCATCAACACGGCCGCACAACTCGACTCAGCAACAACAACACGGCTGCAAACTCAACACGACTCCCTATCAAACGACCACAAACCAAGATAAAGCCGACAAGTCGCCTTCTGCAAGCGTCGTCAACCTCGATGATGTCCAACGCCAACCCGCCGCTACCATGCAGGACTAGCCGTCACAGTCTGCTGCGAGCCAAGTAGCCACCACAACTCTACCATACCACCATCATCTTCAGGTCATGCACCTAAAATCATCGATCTCCCAGACCCCGGCCAAGTGTTGGTAGAAGTCAGAAGAGAAGCCCACCACACCACACCACACCGATGCCCCTCACCGAAGTACTGCTGCAGCATCATGCACACCAAATAAACGAAGCGCCGCGCCAGATCTTGGACCTCTGAGACAACTCAAATGCGTGGGAGGGCTCGCCACATCCACCACTGTACACCACTCCTCTGACTCACCACCTTGAAGCGTGCAGGGGCCTCATCACTCCCGCTACTAGACTCGCCAAGGATCCGGGTTTTCTTCGCCGTCGGTGGTGCCATAGTGCCACGGCCAATAACCTCACCTTTGTCATGCTGCTGCTGGAATCAAAGCTGCATCAGAAGTGCGGACTCAAAGCCTCCAGAGACACGGCCCACCACCTCTGCCCAGGTCAGATTGGGACATAGACCCTGGCCACAACTCCCTTTGCCCGGTCAAATTGGGTCGTCGACCCAAGCCTCTCCACCCACGACCGGTCGGATTGGGCCAGCCACGGCAACACAACTTGCCACGCGCGGGCAACCACCATCACTACCACCACCAGTACCATCGAGCCACCACCTCCCTTGGCTGCCATCCCCCACCATCGGCAACACTAACACTGCCACAAGCCTAGCCGGGTCTCAACAAGCGACACCTCTAAGGAGGGAGCGACACCAATGGCGCTGCCGTTGCTCATCCATGACTGGATAGAGTTTTCACCTAGAGACATCCCATGCATCAGGCATGGAGGCTCCACAATGACGCCCCCAACGGGGAGAAACGACGCTCGAGGGTGCTGCCGCCATCACCACCGGCAAGAGTGCTAGCAAAAGGCTTTTTCCCGGAGCGTTCCACCACGTGCTATCGGGCACCACTTGCAGCAGCTCCTTGCTCCCCGTCACCTCTGCGAAGCCTGCGTTGGAAGGATGGGCCGTCGCAGCCCGCAGCACCACCACAGTGCCACTAGCGTGCCGTGCGTTGACACACAGCACAGACCACCCCGGCCCCACCACCACGGCAGCGTCGCAACACCGTGCGGATCCGCATCGCTGATGGGGAGAAAAGGAGGTGGAGCGCTGAGGTGGTGCAAGGCACTACTCCAGCCACCTCTCAACTGCTCCCACCACCATTTGTCGCGCCGCCGACCCTCCTCCTGCCCGCGCGCATCCAGCCGGCTGTCGCCACTAGGCCGGACTCCTTCCAGCCACACCACCGCCCCACACTCCGCAGCTGCCCGCTCGCGATCCTCGCCTCGCGCTATCTTCCGCCACCGTCCGCAGCGGCCAGCTGGCAACGAAGCACTCGCACCGCCTTCCACGGCACACGCCATTGCCGCGCGCAACCCCAGCGTGGCACTCTCACGGCGGCTGTGCTTGCGGCTCGCCTTAGGGTCCTGCACCCCTGCTTGACCACACCGCCAGGCCGGAGCGCTGCCCCTTCTCCAACAACCACTGTGACCGCATCACCGGGTTGGGTCTGCGCGCCGACCACTCTCCACCGCGGCCGTGTGCCATCAAGTCATCGGGCTAGGCTGGCATGCCACCACTCTCCTCCACGTCGACGCCCGCCTGTCGAAGCCTCACGCCGGCGCCTTCCTTCTACTACACGCCCGCGTGCCGCAAGGCCGGTCCTTTCCTTGCGAGATGCTACCGCCTCGTGCCGGAGCACGCCTCCCTCTCCAATCCTCCCGGCACACGAGCCGAGCCGGTGAATCGACCCTGCCGCCTTCCTAGCAGGCCCGCGGGCTTTCGAAGCCCTGCTCAGGCGGCGGTGAGGGGAGGCGAGGGTGGGGAAGGGCAGCGGCGGCTAGGGTTGGGGTGCCGCCCCTAGGAGGGCAACCTTTGTATGATCCAACTGTTTCTATGGGTATGACTCTGATGGTTCAATCATCTTCCAGGCGCAGATGGACAGATAAGGGTTTCGATTAGACCATTCGAATAAAGTGTTTCAAATTCATATGTTTCAGTACAACAATATAAGCAAAAAGTAGTGCATTACTGAATCAAAATGAAACCTCTTGGCCAAGGTAGAGCATAAAAGGATTTCCAAAAAATAGAAAGTGTCTGGTGAGTTTCACCTAGGTAAAATTGGTTTACTCTGATTCCTCTTTGAATTCATACCATGTCACTACTTTTGTTTATGTGGCAGCTTATTAATTAAAAATGGAATTCGCATTAGAACTTACTCCACAGGAGTAGCTCAAAGTAGCTTTTTCAAATAAAATAAGGGCCTATGTTCAATTTCCAGTTTTTGACAGACATACATTTCTGCAGTCAAACGGTCAAACCTCAGGTTGAAACTCATATGAACAGGCTGAAAAATACAAAAGAACATACAGATACAATAAGAAAATAAATAAGCGCAGGCCCACAAGCCAGCCACACGCTAACTTCGCACTCCAAAACCCCAACGCAGTGACACTGGTGAGGGGTAGTGGGTGTGTGTTGCTTCGGACGCACCCACCAAACCAATCCCCCATCCGGCAGCGCGCTGGGAAGCATGATCTCCAGGCCGCGGCGGCGAGTGCACGTGCCGCCGCCGCCGCCGCCACCGCTGCCGCTGGACGACGACGACCTCCTCTCCGAGACCCTCCTCCGCCTCCCGCCGCACCCGACCTGCCTCCTCCGCCCCTCCCTCGTCTGTACGCGCTGGCGTATCCTGCTCCGCGACCCGGGTTTCCTCCACCGCTCCCGCGCATTCCACCGAACACCACCCGTGCTCGGCCTCTACCCGACCTGCCTCCTCCGCCCCTCCCTCGTCTGTACGCGCTGGCGTATCCTGCTCCGCGACCCGGGTTTCCTCCACCGCTCCCGCGCATTCCACCGAACACCACCCGTGCTCGGCCTCTTCCGCATCTCCCAGCGCAGTGGCTGCTTCGTCCCCGTCGGAGAGGCCCCGGACCGCGTCCCCGCCGCGGGCTTCGCACTCCCTGACGCCACTGGCTGGGTCCTCCTCAGCTGCCGCCACGGCCGCGCGCTCCTCCGCAGTCGACCCGGCTGGCTCCAGCTCCTCGTCTGGGACCCCATCACCGGCCACCGCCGCTGCGTCCGCCTCAGCCGGCTCGGAAGCCACGTCAAGGCATGCAATGCCACCGTTCTTGGCGACCCGGTCGGCCTGGGCCGCCGCGAGGGCTCCTTCCTCGTGGCCTTCGTCTTCACCGGCAACGGCCGCGCGTCCGCCTGCGTCTACCCGTCGGAGACTAGCGCCTGGTGCAGGTTGATTACGGCGGAGACGCCTTGCGACGACGTCTGCGACAAGCCCAGCGCGCTGGTCAGGGACGCGGTGTACTGGTTTCTTGACGAGGGTGGCATCCTCGAGCTCCATCTGGGCAAAGAGAGTTTTGCCTCGGTGGAGCCGCCGCCGCACGCGCAGAGCCTTTACCTGTGGAACATCCAGTTCATGGAGGCTGAGGCCGGCGTGCTGGGCCTCGCTGACGTGAAGCAGTACAGCCTGCATCTGTGGGCGCGAGAGGCCGACCGTGATGGCAATGCGAATTGGGTGCTGTGCACTGCAATTGACCTTAGCGTGTTCGCTCCGCCGCCAGGGGTGATTCCTCGGATCATGCTTGTGCCGCCTATCAAGATACTTGGGGTTGATGAGGGTGGCGATTTCGCATTTCTAAGAACGATATTGGGAATTTGTATGCTCTCCCTCGACGCTGTGGCTGTGCAGCTCAAGAAGGTCTCTGATGCTGACCTCCTGGAGATTGTTTGTCCTTACTCAAGCTCTTTTGTCGCAGGTATGAACAATTAACATCAATTTACTTTGCTTGAAGCATGGTTTATCTTTAAAGTTTAAATGGGTATATGCACTGCACAATATTTGGCATGGAGTTTAATCACACATCAATGGATGTCACACCAAGATATGTGCTATTGTACAACATGGCGAACCTTGCCGCAAATTTGCAGAAGAATAAGGTCAGCATTAGGTGATGGAAGGGGCATATCAGTATTGCAGTTAATGTCTATTTGTTTTCTAGTCTCCTTTGTCATGTCATCTTGATCTTCCTGCTGACAGAAGTAACTTGATGGAAGCAAAATCAAAATTTGCTGCTACTAAACAGCCAGGATAATGGAGTGTTATTTATCATGTTCCCCTAGTTTATATATTAATGTTGTTTAACACTCATTTGATTTTCCTGAAAACAAAAATAATTGCAGATAAAAACATACTATCAACTTTGTCGATTGGATGAAATATTAAGAGTGAACTAATAAAATTGGAAACTTTATGCTTATGACATCCTTGTCTGTCTCTGGAAATGTTGGTACGCTAGTTCTTTGAAAATTACTAACTGATTCCATTCGAAGTTTGAAAATAATAAATAAGCAACAGCAGATGAGGTCAAACTATAAGAAAACATTTTAACCATTCTATAAATGACACCTCAGAGAGCAGCAAGAGGTTTGAAGGATCACACTTCATTCAGATTGGGTCTGTGCAACTCACAGGCTTAGGCTGCACCGTTGCAGTGCCTTGAGGCTGGATTCTGTATCCACCTCTGTTAGTCTCTTGAGTTCTAGAACGAAAAGAAGATTTAACTGGTGCAATAGTGATGGTCATTGCAAATTATTTTTACAGTTTTCTGACTGAGTGCTCAGACTATTATGAATTAGGAATTACAATCCTTTTATATTATATTTCAGTTCAGTTTAGTCTTTTAGGAAGTATATGCAGTTGGTATATTTGAACTAAAACATAGTATGATTTGTTGTTTTGTCATTTATAAGCTATGTAGTATTGATTACCGAGTAATATCATATCATGTCATCATGAGTATGCAAGGAGTGAGATGGTAATCCTTTTGTTGCTTAGTTTTATTTAACTATCTTTGTCCAAGACAAGGGAGAAACAAGATGGTGTTTGGTTTTATATGGTTTATTCATAATAGAGCAGCAGGTGAAGGGCTCAATAGAAGTTTGCTCCAGTATCTATTCGTTTCCGCATTGACATATCCATAAGCTTAGTTACAAAATCAGGCCTTTTAGGTTACTAATCTTATGCTAGAATTAACTTCATCTTATAGAACGCAAATAAACAAATTATATTAGGTTAATTATCTTATTTTCCATGCCTTCTACTGTGAGTTAATATATAGTATTGCTTCAAGTCACATCTGAATGATATACCTGAGATTGGTGCTGCATTGTAGTTTAGTTTATCTCTTGTTGATGTTGGATGTGGTGTTATTTCTGTGGTAGCTATATGGCATTTTTTCCATATGGGTTGATGAAGTTATGTTTATTTATGCATAATTCTACTTTTTCTTTCCATGACTAATCACTGGGTTATATTTTGATTCATATGCCTGAATATTCCCCTTTTCCTTTCCTTCCTGCGGTTGTAGGTCGAGTTGGTGGTGGTGGGGAGGGTGGCCATGGAAACAGTAAAACTGAACCATAATTAACTAAGGTTACTCCATTGAACCTATCTGCTGAGAAGCTGTCTAGGCTAGCTCAAGGAGAGGTGACGACAAGTAATGAAATGACGCTATTTTCCGTAAGGAAGCGAAAGCTATTAGGTATGTGGAGAATCTTATTACTTGATCTAGGTGTGTATGCTTGGTTTTACTTGGTTGTTTCATAACATGGCTACTTGTTTATTAGCTGCAGAATCGGCAGAAGTACAGTTGCGACTGTTGGGTCGATTGGCACTATCTCCCTGCTGGCTCGAATGTTCTGGATATTTTGTGCTTGTAAGCAGCCATTCTCCGTGCATTTTCTGAGAGGGGATATGCGGTTCTCTAGCTAACATAACTAATTGGTGCTGTTTCGGAGTAGGGTTTTTTTTTATCCCGTTCTGGTATGGCGATAGCTTTACATACTGACAAATTGGAATGCACAAGCGCAAGCTGCAACTGTGGCACATCCCTGTTGCTTGATTGCAAGGTTAACGATACTCCTAGGAATGGATTAGGTCAAATCCAAATCCAATTGGACTTTGACACTTGGACTTCAATGGACTTGGATCTAGTTGGATATGGATATCCATTTGCTTTGGATCTAATAGGGTTGGATTATGTTGGATAAAAAATAGGGAATAATCCAAATCTTATTGGATTAGAGAAGGGAACCGACGGACCTAGGGGTGATCTTCATGTCAGGTGCACGGCTCACATATTGAACTTGGTTGTCCAAGATGGGATGGAAACCATATGGAGTGTCGTTGAGCCTGTCAAGGATGTCATTAAACATATTTCATCATCCAGCTCCCGGTTGCAAATTTTCAATACCATCCCACAATAGTTTAATCTTAAGACCTAAGAAGGGCTTCAATTTAGATGCTTCTACGAGATGGAATTCTACATATGACATGCTCGAGGAAGCTCTTGAGTATAAGGATGCCTTGACTCACTATGCTAATCTGCAAAACATTCAAGGACCCAACCTTGAATAGTGGAACCTGACAGAAAGAGTGTGCAGATTTTTGAAACATTTCTTTGATACAACAAAAGTCTTCTCACAACATAATACTCCCAACATAACACTCCCAGTGCTCACAGGTATGTTGAAGAGGTTGGGGGGATAAGGGAACTACCACTTTATGAAAAAATAGAAGTGATAAATTCTTGAAGTTGCTGTGTGATGATATGAAGTCAAAGTTTGATAAATACTAGGATGAACCTAACAAAATCCTTTTGATAGCATCTTTGCTGGACCCATGGTACAAATTAACCTTTTTGAAGTACTGTCTCATGAGAGTGTACGGAGAAGAAGTAGCTGATAGAAAAGCAAACTATGCTCTTATCTGGTTCAGTGCATATTATTCTCATTACGAAAACATGCTATAAAGGAGTTCCCAAAGTAACATTTCATCATCTCCCAAAGTCAGTGGTTCTACAAGTATGTTGTCTTTGGTTTCTGGAAAACGTAAGCTGGGGCTGGAATTTGCTTTGTTCGAGAAGAGAACCAGACCTCGTCGCTGAAGAAGGTCAGAAGCTGAGACTTATCTAGATGATTCATTGGTTTCTTTAAGGGAGAGTGAAGAATTTGATGCGCTCAAATGGTAGAAAAGAAATCCTATACTGGCAAAGATGGCTCGTAACTTTTTGGCCATTCCATTATCAACTGTGGCCTCTGAATGAACATATAGTACTCCAGGCATGGTAATTAACAAATACCCTAGTTCTCTAAGTTCAGAGACGGTGGAAGCAGTAATATGTGCAAAAGATTGGCTTAAAGGATACCTCTCAGATGATGAAGGTATGTGCCGGTACATATAGACAAAAGATTGGCTTAAAGGGTACCTCTCAGATGATGAAGATGATGAAGGTATGTGCCGGTACATACAGACAGGAGTACCTCCTACTAGTGTATCCAACCTGAGGGGTGCGAGGTTATCCGTAATCTCGCACTAAGCTTCTGGGCAACAGGGCGTAAGTCTCGGGCCTGACAACTGGGGGAACGGTCTTCGGACTTCCCCCCACATACTAGCGGGTACGGTGCCTCCACGTGCCCGCAAGGACGAAGTGCTCAGGAACAGCTACCACGGGCTCGGACCACCGCGGGAAGGTCTTGGGCCCCCACGTGTGAAAGTCGGACCCCAAGGAGGCCTAAGCGCCTAGGCCAGCCAGGGGGGTCCGGACCTCCCATCCCACCTGAGAGGGGGTCCGGTGCCGCCACGTGCACCTAACGAAGCAGCCGCTAAACCAGCACCGCCACGTGTCCGGTGGATTCCAGCCTTCTGCGAGAAGCCATCCCAACTAGCGCATTAAATGCGGGTAGTTGGGGTGTGTGTACCCAAGGCAGAGCATGGGCTGCCCTCTGACACGTTGGGCAGGTATGGGTGACACCACGGTAAGCCCGCCAGATACCGAGGCGGTGCGTCACATCACAGCGCCGCGCGCGTGGGCGAAAGGTTATTATGACCTGGTGCAGGAAGGCCACAACGTGCGCTGCTACAGTGCGCAAAGGCTACATCACGGCAGGTCAATATAGCCCCTTCGCCTATCAGCGGGAGCTGACTCTACATTGACAACACGACTCCCTCTACGTATGTCAGCGGCAATAGACCCTATGCTAGCAAGACGGTACAAGATCATATCCAGACGGAGGATACGCAAAGAGATCGACGAGGAAGATCTCCGGATCTGAGGCATTTAAGGCTCCAACGTGTACGTTATTTAATATGTCGCCGGGTCCACCTGTCGGGGCTCCGCTCAGTGTACGCGCTCCCCTTGAGCCTATAAAAGGGAGAGCGCGCACGTTAGAACACGGACACAGGGATTCACACACACAAGAGTTCACACTCACGCAGGGTCAGGAGTTCCTCCTCCAAACTTACAAGCAATACATCACACAGTGGGCGTAGGGTATTACGCTCAGGCGGCCTGAACCACTCTAAACCTGTGTGTGCCACTCGTGTTCATACGCCTCTAGATCGAGCATTTTTTGACTACCCCCAAACTCATCCTAAGCTAGGATTAGGCGGGTGCACTCCGCCACCCGGCTGGAGAAATCCTCCGACATTTGGCGCGCCAGATAGGGGTCAGTTTGGTTTGCGCTTGATCGAAGGCTCGAGATCACAATGCCACGCGTAGTCGAGCACCATGACCACCCGATGGGGGAGGAAGTGGCATCATCTGCGCCGCAAGCCTCTCGCCGTCTTCCATCGAGGGTTGTGGTGCACGTTGCGCTGCAGCGTGCTGCAGAGCAGGCCTCCATGGTCGCAACGCAGCCCGCACCAAACGTGCCGTTGGTGGCGGCCAGGGAGCTGCTCCGCAACCCGTTGGATCCGGCAGCCTCGCCCGATGTGCTGAGGCAATGGCGTGACGACGTCGACAGGTTCCTCAACTTGGCACAGGTCACCCCAGGCTCGGCAGGGGGATCTGCGTCCAGGCAGCGTCGCCGTCAGGGCGGCGCATCCGGCTCTGTGCACTCTCCAACAGTGAGGAGTGCCCGGACCGAAGATCTGTGGGCAGAACTCAACCGCAGGAGTGCAGGAGAGGACGCCCGCGTCACCATGGAGCGGGCGCGTGAGTGCTGGCTCAACATCGAGGGTCGGAACCTTGACGCCGAGCTCGACGCGGCAGTACCGAAGCCGTAGGGACACGTCCAGGCCCCGGTGGCTGGGGTGGGCTGCGTAGCGCTCGCAGACCACCTCCGAGCGGTGGCCTGGCCATCCAAGTTTCGGCCCCACCTGCCGGAAAAGTACGACGGATCTACCAACACATCAGAATTCCTGCAGGTCTACATCACCGCCATCACGGCGGCTGGGGGTAACGATGTCATAATGGCAAGTTACTTCCATGTAGCCTTGACCGAGTCAGCTCGGACTTGGCTCATGAATCTCACCCTAGGATCCATCCAATCCTGGGGAGAACTCTGCGTGCTGTTCTCGGCGAACTTCACCAGCGCGTACCAACATCACGGTGTGGAGGCCCACCTCCATGCTGTGAGGCAGCAACCCGGGGAAACCCTCCGGGCCTTCATTTCCCGCTTCACCAAGGTACGTGGAACCATTCCATGTATTTCCGATGCATCTATTATCACGGCTTTCCGACAGGGGGTCCGTGACGAGAAGATGTTGGCGAAGCTGGCGACCCATCAGGTGGAAACAGTCACCACCTTATTTGCCTTGGCGGACAAGTGCGCCAGGGCTGCTGAGGGCCGTGCATGGCACTCTGCCCCTCAAGGAGGGCCCACCCAGACGGGGGGCTCCAGTGTCGCTGCCCCTGGCGGCAGCAAGAAGAAGAACAAGAAGAATCACGGTGCAAACAAGCCGCAGACTGGAGCTCCGGTCGCTGTTGCGGCAGCGGCCGGGGGCCAGAACACGCACGACAAACGTCCGCGCCAATAGCGTGGCGACCCTGGGTCATGCCCTGTTCATCCTGGAGCCCGTCACAGCGCCTCCGAATGTCGTGAGATCCTGAAGCTAGCGGAGCGCGTCAGCAAGAGGCGCGAGCAGGCCTCCAAGGATGACTCCTCTCCGCCGAGGCGATCCAGCAAAGAGAAGGTCTCCGACGCCGTCGCTACTGCGGCGGAGAAGGAGTTGGGGTACCAAACCCCAATGAAGGACCTTAAGGGCCTCTACGCCCCGTCCGACTCCGAGTCCGGGGGTGACGAGCGGTGCAAGAAACTGTACGTCATGTATTGCGGTAGCTCGGAGCTCGTCTCCAGGAGAGACGTCAAGACTCTTCGCCGGGAGGTTTTCTCGGTGAAGCCAGGGGCACCGAAAGCGGCGCCCCACCAACGGTGGAGGAGCACCACCATCTCCTTCGGGCCATCCGACTGCCCGGAGAACTTGGCGGGGGCTGGGGTTGTGACACCCTAGGTGTCAGATAGAGCAAGCCAATAGGAAGAATGTTTGGTGTGGATTAAATTGTGTGAAAACTAAGTAAAGTTATGAAAATAAGGGTATTTGTGTAAATTTATGAAAGTACAAGTCCTTTTATGTAATTTAGTTGAAGTATAAAAGTAACGTCCAAAACATTACCAAGGGTCAAGATGTAAAAGGTGAAAGCCATCATGACCAGCCATAAATGCTTGCAGATAAGCCCAAGATTACATAAAAATTACATTACTAAGGACAAAAACTTTATTAAGTTTGAGTTGAGTGCAAAATTGTAAAATAAAGCAGTATACTTTAGGTTTCTGAACTTGAGCCCTAAAGCAAAGTTGTAGGATTTGAAAAGTTCTACAACTTCTATTTTGACCATTTCCTCATTAGAGCTTTGGATCAGTGGGAAAATTCTATTTATAGTGAAGTCCCTGAGGTTTTTGCAATTTCCAACGAGGTCCCTCGGACCTCCTCCCCTCTTCTTCCTCCTCTGGCACATGCTCTGCTCTGCCCTCTGCTCCTCTGCAGCACCGCCGCCTGCCGTTCCCGGCCGTCCCTCGCCACCTCCTGCCGTGCTCCACCTCCACGCGTCAATCCCCAGCCCGAGCGCCGCTCTAGCTCCCCTCTTTTGGCCTCCCGCGCGCTTGACACGCCCCTCTTCTCTCCTGCCCGAGCTCCCGCCGAGCGACAGCTCGCCGCCGCCGTGGCAAATGCCGGCGTTTCCTCCTCTTCCCTCGCCCAGTTTTAGTTACCGTGAGCTCCTCTGGTTCAAGCCCTTTCCATTCCGCTCGTTTTTCCTTTTGCCGTGCACACGCAGAACCCCGAACACCGCCGCCGCCTCCTCCCTCAACTCCGGCGCCCTCTTGCTCGCCGTGGGCAGCCCACCCCAGTCCACCCCGCACCACTACAACCCCCTAGGAAGCTTCCCCTCACCTCACTGACGCTCCCAAGCCACTCCCCGTGGCCGGACTTCCACCGGAACTACCCCGCCGCCGTTACCGTCTCGCCGGTGAGCTCCTGTCACCGTCGAACCCCTCCCTCCGCTCCTTTTCTGTTCGATTCAACCGCACCAATAGCTTCCTCTCCTCCTGTTGCAGCTTCTGGACCGGAGTATTGCCTCACTTCCTCACCGGAACCTTCTCGCCGACGAGCACCCCCCCGCCGCCGCCTCGGCCGCCGTGGGAACCCCACCTCCGGCCATTCCCTCCCCTTCCCCAGGTCCCCAGTAGGTGCGCCTTGAGCTCTTGATGCTCACTGACCACTTCTTCTCCACCCCCCTGCCGCCCCCTCGCCGGAATTTGGCCGGCAATCACCCCTGGCCTTCTTCCCCGACGAGCCAAGGGCATATCTGTGATGATTCCAAAAATTCTAAGGGTGTCCCTATAAAATTTCAGAGCCCCCCCAATTCAAAAGCTGTGAACTTCAAAAATGTGTAGAAAATTGTAGAAAATTCAGAAAAATACCAAACCAGTTTTATTTGAATCCTTAAGTTACACTCGACTACTTTTATATAGTAAGTTTACTTTTATATAGTAAGTTTGAGCTGTATGTGTGTAGTTTCTGATGTAAATTAAATATTAGGAAATGAGTGTTTTATTTGTATCTCATGTTATATGCATGTATTGTGGCTAAATTTTGGAACTTAGGTTGTATGTCCCATGTGTAGCTTTGTGTAAAATTTTCGAGTTCTTTAGTGCTCATTTACTTAGAAATTCGAGTACCTTTGTTGTATGTTGATAGAAATTTTATAATTTAATTCTAGATGCTTTCTTCATGTTTAAAGCTGAAAATTTTACCTTAGCTTTGCTTCAGCATGCTTAATCCAAAACAAAACTTTGAGAGTCAGAATCCAAGTGTAACTCCAGTAGTGAATTTAAGTTTAGATTCAAAGAAAATTCATGAACAATAACTCTAGTTCATGAAAAATTATGAAAATATTTTGAAGTGTTGTTCCTGAGTAGTGTTAAGTTCGTTGGATTGCAACTGTATTGTTAAATAGAATAAAATAAATAGAACTTGATAAGTAGATCCATATTAAATAATAACCTAGGGTTATTAAAGATAATTAGCTAGTCAAATAAATAAAGGTGTTAAATGTAATTAATTTAATTATCTAAGATAATCAAACATGATACTTCATATAGTTAGTTAAATGTTTAGGGTTACCACCCATGTTACTTAATGTAACTAAGTAAATGGGTTAATACCCGATAAATGACTGCCCAGTAAAGGGTACCTGTGTTGTTTGCTAGTTTGTAGTGTTAAGTTCGTTGGATTGCAACTGTATTGTTAAATATAATAAAAGTCTATGCATTTTCTAAACTGCATCCTTTACATCACATGTAGACTCGACGCTTCTCGCCGACGGAGATTATCAGATTTTCCCGAAACCTGAAGTAGAAGTCTCTGAATACGCCGGGAACATCGTTGGAGAACTAATTGAAGCCCCGAACCCGAGTTCGGAAGAAATTGTTAACGTCTCTGACCCCAGCCTCGCCAGTGAAGGCAAGCTCCGGATATAAACCCACTACTTTTTTTACACTGCAATCTACCTCTCTATATATATACTCGTGCATTAAGTTCTTAGGAGTTGTTCGAAAACCTTAGATGCATATTCCTAGGAACCAGTGTACTGAATGTTAGAAACTGAGTCCGACTAGTGCTATGCTATTAGGACCGGTAGAAGTCGAGTGATTTCCTGTCACTCGCGCGATATAGGAATTGATTGCGTACAATTCTGCAATCACTATAAGGATGACGGACGGGGTTGTGTGTAGTATCTTGGAAAGAAATAACCCCGTCTGTGTTGATGAATTTGGTTAAGGTCGCAGTGTGTGGTAGTGGCAGTTAAGCGTTTGAAAGTACTAGCCACATGCCGTGAAATATGGTAAGCGGTAAGCCTAGTAACCAATTGGCTCGGCAAGTGGACTCGTCCCCCACCACTCGACTTTTATTTTATGTTTACACGCACCGACTGTGGGAGTACATTCTGCAGAGCAGACGGGTATACGGTCATGTAGTTGCGCTACAGACGTATGTCCTGTACATTGGATGTGCGTATGGTCCTACAGTCGCTTGTGGTGGCTTTGTTCCACGACCCGAAATGAAAGGCAAACGGTAGCTTCGGAACGACCTATTGGTGTTCCAAGCGTGTGAGTTAGGTTTACCTTGCAAGGGTTGAAATTCGATTCAGAATCGTCCGTTTCTCGCGGAGATTGAGACTGCTTAACTCTTTTGCCACATAGAGTAACAAGAGAAACCTTATGAGGAGTAATACTGAGATATGTTTTAAAGAAGCTCTACCTTGCTTGAGTAGTTATAGGTGCTTACATAGAATGATTAAAGCAATTAGAAACTAAAAGCTAAAATATGAAATTAAGGATCTACTCTTTGTTGCTTTTCAGCTGAGACAAGACCCAAAACCCCATTAAAGCCTTCATGGTCTAGTTATGGGCTAAGTATACCCTAATTCCGGGTAAGCCTTGCTGAGTATTAGAGTACTCAATCTTGCATTATGATTTTGTTTCAGGTCATGCCCCTGAAGACCCTACCCTTCTCATGCCTTGGCCATATGCTTTGCCTGATGGTTGGTCCGTGGAGTGGGACTCGTCCCCAGCCAACACTGATCATAACGAGTGATGTCATGCCTTGGCTTAGCATGATGTCCATACTGGCGACGTGTATAGTTATCGTACTTTGAATTCCGCTGCTGTGAACTTGAATTTTTAAACTGGTTCGTAATAACTTCTATCAGTCTAGAACTTATGCTACTCTATAAACTCTTGTAATATAAGTGCCTGTGACGTAAAATATGATGGTGATTGTATCTCTGGACTCGCCTTCGTGCGAGGTACCTTGTTGGATCCTGTTTTCGGTGGTTTATCGGGATATTACCCGACAGGCCAAGGGGTTACATCGTTTGAAGCACGTTGGAGCCCTTGAGAGAGGACTTCGTACTTGAACCGATGTAATTTAGGTTGGTTCTGCCACAGCTGGTATCAGAGCTAACAAGTGTACCCTGGAGATATAATTATCCTTAAAAATATCTTTTGGTATAAAATTGAACCAACAAAGTATTTTGTGAAACTCCGTTGGTTTCGTCAAGGATTGTGCTTAGTACGTAAAGCCCTAGGGTACTATTTTATATGGGAATTAGAGGTGGCAATATAATATGTCTGTAACTCTGACTTCCAGCACTACTTTTCTGTTAAACCTTAAATTTATGCGCAATCAACTTTACATCCTATAACGACGCTTTCGACGTTGAGGTAAGAAGGTAAGGATCCTTAGCTAACTGGGAGTTAGCCTTCCCGTCGGTGATGCGAACCGAACGCTGTTTCTCAAGCAGTGACCTACTTGAGATGCTGCCAATGTATCAATTTCGGTTGATTATATTGGGAGTATATGTTTAAGCTTAGGGTATGAACAGCAGTAACCCCGCATGTTGCGGTATTCCGTGAATACGTTGCTTCGATAACGTATGAAAATGTTATCTGTACGGCGGTAATTGTACAGATGCTGTTTCTATAGTGAACAGTAATGTTTGAGGATGCTTTCATGAGTGCTGGCATGAAAGGTTCACATATATTGTGGTTTTCTGCAGGTACGCTAACCACGGTTAAATAGGTTAAGATGAATAAGGATATTCGACTAGCTATTATAGGGAGAGACGAATGTATTGTGCCACCGAAACTAATCACGTAAGTCCAAACATATTTGGCAATTATTTTGAGTTGTAAGGACGCGTAGCACGTGCATACATATTCCTTGATTTGATTGAATGAGTGGCATGGTTTGTTGTTTTATGGATGACTAGAGTGTTGTTAATCATTAGTGCCGCCTTGCAATAGTCATACCAACAGCCTTGGGTTATAGTGATCCGCCCTTTTTATCATTTCATTCTCAAGATCTAGAATAATCTTCTGATTTTCAGATTCTGCTATTATCAGAATAGGCCATCTTGTTTCTTTTACTCTGCGAGTTTCTAACCGGATAGCGGTATTCTAATCATTCCCTCAGTCTAACTCACATTTTTCCGCAGTCTTCTCAAGGTGTATGGTTGAAAACTTGTAATCTCACCGTTTGAATCCTTGTTTCAGATGGCCAAACTTCCAAGGTTCTTTTGGGATTCCGCAGGACATGCTCATACCAATGCCTTGCATTGGGAGGGTTTTCCTCGTCTTTTGTGGGAATCTCTTCAGGTGTTTGGCTACACCGAGCCTCCACCTTATGATGGAGTAGAGTATGATGAAGAAGGTGTTCCTCGTTGTAGGGTGAAAATGACTGTTCCTCCGCACCCTACTTTATCTCTATGGCAACCCATTGAAGTTAATGTGATTGGGCATCGCCTCGCTGATACTTTTGAAGCGGCAGCTATGGAAGCTATCCACATCTTTTGCGATCAACATCCTGAGGAAGTTGCTGGATATCCTATCGGATTGTTTCCTGCAATGGATTCTCGTGACCCAGAATGGACTTTCAGGGTGACATACTGTAACCACTTATTGGGAAATCTGGCCGGAGAGACCCTACGCACCGCGGTTAGATTCATGAATGCACAGTACCGCTACCAGACGCTTCAGCAGCACGGTATCTATTGCTTGACCAACATAGCCCAAGGGTATCGTAATCAGGTTGGCCGACAGAATACGCAGATTGGGGAACTCCAAGCCACTATCACGGCCAAAGAAGAGGTTATTACTCAGCGGGAAGAAACCATTCAGCATCGAGAAGAACAGATTGTTGAGAGTGATGTTCTCATTGTCCAACGCGACACTGTCATTGACTTCCTCCAGGAACAAGTTCATGAGCTCAATCTTAATCTTGGCCAAGCTATTGACCATATCAACATGCTTCATGAGCAACCAGTGTAGCCCGATGTTGATGAATTTGAGAGTGAAGAAGAAGAAGAAGACCCCGAAGAAGTCGAAGGAGTCTCCGAGATCGACTCTGAGCATGGAGATCCTATTCTTAGTCCCCATCATTCCTCTTCTGGTAGTCAGTCATCCGTGGGCAACATCGATGACTTCTAGTCTCGTTTGAGTTGACGGCATCCTAGGTGTAGATAGTGCTACATAGTGTGACATGGGAGTGAGTAGTTAGGTGACCTGCGAGCCACTTGTTGTAGTATATGTGGCAAACCTGTGAACAGTTTGGTTTGTAGCAAGAAACAATATGATGTAAGATGGAATAAGTTTTAGTTGGTAATGTAAATTTGAGTTGTTGTTTGAATGGTTGAGTTAACCCTTTGTGACTTGGATTTATTACCCTACTCAGTTTCAGTGTATGTTATGTTGGTACCATTTGATTTCTGAAAGTAGAAGCAAGTATTGGTAAATGCTAATGGACAACTTCTATATTTCAGATGGTAGGCGCTACACGCGGAACCCTAGAGGGATTCAGATCAGACCAGGCTAGTGGGTCACAACAACCACCTCCGCCACCGCCAAATTTAGCGGAAGTGATGGCCCATCAGACCGAACTCCTGGACATGCTAGTGCAGGCCCAGCAACATCAATTCCGTTCTCCTCAACGTGGACGTGAAGATCATCCTTCGGTTGGTTATCACGATTTCTTTAGTACGCAGCCCCCGCTCTTCCATAAGACTAAAGAACCCCTTGACGCAGATGCATGGCTCCGTACCATTGAGTCCCAGTTTGCGTTACTCTCCGTCCCATGCTCTGAAGCAAACAAAACTCTCTTCACAGCCCAACAGCTCTGTGGTAATGCTCGCATTTGGTGGGACAACTACTATGCCATGCAACCGGATGGACATGTTGTCACTTGGGAAGAATTTAAGGCAGCCTTTAGGGCGCACCATATCCCGGAAGGACTTATTGAGCGGAAGCTCAATGAATTTTTGGCACTTACCCAAGGGAACCACACTGTACTTCAATACGCACAGGCTTTCAATTACCTGTGCCAGTATGCGGGCTATCATGCTGATACGGATGCCAAGAAAAGAGATCGATTCCGTCGCGGACTAAACACCAAGCTGAAGGAACGCTTGAATCTGGTCAGGGCTGACAACTTCAATGAGTTGTCAATATGGCCATTACCCAAGAGGACTGTATCTCTGCCCATCGTGCTGAGAAAAGGCAGAAAGTATCAACTGGACCCTCGAATGCACAACCTCCGAGGTATCGGGTAATTCAGAACCCAGCTCCCCGAGCTCCGCCTAGAAACGTCCCAACAGGCAGATGGGTAGCTAGACCTCCTCAGCAGCCCTGATTCAACAGGCCACCAGTGCCTCAACCTCAGCAGCAGCAACGACCAGTCGGTCCAAGGCCGAACCCTCCGCAGTTTAATCAAGGGAATAACGTCAATCGATGTTTCAACTGCGGTAGTCCGGCCCATTTTGTTAAAGACTGCCCACAACCAAGGAGAACATTCCCCGGACAGGCCTCCAACTCCAACTCCAAGAACAAAGGCAAGAGGCAGGTTATGCAAGTCCGTCAAGGAAGAGTGAATTTCACCACTCTATCGGAACTTCCGGAAGGTGCACCAGTGATGACGGGTACATTCACTCTACACCATCACCCTGCTATTATACTTTTTGATTCTGGTGCAACCCATAGTTTTATCAGTACAAGGTTTTGGACCAAAATAGATTTGGATTTCTACCCCACTAATGGAACTTATATGATAACAACCCCTGGAGGTAGAATAGCATCAAATCAAATTTGTAGAGATGTACCAATCCAGATGGGTAGCACTTTAATAAGAACAGCCTTAATTTCATTACACCTAGAAGGAATGGACATTCTCCTAGGTATGGATTGGATGACCAGACATCGAGTATCTCTAGATATCTTCTCTCGAATAGTTGAAATAAATTCCCTGGAATATGGACATACCATCCTTCATCTTCCACAGCAGGAGTATATCAGCTCTTGTGTATATGCTATAGAAGGGATCAAGTTAGAGGATCTTCCTATTGTGTGTGAGTATCCAGATGTTTTTCCGGACGAGTTACCTGAAATGCCCCCAGATAGAGATGTTGAATTTGTTATAGAGTTACAATCTGGCACAGCCCCCATTTCGAAAAGACCTTATCGTATGCCGACCAATGAACTGGCAGAGTTAAAACTTCAACTTCAGGAACTCCTGGATAAGGGTTATATTCGTCCAGGTGCTTCACCTTGGGGATGCCCTGCTCTGTTTGTTAAGAAAAAGGATCATAGTCTTAGACTATGTGTTGACTATCGCCCCCTCAATGCGGTTACTATTAAGAATAAGTACCCTCTTCCCCGCATTGATATCCTGTTTGATCAGTTAGCCGGAGCCAAGATATTCTCCAAAATTGACCTTCGCTCTGGATATCATCAGATAAAGATTAGGCCAAGTGATATTCCAAAAACAGCTTTCTCCACAAGATATGGACTCTATGAATATCTGGTTATGTTCTTTGGTCTTACCAATGCACCGGCATATTTCATGTACCTCATGAACTCTGTCTTCATGCCGGAACTCGATAATTTCGTCGTGGTTTTTATCGATGATATTCTGATCTATTCCAAAAATCTTGAAGATCATGCTAAACACCTTCATGTTGTTCTTCAGCGTTTACGAGATCACCATCTGTATGCCAAATTCTCTAAATGTGAATTCTGGTTTGATACCGTCAAATTTTTGGGTCATACCATTTCCAAGAACGGTATATCTGTTGACCCGAGTAAAGTTCAGGAAGTGATGGATTGGAAGCCCCCTACTTCGATCCATCAAATTCGCAGTTTTCTTGGTCTTGCTGGCTACTACCGTCGTTTCATTCCAAATTTCTCCTGGATAGCCAAGCCCATGACGGAACTGTTGAAGAAAGGAGTTAAATTCTCCTGGAATAAGAAATGCGAAGAAGCTTTCCACACTTTAAGAGCACATCTTACCACTGCTCTAGTTTTGGCTCAGCCAGATACATCCAGACCTTTTGATGTTTATTGTGATGCATCAGGCACCGGACTTGGGTGTGTACTTATGCAGGATAACCGCGTGATTGCATATGCCTCTAGAGCACTTTGGACACATGAGTAGAATTATCCTACTCATGATCTTGAGCTTGCAGCCGTTATACATGCACTTAAATTTTGGAGACACCATCTTATGGGTACCAAGTGCAACATTTACACAGATCATAAGAGTCTAAAGTACATCTTTACGCAAGTGGACTTGAATATGAGGCAAAGACGTTGGTTAGAGCTTATAAAGGATTATGATCTTGAAGTCCACTACCATCCAGGCAAAACCAATGTGGTTGCGGATGCACTTAGCCGCAAATCACATTGTCATTGCTTATCAGTAGAAGTTTTTAGTGACACTCTCTGCTGGGAAATGAGAAAGCTTAATCTGGAGATCGTTCCTCAAGGCAGTCTGAATCATATAGCAGTTGAGCCTATACTCCAAGATAGTATCGTTATGGCACAACAACATGATAAAGGAGTTAAAATTATCAAGCAACAATTAGCCCAAGGAGAAGAAAAGTATAAATGTTTCCAAGAGGATCCTAAGGGAGTTCTACGGTTTAATGGACGCATGGTTGTACCCAAAAACCATCAGCTTCGCAAGCAAATAATGGATGAAGCACATCTATCCAAATTTGCTATGCACCCTGGCAGTACGAAGATGTACCAAGACTTGAAACAGAATTTCTGGTGGACTCGTATGAGAAGAGAAATAGCAAAGTACGTCTCTGAGCGCGATGTTTGCCATAGAGTTAAGGCCAGTCACTTAAGAACTTCTGGTACGCTACAGCCTTTACCTATTCCATCTTGGAAATGGGAAGATATCAGTATGGATTTTATCGTAGGTTTACCCAATACTTCCAGAGGCATGATTCTATTTGGGTGATTGTGGATAGATTAACTAAGACCGCTCATTTTTTTCCAGTACATACTACTTACAATGCTAAGAAGTATGCTGAAATATATCTAGATCAGATTGTGCGTATCCATGGGGTACCTAAAACGATCATCTCTGATCGTGGAGCACAGTTTGTTGCTCGTTTCTGGGAGCAATTTCAACAAACTATTGGAACCAAGTTAATCCGAAGCTCCGCATATCATCCGCAGACAGATGGGCAAGCAGAGAGGATAAACCAAATCCTAGAAGATATGCTTCGAGCCTGTGTGATTCATTATGATAAGCATTGGGACAAATGCTTAGCTCTGGCAGAATTCTCCTATAATAACAGTTATCAGTCAAGTATCAAAATGGCTCCTTTTGAAGCCTTATATGGTCGTCAATGCAGAACTCCTTTAAATTGGTCTCAGACTTGTGAACGCGAAATCTTTGGACCCGATCTTGTCACCGAGGCAGAAGAAAAAGTAAAGATCATTCGGAACAATTTAAAAGTAACTCAATCAAGACAAAAGCGCTATGCAGACAAAAGGAGGAAACCCATACAGTTTGAACTCAGTGATTTTGTCTACCTGCGAGTGTCTCCTACTTGAGGTGTTCAACGATTTGGTATCAAGGGCAAACTCGCTCCTCGCTACGTTGGTCCTTTTGAAATCCTTGAAATTTGTGGACCCGTAGCCTATCGACTTCAACTTCCTCCTCAGCTAGCAGCCATTCATAATGTCTTCCATGTATCTCAACTGAAGAAGTGTATCAGTGTCCCTACTGAAATCATTAATACCCAAAGCATCGACATCGAGCCCAATCTTTCCTATAAGGAGCATCCAATCAGAATCTTAGATACCAAGGAAAGAAGTACTAGAAGAGCAACAGTAAAAATGTTTAAGATACAGTGGAATCATCATACAGAAGAAGAAGCTACCTGGGAAACCGAAGACTATCTTCAGAAGAACTTCCCATACTTCCTCAAGAATTCTTAGGTATCTACCCTCTTATTACATCATTTCTGTAATCTCGGGACGAGATTCCTTTTAGGGGGGGAGGTTGTGACACCCTAGGTGTCAGATAGAGCAAGCCAATAGGAAGAATGTTTGGTGTGGATTAAATTGTGTGAAAACTAAGTAAAGTTATGAAAATAAGGGTATTTGTGTAAATTTATGAATGTACAAGTCCTTTTATGTAATTTAGTTGAAGTAAGTATAAAAGTAACATCCAAAAATTACCAAGGGTCAAAATGTAAAAGGTGAAAGTCATCATGACCAGCCATAAATGCTTGTAGATAAGCCCAAGATTACATAAAATTTGCATTATTAAGGACAAAAACTTTATTAAGTTTGAAGTATAAAAGTAACATCCAAAAATTACCAAGGGTCAAAATGTAAAAGGTGAAAGTCATCATGACCAGTCATAAATGCTTGTAGATAAGCCCAAGATTACATAAAATTTGCATTATTAAGGACAAAAACTTTATTAAGTTTGAGTTGAGTGCAAAATTGTAAAATCAAACAGTATACTTTAGGTTTCTGAACTTGAGCCCTAAAGCAAAGTTGTAGGATTTGAAAAGTTCTACAACTTCTATTTTGACCATTTCCTCATTAGAGCTTTGGATCAGTGGGAAAATTCTGTTTACAGTGAAGTCCCTGAGGTTTTTGCAATTTCCAACGAGGTCCCTCGGACCTCCTCCCCTCTTCTTCCTCCTCTGGCACATGCTCTGCTCTGCCCTCTGCTCCTCTGCAGCACCGCCGCCTGCCGTTCCCGACCGTCCCTCGCCACCTCCTACCGTGCTCTACCTCCACGCGTCGATCCCCAGCCCGCGCGCCGCTCTAGCTCCCCTCTTATGGCCTCTCGCGTGCTTGACATGCCCCTCTCCTCTCCTGCCCGAGCTCCCGCCGAGCGACAGCTCACCGCCACCGTGGCAAATGCCGTCGTTTCCTCCTCTTCCCTCACCCAGTTTTAGTTACCGTGAGCTCCTCTGCTTCAAGCCCTTTCCATTCCGCTCATTTTTCCCTTTGCCGTGCACACGCAGAACCCCGAACACCGCTGCCGCCTCCTCCCTCAACTCCGGCGCCCTCTTGCTCGCCGTGGGCAGCCCACCCCAGTCCACCCCGCACCACTAACCCCCTAGGAAGCTTCCCCTCACCTCACTGACACTCCCAAGCCACTCCCCGTGGCCGGACTTCCACCAGAACCACCCCGCCGCCGTTACCGTCTCGCCGGTGAGCTCTTGTCACCGTCGAACCCCTCCCTCCGCTCCTTTTCCATTCAATTCAACCGCACCAATAGCTTCCTCTCCTCCTGTTGCAGCTTCTGGACTGGAGAATTGCCTCACTTCCTCACCGGAACCTTATGAGGAGTAATACTTAGATATGTTTTAAAGAAGCTCTACCTTGCTTGAGTAGTTATAGGTGCTTACATAGAATGATTAAAGGAACTAGAAACTAAAAGCTAAAATATGAAATTAACGATCTACTCTTTGTTGCTTTTCAGCTGAGACAAGACCCAAAACCCCATTAAAGCCTTCATGGTCTAGTTATGGGCTAAGTATACCCTAATTCCGGGTAAGCCTTGCTAAGTATTAGAGTACTCAGCCTTTCATTATGATTTTGTTTCAGGTCATGCCCCTGAAGACCCTACCCTTCCCATGCCTTGGCCATATGCTTTGCCTAATGGTTGGTCCGTGGAGTGGGACTCGTCCCCAGCGAACACTGATCATAACGAGTGATGTCATGCCATGGCTTAGCATGATGTCCATACTGGCGACGTGTATAGTTATCGTACTTTGAATTCTGCTGCTGTGAACTTGAATTTTTAAACTGGTTTGTAATAACTTCTATCAGTCTAGAACTTATGCTACTCTATAAACTCTTGTAATATAAGTGCCTGGGATGTAAAATATGACGGTGATTGTATCTCTGGACTCGCCTTCGTGCGAGGTATCTTGTTGGATCCTGCTTTCGGTGGTTTATCGGGACGTTACCCGACAGGCCAAGGGGATACTCTGTTTGAAGCACGTTGGAGCCCTTGAGAGAGGACTTGCGTACTTGAACCGGTGTAATTCAGGTTGGTTCTGCCACAGGGGTGCTACCACTTTTTACCGCCCGCACCATCGCCAACATCAAGCTCCACCACGTACTAATCGACAGAGGTGCCAGCCTCAACATCATCAGCTATGCAGCGTTCAAGCAGATGCAGATCCCGGAGTCCAAGCTGGACCCGTCCCACCCATTCTCCGGAGTGGGCCCAGATCCCGTCTACCCGGTACGAACCATTTCCCTGCCGGTCACGTTCGGGACCGAGGAAAACTTCTGCCCAAGACCCTTCCTTCATAGAAAGGAGGGGTCCGGTCTTCTGGGGACCGGCTTCAGGGAAGCGTACTTGTTCTCGGTGGGGCCCGAAGTCATGTAGCCGCTTAGCCTGGTTCCGTACCCTAAGCTTGCACACTCTACCTCCCTAGGATAAGAACCGTAGTACCTAGAACTGTGGATCCGGAAGTCCGGATCCCTTCAATCCTAAAGGCTGGGTCCTGGTGCTCTGATTCACTAAACCTAGTTTTACATCTCAAAGGACTCTTGCCAGCAAGATCCAGGACCCCGTGGGAATATTGCTAAGCGCTGATCCTAAGTCATGTCCAGGACTAAACCTCATTTTCATGGTAGCTAGCCCTAATCCCTTGCAACTATCTCCCGGGGGCCAAGGGACCTTGGGGCCAGAGAGCACATGACAGGAGGGAGAACAAGCAAATGAAAAAATAGCTGAATTATGTAGCCCCTCAGTCCGGGTTTTTATATTACATACCGTATACAGATTATTACATATCTTATAATGTGTAGAAAAACAACAAAAACTACTCCTATTCCTTCGGTAGTCCGGAGGGGCCCTCTCCCTTTACAGGTCCGGCTCCATGTTGCGCTCGAAGCGGGAGGCCACGATCTCCACCACCTCTTGTACTCCCTCCTGGGCTGCAGCCTCTGCTTCTGGCACTGGGCCCTCGAGGACTGGAGTTAAGGAGATGGTGGGGTTGTGGCTCTGGAAGCAGGTCAAGACGTGGTCTACCACTATCCGAGCAAGCTCCCGCCCTTCGAACTCGAGTCGAGCAACTAGGGTAGACTCCAGGCGTTGCAGACGTTCGGCAGCGGTGTCCAGCGCCGGAAGAACGGAGCTGATGGAAGAGGGGGCCTCTGCAACCTGGATGGGACTTAGCCCAAGGGGTTCCAGGATGGTACTTGCTTCACGGACCCACTTGGCGATCCGCGGTGCTTGAGGACCTCGAGCCGTTGGGAGAGGGATCGGCTCTCCTCTTCCTGGCACTGGCGTTGGTCCTCGAGGGCTCGGGTCCGGGCCTCCAGGTCTAACCGGAGGGCAGAGAGGCGGGCCTCCTCCTGGACGGCCGCCTCTTGATGGTTGAGGGCGGCCTGCTCGTCGTCAATCATCTTTGCCATGGCCTTGGCAGCGTCGATGGTGTGACGAGCTGTCCGCTCCTTCAGCTCCACCTCCTTCTCCTTCCGGCCCACCGCCCTCTCCTAGGAGATGACC
Source organism: Panicum hallii (assembly GCF_002211085.1). Lineage (NCBI taxonomy): Eukaryota > Viridiplantae > Streptophyta > Magnoliopsida > Poales > Poaceae > Panicum > Panicum hallii. The sequence continues at coordinate 43,767,512 of NC_038050.1, read as the reverse complement.
GCGATCTCCTGGTCAATGATCCTACCCATCTTCTCACGGAGGGCCTCACGCTCCTGCTCGAACCTGGCCCGTTCCTCGGCGGCACGGGAGGACACCACCTGGATGCGGATAACCAGCTGGCGCTCCCAATCAGAGAGCCGAAGATGCTCCGCCTCGAGCTTCTCCCACTCCCGCAGGAAGCCCGCTTCGGGCTCCTCCATCGCCTGCTGGGCCTTGACCAGGAGGCGGGGAAGAGGGACCTCCACTGGGCTTGAGAGGATGTGCCTCCTATGCACCACCTCTAGCTCATCCCCCTGCGCGGACTGGGGGCCAGAGCTGGGCGCACCTGTGACGCCCTGAAAATTTACCAAATTAAATTACGCGCTAAAATATTTTTGTTCAAAACCTTTTCGTTGTCGAAGCTCGTTCAGCCCTAAACCCTAATCCTCTCCCGGATTCGCCGCCGTTCTGATGCCCGACTCCACCTGTCTGACCAGCCCCCCTTTGCAATATCTGTGCCCTCTTTTCCCTCGTCGCCGTCCCATCCCGCACCGCTCAGCGGTCTGTCGACCACCCGCGACCGCCTTTCCGCGATCAGCGCCGACGTGATTTCCCCCTTTTTTTCCTCGCACAGCGTGCGAACATCGCGCGCGCGTGGCCGACCAGCCGCGGTCGCCGCCGCGAATATCGCCAGCGCGCGTCACCCCTTTTTCTCCCTTTCTCTTTTCTTTTCCTTCCACCATTTTTTTTCCTTCTCCCCATTTTCCTTTCTTTCTCCTTCTCCTTTCCTTTCCTTCCCTTTTCTTTCCCTCCCTTTTCTTTTCCCTTCCATTTCCCTTCTCCTCCCTTCTTCTCCCTCCTTCCTCTGTTTCCGAGCACCACCCGGCCGCGCTGCCCGGCCTCTAGCTCCCGAACCACGCCGCCCCTCTTCTCGCGCACACGCCCACGCGCGTCCCTGCTCCCCGCCTTCCCCGCGCACGCGCGCTCTGGCTCGCGCACGGCCGTGCCGCGACGCGCGCGCACGCGCACTGCGTGGCCGCGCTGCACGCCGTGCCACCCGCCGCTACCGCATTCCGCCCTCGCCGCTCGCACCAACGCCCTGTGCTCGCACAGCCTCTCCCCCACGTGCCCGACGACGCCTCGACGCCCACGCCCTCGCCGCACGCCGCATCACGACGCAAACAAACGGCCGAAGCGCCATTAATGGCGCTCTGCAACGGCCACCGTCGCGGCCACCCCCTCCACCGCCTTACTTCCCTATAAATCGGCCCTTCGTGCAGCTCCCGGCCACCACCACCGCCCTCGCCACCGTGCGCCCCCTCCCTAAGCTCCCAGCGCCGCCTCGCCTCGCCACCAGCGCCGCCACTGCCGGCTCCCGTCGTCCGGCCTCCTCACGCTGCCCCGGCCCGAGGTGAGGCCGGGAATCAGGCCCCCTCCTTCTCCCCTCCCTTTTCCCCCATCCCGGGCCGCCATCGAGCCCTTCCCTCCCTTTTCCCCCATCCTGGGCCGCCATCGAGCCCTAGACCGCCGGAATCGGCCGACGCAGGACCCACCCCCCCTCTCCTCTGTTCTGTGCGGGGAAGAGGAAGGAGAAGGGCATTTTGCCCAAAGACCCCCCCTTCCCTCTATTTCTCCCCCTCATGCGTCACCTTGTATAAAAGCCCTTCCACCTTTATTTATTCAAGTAACTAGCCTCCACCATGTAAACTTAATATCAAATAAACCCCTACCTCTTTCTAATATGCCCCAAATATTTCTAGAAATTATAACCAAGTCCTTTCTATCTCATAACTGTTTACGAATGAGCCCCTGGACCCCTGTTTAACCCCCGAACCCTCTTTAACTTGTCATTTTATGCGCCAAACGATCTCCGATCGACCCGAAACTTTACCACGCCCTTTCTAGTATAGTTCTAACCATGCCATTAAGAAACCACCCAAAAATATTACCCCTATCTCCATAACTAAATTATTTCCGATTCAAGACCAACGATAAAAGCTTTTAGTTCTTCCGCTTGATTGTGTGCCTATTTGTTTGCGTCGTAGGACACGGAGTGAACGAGGAAGGTTCCGACTGTGATCAAGTGAACGAGGACCAGTTCTGCGACCCCGAACCCGAGGGACAGTGCTTCGATCAAGACCTCCCGCAAGGATTTGATGATGGCAAGTTCAATCTCGCCCTTTGATGCATGTTTCTGTCCTAATTTTTATAAACACAACCTGTTGGCCTGTTTTATAAAATGCATGATTTTGCTTGAGAAAACATGGTAGGATAGCCACCCTTGTTTTGTGATAACCACCCCTTGTTTTGTGATGACTATTCCTTGACCACCTGTTTTATAAATAAAAATGTGTGTGTGTGTGGGAAGAGGTAAAATGTGGTTTTGAAAGATGAGTTAGACGGGATGGATGGCATTTCTGGGAGAATTGCCGTTGGTGTGCTCGTACCTGTGTGGTTGAGCAAGGAAGGGAGATATCCATCTTGTCACCCCTAAGGACCGAGTTGATGTGTCATCTCACCTAGCTTCCTGTCGTGCAAACCACTTGACTATTGTGTGGGCAACGGCTTAGCATAAATCCCACTAGTTAGTCTGATAGCCATCAGGAGAGCTGAGAGCAACGGGTGATCAAGGAGAACGGATAAGCTCTGTGTGGCTTATGCCCCGGTTAAACCGCGGAGATAGGTCGAATGACCCCTTGATGGATTCCGTGATGGCTAGTCAGGTCTAGCTAAGGTGGGTAATGGCTTTGTTGGGATCTGCACCAACACTAAGGTGATCGTGCTGTGGTACCCCACCTGTGGGTAAAGTTGCACACCTCTGCAGAGTTAAAATCTATTCGAATAGCCGTGCCCACGGTATTGGGAAAGTTATGGTGTCGTCACATAACTAGTGTTTCTCTCTGGGAATGATTGGACTGGTGTGGGTTGTTTGGAAAGTGTCCGGCAGTTGTGCCGTGTGCTACAGCGGACGGGGAGTCCGGTAGCAGCTTAAAACTTGGATCCTGTGTGGATCAACATCATGTGCTCCTTGGTACTAGAAAACTTGTTTTGAAATTGTTTTTAAATGAACCTTTGCATACAACCGAGTTTTCCGCAAATGAACCATAACCTTATCCTTGGATTGTCCTGTACATTTATTTCTGTTATACCCCCCTCCGTGGGTGTGGTTGGACTTGCTGAGTATGTTTGTACTCACCCCATTCTTACTTCTTATAGCAGAGGATCCAGACTACCTCCCCGAAGACGTCGAGTAGGGTTTCATCCTGCACCCAGCCTTGCCTGTGGTTAAGGCCACCGCTGGAGTTCCGCATGGCGCAAGACTCTGATGACCCCCTTTTCGTAGCTAGTGTAGTAGTGTGGGTTTTAGTCATAATCCTCGCGATAGTGGCGCTTCACTGCCCATTACCGCGTAGAGTTGTACGGTGATGTACCATCTGATGTAATAAAAGTGTTATCAGCCTCCTGGGACTGATAAAGCATCACTTTTAAGTCTTCCCTGATGAAGCACCCGCGTCGAGTCTCCGACCACCTGCTTCTGCGGCCTCTGCTGCGACCACCGCCCGGGGCACCTCTGCCGCACCAGTTGCTGGGGGTGCCTCTGCCACGGTCGCTGCAGGGGGTACCTCTGCTGTGGCTGCCCCCACAGTTGGCGCCTCCAGTGGCGTCTCCGCCGTGACCTCCTCCGCAGCTGGCCCTACAGGGGGCGCCCCGCCGTGGCTCCCGCTGAAGCTGCCGGAGCAGCCTCTCCGCCCGTCGTGGCTGGGGGGTCGCCTCCATTCGAGGTGCAGTCTCAGCCACTGGAGCTCCGGCCCGGACCTCCGCGGCTACCGGCGGGGCTGGAGGCGCTATCGATGAAGTTCCTCACCCCGAGCAGTGGTTGTGGAAGAAGCCTGTTGGGGGCCGGACCTATCGGCCGAGGAGTCGCCGGTCGAAGCAGAAGAAGAGGCAGGGCGAGTAGTCCTAGCAAGCATCATCAAGATAAGGATTTTAAAAAAGAGAACAAGGGGAATTAACCGATCACGTGGAGCTCCGCACCCCCCATCCGGTCTGGAAGAATGGGGATTGCTTCCTGTTATCGCCATAATTTGACTGTGCCAAGGGATGGGCCGAGAGCAACATGGGCTGAAGGAAATCATCGTAATGGTCTGTGAATCGGCTTGCGTGCGAACATGTCAAGGGCCAGGATGGCCATGTATCTAGTAAGGATTGTTTAAATATAGTAAGTTAGAGATTGCATCGTAATCAGCTAGGGTTAGTTAGAAAAGATCAAGTCTCCGGACTATAAATAGGTATCATGAGATTCAATAAAACAATCAATCAAACATTCACAACAAACTCTCGGCGCATCGCCTCCCCTTTCCCAAGGGTTTCCCAAGTGTAAAAGATGCAAGTCATCATGACATGTCTATCCAATCATTATGACGTGTCTATCCCGTCATTATGACATGTCATAAATGCTTGCATTTAGGTCCTGAATTTTATAAAGTTACACTCTTTAGGACAAAAATAATTCAAATCCTATCTTTGTTCAAAATTTCATGTGTAAAGATACAAGTTTTGAGTTTTTAAACTTGAGCCCTAAAGCAATGTTGTAGAGTTTGAAAAACTCTCCAACTTTCATTTTGGGCATGTCTTCATTAGGGTTTTAGATTAATGGAAAATTTTCTTATTTTGCAGTTTTCTTATTTTGCGCATAAGTCCTTGGGGAAATCCATTCCTCCTTCTTCTCTCTGTTCTTCTTCTATTTGGTTTCCTCTTCCTTTCACTGGTAGTGACATCTCTCCCTCCCTCTCTCTCGTTTCTTTGGCCGGCACTAGCAACGGCGCCCAGGGGCACTCCTGCCCCGGGCAGGCAACGGCGGGCGCTCGGGAGGAGCGCGCACAGACACTGGTGTGCGGCTCGGCGCGGGAGTGGACTGGCGCCGGGCGAGCGCGGGGGCCCGAGCGGCGGGCGGCTCCAGGCGATGGCGCTCGGGATCCAGGCGGCAGCAGGCAAGGCGGCTCGCGGGCGCTGGGCGCTGAGGCGAGCGAGGCGGCGCGGGCGAGCGGCTCGGGTGGCTGTGCAGGCGGCGGCGACGTGGAGCTGGCGCGAGCGGGAGTTGGGCAGCGCAGCTCCAGGCGGCGGCTCGGGCACGGCGCAGCGCTGGTGCAGGTAGGCTCGCGAGCGGAGGTGCGCTGGTGCGGAGCGCGCAGCGCAGCGGCTTGGGCGGAGAGGGTGGCTCCAGGCGGCGGCGCAGAGCGGCCTAGGCGCGCGGGTGGAGCGAAGCGCGGGTAGGCGCTAGAACAGACGCGAGTAACCGCAGGCGCAGGCAGGCGCAGGCGCAGGTGCAGGCGCGCGTGAGCAGGCGCTCCGGCGCACATGGATCCGGTGGGTCGCGCAGCTGGCGCAGTACTGGCGCGTGCGGGTGCGGAAGTTGACATCGCTGGCTGCGGTTCGGCGTGGTGCGGCAGCACGACGCGGGCGTCACGGGAGCGCGCGGGTGGAGCGAAGCGCGGGTAGGCGCTAGAACAGACGCGAGTAACCGCAGGCGCAGGCAGGCGCAGGCGCAGGTGCAGGCGCGCGTGAGCAGGCGCTCCGGCGCACATGGATCCGGTGGGTCGCGCAGCTGGCGCAGTACTGGCGCGTGCGGGTGCGGAAGTTGACATCGCTGGCTGCGGTTCGGCGCGGTGCGGCAGCACGACGCGGGCGTCACGGGAGCGTTGCGGGAGTTGGCGGCGCAGGCGCGCGCGCAGGTGGAGTTGCGGTGGAGGACTTCAGCGCGAGATGCGGGAACACGGTGGCATCAACCCTGACTACGCCACGGTGATCAAGATTGGCCGTATCGAGGACGCGAGCTCGCTCGCTCATGAGATGCACGAGGGGCGGCGAGCCGGAAGGAGAGGTGGCGAATCAAAGGCGACGGTTATAGCACGGCGAGCTCGGAAGGAGCAGCGGCGCAGCGGCAAGGCGGTCAGGACAGGAGTAACGCGGCGCGGGTTCGACGCGCAGCGCAAGACCGACGACGAAGTTACAGGACCCGGAGGTCCGAGCGGAATTGAACCGGCGCGTTCGCGAGTGCGAGCGGAAGTGTTCTACCGGTGGCCGGCTCGGCTCGATTCCGCAGGCGTGGGCGCATGCAAGGCAACAGGTCACGCGCGAGCAGGTTAAGGGCCAGCGGTGTGTGAGCAGAATGGGAACAGCGCGCAGGAGATGCGACCAGGCGTGGCGATCCTGCAGGAGGCTACACGGGTGTGCCGACCGTGTTTCTACAACACACGCGTGTGAGCGGTGGAGGCTTAGCCTGTGAGTAGGAAAACCCTGAGGTTCGCAGAGGAGTCAGCATAGCAAACCAATCCGGCTCTATCGTCTCGTCCCAGGAGTCCACAACGTCCAACAACTCATATTCCTCGTCGATCACCGAGCAAGACCACAACACCTCGAGGAAGCTCATGAACCCTCTTATCGAGCCTCTTTGGATCCCTTCGCTGAAACATCGTCACCGTGGCAAAGCCGACTATCGTCGCCACGGATCACCGTGAGGAATACCTCTCCGGTTATCCTCCACCCACTACAATCCCCTGGCAAGCTTCTTCGTCACCCACGAAATCTTGTCATCTTCGAGCACTTCTCATCGCCAATCCTGTTCGCCACGGGAATTCACTTTCCACTCGTTCTTCTCCACAACCAAAGCTACCCCAAGGTTTGCCCTGATCCACTGAATCTTCCTAATGCCGGCGACTCCTTTGCCGGAACATCGTCGTTATCTTCCTGTTCTTTGTTTTCCCCTACCAGGGACTTATTGCTTCGATTTAGAAAGTTCTAGGGTATTCTCTATAAAATTTCCAGAGCCTTCCTTATTTCAAACCAGTGAACTTCTACATTTCATAGGAATTCGTAGGAAATTCATAAAAATACAAAGTAAGTTTTGTTTGAATCCTTAGGTCAAAATCTACAAGTTTTATATTGTGATCTTGTGTTGAAAGTCTTTAATTTGTGGTCTAGGTTAAATGTTAGAGAATGAATGCTTTATTTGTACCTTGTGTTATGTGCATGTGTTATAGCTGAAAAGTAATCGTAGGATGTATGTTTTAAGTAGAGATGTGTGACAGTTAGTTAATCCTATCACCTGAGTGCTCATATCCCTGCCATCAAGACATTGTCCTTGTCTTGATTTCCGTTTCCTTAAGGTCCTTTCCGTATAAGGATCCTCGTTAGTTCGTGTGTATCTGCTGCTTAGCCAATACATCTCTGCAGCTATGCTTCAGCGTCGGCTATTAGCTCAGCCGCTAACACATCCGTTTCAATTGAGTCTATGATGTTCTTGTGTAACAGCTATCAGTCGATGCATTTCTTTGGTTATACTTCTACCATCGGCTGGTTAGCTGATACGGTTGATATCTTTCTAATATCGGCTACAGTCTTGCTAGTTATCTACTGCCGATACAATGCTGTTATTCTGTCCTACATCGACTACACATAGTTGATGTATCGGAGTTGCACGCACGACCTTAAGATTCTTGCTATCGGCCGATCCAAGCCGATTCTAGTTGTTTTTCATATCAGTCAAATATGGCCGATCAATCTTTAGTTTTTCCATCCTTATCCACACACTTCTATCAGCCGATTTATCGGCTGAGAAATCGGCTATATATCTATCGGTCACATACCCTCAACCACACTCCAATCGGCTGTACGTCACTCAATTGTTGTGCTGATGTAATCGAGTCGATACAACCACACCTAGTTACCTAGGATAACACTTGAGCACATCTCAGTTAAGACACAGCTGCTTTAGGAATCATCTCTATGCTGATGTAATCGATGCTTTCATCGATCATCTAGGAACCCGATGCACTCATCAATCGGCTAAACCCCTGTTGTTCCAATCGGCTCTGTTGTAATATTCCACCTAAAGCTCTATCTAAGTTTAGTTTTAGATCTTTTTGGTTGTTATGTGAGTAGTATGTTAAATGAGTGCTGGATTGCAACTGTATTGTGAAGTAAGATAGTTTTATATGCACACTTTGAATGTAATGTTGCATTGCATATAGATACGTCTACTACCACAACCGGTACCTACAAGATCTCCTAGGAGTCTGCAGAGGATATTACTGAAGACCAAGCGATTGTCACCAAGGGATTATTTGAAGCCCCGAACCAAGTTCGAAAGATAGTATTAGTAACATCCCTGACTTCAGCCTCACCAGTAAAGGCAAGCCCCGGACATAACCCACTATTTTAATTACACTGTAATCTATATCTATTTGTGTAATTCTATGCATTAAGTTCTTAGGAATTGCTCGAAACCCTAGTTGCATTTCCCCAGGAACCCATGTATTGAATATTAGCACTTGAGTCCGACTAGCTGCTATGCTAATAGGACCGGTAGAAGTCGGGTGATTTCCTGTCACTCGCGCGATATAGGAGTTGTAATGTTTACATTACTGTAATCACTATAAGGATGACGGATGGGGTTATGTGCAGTATCATGGAAAGGAATGATACCCCGTCTGTGTTGTTAAATTGGTTAAGGTCGCGGTGTGTGCCGATCGGGGTTAAGCGTTTGAAAGTACTAACCACATGCCGTGAGTTCTGGGTAAGCGGTAAGCCTAGTAGCCAATCGGCCCGAGGAGTGGACATACCTCCCACCACTCGTCTTGCTTCTTCTGGTTACTTAGTTCGACGTGTGGGAATACGTGTTGCAAGGGCAACCAGGAATACGGGTTTTGTAGTCGTGCTACAGACGTATGTCCTGCACTTTGGAAGTGCGTATGGTCCTGCAGTCGCTTGTGGTGGATCTGATCCACGAGTCGGAATGAAAGGCAAACGGTTGCTTCGGAACAATCGTTGGATGTTCCAAGCGCGTGAGTTAGGTTTACCTTGCAAGGTTAAATTCGATTCAGAATCGTCCGCTTCTATACGCCAGGATCAAGTCACGCATATATACAACAGAATCATCAAGATATCACAACACGTATCTCGAAATAAAAGCGTATAAATTATAAATGAATATCTTTATTACAACTGAATCAAGAATTAGTTCAAGGAATGCGGAAGCGTAAAATAAATACATGAAGAACAGGGCGCCATAGGGACGTCGGCTGGGAGACAACGCCTAGAAATCATCAAGTCCGCTGATGTAGTGCTCCATGTTGCCTGGTACTGAGCAGCAGTCGAAGATATCCCAAAGAGAACAGAAGAGTAGAGAAGGCAAGTGTGAGTACACAACTTGTACTCAACAAGTATAACACGAACTATGAGGCTCTAAGGTTAGCTGACTCAACTACATTAGCTTTTAATCTTGGCAGATTTTATTAAAACTATTTAGAATTGGTATCAGAGCCGTGTCGACTGCAGGACAAAGCCTAGATAGAAATGGTCAAGTTTAGGGTTTTCCTTTCTCTTGCCTTATTTCCGCAAAACTCAACCATTCGTTTCTACTTCTATCCCTTGAGCTCTAAACCTCGATTTGCTAACCCTCTCTGTATTCTTCGAGAATTAGTCTATCTCCCGTAGACGTTGGCCTACAATTTTCTGCATGTCCTCATAAGCCTAGGATGCCTTGCAAAGAAAAATACGCTAGAGCGCCTGTTTGTTTTAGTCGAGTGGGGTGATAAACTCGGCTAAGATGTGAATATTGAATGTTTGTGATTGTGCAAAATGTTTGATTTGGATCTTTGGTTGATTGCATAGTCTAGTAGTTAAACTTATTCCTGCAAATCGACTTTAACGCAGACTTGAATTAAAAATAAATTGAGTTAGATCGTTGGGGGTAAAACCGTACACTCTTTTCTCTCTACTTTATCCTGCCAGAGTTTTCTTTCTAGAATCATACAATATCTGTCTCTTATAAACTTTGTTCTGCTGCAAACAGATGGTGAACACCAGGAGCACCGGCATCGGTTCTGGCCAGCAGGGGCAGAATAACCAGAATACCAACCAGCCGCTGCCGATGCCTCCACCTCTGACTCCGGAGCAGTTCTTCCAGCTCCAGATGCAGATGATGGCCACCCTGAACAACACTGTTCAGACTCTGCAGCAGATCCACGCTCAGCCGCGACCCCCTCCACCGCAGCAGCCCCACGACAGACGCGCGGACTTTCTGAGGGGTCACCCGCCGACGTTCTCCCATGCGGCTGATCCACTCCAGGTTGACGACTGGCTTCGCTCAGTGGAACGCCAGTTGGACGTCGCTCAGTGCGACGATAGGGAGCGAGTTCTGTACGCAGCAGGGCAGCTGCGAGGCTCAGCTCTCGATTGGTGGGAGTCCTACCCAGCTCGGGACCGCGACGCCCTCACTTGGGTCCAGTTCCGGGAGCGTTTCAGGAACCACCACATCTCGGCTGGAGTGATGATGATGAAGCACAAGGAGTTTCTTGCGCTTAAGCAGGTAAATTGGAGTAAAATCTTCCCGCAATTCCTTTTTGAGCTCAAGCCCACCCTTGTTTATCTTCGAGAAATTAGAAATGCTGAGTAATTTCCATTCTCTTTTTCCGGTGCTTATCATTTTAGGGAGCTATGACGGTGACCGAGTACCGTGATCATTTCCTCCAGCTCGCTCGCTACACCCCCGCTGAGGTCGCCAATGATGGCGATAAGCAGGAGCGCTTCAGGGAGGGACTGGATGATCACCTGGAGTACGCGCTCATGAACCACCGCTTCGACAACTTCAACCATCTGGTTGACTCTGCCCTCAACACTGAGCGCAAACGTTGGGAGATTGAGGACAAGAAGAGGAAGATGGTTCTTGCTGCGACTGGCAGCAACACTCGGCCTCGGTACCAGTACCAGCAGCAGCAGCCGCAGCAGCAGAGGTAGATCCAGTCGTACCAGTAGCGACAGCAGCAGTACCCGCCTCGTCCTCAGCAGCAGCAGGCGGGACAGGGCCAGAGGGTTCCAGCGCCTCCGGCACGCTCTGCTCCACCGGCTCCACCAGCTCCACGGCAGGGAGTGCCTACTCCTCCTGCCAGACAGCAGGCTCCAGCATTCCCACGGGCATGCTATCACTGCGGCGAGCAGGGACACTACACCAACGCTTGTCCCCGGAAGGCGCAGTCTGGACAGCAGGGGCGCCCAGCTCAGCCCAAGGTGCCATCACAGGGCAGGGTGAACCACGTGACGGTCGATTCGGCGGCCGAGGCTCCCAACGTGGTTATTGGTACGTTCATGGTTAATACCTACCCTGCTACAGTGCTTTTCGATACCGTTGCTACGCATTCCTTCATTACTCGGTCTTTTGTCGAGCATCATGGTATTCATACTAGCACATTAAAAAGGTGCATGTTAGTATCTTCGCTGGGAGGGCAGATGAGGTCTCATATCTTCTGTCCCAGAGTCAGTATGGTCATAAGGGGGGTAGAGTTCAGTGATATCTGATGGTGCTAGACACCAAGGGTATCGATGTGATCTTGGGAATGGAGACCCTTGCTAGATAGGGTGTCAGGATTGATTGTGCTCAGAGGACTGTCCACCTGTCAGCACCGGATGAACAGGAAGTCACAGTCAGTGCTTCAAAGCCTTCTGGAATTCTTTGTGAGATGGAGGCTAGACCCACGGATGGTATTCGCGTGGTGTCTGAATTCCCGGATGTCTTTCCGGATGATTTGCCAGGTATGCCGCCTGATTGCGACATTGAGTTTTCTATTGATCTCTTGCGTGGCACAGCTCCTATTGCTAAGCGGCCCTATCGTATGGCACCCGTTGAGCATGAGGAAGTTAAGAAGACTATCGACGAGTTGCTAGCCAAGGGCTATATCCGTCGTAGTTTCTCTCCTTGGGATTTTCCTGTATTGCTTGTAGAGAAGAAGGATGGAGCGAAGAGAATGTGCGTCGATTATCGGGATCTGAATGCCGTCACCATCAAGAACAAGCATCCATTGCCTCGTATTGAGGATCTTTTTGATCAACTTCAGGGTGCTTGTGTATTCTCGAAGATTGATCTGCGTTCGGGTTATCATAAGCTGAAGATTCGTCCCGAGGATATTCCGAAGACAACATTCACCTGCAAGTATGGGCTATACGTGTATACGGTCATGTCCTTTGGCTTGACCAATGCTCCGGCTTTCTTCATGCATCTGATGAACAAGGTTTTCAAGGATTATCTGGACACCTTTGTGGTGATATTCATTGATGATATCCTGATATATTCCAAGTTAGAAGCAGAGTATGAGAAGCATCTGAGGCTTGTGTTGCAGAGACTCAGAGAGCACAAGCTGTATGCCAAGCTCAGCAAGTGCGAATTCTGGATTGACGAGGTTCCATTCCTCGGTCATGTCATCTCCAAGGGAGGTATTGCTGTGGACCCTGGAAAGGTGAAGGATGTGCTTGACTGGGTGGTACCACAGACAGTGAAGGAGGTCCGCTCTTTTCTGGGCTTAGCAGGGTATTATCGGAGGTTCATTGAGAATTTCTCCAAGATTGCGAAGCCTTTGACTTCCTTGCTAGAGAAGGGTGTGGATTTCTCTTGGACTGATGAGCGTCAGAATGCCTTCGAGGAGCTAAAGAAGAGGTTGACTACGGCGCCAGTCCTTACTCTGCCAGACCAGAGCAAGAGGTTCACAGTGTATTGTGATGCTTCGAGGGATGGTCTTGGTTGCGTTCTGATGCAGGAAGGTAGAGTTATAGCTTATGCTTCACGGCAGTTGCGCCGGCACGAGCTGAATTATCCCACTCATGATCTGGAGTTAGCTGCAGTTGTGCATGCTCTGAAGATATGGAGGCATTACTTGTTTGGGTAGAGGTGTGACATTTACACTGATCACAAGAGCCTCAAGTACATTTTCACTCAGAGTGATCTGAACACGCGGCAGAGAAGATGGCTAGAGTTGGTCAAGGATTATGATCTGGAGATTAACTATCATCCGGGCAAGGCCAATGTTGTAGCGGATGCTCTGAGCAGGAAGAGCTATGTTAACATGGCCGTGGCTTTTCAGATGCCTCAGGAGTTATGCGAGGAATTTGAGCAGTTGAGTCTAGGTTTCTTGCATCACACCACGAGTGCATCATTCAAGGCAGAACACACTCTAGAGGCAGAGATCAGGCAGCATCAAAAAGAAGATAAGAAGCTGCAGGAGATCCGTGAATTGCTCAAGATTGGCAAAGCACCTCATTTCAGAGAGGATGATCAGGGTACCTTGTGGTACAAGGGCCGGATATGTGTGCTAGATGTAGAGGATCTCAGGAAGCTGATTCTGAGTGAGGCTCATGATACAGCATATTCCATTCATCCAGGCAGCACGAAGATGTATTATGACCTCAAGGAAGGATTCTGGTGGTATGGGATGAAGCGTTTCGTTGCGGAGTACGTGGCTATCTGTGACACTTGTCAGCATGTCAAGGCAAAGCATCAGAGGCTAGCAGGTTTATTGCAGCCATTGAAGATTCCAGAGTGGAAATGGGAGGAGATCACTATGGACTTCATCATTGGATTGCCTCGTACTCAGAAAGGGTACAAACTCGATATGGGTAGTAGTGGATCGGTTGACGAAGGTTGCCCACTTCATCCCGGTGAACACTACTTACTCCGGTGCTAGACTCGCAGAGTTGTACATCTCCAGGATTGTCTGTCTGCATGGTGTTCTGAAGAAGATCATATCTGATCGAGGATCTCAGTTCACTTCACGGTTCTGGGAGCAGTTGCATGATTCGCTGGATACGAAGCTACGCTTCAGTACCGCCTATCATCCTCAGACAGATGGGTAGACAGAGAGAACCAACCAAGTGTTGGAGGATATGCTTCGCGCCTACGCTATTCAGTATGGTACCAGCTGGGATAAATGCCTGCCGTTTGCAGAGTTTTCATACAACAACAGCTATCAGGCCAGTCTGAAGAAATCTCCTTTTGAGGCCCTGTACTGTATTGGGATCAGATTGGTGAGAGGCAGGTGTTCGGTCCGGATATTGTCGAGGAGGCAGAGAAGTTGGTGCAGCAGGTGCGAGAGAACCTGAGGGTCGCACAGACTCATCAGAAGAGCTACGCGGATGTTCGTCGTCGAGATCTGACCTTTGCAGTGGGTGATCATGTGTACCTGAAGGTCTCGCCGATGAGAGGAATCCGCAAGTTTAACGTGAGAGGGAAGCTAGCCCCTCGATACATCGGTCCGTTCAAGGTGTTGGAATGGAAAGGTGAGGTAGCATATCATTTGGAGTTACCTCCCAATCTCTCAGGAGTACATGATGTCTTCCATGTGTCTCAGCTGAAGAAGTGCTTGAGGGTGCCGGAAGAGCAAGCACCGCTAGAAGGGTTGGATGTGCAGGAAGATCTGACCTACACCGAACATCCGGTGAAGATTCTGGAGACATCTGAGAGAGTTACCAGGAACAAGAAGATCAAGATGTGCCGTGTTCAGTGGAGTCATCACACAGAGGATGAGGCTACTTGGGAGCGAGAAGATGAGCTGAGGAAGACATATCCCGATCTCTTTGCTAGCTAGCCTATCCGAATCTCGGGACGAGATTCCTGTAAGGGGGGTAGGTTTGTAACACCCTAATGTAAATTCTCAAGATTTATAATGGATTTAATTTGGCTCCATTAATTTTCTAAGGATTTATTGTGTTTAGTTTGCATTTAACCTAATTAAATTATACAAAGAATTAAAATATATTTTTGGTCAACATGTTTGTGCATTCATGCTGGAGCATAATTTTAATTGTGTTGGGTGCATAGGTTGTTGAATTCAAAGTTTATCTGAATTCAAATAGATTTGAGTTCAGAAATCAGGAGAGAAATAGAAAAGGGAAAGGAAAAGGAGAAGAGAAGCCAGCCCAACCGCAGCCCGGCCTGCCCTTCTCCCCCTCCTCCCTCTTGGGCCTGCTTCCTCTCCCGCGCGGCCCACTTCTCTTCCTTCCTCTTTTCTCTTTCCCCTGCGGCCCAACAGCCACGCCCGGCCCAGTTCCTCCCTGTTCCCCAGCCGGAGCCCGCGAGTCCCTCTCTTTCTCCCTCTGACAGCCGGGACCCGCCTGTCGGCGCTTCCCTCCCCTCAGCCGCGCAGCGCTCTCTCTCTCTCTGGTCGCTCGGTCCCGCATGTCAGCGCCCCAACTCCTCTCTCCTTCCTTCTTCTTCCCCGCGCACCAGCCGTCCAAAATCTCCGGTGAGCCCTAGCGCCAGGCCCGCACGCCGAGATCCCCGGCCCGGCCTTTATCTGGCTCCCGCGGACCCCCTGCACCTCATCTCCTACCCTGCAGCCGCCCCAAACCCTAGCGCCGCTGCCTCGTTCTGCTCCGCCGTATCGAGCCTCTGCGCCGCCGTGCACCCGTCACTCCGGTGCACCCCAGCTCCGGCCAAGACCCGCAGCAGCTCCACCTTGCCGCCAGGAAGCTTCCCGAGGCTTCCACCTTCGACCCCGAGCCCTGCCACGCCGGAATTGAGCTCGAGGACCGCCGCCGGTATCCTGCTCCGCCTTGCGATTCCTCGCCACCGGTGATCCCCGGACCTCCCTAATCCCCGTAGGACCTTCGCAGGATCTCCACGAGTCGACCCAGATGACCAGGAGCCCGGAGACGCCTACATCAGTCCTCCCCGTGAAGCCCGACCCGTCTCCGCCGCCAGCCATTGTCGAGGGTCACCCTCCGCCGTACCTCAACCCACCCCAAGCCCTCAGTGAGCAACACACCCGCCCCCTCTACCTGTTGCGCTAGACCCCGTAACTTTAGGGCCACCACAACGCCCGGAGCGTCGCACGCCGGCGAGCGCTGCCGTGCAAACCCTCTGCCACCGTCAATATTGCCGCTCAGAGGCCTCCCAAGCCCTGCAGTAGCCCTAGGTGGATTACCCATGTCGCGTAGGCCATCCCTGACCCGAGCTCGAGTAGTTTTGACCCCCGAAGCATTGGATTTGAGGAGCTCTGGTGAGCTCGAGCCGCGCGCCACCGCGGGAATTGGAGTTCGGTGATCCAGCGCCACCCCCTCCCTCGCGTTGCACGCCAGCCGCCCGATCTGCAGTGGATGATCAAGATTAGACCGCAGATGGATAGGGTCTAGACCGTCAGATCGTGATCCAACGGGCAGGATCTACTCGTACCGGTTCGGCCTCATCTCTAATCCAAGCCGTAGATCTAGATCCAACGGCCGATATCCTTAGATACCCCTTCGCCCTGGCTGTTTTGTTAAAGAGCCCCTGGGTTTTCCCGAAAACAACCCGCAGTCCACCCCTGTTCAAAAGAAATTCCATTTAAGTCCTGTTTTTAGCACCGGAGCCCCCTGAGCTTTCTAGATTTTGGGTCCGCAGTCCCGCCCCAGTGTTTTCGTGGGTTAGATCCTAGATCTACCCTTTAATTATGTTTAGACCCTTGGTTTTTGCGCAGAACCCCTTAGAATCTTCTATTTTCTTACAGAAAGGTCCCTAGACCCTGTTTTAACCCTAGTTTTCGCCTCTTAGCTCCATTTTAGGTGGTTTTCACGCTCACATGATCGTTGTAATGCATAGAATAGTTTTAGCTTAGTTTTGTGTGCTATTTTACTATATTGTTGTACTGTTTCTTATCTTTTGCCATTGTTTGTATGTATGTGCATGTGTGGACCATGTTTTGGCGTTGCGATCATGAGTAGACGTTGAGCCATCGGAGGAGTACCAGGAGCCACCTTCTTCAGAGCCCTTTGAGCAGCAGCAGGGGAACTTTGAGAAAGGCAAGTATAACATGAAGATCCTATCACTATTAAATACAATTTTATACTGCATTTTAATACTATATGCCTATAAGGATTTCGTAGCCACTTTTATCCTTTATATAAATACCTTGGGTTGCATTTTGGTTAGTTGTGCTAGGTGCTGCGCTCTCGCATATAATGGTCCTTTTTAATTAAATTTGATTAATGGTATATGCAACTTGATTCCGAGAGTGGCCCTCTGTGCTGTGTGGTTGAGCGGCCCACGTCTCGTTAAAATATGTTTTTATAGAAACATGGTTTAGGGGGCCAGTATGGTGCTTAGTGCTTTGTTGGCCACTCTCCATAAGGACCGGTTCATAGAGAGACAACCTATAACAACCGTGCAACCACAAGACTGGAATGGGACGGTCTTGACTTACTAATTAGGGCATTTTGGTTTGGGAGTAACTTACCTGCGGGGCAAGAGGGATGGTAAGCTTCAATGGTCCCTGCTCCTCCAGCTTGGTCTGTGCTGTGTGCTTGTACCCCCGTGAGGTGGGCCCCATCGTTGCTGATCCAGAAACCTTAGCGGTTACACCTTACTAACGTGATCCTTTGTAACAGTCTTGTAGTGCGCTTGCTAGTCATCTCACCTAAGGAAGTGTGATGAACCACTAGCGTTGCTCATGACTTGTGGGTAAAGTTGTGCAACCTCTCGAGAGTATAAAACTGGTATACTAGCTGTGCTCACGGTCATGAGCGGCCCAAATCCTCCGTCTGATTAGTGGGGTTTACCTTTGGTGGTTTGGCTTGGTTCTCAGTAGACTCATGGTTAATTTTGATTAATTATTATGTAACTTGGGTTATGGTAATTCATCCACTTGTAGTAAATAGCTTTAATAAAATTTGCCAAGATTAAAAGCTAATGCAGTTCGTGTTATACTTGTTGAGTACAAGTTGTGTACTCACACTTGCCTTCTCTACTCTTCTGTTCTCTTTGGGATATCTTCGAGTGCTGCTCAATACCAGGCAACATGGAGGACTACATCAGCGGACTTGACGATTTCTAGGCATTGTCTCCTAGCCGACATCCCTGTGGCGCCCTGTTCTTCATGTATTTATTTTACGCTTCCGCATTCCTTGAACTGATTCTTGATTCAGTTGTAATAAAGATATTCATTTATAATTTATACGCTTTTATTTCGAGATACGTGTTGTGATATCTTGATGATTCTATTGTATGTATGCGTGACTTGATCCTAGCGCATATATGATTGCTCGGTTTATGTTCTTATAAATCGGGTGTGACATTCATAGAGAAATTTACAGTCCGAATCTTATGGCACGTAGCCTCCAAATTGATTCGGAAGAAAAAGACCACCTGAGCGCCCAGAGATCAGCTACCTCTGAACATTTTCTCATGGGTAGAACTTGCGCAGGTTCTGAATGTTCCAAGAGTTTGGAACATCTTGGCCCTCAGGATATTGTAGTCGATACGACCCCGGTCTTGTAACCTGCTTGACGATGAATGGACCTTCCCACCTTGAGTTGAGCTTGTGTAGGCCGGACTCATCTTGGATGCGACGTAGGACCAAGTCGCCTATGCTGAATGACCGTTCCCTCACGTTGCGATCGTGATATCGCCGAATCCCCTGTAGGTATCGAGCTGACTGAACGAGAGCGGTGCAGTGAGCCTCTTCGACAGAATCGAGCTCTAACTGCCTCGCTCCGTCCGCGTCGCCTTCATTGTACATTTCAACCCGTGGGGATTTCCACATGATGTCGGCCGGTAAGATGGCTTCAGAGCTGTAGACGTGAAAGAATGGAGTTTGTCCTGTGGCTTTGGACGGCTGAGTCCGGAGCCCCCAGACGATATGTGGCAACTCGTGTATCCACTTTCCTCCTTTCTTGCTGTTTTTATCATAAAGTCTTTTCTTGAGGCCCTCAATTATCATGCCGTTCGCCCTTTCGACTTGACCATTGGCCCTTGGGTGTGCAACAGAGATATATTTGACCTCGATGCACGCATTTTCACAGAACTCCCAGAACTGGTTAGCTATGAAGTTTGATCCCAGGTCCGTGATGATGGCATTTGGGAAGCCGAAGCGATGCAAGATATCAGAGATGAAATCAACAACCCGATATGCATGAACTTGGCTAACGGCTTGTACTCGATCCACTTGGTAAACTTGTCGATAGCCACCAATACATGGGTGAAACCGCCTAGCGCTGTTGTGAAGGGCCCAATCATATCTAGGCTCCAGCAAGCAAACGACCAAGATGGCGGTATGGTGATGAGACTGTGAGCCGGGATACGAGATTGCTTTCCAAAGAATTGGCAGTTTTGGCATCTCCGCACGAGGTCTTCAGCATCGGTCACTGCAGTGGGCCACCAGAAACCAGCTCTGTATGCTTTTCCCACCAGCGTTCTCGAAGCTGCGTGGTTGCCGCAAACACCCTCATGTATCCCCCGCAATATGTCATAGCCGTCTTCTTTCGTGACGCACTTCATGAGCACCCCTGATCGTGCGCCACGCCGATAGAGCTTGTTGTTGACCAGGATGAAACCCTTGCTTCTGCGCATGACACGAGCTGCCTCTGTGCTTCTTGCATCCACCCCTGCTGGAAGTTTTTGATCCCGGATGAAGTCGATGTAAGCCTCTCTCCAGTCCTCCCCAAGCATCATAACCTCCCGATCCGGCTATTGAAGGCCATCATCAGTGGTTACCTGAGGTGAGGACTTAATGGATGGCTGTTTCAGCTCCTGGACGAAAACTCCCGCTGGAACCTGTGCACGGGTGGATCCTAGCTTGAACAGTATGTCCGCGCCAACGTTATGCTCCCGTACCACATGATGAACCTCCAGGCCAGAAAATTTATTTTCTAGCTTGCGCACTTCTTGTACATAAGCATCCATCATCTCCTTGTTGCAGTCCCACTCTTTGTTGACTTGCAAAATGACAAGAAGAGAATCGCCATATACAAGTAGTCGTTTGATCCCTAGTGATATCGCCAAACATAGCCCGTGAAGCAAGGCTTCATACTCGGCTTCATTATTGGATACCTCCCAAAGGATCTGAAGGACATACTTCAACTGTTCGCCCCGTGGAGAAATAAATAGGACTCTGGCGCTGCCGCCGTCGAGCTTGAGAGATCCATCGAAGTACATGGTCCAATGCTCTGGCTTGTCGACTGGAGTTGGAATTTGATTCTCTCTCCACTCAGCCATAAAATCGACTAGCGCTTGAGACTTGATTGCAGTGCGTGGCTTGAAGTCAATAGACAAAGCCCCCAGTTCCACCGCCCACTTTGATATACTCCCCGTGCCATCTTGATATGAAGAATATCTGCCAAAGAGAAATCCGTAACCACAGTGATCTTGTACTCGTCAAAATAATGGCGCAACTTTCTTGAGGCAATCATAATTGCATATAAAAGTTTCTGAACTGCCGGGTACCGTACCTTGGATTCGGAGAGTACCTCGCTGACGAAATATACAGGCCTCTGCACTCCAAATGCATGGCCTTCCTTGCCTCTCTCGACTACAATGGCACTGCTGAAAACATGAGTTGTTGCCGCGATGTAGAGTAGTAGATCTTCCCCTGGCAGTGGTGCTGTAAGGACCGGCAGAGACTGAAGGTGACATTTCAGATCTTGCAGGGACCGCTCGGCCTCCTCCGTCCATTGGAACTTATCTTGGCATTTCAGGAGCTTGAAGAAGGGTAGTCCTCTCTCCCCGAGTCGGGAGATGAACCTATTCAGGGCTGCCATGCATCCTGTTAGCTTCTGCACATCTTTGATTGTGGCCGGAGCCTCCATATCAGTGATGGCCGTGATCTTCATAGGATTAGCTTCAATTCCCCGGTTGCTGACGATGAACCCGAGCAATTTCCTTGATGGTACTCCGAAAATGCATTTGGTTGGGTTGAGCTTCCACCGAAATCTGCGCAGGGTACTGAACGTTTCTTCCAGGTCTGCAATCAAGTCGTCGGAATTCCTGGTCTTGATGACCACGTCATCCACGTAAGCTTCAACGTTCCGATGCAGCTGATCAGCAAAGCACATCTGGATCGCACGCTGATAGGTAGCTCCTGTGTTTTTCAACCCGAAGGACATAGTTTTGTAAGCATATGTCCCGTACGGTGTGATGAACGCGGTCTTGATTTGATCTTCCTCCTTGAGCGCAATCTGGTGATAACCTGAATAACAATCAAGGAAATAGAGGAGCACACATCCCGCCGTTGAGTCGATGACTTGATCAATGCGCGGTAGCCCGAAGTGATCCTTCGGGCAATGCTTATTGAGATCGGTGTAATCAACGCACATTCTCCATTCATTATTCTTTTTCTTTACAACAACGGGATTAGCTAACCACTCTGGATGGATTACTTCTTTGATGAATCTAGCCGCGAGGAGTTTAGCTATTTCCCATTTGATTGCCTCACGCTTGTCATGAGCAAACCTCCGCAGGCGTTGCTTTTTGGGCACGGCCTGTGGGTGTACATTTAGACTATGCTCGATCAGTTCCCTGCGCACCCCTGGCATGTCCGCTAGTTTCCACACAAATATATCTCGGTTAGCCCGAAGGAAACTGACGAGCGCGAGTTCCTATTTCTCACCCAAGCCCGCGTCGATGACGGCAGTCTTAGATGAGTCACCCTCCTGGAGCTGGATCGACTTGAGGGCCATGTCGTCAGTCAACTGGATGCTCGAGTTGCTGGCCTTTCTCGAAGGGATTTCCAGCTCGGACTGGGAGAGCTGCTGCGCGGCCGCGAGTACTTCCCCTGAAGCATCTGGCACACGAGTAGTCGAAGCATACTGGATCGCCTCCTGATTGCAATCATACGACTTCTTCAAGTCACCTCAGAGAGTGAGTACTCCACTTAGTCCTGGCATCTTGAGAAGCAGATAAACATAATGCGGCACTGCCATGAATTTGGCGAGTGCCGGATAGCCTAGTATGGCATGATAAGAAGATTTGAAGTTAGCCACTTCAAATTTAATGAACTCGGTGCGGTAGTTCTCCCTCGTGCCGAAGGTGACTGGAAGAACTACCGTACCAAGTGGGTGCACCGCATTACCTGGGACGATGTCATAGAATGGGGACTTGCTCGGAACCAGCATATCCGTGAAGTCCAGACCCATCTTCCTCAGAGTGCTGGCAAAGATGAGGTTGAGAGCGCTCCCACCGTCGATGAGTACCTTGGTGAGCCTGACTTCTGCCACCACTTGGTCCAAGACTAGAGGGAACTTACCGGGCTCCGAGAAGCTCGTCCACTGATCATCGCGGGAGAATAAGATGGGGACCTTCGACCAAAGGAGTGGTCGTGGTACCGCCGGCTCGATGGACATGATCTCCCTGAGAAGCAGCTTCTGGTCCCGCCTGGAGCCGAAATGTCCATCCCCCCCGAAGATGACGTTGACGGTCTTCGAAGCATCCTGGAACTTCGGGTTGCGCCCTTGGTCCCCTTGGTCGTCGTTTTCGGGTTCTTTGTCCATGGGCTTCTTGCCCTACTTGCCACCACCGGAGTTGCTGAACATCCTCCGGAGGTGGTAACAGTCAATGGCCGCGTGATTAGCACCTGGATGCCACGGGCATTTCTTCTGCATGTGCTTCTCGAACTCCTCCTGCGTCGTCGACTTCTTGCCTCGCAAAGGACGGTCCACAGCCACGATGAGATCATTTGGCCTGCGTTTTCGGGGTGGACCCGAATAGTCCCGCTGGCTTTTATCATTGAGGTTGTCATTTGGACGCCTCAGATTGCTATCTTGGCACCGTGAGATCCTCTCTCGCATCTTCTCCTCCTGTTCGGACCAGTCGTGCATCATGTCATGAAAGGCCCGAAATAGTTTTTGGCCTATTCTGGCCGAAGTCTCTGTAGATGCCAGGGTCAGTGATGCCGTTGTAGAAGCAATCGATGATGTCTTCCTCTGAGATGTTCGCAATGGTAGCGCGAATGTCACACCTGATTTATAAGAATATAAATCGAGCAATCATATATGCGCCAGGATCAAGTCACGCATATATACAACAGAATCATCAAGATATCACAATACGTATCTCGAAATCAAAGCGTATAAATTATAAATGAATATCTTTATTACAACTGAATCAAGAATCAGTTCAAGGAATGCGGAAGCGTAAAATAAATACATGAAGAGCAGGACGCCACAGGGACGTCGGCTGGGAGACAACGCCTAGAAATCGTCGAGTCCGCTAATGTAGTCCTCCACGTCGCCGGTTACTGAGCAGCAGTCGAAGATGTCCCAGAGAGAACAGAAGAGTAGAGAAGGCAAGTGTGAGTACACAACTTGTACTCAACAAGTATAACACGAGTTATGAGGCTCTAAGGTTAGCTGACTCACTGCATTAGCTTTTAACCTTGGCAGAATTTTATTAAAGCTATTTACTACAAGTGGATGAATTACCATAACCCAAGTTACATAATAATTAATCAAAATTAATCATGAGACTACTGAAAAACCAAGCCAAACCACCAAAGGTAAACCCCACTAATCAGACGGAGGATCTGGGCCGCTCATGACCGTGAGCACGGCTAGTATACCAGTTTTACACTCTCGAGAGGTTGCACAACTTTACCCACAAGTTGTGAGCTACGCTAGTTGTTCATCACACTTCCTTAGGTGAGATGACTAGCAAGCACACTACAAGACCGTTACAAAGGATCACGTTAGTAAGGTGTAACCGCTAAGTTTTCTGGATCAGCAACGATGGGGCCCACCTCCGGGGGTACAAGACACACAGCACAGACCAAGCCGGAGGAGCAGGGACCATTGAAGCTTACCACCTCTCTTGCCCCGCAGGTAAGTTACTCCCGAACCAAAATGACCTAATTAGTAAGTCAAGACCGTCCCATTCCAGTCTTGTGGTTGCGCGGTTGTCCCAGGTTGTCGCTCTATGAACCGGTCCTTATGGAGAGTGGCCAACCAAGCACTAAGCACCGTGCTGGCCCCCTAAACCATGTTTCTAACAAAAACATATTTTAAGGAGACGTGAGCCGCTCAAGCACACAGCACAGAGGGCCACTCTTAGTATTAAGTTGCATATAACCATTAATCAAATTAATTAAAAAGGACCGAGGTGTGTGAGAGCGCAACACCTAGCACAACTAACCAAAATGCAACCCAAGGTATATATAAAGGATAAGGTGGCTAGGAAGTCCTTATAGGCATAAAGAATTAAAATGCAGTACGAAAGTGTATTTAAAAGTGATAGGATGTTCATGTTATACTTGCCTTACTCAAAGTTCTCCTACTGCTGCTCAAACTGCTCTGCAGAAAGGGGCTCCTGGTACTCGTCCAAAGGCTCAGCGTCTACTCACGATCGCAATGCCAAAACACGGTCCAGCACATACACATACATACAAACAAAGACAAAAGATAAGAAATAGTACAACATTACATAAAAACAGCACACTAAACTATGATAGAACCATTCTACGCGTCACAACGATCGCATGAGCGCAAAAACCGCCTAAAACGGAGCTAAGACGTGAAATCTAAGGCAAAAACAAGGTCCAGGGGCCTTTCTGTAAGAAAACAGGAAAACCAGGGGGTTCTGTGCAAAAACCGAGGGCCTAAACATAATTAAAGGCTAGATCTGGGGTCTAACCCGCAAAAACACTGGGGGTGGATGGCGGGTTCTATTTCTGAAGAACTCAGGGGCCTAAACGAATAAAACAGGACCTCACTGCAATTACTTTTGAACTAGAGATGGACTGCGGGTTGTTTTCTCAAAAGGGCAGGGACTCTTTAGCAAAAGGTTTGGCTGAAGTGGTATGTTCTAACTAAGAGCATTAGATCATGATCGGACGGCCCTGATTCACGGCTCAGGTCAACGGGCGCTCGGGGCGGCGGGCGGGTCACCGGAGCTCCCCTCCCGCGGCGGCGTCTCGCCGGTGCTGGCCAGACTTGGCCCTCCGGGCTAGAATTCGAGCGGGAAAAAGGTCAGGGAGGCATGGCTCAGCATGAGTAACCCACCTAGGGTTATAGCAGGGCTCATCGGGGCTCTGTGTGGCAAGTCCATGGGCGACAGCGGCAACAGGGCGCCGGTGGTCGTCGCTCCGGCTGTAGGGGTGGCTATGGCCTGCGGGAACTAGCGCAACAGGACCAGGAGGAATGTGTGGTGCTCACCGAGGCGGGAATTTGCCGGAGGTGTGGCGGAGGGCGATCGTCTACGACGGCGGGCGGCGAGGACGGTCGGTGTTCGTGGACAGGCTGCAGCAGGGGTGGCCGGGATCCTTGGCTTGTGTAGATTGGCTCCGGGGACTCCTGCGGAGGCGACCAGAGGGTTAAGGGGGCCCGCGGTCTGCCGGCGGCAAGCAATTGCGGCGGCGGCCGTGCTCACCTGTGGCGGCCTTCGGGAGAAATTCAGGCCCAAGAACAGGCTGGAGTCGCAGGTGAAAGGCGCTGGAGCTCCTGGGTGATGAGGCGACGCTGATGCGGGAGCTCTCGCGGGTCAGGGCGCGATGGAGCGCCGTGCCCACGGTGGTGCAGAGGAGGTGCTGCGGCGGAGCAATGCGGAGGGGGTCCTAGGGTTTGGGGGCGCCGCCAAGGATAGGGATAGGAACGCAGGGGGGTTCGGGGGTCCTACTTATGGGGCGGCAGAACCCTCGGCGTGCGGGCCCAGCGTGGAGAGATCGCCGGGGATCTCGGGCTCAGGCGCGGTCGGTGGTGCGAGGGGGAGAAGAAAGGAGAGGGGGAGGGAACGCTGCCAGGTGGGGCCGAGGAAACAGAGAGAGAGAAAGGAGCGCGGGCTGGGCTGAGCGCTGGAGAGGTGGAGGTGGGCTGGCGGCTGGGCCGAGCGTGGCCCACGCGGGGGAAAAGGGGAAGAGGGAAGTGGGCTGCTGGGGAGAGGGCCGGCCCAAGGGGTTTGGTCTGACTTCTTTTCTTCTTCTTTTCCTTTTCTTTTCCCACACTTAAACTATTCAAATAATTCTATTTGAATTCAAATAAATTCGAATTCAAACCCTATAAACCCAACACAAGGAAAACAAGGCTCCAACATGAATGCACAAACATGTCGACCTTATACTAAATTTTATTTTCTTGTGTTATAAAATTACTTTTAAATGCAGGACAAATTAGAGAAAGCCCGGGAAATTTTATTTGAGCCAAAATAAATTCATTAAAATTTGGGAAAATTACATTAGGGTGTTACAAACCTACCCCCCTTACAGGAATCTCGTCCTGAGATTCTGATAGGCTAGCTAGCAAAAAGATCGGGATACATCTTCCTCAGCTCATCTTCGCGCTCCCAAGTAGCCTCGTCCTCCGTGTGGTGACTCCACTGAACACGGCACATCTTGATTTTCTTGTTCCTGGTAACTCTCTCGGATGTCTCCAAAATCTTCACCGGATGCTCGGTGTAGATCAGATCCTCCTGCACATCTAACCCTTCTATCGGTGCTTGCTCTTCTGGCACCCTCAAGCACTTCTTCAGCTGAGACACGTGGAACACGTCATGCACTCCTGAGAGATTTGGAGGTAACTCCAAGCGGTATGCTACCTCACCTTTCCGTTCCAACACCTTGAACGGACCAATTTATCGAGGGGCTAGCTTCCCTCTCACATTAAACCTGCGGATTCCTCTCATCGGCGAGACCTTCAGGTACACATGATCACCCACTGCAAAGGTCAGATCTTGACGACGAACATCCGCGTAACTCTTCTGACGAGTCTGAGCGACCCTCAGGTTCTCTCGCACCTGCTGTACCAGCTGTTCTGCCTCCTCGACAATATCTAGACCAAACACCTGCCTCTCGCCAATCTGATCCCAATTGTGACACCTCAGGTATATGGGAGCCAGACTTAGTGCATTGCGTGTAGGATGTACTCTTGTGTGTTGTTTAAGGACAAGATTTTAGGGTGTTTTCTGTAATTTTAGAAAAATATAAGGCTTAATGTGCAAAATGTGTGTGAGGGTGGATAATTTTGAAATATAGGAAGGGCTGATTTGCAATAATGTTTTACCTTTAAACCACTGTAAAAAGTGAAAACAAATCAGGGAGTTGTTTGAAATGTAAAATTTAAAAAGGTTTTAAAAGAAATTTGACTAGTTGTATGGTTTCTAAAATAACTTTGAATCTTCAACTCTCATGAAGTCAAACCCTAAAGAAAAGCTGTAGAAATTTTTATTCTCTATACTTTTGGTTTTTGGAGCATTTTCATTTGAGCTCTAGTTTGAAAGTTACTCAAGCTTTACAGTGGAGTCCCTGGGTTTTTCAGTATTTGCAACCAGGTCCTCGTCGTCCACCTCCAGCTGCTCTGCTCTGCTCTGCTCTGCCCGAGAGCTGCTGCCACCGCCGCTTACCTCCGGCGAGCTGCCCCGGCCGCCACCTGCCCCCGCGCCGCTCGTCATTGCCGCCTCCACCTCCAGCGCATCACCCCCCGCCGCTTGTCAGGCCCTCGTGGCCATTTCCCGAGCCGCCACGCCGCTCCCTTGCTCTCCCCGGCCGCCACGACGTCGCCGGCGTCCAGCTCCTCCTTGCCGCGCCCCAGTGCTTCTCCGAGCATATAAAGCTTTTCAGCACCTCGTGAGCAACCCCTTTCGCCTTTTTCCCGAGCTCACATCACCCCCGGTCGTCTTCTTCCTCGCATCGCCGCCGTCCAAGCTTCGCCGCCGTTCGGCCTCGCCATCGGTAGCCTCCTCCAGAGCATCCCACCCTCGATCCAGACCCCCATCAGCACCACAGCTACTCCCTAACACTCATCGCACCGGCCAATTGCTTGTTCCTCCACCGGAGACGTCTGCCCGCGAGCACGTCGGAGTTCTTCCTCCGCCGCCGTTCGGCCTCGCCGTCGACAGCTCGATCCCGAGCCTCCCCTTCCCGATTTCTTGCTCCACCAGCGCCACATCACCCTCCTGAAGCTCACAGCACCGGCCTTTTTCCAATCCCTCCACCGGAACATCCTGTCCACGTGCACGCCGTCGTTTCTCCGCCGCCACAGTTCGGCTTCGTCGTCGTTCCGCTTCTCCAGTGCTTCCCCACCCCGGTCAAGTACACGATCGGCACCACATCATCCTCACGAAGCTCTCCAGGCACTTCTCGACTACTTTCTGGCCCTCCGGCCACCGGAACACCGCCACCGAGCTTCCAAGCTCCGCTGCCGCCTCTGTCACCGCCGTTCCGCCGCTACAGCCCCTCCCCCGCCCAACTCCGGCCACCCACGTGACCGCCGTAAGCCCCTGAGCATTTCCCCTCCCTTTCCCCTCACCGCCGACGAGCTATCTCGCCGGAATCGCTCGCCGTTGATCTGTCCCCGAGAGGAAAACTGGCCAGGGACCTGATTGCTTAGTTTCAAAACTTTCCAGGGGTCTCTTTGTGAAGAATCAGTGCCTTTTTCATTTTTCCCTTCCAGCCAGTTTTGAAAATTCATAGGAAAGTGTAGAAAAATCCAAAAATGGCAAAACCAGTTCTGTTGTGTTCATAAAATTTATATCTACAACTTTGGTTACTAAAGTGTAGTTTGAAATCAGTTAGTTTTGCAGTTATTTAAATGTTTTCAAAAGGGGATCTTTTGTGTATAACTTATATGATTTAAGTTTGTTTCCTGCAATTCTTGGTTACTAGTTAGTTCAAGCAGTGTTTAATTTTGTGTGAACTATCCAAGATCAGTACAATTTTGTAAATTGAGTAATTTTCAAAATTGGTCAAAATAAGTTCAAACAACTAAGATTTAAGTATAATTAGTACTAAATGTGTTTGAGCCTATGATTAGGAATAATTTGCTTTAGCTTTGTGATATTAGTGTTTGATGATTTTGTCATTGTATTGTTGATGTTGAGTGTGTATTGATCTGTTAAATTACAACTTTATCGTGAAGGAAAGACTTAACATGTTTGTTACTAAAAAATCAATCCTTGCATATCATGTAGACTCGTCGACGCTTGAAGACGGAGACTATGAGTTGATCTTGGAACCCGAACCCGGGCTATCTGAAGACTCCGTCCAAGTTACTGAAGAAGTGACTGAAGCCCCGAACCGACTGTCGGTGTTTTTACCGTCGGCCTACCTAGGGATACCCTAAGGTAGGTGTTTATTTGGTGAGGGATCGCCGGATCTGGAACTTGAAGGTGAACGCAAGGACACAAGACACAGATTTAGACAGGTTCGGGCCGCTAGAGTAGCGTAATACCCTATGTCCTGTTTGGTGGTATTGAATATTGCGCCCTGCGCTTGGGTGTTGAGCTGCCTGTAGGCGGCTCTCTGTTGGATCTCTCCCTCTTGGTGGCTCTAATTGCTCTTCTAGTTGCTCTACCTATCTAGGTACCCTGCCCTCCTTTATATATCCCAGGGGGCAGGATTTCTAGTAGGATTAGGAGTCCTAATTGGATTACAGCATATGAGTCCTAATAGGATTACAGCGGAATCCTAGTAGGAACCAGACTTCTTTTAGCTCTCGGGTAGCTTCCTTGCGGTACCCAGGGGATCTATCCCTGACAAGCCCCCGAGCTCTTCGTAGCTGAGTACTGCAGGCTCTTCGAGTACCTCTGAAGCAGACTTCGACTTCTTTCAAAACTCCGTCTTGAAATTCCTCTTCGAGTACTCTTTTAGCTGCATCGAAGCTATGAGGTGCTCATGCCCCGAATTCCTTCTTTTGTATGGGGTGCGATAAATAATCGCACTCCATATGGAGTAGCCCCCGAGCCTTAGGTTGAATCGAAGAATCAGGCTGAGGGTCAAATTAGTCTTGAGTCTTCTTTACTTACTCTTCGAATACTTTCGAAAAATAAGTAGTCGATGCTACGTATCCCGCAGCCCCCGAGCCTTGAATCCAAATCTAAACTTTGGAAAAAGGATCCAAGAATCATGGCATTGGTGTTACTCTTCGCCTTCTGCACAATGAAACGCTTCGCCTCCCGCTGGTTTATTTAACCGCGCGGTGACTTAGGGTTTCTTCTGCACTCTCAGTCTTCATATGAGTCGTCTTCGAGTAGTTTTGCGGCGTTCAGCCCCCGAGCTTACGAGCCAGGAAAGCCGAAGGAGCCATGTCGAGTAGTGTGCAGCGCCTAGCCCCCGAGCCTGGGAACTGGCGGAACTGTGATGGCACGCTGTACTACCTGGAGGGTTGTTGCCGAAGCTTGACCTGAAAAAAAGACAATGCATACATTATGTAGCATAATGCGAAGATGCCGAGTAGTACTCAGTAATAATGTGAAGACACCAAAATTTATTCGGTGTAAAATTTGCTGTGTCGAGCTCTTGTTTTCTTAGGCCATTTAAATCTCCCGAGTAGTCCACCCTTTACGTTCACCCGGTCCCAGTTTAGACTTCGCCCATAGCATGTACGAGTCGCTTAGGTCTTATGGCCTTTGCTCATATCATGTACGAGTCGCTTAGGTCTCTTGCCTTCGCTCATATCATGTACGAGTCGCTTAGGTCTCCTGCCTTCGCTCATACAGGACGGGTCGCTTAGGTCATGACTGGGGACCCGAGGCTTCACGGATTAAGGCATTTGCTACTCGAGCAGATTAGCGACCATTAAGAGGAGACAACGAGCAGAAAGTAGTCGTCATGCGACAAAGAGGATGCGCCGTGCGCAAAAGTAGTCGACAAAGTGTAGCTCTGGAGGGTTTCATTGCCCATCGAGAGTAGTACACGGATAAGCAGTCGACGAAGTGTAGCTCTGAAGGGTTTCATTGCCCATCGAGAGTAGTACACAGACAGGTAGCCGATCATGGTGTAGCCCCCGAGGGTTTCATACCCGTCGAGAGGCATACCCCAAAAGGTAGCCGATCTTGTGAAGAACAAGTCGGAAAAGGTATAAGTTACTTAGCTTGATTCGTGGACGAATGTCGACGAAGCCGTGGAGCTCGTGGATGGAGCTGCGACGGTTTGTTGATGAAGCTCGACTAGTCAAAGTCGATTCTGACTAGTTTTCAAGTCGAAACGAGTAGTTGATGTAGTCGTTGCTGTGAGGCTCGCCCTCGACTAGTTTCTAGTCGAGACGAGTAGTCGAAGTAGTCGTCGGCGGGCCGCCGAGCCTTCTCGCAAGGTTGAAGTAGTCGAACTCGTCGCTGCTGCATGCGGACATTGCGGCACAAGCCGAAGTTGAACCGGGTCATCGAGGTCGGCGGCCGTGGTGCATCAACGCTGCAACGCGAGGTGAAGTCGAGCCGAGTAGTCGAGGTCGATGTAGCCGTTTGCTGAAGGATCCGAACTCAAACTCGATGAATCAATCCGCCGATGCATATGCATGAAGTAGCAATCCGCCGCTTTGAGTGGATTAATGTTGATGAAGAGGTCCTTCAAATTCGCCCAATGATCGCGACGATCGGCCCCACGGTGGGCGCCAGCTGTCGGTGTTTTTACCGTCGGCCTACCTAGGGATACCCTAAGGTAGGTGTTTATTTGGTGAGGGATCGCCGGATCTGGAACTTGAAGGTGAACGCAAGGACACAAGACACAGATTTAGACAGGTTCGGGCCGCTAGAGTAGCGTAATACCCTACGTCCTGTTTGGTGGTATTGAATATTGCGCCCTGCGCTTGGGTGTTGAGCTGCCTGTAGGCGGCTCTCTGTTGGATCTCTCCCTCTTGGTGGCTCTAATTGCTCTTCTAGTTGCTCTACCTATCTAGGTACCTTGCCCTCCTTTATATATCCCAGGGGGCAGGATTCCTAGTAGGATTAGGAGTCCTAATTGGATTACAGCATATGAGTCCTACTAGGATTACAGCGGAATCCTAGTAGGAACCAGACTTCTTTTAGCTCTCGGGTAGCTTCCTTGCGGTACCCAGGGGATCTATCCCTGACACCGACGTTCGGAAGTTTTTAACTCGCCTGACCCTAACTTCACTTCCGAAGGCAAGCCCCGGTGCACATCCCAATATTTAAAGTTATTACAAATTCATTAATATATTATATATTTTGCATTACGTCTAGGAGTTGAGATGAAACCCTAGTTGCATGATATCTTAGGAAACCAATGGATTGTACCGAGTCCTTATCGCTTAGGTGCTCTGCTAAATAGGACCGGTAAAAGTCGAGTGATTTCCTGTCACTCGCGCGATATAGGAGTTGCTTGTTTACAATTCTGCAACCACTATAAGGATGATGGACAGGGTCATGTGTTGTATCATGACCTGGAAGTTTACCCTGTCTGTTTTGATAAAAACTTTAAGGTCGAAATGTGTGGTAGTGGTGGCTAAGCGTTTGAAAGTACTAGCCACATGCCGTGAAATATGGTAAGCGGTAAGCCTAGTAACTGATCGGCCCGGCAAGTGGACATACCTCCCACCACTCGTATTTTGGTTTTTCTTGTTACTCGATTCGACATGTGGGAATACGTGTTGCAAGGGCAACCAGGAGTACGGGTTTGTAGTCGCGCTACAGCCGTACGTCCTGCACACAATGGGTGTGCGTATGGTCCTGCAGTCGCTTGTGGTGGCCCTGATCCACGACCCGGAATGAAAGGCAAATGGTTGCTTCGGAATCATCGTTGGATGTTCCAAGCGTGTGTGTTAGGTTTACCTTGCAAGGTTGAAATTCGGTCCGGATCGTCCGCCTCTCACGAGAATTGAGATTGCTTATCCCTTTTACCACATAGAGTAAAAAGTGTAAATGATGATGGAAGAATCTTGTTGATTGATAATCTCTATCTTGCTTGTTTAGTATAGGTGCTTACCTAGAATGGTTAATCAAGCTAGAATCTGAAAGCTAAAACTTGAAATAGATTATACTCTTTGTTGCTTTTCAGCTGAAAAATAAACCCAGAACCTTACCATACCTTCATGAGTCTAGTTAAGGGCTAAAGTATACCCAAACCCGTGTAAGTCTTGCTGAGTATTAGTATACTCAGTCTTGCTAAAACTGCTTTCACGTATACCGGTTGAGAACCAGGTTGATAGTGCGTCCTGCCCCTTTGCTGTTCCACCTGGTTGGTCCGTGGAATGGGATCCGTCCCCGGCCAGCATTGACCCCTCGGAGTGACACCATCGACTGGGCTACGCATGGTGCTGCTGATGGCGACGTTGTTAGTCACGTTATCTTTTCGCTATGACTTTGGTCAATGGGTGTTTACCCGTTACTTTTAATAACCCTTTGTTTATTTTGCTCCAGACAGGGCTGGAGAAAAACTGGTTTGTAATAACACTGCTTACTATGTGATAAAGGCTTGCGCTGTTATGTACCTGGAGTTCACCTTGTATGAGTATAACCTACTCCGATCCTGCGTAACCGTGGTTGCATCGGGCGTTGACCCGACAGACCCATGGGTTGTTCCGTTTGAAGTGCATTTGAGATCATCTAGTCTTTGTAAATGATGATTAATGCACTTGAACCGGAATAATTCAGACGGTTCTGCCACACCAATATAGCGGAGTCCTGCACTTCCGACCATACAGGGCCTCGATAGGAGATTTCTTCAGACTGGCCTGATAGCTGTTGTTGTATGAAAACTCTGCATACGGCAGGCATTTATCCCAGCTGGTACCATACTGAATAGCGCAGGCTCGAAGCATATCCTCCAACACTTGGTTGGTTCTCTCTGTCTGCCCATCTGTCTGAGGATGATAAGCAGTGCTGAAACGCAGCTTTGTAACCAACGAATCATGCAACTGCTCCCAGAACCGTGAAGTGAACTGAGATCCTCGGTCAGATATGATCTTCTTCGGAACTCCATGCAGACAGACGATCCTGGAGATGTACAACTCTGCGAGTCTAGCGCCGGAGTAAGTAGTGTTTACCGGAATGAAGTGGGCAATCTTTGTCAACCGATCCACTACTACCCATATGGAGTTGTACCCTTTCTGAGTAGGAGGCAATCCCACAATGAAGTCCATGGTGATCTCCTCCCATTTCCACTCTGGAATCTTCAATGGCTGCAATAGACCTGCTGGCCTCTGATGCTCTGTCTTGACACGCTGACAAGTGTCACAGATAGCCACGTACTCTGCAACGGAACGCTTCATCCCGTACCACCAGAATCGTTCCTTGAGATCATAATACATCTTCGTGCTGCCCGGATGAATGGAATATGCCGTATCATGAGCCTCACTCAAGATCAGCTTCCTGAGATCCGCTACATCTGGCACACATATCCGACTCTTGTACCACAAGGTACCCTGATCATCCTCTCTGAAATGAAGTGCCTTGCCAATCTTGAGCAGTTCACGGATCTCCTGCAGCTTCTTATCTTCTTTCTGATGCTGCCTGATCTCTGCCTCTAGAGTGGGTTCTGCCTCGAATGATGTACCCGAGGTGTGATGCAAGAAACCCAGACTCAACTATTCAAACTCCTCACATAACTCCTGAGGCATCTGAAAAGCCACGGTCATGTTAACATAGCTCTTCCTGCTCAGAGCATCTGCTACAACATTGGCCTTGCCCGGATGATAGTGAATCTCCAGGTCATAATCCTTGACCAACTCTAGCCATCTTCTCTGCCGCATGTTCAGCTCATTCTGAGTGAAAATGTACTTGAGGTTCTTGTGATCAGTGTAAATATCACACCTCTGCCCAAACAAGTAATGCCTCCATATCTTCAGAGCATGCACAACTACGGCTAACTCTAGATCATGAGTGGGATAATTCAGCTCGTGCCGGCGCAACTGCCGCGAGGCATAAGCGATAACCCTGCCGTCCTGCATCAGGATGCAACCAAGACCATCTCTCGAAGCATCACAATATACTGTGAACCTCTTGCTATGGTCTGGCAGAGTAAGGACTGGCGCCGTAGTTAACCTCTTCTTCAGCTCCTCGAAGGCCTTCTGACGCTCATCCGTCCAGGAGAAGTCCACACCCTTCTCCAGCAAAGAAGTCAAAGGCTTCGCAATCTTGGAGAAATTCTCAATGAACCTCCGATAATATCCGGCTAAGCCCAGAAAAGAGCGGACTTCCTTCACCGTCTATGGTACCACCCAGTCAAGCACATCCTTCACGTTCCCGGGGTCCACAGCAATACCTCCCTTGGAGATGACATGACCGAGGAATGGGACCTCGTCAATCCAGAATTCGCACTTGCTGAGCTTGGCATACAGCTTGTGCTCTCTGAGCCTTTGCAACACAAGCCTCAGATGTTTCTTATGCTCTGCCTCTGACTTGGAATATACCAGGATATCATCAATGAATATCACCACAAAGGTGTCCAGATAATCCATGAAAACCTTGTTCATCAGATGCATGAAGAAAGCCGGAGCATTGGTCAAGCCAATGGACATGACCGTATACTCGTATAGCCCATACTTGCAGGTGAAGGCCGTCTTCGGAATATCCTTAGGATGAATCTTCAGCTGGTGATACCCCGAACGCAGATCAATCTTCGAGAATACACAAGCACCCTGAAGCTGATCAAAAAGATCCTCGATGCGAGGCAATGGATGCTTGTTCTTGATGGTGACTGCATTCAGATCCCGATAATCGACGCACATTCTCTTCGCGCCATCCTTCTTCTCTACAAGCAATACAGGAAAAGCCCAAGGAGAGAAACTACGACGGATATAGCCCTTGGCTAGCAACTCGTCGATAGTCTTCTTAACTTCCTCATGCTCGATGGGTGCCATATGATAGGGCCGCTTAGCAATAGGAGCTGTGCCAGGTAAGAGATCAATAGAAAACTCAATGTCGCGATCAGGCGGCATACCTGGCAAATCATCCGAAAAGACATCCGGGAATTCAGACACCACGCGAATACCATCCGTGGGTCTAGCCTCCATCTGACAAAGAATTCCAGAAGGCTCCGAAGCACTGACTGTGACCTCCTGTCCATCCGGTGCTGACAAGTGAACAGTCCTCTGAGCACAGTCAATCCTGACACCCCATCTAACAAGGGTCTCCATTCCCAAGATCACATCGATACCCTTGGTGTCTAGCACTATGAGATTGGCGCTGAAATCTACCCCCTTATGACAACACTGACTCTAGGACAGAAGATATGAGACCTCAACTGCCCTCCCGGTGAAGATACTAACATGCCCCTCTTCAATGTGCTAGTATGAATGCCATGATGCTCAACAAAAGACCGAGTAATGAAAGAATGCGTAGCACCCGTATCGAAAAGCACCGTAGCAGGGTGAGTATTGACCATAAATGTACCAATAACCACGTTGGGAGCCTCGGCCGCTGACTCGGCCATCACGTGGTTCACCTTGCCCTGGGATGGCGCCTTGGGCTGAGCTGGGCGCCCCTGCTGTCCAGACTGCGCCTTCCGAGGACAGACGTTGGCGTAGTGTCCCGGCTCGCCAAAGTGGAAGCACACTCGTTGGAGTGCTGGAGCCTGCTGCCCGGCAGAAGGAGTAGGCACTCCCTGCCGCGGAGCTGGTGGAGCGGGTGGAGCAGAGCGTGTCGGAGGCGCTGGAAGCCTCTGGCCCTGCCCCTGCCCCGCCTACTGCTGCTGCTGAGGACGAGACGGGTACTGCTGCTGTCGCTGCTGGTACTACTGGACATGCCTCTGGTGGTGGTGGTGCTGCTGCTGCAGGTACTGGTACCGAGGCCGGGTGTTGCTGCTAGACGCAACTGGAACCATCTTCCTCTTCTTGTCCTCAATCTCCCGGCGTTTGCGCTCGGTGTTGAGGGCAGCGTCGACCAGCTGGTTGAAGTTGTCGAAACGGTGGTTCATAAGCGCGTACTCCAGGTGGTCATCCAGTCCCTCCCTGAAGCGCTCCTGCTTATCGCCGTCATTGGCGACCTCAGCGGGGGCGTAGCGAGCGAGCTGGAAGAAATGATCACGGTACTCGGTCACCGTCATAGCTCCCTGCTTAAGCGCAAGGAACTCCTTGTGCTTCATCTTCATCACTCCAGCAGGGATGTGGTGGTTCCTGAAACGCTCCCGGAACTGGACCCAGGTGAAAGCGTCACGGTCCCGAGCTGGGTAGGACTCCCACCAATCAAGAGCTGAGCCTCGCAGCTGCCCTGCTGCGTATAGGACTCGCTCCCTATCGTTGCACTGAGCGACATCCAACTGGCGCTCCACTGAACGAAGCCAGTCGTCAGCCTGAAGTGGATCAGCCGCATGAGAGAACGTCGGCGGGTGTCCCCTCAGGAAGTCCTCGCGCCTGTCGCGGGGCTGCTGGGGTGGAGGAGGTGGCGGCTGAGCATGGATCTGCTGCAGAGTCTGAACAGTGTTGTTTAGAGTGGCCATCATCTGCATCTGGAGCTAGAAGAACTGCTCCGGAGTCAGAGTTGGAGGCATCGGCAGCGGCTGGTCAGTACCCTGGTTGTTCTGCCCTTGCTGGCCAGAACCGGTGCCGGTGCTCCTGGTGTTCACCATCTGTTTGCAGCAGAGCGAAATGTATAAGAGATAGATATTATACAACTTTCGGGAAGAAAACTCTGACAAGATATAGTAGAGAGAAGAGAATGTACGGTTTTACCCCCAACGTTAAAGTCGATTTGCATGTACAAGTTTAACTACTAGACTATGCAATCAACCAAAGATCCAAATCAAACATTTTGCACAATCACAAACATGCAATATTCACATCTTAGCTGAGTTTATCACACTACTCGACTAACACACTCGTTCTAGCGCACTTTCATCGGGATAGCCTAAACTTATGGGGTTAGACGAGTTCAGGCCAACGTCTACGGAAAAGATCAAACTAATTCTCAGAGAGGACAAGAGAGAGGGCGAGTAGATCAAGGTTTTAAGACATAAGGAATAGGGGCGGAAATGATTTTGGGAGTTTTGCGGAAGCAAAGCAAAGAAAAGAAGTCCTAAATTCGACCAGTTCTATCTAGGCTTCATCCTACAGTCGACACGGCTCTGATACCAATTCTGTCACACCCGATTTATAAGAACATAAATCGAGCAATCATATATGTGCCAGGATCAAGTCACGCATATATACAACAGAATCATCAAGATATCACAACACGTATCTCGAAATCAAAGCGTATAAATTATAAATGAATATCTTTATTACAACTGAATCAGGAATCAGTTCAAGGAATGCGGAAGCGTAAAATAAATACATGAAGAGCAGGGCGCCACAAGGACGTCGGCTGGGAGACAACGTCTAGAAATCGTCGAGTCCGCTGATGTAGTCCTCCACGTCGCCGGGTACTGAGCAGCAGTCGAAGATGTCCCAGAGAGAACAGAAGAGTAGAGAAGGCAAGTGTGAGTACACAACTTGTACTCAACAAGTATAACACGAGTTATGAGGCTCTAAGGTTAGCTGACTCACTGCATTAGCTTTTAACCTTAGCAGAATTTTATTAAAGCTATTTACTACAAGTGGATGAATTACCATAACCCAAGTTACATAATAATTAATCAGAATTAATCATGAGACTACTGAAAACCCAAGCCAAACCACCAAAGGTAAACCCCACTAATCAGACGGAGGATCTGGGCCGCTCATGACCGTGAGCACGGCTAGTATACCAGTTTTACACTCTCGAGAGGTTGCACAACTTTACCCACAAGTTGTGAGCTACGCTAGTTGTTCATCACACTTCCTTAGGTGAGATGACTAGCAAGCACACTACAAGACCGTTACAAAGGATCACATTAGTAAGGTGTAACCGCTAAGGTTTCTGGATCAGCAACGATGGGGCCTACCTCCGGGGGTACAAGACACACAGCACAGACCAAGCCGGAGGAGAAGGGACCATTGAAGCTTACCACCTCTCTTGCCCCGCAGGTAAGTTACTCCCGAACCAAAATGACCTAATTAGTAAGTCAAGACCGTCCCATTCCAGTCTTGTGGTTGCACGGTTGTCCCAGGTTGTCGCTCTATGAACCAGTCCTTATGGAGAGTGGCCAACCAAGCACTAAGCACCGTGCTGGCCCCCTAAACCATGTTTCTAACAAAAACATATTTTAAGGAGACGTGAGCCGCTCAAGCACACAGCACAGAGGGCCACTCTCAGTATTAAGTTGCATATAACCATTAATCAAATTAATTAAAAAGGACCGAGGTGTGTGAGAGCGCAGCACCTAGCACAACTAACCAAAATGCAACCCAAGGTATATATAAAGGATAAGGTGGCTAGGAAGTCCTTATAGGCATACAGAATTAAAATGCAGTATGAAAGTGTATTTAAAAGTGATAGGATGTTCATGTTATACTTGCCTTCCTCAAAGTTCTCCTGCTGCTGCTCAAACTGCTTTGCAGAAAGGGGCTCCTGGTACTCGTCCAAAGGCTCAGCGTCTACTCACGATCGCAACGCCAAAACATGGTCCAGCACATACACATACATACAAACAAAGACAAAAGATAAGAAAAAGTACAACATTACATAAAAACAGTACACTAAACTATGATAGAACCATTCTACACGTCACAACGATCGCGTGAGCGTGAAAACCGCCTAAAACGGAGCTAAGACGTGAAATCTAGGGCAAAAACAAGGTCCAGGGGCCTTTCTGTAAGAAAACAGGAAAACCAGGGGATTCTGTGCGAAAACCGAGGGCCTAAACATAATTAAAGGCTAGATCTGGGGTCTAACCCGCAAAAACACTGGGGGTGGACGGCGGGTTCTATTTCTGAAGAACTCAGGGGCCTAGACGAATAAAACAGGACCTCACTGCAATTACTTTTGAACTAGAGATGGACTGCGGGTTGTTTTCTCAAAAGGGCAGGGACTCTTTAGCAAAAGGTTTGGCTGAAGCGGTATGTTCTAACTAAGAGTGTTAGATCACGATCGGACGGCCCTGACTCACAGCTCGGGTCAACGGGCGCTCGGGGCGGTGGGTGGGTCACCGGAGCTCCCCTCCCGCGGCGGCGTCTCGCCGGTGCTGGCCAGACTTGGCCCTTCGGGCTGGAATTCGAGCGGGAAAAAGGTCAGGGAGGCGCGGCTCAGCATGAGTAACCCACCTAGGGTTACTGCAGGGCTCATCGGGGCTCTGTGTGGCAAGTCCACGGGCGACAGCGGTAACAGGGCGCCGGTGGCCGTCGCTCCGGCTGTAGGGGTGGCTACGGCCTGCAGGAACTAGCGCAACAGGACCAGGAGGAATGTGTGGTGCTCACCGAGGCGGGAATTGGCCGGAGGTGTGGTAGAGGGCGATCGTCGACAACGGCGGGCGGCGAGGACGGTCGGTGTTCGTGGACAAGCTGCAGCAGGGGTGGCCGGGATCCTTGGCTTGCGTAGATCGGCTCCGGGGACTCCTGCGGAGGCGACCAGAGGGTTAAGGGGGCCCGCAGTCCGCCGGTGGCAAGCAATTGCGGCGGCGGCCGTGCTCACCTATGGCGGCCTTCGGGAGAAATTCAGGCACAAGAAAAGGCCGGAGTCACAAGTGAAAGGCGCTGGAGCTCCTAGGTGATGAGGCGACGCTGATGCGGGAGCTCTCGCGGGCCGGGGCGCGATGGAGTGGCGTGCCCACGGTGGTGCAGAGGAGGTGCTGCGGCGGAGCAACGCAGAGGGGGGTCCTAGGGTTTGGGAGCGCCGCCAAGGATAGGGATAGGAACGCAGGGGGGTTCGGGGGTCCTACTTGTGGGGCGGCAGAACCCTCGGCGTGCGGGCCCAGCGTGGAGAGATCGCCGGGGATCTCGGGCTCAGGCGCGGCCGGTGGTGCGAGGGGGAGAAGAAAGGAGAGGGGGAGGGAACACTGCCAGGTGGGGCCGAGGAAACAGAGAGAGAGAGAGAGGAGCGCGGGCTGGGCTGAGCGCTGGAGAAGTGGTGGTGGGCTGGCGGCTGGGCCGGGCGTGGCCCATGCGGGGGAAAAGGGGAAGAGGGAAGTGGGCTGCTGGGGAGAGGGCCGGCCCATGGGGTTTGGTCTGACTTCTTTTCTTCTTCTTTTCCTTTTCTTTTCCCACACTTAAACTATTCAAACAATTCTATTTGAATTCAAATAAATTCGAATTCAAACCCTATAAACCCAACACAAGGAAAACAAGGCTCCAGCATGAATGCACAAACATGTCGACCTTATAATAAATTTTATTTTCTTGTGTTATAAAATTACTTTTAAATGCAGGACAAATTAGAGAAAGCCCGGGAAATTTTATTTGAGCCAAAATAAATTCATTAAAATTTGGGAAAATTACATTAGGGTGTTACAGCGAACGTCGAAGAAATGACATGTGTAGGACCGCAGGAGCTCATTACGTTCCTGTTTACACTGAGCAAGATTGTGATGAGTACCTGCGCGAGCGATCGCCCCCTGGAAGTTTTTGATGAAGACCTTCTTGAGCCGCTCCTAGGAGTCGATCGAGTTGCAGCTGAGGCTCTCCAGCCACGTGAGCGGCGCAGGGTCCAAAGCCATCGGGAAGTAGATGACCTTGGTGATGTTGGAGCCCCCTGCGACTTCAATGGCCGTGGAGTAGCAATGTAGCCATTGCTGAGGAGCTTGTTTGCCATCGTACTTGGTGATGCCGATCGGCTTGAAGCCCTCAGGATACTTGTAGCTGCTGAACCGTGTGGAGAAAGCTAGGAAGCGGTCGCTGCAGTCCGTACCTTCGGTCTCGACTTCTTCGCGAACCTTGCGCCTGGAGTCGATCACGGACCGCGCATCGCGACCTTCATTGATGTGCTGACGCATGTCTTCTGGAGGAGGCCGATGATTGGCCTATCGCGGGTTACCTCCTGGAGGTGGCTGCTGCCTCCCGCCAGGTGCCTCGCTCCCGCGAACGTTGTCATTGTTGTGGCTGGGCTGAGGTCGAGGATGACCGCCAGCCGTGCGGCTGTGAGCTTGGCTCCAGCTCTCGCCCACGCGCTCCTCCCTGACGGTAGACACCGGGTTTTGCTAATCCAGCTAGATCCAGGCCCTCTACGCATAAAGAAGTGCTTGACGCACATTTGGATCGTTACTGCGCTCGAGTATAGCCGTAACCCTGGCGATGTTGGCAAACGGAGTCCTGAAGCCCCGTTCGCATACGGCGGCGAATTCAGGGTCAAGCTCGCGATGCATAGATCACCTGCACTCGTTGACCCTCCTCCGCCGGATTGTGCGGGCTCTGTTCCTAGCCCTCCGTGCCTCACGATCGGCGTCGGTTTTGTCGCTGACGTTGGCTGTGACCTCATCTTCAGATACAACATCGAACTCGACGATGGGGAGATCGCCATCGTCCTCGCCTTCTTCCGCCATCAGTTCCTGGCGAGAGGTGAGCTCAACAAAGCTCGCATCGACTAGTTAAGTCGACTCCTCCGCCGCGGTGGCTAACAGCCCGCCCTCCTGGAAAGGCAAAGGCTCGAGGTGTGCCACAAGTCGATCATCGGCTCCAAGTAGATCAAAAAGGCTCATGCCCTTCCAATGCTCGAAGCGCGGCTATGTGTAGATTATCATCCTCTCAATGCAGTAACCATCAAAAACAAGTATCCTCTGCCCCGCATTGACATTCTGTTCGATCAGTTAGCTGAAGCCTAGGTATTCTCTAAGATTGATCTTCGTTCGGGCTATCATCAAATCAAGATCAGGTCAAGTACATTCCAAAAATAGCCTTTTCCACCAGATATCGACTCTACGAATATCTGGTTATGTCATTTGGTCTTACCAATGCCCCAGCATATTTCATGTATCTCATGAACTCTGTCTTCATGCAAGAACTCGATAAATTTGTTGTGGTCTTCATTGATGACATTCTGATCTACTCCAAGAATCCGGAAGATCATGCGAAACATCTCCATGTTGTTCTTCAAAAATTGAGAGACCACCACTTGTACGCCAAATTCTCTAAATGTGAGTTTTGGCTGGATGGAGAGTTGTACGACAGTTGATGGAGAGATATAGAGAGGAGAAGAAGGACTTACACATGGTCTTTATTGATCTAGAGAAGGCGTATGACAAAGTACCGAGAGACGTCATGTGGTGGGCCTTGGTAAAACACAACGTCCCAACTAAGTATATTACCCTCATCAAGGATATGTACAAGGATACGATGACTTGTGTTCGAACATGTGATGGTGATACCAGTGACTTTCCAATTAAAATAGGACTACATCAGGGGTTAGCATTGAGCCCTTATCTATTTGCTTTGGTGATGGACGAGGTCACAAGGGACATACAGGGTTGTATGCTCTTTGCTGATGATGTGGTGCTAGTTGATGAGAGTAGGGCAGGGGTTAATATGAAGTTAGAGCTGTGGAGACACACGTTAGAGTCGAGGGGGTTCAGGTTGAGTAGGACCAAGACCGAGTATATGATGTGCGACTTTAGCCCGACTAGGCATGAGGATGGGGACGTTAGCCTCGAAGGTCAAGTGGTGGCCAAGAAGGATATTTTCCGGTATCTAGGATCAATGCTTCAGAAAGATGGAGACATTGATGAAGATGTTAGACATAGAATTTCAGCTAGTTGGTTGAAGTGGCGGCAGGCTTCGGGCGTCCTCTGTGATAAGAAGGTGCCACTGAGGCTAAAAGGTAAGTTCTATAGGACGGCGATTCGCCCGGCGATGTTATACGGTGCCGAATGTTGGCCTACAAAAAGGCGACATGTCCAGCAACTGAGTGTAGCAGAGATGCATATGCTGCGTTGGTTCTGCGGGCATACAAGAAGGGATAGAGTCCGGAACGAAGAGATTCGAGATAGGGTCGGGGTGGCACCTATCGAGGAGAAGTTGATCCAGCATCGGTTGAGATGGTTTGGACATGTACAACGGAGGCCTCCCGAGGCGACGGTGCGTAGTGGAGTTTTAAAGCGGGGCGATAATGTTAAGAGAGGTAGAGGTAGACCTAGACTAACTTGGGATGAGACGGTTAAGAGAGACCTTAAGGAGTGGAATATCGCTAAGGAATTAGCTATGGATAGGAACGCTTGGAGATTAGCAATTAACGTACCTGAACCGTGATTTTTGTTACTTTTTGTTTAACTCCTAGCTCTTCCTTTGGCTTGTGCCCTTTTTGTGTTTCTTATTCTTGTTTTCTGTGGGTTTCATCTCTAGCCTACCCCAACTTGCTTGGGACAAAAGGCTAAGTTGTTGTTGTTGTTTGTTGAGTTTTGGCTGGATACCGTGAAATTTCTGGGATATACCATCTCCAATGATGGTATATCCGTTGATCCCAGTAAAGTACAAGAAATGATGGATTGGAAACCTCCACCATCAGTCCATTAGATCCGTAGTTTTCTTGGTCTAGCTGGCTCTTATCGTCGTTTCATTCCTGACTTCTCAAAAACAGCCAAGCCTATGACTGAACGATTAAAGAAGGGAGTTAAATTCTCCTGGGATCTAAAATGCAAAGATGCATTCCATACCCTCAGAGCACATCTCACTACTACCCTAGTTCTAGCTCAACCGGATGTTTCAAAACCTTTTGACATCTATTGTGATGCTTCAGGAATCGGACTTGGTTTTGTGCTTATGCAAGACAACCGAGTGATTGCTTATGCATCACGAGCGCTCAGGACTCGTGAACAGAACTATCCTACTCATGATCTTGAACTCGCAGCTGTTATCCATGCACTTAAAATCTAGAGACATCATCTGATGGGTACAAAGTGCCATATCTATACTGACCATAAGAGCCTCAAGTATATTTTCACGCAAGCAGACCTAAATATGAAACAAAGACGCTGGCTAGAGCTTATCAAAGACTATGATCTGGAAGTACACTATCATCCAGGCAAAGCCAACGTTGTTGAGGATGCACTTAGTCGCAAGGCACATTGCTCTTGCTTATCAGTAGAGGCTGTCAATGAGACACTTTGTTGGGAGATGAGAAAGCTCAATCTTGAGATCATTCCTCAAGGCAGCCTGAATCATCTCTCAATTGAAGCTACACTTTGGGATAACATTGTTCTAGCACAACAGCGTAATAAAGGGTCAGAATCATTAAGCAGAAGTTGGCCCAAGAAGAAGGAAAGTACAAATTCTTTCGAGTAGATTCCGAAGGGATTCTATGGTTTAACGAGCGTATCATTGTACCCAAGAACCATAAACTTCGTAAGCAGATATTGGACGAGGCTCATCTGTACAAATTCTCTATGCACCCTAGCAGTACCAAGATGTACCAGGATTTAAAATAGAACTTTTGGTGGACTCGTATGAAGCGAGAAATTGCAAAGTATGTCTCGGAGTGTGACATCTGTCAAAGAGATAAAGCCAGTCATCTCAAAACTGCTGGTATTATTCAACCTTTACCCATTCCCTCTTGGAAGTGGGAGGATATCAGTATGGACTTTATTGTTGGCTTACCTAACGCCTCCCAAAGACATGACCCTATTTGGGTAATCGTTGATCGATTAACCAAAACTGCCCATTTTCTTCTCGTGCATTCTACATATAATGCCAAAAAGTATGCCGAGAGCTATCTGGATCAAATCGTTCATCCTCATGGAGTGCCCAAGATAATCATTTCTGATCATGGAGCACAATTCATC
Organism: Panicum hallii; assembly: GCF_002211085.1. Taxonomy (NCBI): domain Eukaryota; kingdom Viridiplantae; phylum Streptophyta; class Magnoliopsida; order Poales; family Poaceae; genus Panicum; species Panicum hallii. The sequence goes on along the minus strand of NC_038050.1, from coordinate 43,722,753 downwards.
GCTCGGTTCTGGGAGCAACTTCAATATGACAAGAATTGGGATAAATGCTTGTCATTGGCAGAATTTTCTTACAACAACAGCTATCAAACAAGTCTCAAGATGGCCCCGTTCGAAGCATTGTACGGTCGTCGATGCCGAACTCCTTTGAGTTGGTCACAAACCGGCGAGCGTAATATCTTTGGATCGGATCTTGTCACTGAAGCCGAAGAACAGGTGAACACTATTCAGAATAATCTAAAGGCAGCCCAATCTCGACAGAAAAGCTATGCGGATCTACGAAGAAGACCATTACAGTTTCAAGTCAGAGACTTCGTACATCTTCGAGTATCTCCTACTTGAGGTATCCAACGGTTCGGCGTAAAAGGAAAACATGCTCCTCGATACATCGTACCCTTTGAAATCCTCAAAAACTGTGGACCCGTAGCTTACCGTCTTCAACTTCCTCCTCAGTTAGCGGCCATCCATGACATCTTCCATGTATCTCAACTTAGTAAGTGTGTCAAAGTTCCTACTGAGATCATCGATTCCCAAGCCATCAAAATCGAGTTTGATCTAACTTTTGTCGAACATCCGGATTCGAGTACTAGACACCAAGGAAAGAAGTACCAGAAGAGAAACCATCAAGATGTTCAAAATTCAATGGGACCATCACATTGAAGAAGAAGCAACTTGGGAAACAGAATCCTATCTTCGACGAAATTTCCCAGATTTCCTTCAAGCCAATTCCTAAATCTAATCGTCTAATTCCATCCAGTTCCGGAATCTCGGGACGAGGTTCTTTTTAGGGGGGAAGGCTGTGACATTCAGGTAATTAGGGTTAAAACACACTAGATTCTAGTATAAAGTGTGCATACTTGGTTTTGTATATGTGTGTTCAAATTTGAATACAAAAGGAAAAAGGATATTTAAGTAATTCTTAAAAAAATAGGTCCTTCAGTGTAAAATGGGTGAGAATGGGAGGTGAAATCAAAATATATGCAGGTTGTTGTGTAAAAAAGTCAAGAACTTACTGTTAAACCCAAATGGAGGTGAAACTACACATAGGATGCAAGTGTGGTGTAGAAATTTAAAGGGGATTTACTTAAAGTTTAAAGCTTTGACAAGTTTTATGTTAGTTTCAAATCCTTAGCTCTTTTGCAACTGGGCCTTAAAATAAAGTTGTAGATCTTGTTAAACTCTACACTTTTGCTTTTGGGCACATTTTTATTTGAGCTATGGTTTGAAAGTTAGCTAGACTTTACAGTGGAGTCCCTGTATTTTTGGAAAATTTCAAGTCAGTCCTTTCATCTACCTCCAGCCCCTCTGCTCTGCTCTGTTCCGATTTCTCTTTGCCCGATGCCCCGACGCCCCGGCGCCGCTTCGCCGGCCATATGCCGAGCACCGGCCGCCCCGCGCCGCTCTAAACCATGCCACGTGCCGCCCCAGTGTCCGCGCCGCCGCTTCCCCGAACTGCGCTGGCCTCTCCCCACCTTGCCACACTGCCCTACCATCTGCCCGAGCCGCTCTCTGCCGCCGCTTATCGTCGTCGCAGCCCGACCGGCATTGTTGGTCTGTGGCCGGCCGTGCACTTCTCCCTCCCTCTCTACCGCACTGTGCCTCACTATAAAGCCCGACCGAAGCCTCTCTTACTTCCCTTTCCTCTCTTCTTCTCCATGAGCGTCAAGCCGAGCCGCCGAGCCATCCGCTGGAAAAATTCTCGCCGCCCCGTCCTACCCATCTCAATTCCAGCACGCCAAGGCCTCCTCACCGCCCCTACTTGCCCCTCGAACCACCCTAGCCAAACCTGCTCTTCTCCTTGGTCGGAATCGAAGGAAGCCGTGCCGCCTCCGCCGCCGGAGGAACCCGAGCCGCCTCACCGTCAACGACCCCCTTCCACCCCACCTCCAGCCAAATTAGGTACCGCAATCGCACCCCCACACCTCCACGGTGCTCATGTGCGCCCCGTCCATCCATGTTCACCGGCCCCTCACCAGGAACATGAGCACGCCACCACGGCCGCCGCCACTCCTCGCCGCCAGCCATGCTCCACTGCTTTTCTTGGTGATGGCTGCCAGCGAGAACACACCGGTCAGACCCGCCGGCCGCCGTCGTGGGCTGGTAGGGACCCATTTACAATTTAGATTTCTATTTTAGGGGCCCTTATGCTTAAACCCGAGGGCCTCTCTGCAAACTCCTCTTTCAATTCTTGTTTGCAAAGCTGTCTACTTGTAAAATCCATAAGAATGTGTAGAAAATTCCAAAACTTGCCAAACCAGTTTTGTTGGGATCTAGAACTCTAATTCTACAACTTTTGTTAATAAAGTTTGGTCTGAAACTAAATAATTTTTGATTTATTTTAAACTCTAGCAAAAGGGTATCTTGAGCATAACTTTTGTATACAAGCTTGTTTTCTTGTGATTTTTGGTGTGTAGCCTGTTTAGGTCATGACTAAGCCTGCATAAAAATTTCATGCTCAGTACTGCTCTGTAGTTTAAGTTCTTTTAAATTTATGCAAATCAAGTTTGAAATAGTTTCAAATTTATTTAAGCATGTTCCTAAGGCTTTCCTGCTTAGATCTTTTTACCATAAATTAATCTATTGATAATTAGTTCAAAATTAAATTTTCAAGAATTTAAAGCTCTGTTTGCTTAAGGTTTGAATTTTAAACTTGAAGTTTGAATTAAAATTCAAATTTGTAGTTTCTGTTTTAAAAAATTTATGAAAATTTTAGAGTGAGCTTACTTAATAAAAAATAAGCTTACCCATAAAAATCCAGGGTCAGAACCTTTATGGTTTTCAAAATAAAAATCGAACTAGTCAAATTACTTCAAAGTAATTCAATTAATATGACAATCAAATTAGGACACAAATAGTAGAATTGGATCCAACCCCCTTGTTTCATGAGTTTATGTTTGTTAATTTGTTGGATTGCAATTTTATCGTGAAGTAAAATCCTTAACTCAAGAACCATCTCACTTAAATCATTGCATATCATGTAGAGTCAACGACACTCGACGACGGAGACTACGAGCTTGTCCTGGAACAAGATCAAGGGTTTTCTGAAGACCCGGTAAACGTCGTTGAGACTATAACTGAAGCCCCGAACCAAAGTTCGGAAGTCTCTGACACCACTGACCCTAGCCCCGCTCAAGAAGGCAAGCCCCGGTGCATAACCCAGTATTTCAATTTACTACAATTTTATGCTTATATATTATATCTTGCATTAAGTCTAGGAATTGAAATGGAACCCTAGATGCATTGATACTAGGAACCTATGTATTGTGCCTGAGTCCTTATCGAATAGATGCTCTGGTAATAGGACCGGCAGAAGTCGGGTGATTTCCTGTCACTCGCGCGATATAGGAGTTGAATGTTTACGATTCTGCAATCACTATAAGGATGATGGACGGGGTCATGTGCAGTATCATGACTCGGAAGGTTACCTCGTCTGTGTTGATAAAAGTTGATAAGGTCACAGTGTGTGGTAGTGGTGGCTAAGCGTTTGAAAGTACTAGCCACATGCCGCGAAATATGGTAAAGCGGTAAGCCTAGTAACCAATCGGCCTGAGGAGTGGATATACCTCCCACCACTCGTAATTTAGTTTTTCTCACGCACCGACGTGCGGGAGTACGTTCCGCGCAGCGGACAAGAGTACGGTCATGTAGTCGCGCTACAGACGTATGTCCTGCACAATTGATGTGCGTACGGTCCTACAGTCGCTTATGGTGGTGCTGTTCCACAATGAAAGGCAAATGGTTGCTTTGGAATGATCTTTGGATGTTCCGGGCGTGTGAGTTAGGTTTACCCTTGCAAGGTCTGGAAATTCGATTCAGAATCGTCCGTTTCTTGCGGAGATTGAGACTGCTTATTCCTTCTGCCACATAGAGTATGGAATAATCTGGATGGATGTTAATCTCTACCTTGTTGGTCTAGAATAGGTGCTTACCTAGAATGCTTAATGAGACTAAAATCTGGAAGCTAAAACATGAAAGTAGATCATACTCTTTGTTGCTTTTCAGCTGAAATCAAACCCAGAACCATTCAAGCCTTCATGAGTCTAGTTACATGGCTAAGTATACCATGAAACGGGTAAGCCTTGCTGAGTATTAGTATACTCAGTCTTGCTAGTGAATTTTTCAGGTATGATCTTTGAGAACCCCTAGGATAGTTCCGCATGGCCAACTTCTGAGTGGGATCCGTCCCCGGCTGGCAGTGACCCTCCTGAATGACGCCATGCTTCGGGCTGAGTGTGGTGTCAACCTCCACGATGAGTGTAGTCGCGCTGTTTAGCTTGTCGTTTTAACAATGTTTGTATAAGATTACCTTAAGTTTGAACGTTTTGTAATAATGTTTAATATCCTGTGGTTTAAAAGTGGATGAGTAGTGCGCAACTGTAAACTCGCCTTCGTGCGAGGTAAACCTACTTCGATCCTGTTGAACCGTGGTTGCATCGGGCGGAGACCCGACAGACCAATAGGTTGTTCCGTTTGAAGTGCATTGAGTTAGTATCGGCTGTATAGCGATGACTAGCACACTTGAGCCGGAATAATTCAGGCGGTTCTGCCACAATTACAATTATCCTTTGAGCCCATTCTTGCTCGCAGCCCACCTTCTGGCCCAGCCAAATTATGGCGATAACACATGCCACCCTGGTTTCGGCAATAATAATTCCGAAACCATTTTTTTCCTTTCCATCGCCTCGCCTCTTCGACCTCCAAAATCCGTACACGTGTGCCACTTCCACTTCCCCGGGATGTGACTACTCTGCATCTAACTTCTTGAAAATCATTACGGTGCCGATCCGTATCCCATTCCTACCTTTATAAACTTGACCTGGCAACCTATTCATTCATATTCTTCCTCGAGCCGATAGCAACTGCACCAGTATGCCCCTCTTTCTCCTGCAATGGCTTCCTCATCCTCTGCTTCCTCCGTCATCTCCATAGAATCCGAGACAACTCGAGAGATGACCCCAGAGTTCGACCCCACAACAACCTATGAGGCCTTCGCTCCTCTGCACTGGGATGCAGAGGAGTGGGATTTCCAGGCTTGGTCAGAGGATGATGAATCCCTGACGGATGGCGAAGATGTCCGGTTCCTCTTCAACGGGAAACTGGAAGATGAAGATGGTGACAATGACGTGTCCTAGGAGGGGGACTTCTCCACCTCAGAGAAAGAAGTCAATAACGCATCGACCAAGGAAGACTCGGCAGTAGGAGGCTTCCTGCGTGGTGGGTCATCGGAGGACGATGAAGATGATGATGATGAAGAGATCGAAGGTGGCAGCGGCTACAGCGGTGACAGCGGCGGAGATGATGGCAGCAGTGACAACGACAGCAGTTATGATGATAGCGACATTGGTGCAACCCCTCTGATCAAGCGCCGCAAGGTCTTAGGCACCTACTGGTGGTAGATCGTAGGATTGGTATTAACTGCCATGTACTTAGCCGATAGATCAGCTTTAGGAGCAATCGGCTCCCCTTTTGTAATGGTTTTCCCTATGAATGAAATCTTTCATTTTAGTCAACAACTATCGAGAAGCCAATTTACCGGGAGCCGATGGCAATGCATCGGTCCTTTCCCAGTACCATACTTGTTTTCTGCCTTCTTTCAGGGCTTGAACCTCTATGAGCTGCTCTTGTTTGACCCTGCATCCGTTGGCTTGGCCATACGCGAAGTAGATAATCATCAACCATAGCCGACTGGTGTCGCTAGCCAACTTCTCCGCATAAAGGACCTGCTCTCAGCTCCAATTGATACTTTGGTCCAAGATTTCGACGAAGTGAGGCAAATTCTTGAGGAGATCAAGCCCCAACTCTCGGAAATCCTTCAACTCAAACTCTGGCCAACCGAACATCTTCCCTTCTTTCGGGTGAAGGTAGAAAAGGCTCGGCAAAGGATTGAAGCCCGTCGCTCGCAAGCCCCCTTAAAAGCCGATATTGCCGAGAGGTGCCGACTACTCAACAAGAAAAAGGCGGCTCTAGATGCTAAAGCTGACACTTCTTCACATTCCCAAAGACTTCAATCTTTGGAGAGGGAGTTGGAAGACCTTAAGGCAAAAGTTCGGGCAACCGAGCAATGCATCTAGGATGAGAAGGACCTCATAGCTCGCTCCCAACAAGAAGCAGAGAATCTGACTACCCAGCTGAAGACAGAGCTCACAGAGTTGAGTATTTTGAGTCGGCAGATAGTGTCAGGTGAGGACAAGGATGATGAGGCAGTGATCGCAGAAGCTGATCGTGTCCGTCTTGAAGCTATCGTGGCCATTGATGATTTTCTTCAGTAGAACGCTTTGTACTCATCTCATGTATCCCGTTGTCACCTAGAACTTGCATGTATTCCAATTACACTTCTAAAGTCGATGGTTATACATCGGCGATTTGACAAACTCAGTGTGTTGGGTACAAGATATTTTTCTTACGGGCCGACTGAACATATTGGCCCCTTTTCTTGTGTGCAGCCCGATGCGTAACATCGGCTTTCACTTGTACGGGCCAACTGAACGTATCGGCTCACAGCCTGATGCGTAGCATCGGCTTTATTGCCCATCATCCCACATACTTGGGAAGTATTTCTTGAGATGTTGACCATTGACAGCCACCGGAAACTTGATGCCATCTATCTCCTCAAGCATATATGCATTCCCAGGTAGGACATGGTCAACTCTATAAGGCCCATGCCAATTTGGAGACCATTTTCCATACGCTGCATCCTTAGTCCCCAATGGTAACACCGCTTCCCAAACCAGATCTCCAACTTTGAATTCTTTTGGCTTGACTTTCTTGTTGTACGCGCGGGCTACCTTGGCCTTATTTTCTTTGATCTTTTCAAGTGACCAAAGTCTGAGCTCTATAAGGTCCTCAATGTTGTCGTTCATCAGAGCAACATATTCTTTAGCTATTAGGACATTTTGGAACTCTACGTGTCTCGAGCCGGCCGTAATCTCCCACGGTAATACAGCCTCCTATCCATACACCAGGTGATAAGGTCAAGTTTTTGTTACTCCATGGCACAAAACACGGTATGCCCATAATGCCTCTGATAAGACTTCATGCCAACGCCTAGGATGCTCATCGATCTTTCTCTTGATCAACTTGATAAGGCTCTGATTGGACGCCTCAGCTTGTCCATTCACTTGAGCATAGTATGGGGACGACCTGATCAGCTTGATGCCCATGTCAGTAGCGAATTTTCTGAACTCCTCTGATATGAAGACCGACCCTCCATCTGTTGTGATGGTCTGAGGAATCCCGAACCTGTGAATGACATGTTCTTTAACAAAATTGACGACGTCCTTCGATGCCACTGACTTCATAGGGATGGCCTCCACCCACTTGGTAAAATAGTCCGTGATGGCCAAAATGAACTGGTGGCCTTTGCTAGATGGAGGATTAATTTTGCCGATCATGTCCATACCCGAACCTCTGAATGGCCAGGGTTTGATGATAAGGTTCATTAGTGACGATGGTACCATCTGTATCTTCCCAAACCTCTGATATGCCTGACATCCTTTATAATATTTGAAACAATCTTCAAGCATGGTGGGCCAGTAATACCCCGATCGCCTAATCAGCCACTTCATCTTATGAGCCGATTGGTGAGTCCCACAAGTGCCTTCATGGATCTCGTGTAAGAGCCGATTCGATTCAATCAGCCTAAGCATTTGAGCAACAATCCTTCTAAAGTCCTGTAAAACGTGTCATCTCATATTAGGACGTATTTCATGGCCTTGTAACGTATCCTCTTAGGTGCCCCCCGAGCCGGATCCTTTAAGTAATTGAAGATATTGGCTCTCCAGTCTCCTTGTTCCAGCAGGTGTACCTGAAGATCGGCTCCGTCTGCCACAGCCTTGTATCCCGAAGCCATCTGTGCAAGATCATTGGCCTCTGAATTTTGTATACTTGGTATCCAATAGAAATTAATGTACCTAAATTGGGCCATCAGCTCCTAACATTGTTCCCATAAAGGGAAAAGTGACTCACTCTCGCACCTGTATTCTTTTGTAAGATGAGAAATCACCAGCTTTGAATCCCCAAAAATTTCTACTGCTTCCACTCCGGCCTTAAGAAGCAATTCCATACCCTTACGTACCGCTTCATATTATGCTAAATTGTTGGTGCAAGGGATAGGCAACCTGATTGAAAAAGAATATGCTGCCCCCCGAGGCGACACGAGAAGGATCTCTATACCACATCCATCCCCACAAGCCGATCCATCGAAGTACATGGCCCATGCACGCACGGAGAGTGCTTCTATGTCAGTAGGTGGCACCATTGTTTTTACACCTTCCTGACTCTTTAGGCCGATCTCCATTCCCCCTTCATGAACTAAGAAACCCAGGAACTGACCGGCCGATACGCTGAAAGCGCACTTCTTCGGATTCATCTTAAGCCCAAACCTTCTAGTTTGTTCTAGAACTTGTCGTACGTCTCCTAAATGTCCCTCAACTGATGCAGATTTTAACCATGATGTCATCATTGTATATCTCCACCAACTTGCCGATCAGATCGTGAAAGATGTAATTCATGGCACGTTGATACGTGGCACAGCATTCTTCAACCCGAAGGTCATGACCACATACTCGAAAAATCCTACTGCCCCGGGTACTCTGAACGCGGTCTTGTGTATATCCTCCGGAGCCATGAAAATCTGGTTATAGCCAGCGTTGCCGTCCATGAAACTCAAAATCTTATGACCAGGAGCCGCGTTGATCAATGTCTCCGTGACAGGCATCGGGTATTCGTCCTTCAGTGTAGCTCTATTGAGGTTTCTGAAGTTGACGCAAACTCGCCATCGGCCATCCTTCTTTCGCACTGGTACAACACTTAAAATCCACTCAACATACCTGCACAGCCTGATGAATCCTGCTTCTAGCATTTTCTCCACCTCTTTCTTGACTTATTCTAGAACTTCAGCCTTCATTTGTCGCGATCGCTACTGAAATGGCCGAAATCCCTTCTTGAGAGGGAGCCGATGCTCGACGATGCTCCTGTCCAACCCAGGCATCTCTGTGTAATACTAGGCGAAACAATCTGCGTACTCCTTCAGCAAAGCTATCATCAGCTCTCGTAGACACGGGCTCAACTTTTTGCTGATGAATGTTGGTCGTGGCTTATCCCCAGGACCAATGTTAACCTCTTCAAGCTCGTTAGCTGATGTAAACCCGTATCCTAGCTTTCCATCATCTGTAGAGTCAACGCTGCAAATGGACAAAGAATGTGATAAAAAGGGTTTCGGCTGATCGTTAAGATAGGTTGCCTTATAATCTTCATTAATCCTTAAAACTTTACAATTGATGTATGGCCGTCCGCTAGAGCGGGCCTCCTTGTAATTGCCACTATTATGCAATACACTTGTCATCAGGAGTTTACATTTTATTTTTTGGGGCCGATCGCAGGGATCGGCCTTGCCAAGTATGTCAGAATAGCTCGTCCTTGATGTTTCGTCTACTCTGTAAGGCCAGTGGATAAGACCAACCTCACCCCATTTTTTGTAGCTTCCACGCGATCACAGCCTTCCAAACTGATTTCTGAAATCGGCTCTTGATCTTTTGCGTCCCAAACGCTCACGGTGATGTGTGAAATCTCGATCGAATCATCCGAATAAACCACCTCTACATCATCTCCATCCCACTGAATCAGACATTGTTGCTTCGTGGAAGGAATGCAGCAGTTGGCATGAATTCAATCCCTCCCAAGTAGGACGGTGTAAGTACTCTTGCTGTTGACGACAAAGAAAGAGGTGGGGACAGTCTTGCTTCCCAAGGTTAGATCCACATTAAGGACGCCTTGTGCCTCTGATGTTTGGCCATTGAAGTCACTCAACATGATGTTGGTTTTGATTAAATTCCCAGTAGAACGCCCCAACCGACGCAGCACTTAGTATGGCATTATGTTGACCGTTGCACCGGTGTCGACCAACATTTTGTCGACAGGCTGGCCGTTGATGTAACCCTTGAGGTATAGAGCCTTCAAATGCTTATAATTCTTTCCTTGGGGCATCTCGAATATGACTAGCCGCGGCCCCAAGTCAAGCTGGGCTACTGGTAACTCTTCACGGCTTTGGGTGTAGAACTCCGTAGGGAGTACAAACACCATATGCGTGTCAGTCGATGTCTTCGCATCGACTCTTGTTGGCTTAGGATGCCACTCTTTCTTAGGAGGGCACGATTCCCTTTTCTATGTGTGGTGGACCTTATCCGCCAGATCTGGACGCGCCTTTCTTAGCATCTCGAGATATTTGGCCTCGGCTTCCTCCAAACTGCGCAGCCGCTGCACCTTGCGCTTCTAGGAACGATTAAGTCCATCAGGGCACCAGCACGACTGGTGATATTTGTCCTCTTCTTCTTCAAAGTCCTCCTTTCTGCATGGTGGCTCAGCTTGCTCATGTTGGGGCGGCACAGGTCACAAGTGCCGAAACACCAAGATCCCTTCTGCATCACACTTCCAAGATCTGCACTCCGGGCAATCATTGACAGAAGGCAATCACCTCATACCGGAGTCCCAGCAATACTTGAAGAACGGGCAATGCCAATGGTCACGTGTATCTTCACGCTTCTTCAGACTCTTCCCACTACGGTGCTCATATTCTTCATCCTGTGATTCATACTGGAGACGTTGCCAGTACTGGCATTCATACTTCTTGAGGAGATGGGCGGAAGCCGGCCGTTGATTTCTGACGTGTTTCACTTGCTCTTCAGTGATGTATTCCTTTTCCCCTTTTTGGGGCAGATCGCAGGGATCAGCCTTTTCCTTCCTTGCATAGCGACGTGGCGCAGGCCCCACCATATTGATGCCAAATGCAAAATCCAATTGTCATTGAGCAGATCGGCACAACCCTCTACCATGTTCACGCTTGGGAAAGGCTGAGTGTCGACCTTCATGGCATACTGACCTAAGATCAATCAGCCCTGCTCAATAGCCGATTGGAACTGTCGATGGAGTTCTTTGCAGTCGCTGGTGTTGTGGGTGAAAGAATGATGCCATTTGCAGAATGACCTCCCTTGTAGCTCTTGTGCTGTAGGAAACTTACAGCCTTCCAGTAACTTCAACTACTTTTCCTTTAGTAACAGATCAAATAGCTGCTCAACCTTGCTTACGTCAAAGTCAAAACGCTTCGCAGGTCCTTGCTGCTTCACCCACTTACAGGACACGGGATTTGCCCCCGAGTCCACTCTGCAACCGCTACCTCTTGATCATCCCCAGAATCTTTAGCGTCTTCTGCGTCGATCAATGTTACCTGACGCTTGAACCTATCCTAATACAATTCTGGGTGGCGCTGCTCATATGATGTCAATTTCTGCACTAAGTGCGCCAAAGAATTGAACTCCAATTGAAAGACGAGATCCTTGATCAGCTTCACTAGTCCCAAGGATACCAGCTCGACTACCTCTTTTTCTGAAATTCGGGTTGAATAGCATCGATTCTTGACTTCCCTGAAGCGCTGGATATACTCTGACATAGTTTCCCCTCACTTCTGCCGGACTTGTGCCAGATCAGCAATCCCGGCCTCCGTAGCTTCCGAGTGGTATTGGATGTGGAATTGCTCCTCCAGCTGCTTCCATGTGCGGATCGAGTTAGGACCCAATGAAGTGTACCATCCCAAGGCTGGACCTATAAGAGACTGCGAAAAGAACCTTACTCGCAGAGGGTCTGATACTGAGATCATCCCCAATTGTGCCAAGTATCGGCTCACATGCTCAATAGAGCTGGACCCTTCCGACCCATTGAACTTGGTGAACACAGGGAGCCGATACTTGGGTGGCAGAGGGATCAAGTCATATTCACTTTGATACGGCTTAGTATAGCTGATCGCTCGCCTTTTCGGTAAAATACCAAATTGATCCCTCAAGATGGTACTAATCTGGTCCACAGTTTGAACTCCTGGGGCCAAGTGCGTGCTATCATGACTCGGCCCAGTGGCATATTTAGCTAGCCACGCTTGCTTATCAGCGTCTATTCCAGATATTCCTCCAACCGCCTGCTGCGCCGAATATACCGGGTTGTTGCTGTCTGGTATATATGCACACATGTACCCACATGGAATTTCCTTAGGTGGCTCACTGAAAAACTGATGGCCGACAGGATCATCTCCCATCCTGTAGACGACGTATGCCGGTGAACCTTGCGATTCTGGATCCGCGAATGTATAGGGCATTGGTGGCTTGGCCTGGAACGGCATGTGACATTCAGGTAATTAGAACATATGGATACTAGGTTTTAGTATGACATATGTATGCTTGCTATGATATATGTGGGTAGTACCAAAGACTAGGGGTATATTTGTAATTTCTTAAGTGTAAATTGGGTTATATGGAAGGTAGCTTTAAAACCTAGGAGAAAAATAATGCTAAGTGTTAAATTTATATTACTATAGGGAGGAAAGTGTAAAAGATAGGTTAGATCTTAAGAAAAATGGGTTTTTGTGTAAGAGTAGGGACCTATGTGTTTTTAAAATAAAAACCATAGGGCTTTTATGTAAAATAGTTGAGGTGTAAAAGTAACTCTCATGTTTACTTGAGGGCTAATATGTAAGTATACAAGTCATCATGATATCTCATGAAAATTTGTGAACATATCCAAATTTTGACCAAATCCCCTTTGGTAAGGATAAGGGTAATTCAAATTTCACCTTTATTCAAAATTTCACATGAAAAGCTGCAAACTTTGGGTTTTTGTACTTGAGCCCTAAAACAATATTGTAGAGCTTGAAAAACTCTACAACTTTTGTTTTGGGCATTTCTTCTTTTGATCTCTATTTCAGTGGGAATTTTTAGTTTACCGGAAGGCCCCTGAACTTTCTATATATTCCAAACTAGTCCTTGGACTTTTCCCCCTCTTCTTCTTCCTCTGAACCCCCTCTATCCCCTGCTTCTCTACTCTTCTGCTCTGCCGCCGGTGCAGCTCCCCCTCCGGCTGCCGCTGTGCAGATCGCCGTCGTCCACCTCCTGCTCCTCCCCCTTCCACGCGTCATCTCCTCCTCAAGCCCGGCTCTGGTTCCCTCCCCGCTATCCTTGTTTGCGCGCGCCACGGCTGCCGGAGCTCTACTCGGCCGCCACCTCCTCGTCACCGTGGAGAGCCCACAGTGAAGCCCCAGACCTCCATCTCTCACGCAAACCAACACTACACGAGCCTCTACATCCCATTCCTCCAGTTTCCTTGCCAATTCTCGAGCACCCGACCCAAACCCCACTGCTACTCCTGTTATCCCCCTCCGGCAACAATCAGCATTGCCGTGGGCAGCCGACACCAGACACCCTTCACCATCATCAACCCCTGTACGAGCATCTCCGTTCCTTACTCGTGCTCGTCGACCCCTTGTTGCCCTCCAATTGCAGCCGGAGCCCCGTTACCGACGAGCGCCGCCGTCGCCGCCTTCAGCCTCACCGTGGGCAGCTCACACCGAGCGTTCCCGCGCCACCACGACTCCTTAGCCAGCACCACATCAACGCCGTGCAACTCTACGACCTCTTAGTGGGGTCTCTAGTGCCCTGTATTGCTTTTCCGATGCTCGCCGGCGTCTGTCCCAGCCGCCGCCGCCACTGTCTTCGCCGGTTGCTTCTAATCCGACGCATACGCTCCCAATTGTTTGCGTCAACTCCTTCCCCACGACTCGCTGAAGCTCATGCGCAGACCCTCCACCGACGCCGGTCACCGGAGTCTCGCCGTTGACAGAGCCCTCTCCGCCACCACCTCGGGTTCTCATCGAGATCCATATTTCCGACCAGTGCAGCCCTCGACACTTGGTGCTTTCGGACCGCCGTGAGCTCCTGAGCCCTCTCCTTCCCTCGGACCTCGCCGCCGGCGACCCTCCTCGCCGGAACACGGCCGTCCAATCCTTGCTCCCCTTCTGTCTCTGGCCAAGGACCCCGGGTTAGAAGGAGCAAAAGCCAGGGGGCTATTTGCAAACTGCAGGACTCAGAGAAACAGTACCCCTGGGGACCTCTGTGTAAACTTTTCTTATTATTTCATGTGTTTGATGCTGCTGTCTTGCAAAATTCATAGCAAACTGTAGGAAAATCCAAAAATTGCAAAACCAATTTTGTTAGAAACTAGATTTTAAACCCTACAACTTTTATTAAATGAGTTTGGTTTGAAACTAAGTATTTTTGAATCTATTTTAAATCTAAGGTAAAAGAGTTTAACATGCATAGCTTCTACATACTAACTTTGCTACTTATGATTTTTGGTATGCAATCTCTATAGATTATGTATAAGCTGGTGTAGAATTTTCAAACCTAGTTTTGTTTTGTAGCTTGAATTCTTTTAAATTTGGGCAATTCAATTTGAATTGTAATGGAATTAGTTAAGCATACCTATTAAAGCTTAATTAATTAGATCTTTTTGTCATAATCTAGCAGGTGGATAATTAATCTATGATTAAATTTTCAAGACTTTATAATTTTATTTACCTAAGGTTTGAATTTAAATTGGGATTTGAATCTAAACTTAAAATATTTTAATTCCTGTTTTCAGTAAATTCAATGCTATAGTCATAAGTTAAATATAAATGATAATTCAAAGCTAAAACCACTTTTGTTTCAAGAGTTCTTGTGTGTTAGCTTTTTAAATTGCAACTTTGTCGTGAAATAAAATAAAAGAGTATGCACCCCTTAATTTTATATCTTTGCATATCATGTAGACCCGACTACTCTCGCTGACGGTGACTATGTGCTGATCTCGGATCAAACCGTAGAAGTTCCTGAAGACCCCGAGAACGCCGTCAAGGGTCTAACTGAAGCTCCGAACCAAAGTTCGGAAAACTTTGACACTACTGCCCCCAACCCTACATAACCCCTACTTTACCTACACTGCAACTTATATTATTTATATCTATCTGTGCATTACGTTCATAGGAATTGTATGAAAAACCCTAGTTGCATATTCCTAGGAACCAATGTATTGGATACTAGCATTTGAATCCGAATAGCTGCTCTGCTAATAGGACCGGTAGAAGTCGGGTGATCTCCTGTACTCGCGTGATATAGGAATTGTAATGTTTACATTCCTGTAATCACTATAAGGATGACGGGCGGGATTTATGTGAGGTATCATGAATGAGGTGATGCCCCGTCTATATTGTTGAACTTGATAAGGTCGCAGTGTGTGGTAGTGGTGGTTAAGCGTTTGAAAGTACTAGCCACATGCCGCGAAATATGGTAAGCGGTAAGCCTAGTAACCAATCGGCCCGAGGAGTGGACATACCTCCCACCACTCATATTTGGTTCTTCTGGTTACTTGATTCGAAGTGTAGGAATACGTGTTGCAGGGCAACCAGGAGTGTGGTCATGTAGTCACGCTACAGACCTACATCCTGCACACATTGAGTGTGCGTATGGTCCTGCAGTCGCTTGTGGTGGACCTGTCCACGAGTTGGAATGAAAGGCAAACGGTCGCTTCGGAACAATCGTTGGATGTTCCCAGCGTGTGAGTTAGGTTTACCTTGCAAGGCTGAAATTCGATTCAGGAATCGTCCGTTTCTCGTGGAGATTGAGACTGCTTGATCCCTTTACCACATAGAGTAACAAGAGAAATGCTATGGTTATTAAAGATGATGTTTGGCTAAAAATGCTACCATGCCTGGATAGCTATAGGTGCTTACCTAGAATGGATAATCACCTAGAACTTGAAAGCTAAAAGTTGAAATTAAGGACCTACCTTTTATTGCTTTACAGCTGAAAACCCTACCTAAAACCTGAAAAGCCTACATGAGTCTAGTTATATGGCTAAGTATACCATGACCGGGTAAGCCTCGCTGAGTATTAGAATACTCAGTATTGCATTATACTTTTGGTTCAGGTAATCCTCCTGACGACTCAGCTCTGCCTGTACCATGGCCCTACCCTCTACCTAATGATTGGTCCATGGAGTGGGACCCATCTCCGGCCAACGCTGCCCCTCCGAGTGATGTCATGCCAGGGCTAGCATGATATCTGAACTGACGACGTGTACAGCGCCGTGCTATAAACTCCGCTGCTATGACATGAAACTTAAGGCTGTTTGTAATAAATACCATCAGTTAGAAACTGATGTTACTTTTAAACTCTCATGTAATATCTTTGCCTGTGATGTAAAATGTGGTGGCTCTCGTATCTCTGGACTCGTCTTCGTATGAGGTACCTTGTTTGATCCTGCAATTGGTGGTTTATCGGGACGTTACCCGACAGGCCAAAGGATTATACCGTTTGAAGCACGTTGGAGCCTGCAGGAGCGGACTCACGTACTTGAGCCGGTGTAATTCAAGTTGGTTCTGCCATAGCTGGTATCAGAGCGAATGATTGTACACTGGAGATATGAAACGCCTTAAAAATACTTTTAGTATAAAATTTGACCAACCAAGTATTTTGTAAAACCGCGTTGGTTTCGTTAAGGCTTGTACTTAGTACGTAAAGCCCTAGGGTGATATCTAAGTGAATTAGAGGTGGCTACGATATATATATATATATATATATATATAACTCTAACCACCAGCATTACTTTTCGGTTAAAACTTAAATTCATGCACAATCCAACTTTACTTTTTGTAACGACGCCTTCGATGGTGAGGTAAGGAGGTAAGGATCCTCAGCCAACTGAGGGAGCTTGGCCTTCCCGTCGGTGATGCGAACCGAACGCTGAATCTCAAGCAGTGGCCTACTTGAGATGCTGCCAATATATCAACTTAGGTTGAATATATTGGGAGTAGATGGTTCAGCGCAGGGTATGGCGATCACTGTTCATACCCCCGCATTTTGCGGTACCCCCCGTGAATACGTTATTTAATGACGTATGTTAACGGTGTCTGTACGGCGGTAATTGTACAGATGCTATTTCTATAGTGAACAGTAATGATTAGGGACGCTTTTATGACATGCTGGCATGAAAGGTTCATTGGATATATATTGTGACTTCCTGCAGGTACACTAACCATGATTACGGAAATAGGGCGTATAGGACTTATCGGCTAGTTATTCGGAAGAGACGTATGTGTTATGCCACCGAAATTAATTGCGTAAGTCCAAAGATATTCGGCAATTGTTTGGTTGTGAGGTTGAATAGAACGTGCATATATATTTTATCATCAAATATATGTATACAAGGTATCTTTTGGTTTTCTAAGGATAGGTAGTAGGTTGTATATCTTTAGTATGGGTTAATGGGGTTCTTATGGTAGTGTTGGTCAAGAATCTTAAGTATTCTTCCGGTTTCTAGTCCTTACTGTTATCAGTATCATTTGTTTCGTTCTATTTACCTTGTGACCTCCTAGCAAGGTAAACATATCTCACCATTTGCATTCTTGTTGCAGATGGCAGCCCCTTCCAATGTCTTTTGGGATCCGGAAGGGCATCTTCACACCAATGCCCTGCATTGGGAAGGTTTCCCTCGTTTACTCTGGGAATCCTTAAGGTCATTCCACTATAAAGAACCTCCCCAATATGATGCCATTGAGTATCAGGAAGAAGGTGTTCACAGAGCTCGAGTCAGAATGACCATTCCGCAACACCCATTTCGTTCTCAATGGCAGCCCATTGAAGTTAACATGATGGGCTATCGAATAGTTGATACCATCGAAGGAGCAGCATTGGAGGCTATTTATCTTTTTTGTAATCAGCATCCCAGAGAAGTTGCAGGACAGCCCATTGGTTTATTTTCAACGACAAATCCCAATGAGCTAGAATGGAATCTCAGAATCGTCCCTGAGAGTCATAGATTGGAAGGTCCACCGGAAGAAGCACTTCAAGGAATGATGCGGTTTATGAATGTGCAGTATCACTATCAACTGCTACTATGTCGTGAGATGGGTCAGTTGATCAATGCTGCATGAAGTCATTATAGGGAGGCTGATAGACAAAATACTCAAGTTGATCAACTTCGGGCCTTGGTGACTCAGAAGGATGAGATCATCGCAGCGCGGGATGAGACCATCTTTCACCGAGAAGATTAGATCAATGAGAGTGATCATATAATCACTCAGCACAACACCATGATTGAGTTTCTTCAGGAACAAATCCATGATCTGATCCTTGAGGCTGATGATGCTCAGGCTCATCTTGAAGAACTGTAGCAGCCACCAATACCTCCCGTCGCACCTGTAGTACCTGAGGTTGAAGAAGAAGATCCAGAAGAGATTGAGGGAGTCTCAGAGCTTGACTCTGAGCATGGGGACCCTGTTCTTAGTCCCCACCATTCTTCTTCGGGTAGTCAGTTTTCTGTAGGCAACTTCGACGATTTCTAGTTGTTAAATCGTCGATTTCTTTCTAGTTGTAACCTGTGAGGAGTGTAATGCCTTAGTTAGTATGTAGCTTACTTAGACCTTGCGCCATTTGTTGTAACATAGATGGCCGGTGTCTGGATCCTATGGATGTGTAATGTGGGAAACCATCAAAATCTACGTTGTAATATGAGCTTCATGTTTTATCCTCTTGTTCATTATCTTTATATTCTGAAATAAGATGATTGAATGGAATATGTGCATTGTTTATATGAATATTGTATCTTCGGAAATTGGGAGTAAGGTCATGTGGTTAATGATGGACGTCCCCTTTATTTCAGATGGTTGGAGCTACACGAGGAACCCCGGAAGGCTTCCGGGCAGAACAAACCAGTGGTTCTCATCAACCGCCACCACCACCTCCCAACCTAGCCGAGGTGATGGCACGGCAAACAGAACTCCTAAATCTGCTGGTACAAGCATAGCAGAACCAGCAACATCAACAATTCCGAGGAGGTCGTGATGACCTCACCCCTCTAGTGGCCAGCTATCAGGACTTCCTCAGTACCCAACCCCCGTTCTTCAGTAAGGCTGAAGAACCTTTGGACGCTGATGCCTGGCTTCATATCATCGAATCGAAGTTCGCCCTCTTGACTATACCTTGTGCGGACTCGTGTAAAGCTTCTTTTGCTGCCCAGCAACTTCGCGGTGCTGCTCGTTTATGGTGGGATAATTTCTACACCATGCAGCCCGCAGGACATGTCATCTCCTGGGATGAATTTCGGACTGCCTTCAGAGCACACTATATTCCCGAAGGATTGCTGGAATGAAAGTTGAACAAGTTCTTGGCACTTACCTAGGGTTCCAATACGGTATTGCAGTATGCACAGACTTTTAATCATCTGTGCCAATATGCAGGTTATCATGCAGACAATGATGCCAAGAAACAAGATCGTTTCCGTCGTGGCCTTAATACCAAGCTCAAGGAGCGCCTGAATCTTGTTAGGGCTAATAATTTCAGCGAGCTGGTTAATATGGCCTTAACCCAGGAGGATTGTATCATGGCACATCGTGCTGAGAAGAAAAGAAAGACTCCTACTAGACCTTCGAGTGCTCAATCACCAAGGTATCTGGTTGTTCCTAATACCCAGAGCAAAGCACCACAGAGGAATGCTCCGTTTGGCAGATTGGTTTTCAGGCCGCCCCAACAACAAGGAAGGTATAGACCTCCCGTACCTCCACCGCAACTACAGCAATCTGGCCCAAGGCCAATTGTGCAACAAGCTCCACAGAGAGGCAGCAATTATCGCTGTTTCAATTGCGGGAGTGCAGACCATTTCATCAGGGATTGTCCGCGGCCCAGGAAACCTAACCAAGGACAAAGTTCCAATCAGGGTAACCAAAACAAGGGTAAAAGGCCGATGATGCAAGTCCGGCAAGGACGAATTAACTTCACCACTCTTGCGGAACTTCCGAACGGAGCCCCCATCATGTCGGGTACGTTCTCTATCCACAACCAACCAGTTCTTACATTATTTGATTCCAAAGCAACTCATAGTTTATTAGTAACAACTGTGGTACCCGAATAGGACTCGATCTTGGTCCTACTAAGGGGTCATATATGATTTCTACCCCTGGAGGAAAGATTACATCTGACCGAATGGTCAAAAAGGTGCCAATTTAGTTTGGTAGCAAAGAAATTAGAACTGATTTGATTCTATTAAACTTAGAGGGTATTGATGTTATACTTGGGACAAATTGGATGACAGAACATGGGGTACTGCTAGACATCTCTTCCTGAGTTATTGAGATTAACTCACCCCATCAAGGAGCCATTACCCTCTACCTGCCTCAGCAAGACTACCTATATTCTTGCACTTATGCTATCACAGACATCAAAGTAAAAGATATTCCGGTAGTCTGTGAATACCCCGATGTTTTTCCAGATGATTTGCCTAGAATGCCACCCGATAGAGACATCGAGTTCATTATTGAACTTCAATCGGCAATGCTCCTATTTCCAAGAGGCCATATCGCATGCCTCCAAATGAATTGGCTGAGTTAAAAATCCAACTTCAAGATCTTCTTGATAAAGGTTTCATACGCCCAAGTGCTTCACCTTGGGGTTGTCCCGCTCTCTTCGTTAAGAAGAAGGACAATAGCCTAAGGTTATGTGTTGATTATCGTCCACTCAATGCGGTTACTATCAAGAATAAGTATCCTGTTCCCTGCATTGATATCCTGTTTGATCAGTTAGCTGGAGCTAAAGTCTTTTCCAAGATTGACTTACGCTCTGGCTATCATCAGATCAAAATCAAGCCCTGTGATATCCCAAAAACGGCTTTCTCAACCAGATATGGACTATATGAATATCTGGTTATGTCATTTGGGCTTACTAACGCCCCGGCATATTTCATGTATCTCATGAACTCAGTCTTTATGCCAAAACTTGATAAATTCATCGTGGTCTTCATCGACAATATTCTAATATATTCCAAGACTAATGAAGACCATGCCAATCACATACGTATCGTTCTTCAACGACTACGTGATCATCGCCTTTACGCCAAATTTTCGAAATGTGAATTTTGGCTGGATAGTGTGAAATTTCTGGGACACACTATCTCTAGTGAAGGCATATCAGTTGACCCAACTAAAGTTCAGGAAGTTATGGATTGGAAGCCTCCAACTTCAGTCCATCAAATTCGAAGTTTCCTTGGATTGGCGGGATACTATCGCCGATTCATTCTAGACTTCTCCAAGATAGCCAAGCCTATGACTGAGCTACTTAAGAAAGAAGTTAAATATCGATGGGACGATAAGTGTGATGAAGCGTTCCATACCTTGAGAAAACTTCTAACAACCGCTCCTGTGCTAGCTCAGCCAGATAATACTCAGCCTTTTGATGTCTACTGTGATGCTTCTAGGACTGGCCTTGGTTGCGTTCTAATGCAAAATGACCGAGTCATTGCTTATGCATCCAGAGCGCTCCAGAACCACGAGCAAAACTATCCAACTCATGATCTTGAATTGGCAGCCCTTGTTCACGCTCTTAAAATCTGGAGACATCATCTTATGGGTGCTAAGTGTAACATTTACACTGACCATAAGAGCCCCAAATATATCTTTACCCAAGCTGACTTGAATATGAGGAAAAGGCGATGGTTAGAACTAATCAAAGATTACGACCTTGAGGTATATTACCATTCTGGCAAAGCCAATGTGGTTGCGGATGCACTTAGCCGCAAGGCACATTGTCATTGCTTAACCGTGGCAACTTTCAGTGACACCCTCTATAATCAGATGAGAAAACTCAATCTAGATATTATTCCTCAAGGTAGTCTAAATCTTTTATCTATTGAGTCTACTCTTCGAGATAAAATCATCATGTCACAACTACATGATGAGGGTATCAGAATTATCAAGCTAAGACTATCTCAGGGAGAAGCTAAATACAAGTGTTTTCGCATTGATCATCATGGAGTCTTGTGGTTCAACAATCGTATTGTTGTACCTAAAGATCATCAACTTCGTAAACAAATCCTTGATGAAGCACATTTATCTAAATTCTCTATTCATCCTGGTAGCACCAAAATGTATCAAGATCTACGACAACACTTTTGGTGGACCAGAATGAAGAGAGAGATTGCCAAATACGTATCTGAGTGTGATACATGCCAGAGAGTTAAAGCTAGTCATCTCAAGGCATCTGGTACACTTCAGCCACAACCCATTCCGTCATGGAAATGGGAAGACATTAGTATGGATTTCATTGTTGGTCTTCCCAACACCTCTCAAAAGCATGACTCCATATGGGTAATCATTGATAGACTTACTAAAACAGCTCATTTTCTTCCTGTGCATACCACTTACTTAGCTAAGAAGTATGCCGAAGTCTATCTTGATCAAATTGTCCGATTACAAGGTGTCCCCAAGACCATCATCTCTGATCGAGAGGCCCAATTCATTGCACACTTCTGGGAACAATTGCAGTCAGCTCTTGGAACCAAACTGATTCGAAGCTCTGCATATCATCCTCAGACGGATGGACAAACTGAACGAGTCAACCAAATTCTTGAAGACATGCTCCGAGCTTGTATTATTCACTATGGTACGAGCTGGGACAAATATCTTGCCTTGGCTGAATTCTCTTACAACAACAGCTATCAATCTAGTCTTCAGATGGCACCTTTTGAAGCGTTATACGGTCGCAGATGTCAAACTCCTTTAAGTTGGTCTGAGACCGGCGAACGCAAAATCTTTGGACCAGACCTAGTTGTCAAAGCCGAAGATAAGGTCAAGATTATTCAAGCCAATCTTAAGACAGCCCAATCTAGGCAAAAGAGTTATGCAGACCAAAGAAGGAAACCTCTGTAGTTCCAAGTAGGAGATTTCGTATATCTCCGAGTATCTCCTACCAGAGGTGTTCAGCGTTTCGGCATAAAAGGGAAACTAGCACCCCGATATGTCGGACCCTTTGAGATCCTTCAAATCTGTGGCCCAGTGGCTTACAAAATTCATCTTCCATCTCAATTAGCAGCCATTCATGATGTTTTCCATGTCTCTCAACTTAAGAAGTGTATTAACATACCCACGGAGATCATTGAAACCCATGCCATTGAAATCGAACCCGATCTAACCTACACCGAACAACTATTCAAATCTTAGACACCAAAGAAAGAGTCACTAGAAGGAGGAAGATCAAAATGTACAAGATCTTATGGGATCATCACACCGAAGAAGAAGCAACTTGGGAAACAGAATCCTATCTTCAACGGAATTTCCTGACTTTCCTTACAATCAATTCCCAAATCTAGTCGTCCAACTCTATTCTACTTTTGAATCTCGGGACGAGATTCTTTTTGGGGGGGGAGGTTGTGACATTCAAGTAATTAGAACATATGGATACTAGGTTTTAGTATGACATAAGTATGCTTGCTATGATATATGTGGGTAGTACCAAAGACTAGGGGTATATTTGTAATTTCTATAAAATATAAGCCCTAAGTGTAAAGTGGGTTATATGGAAGGTAGCTTTAAAACCTAGGAGAAAAATAATGCTAAGTGTTAAATTTATATTACTATAGGGAGGAAAGTGTAAAAGATAGGTTAGATCTTAAGAAAAATGGGTTTTTGTGTAAGAGTAGGGACCTATGTGTTTTTAAAATAAAAACCATAGGGCTTTTATGTAAAATAGTTGAGGTGTAAAAGTAACTCTCATGTTTACTTGAGGGCTAATATGTAAGTATACAAGTCATCATGATATCTCATGAAAATTTGTGAACATATCCAAATTTTGACCAAATCCCCTTTGGTAAGGACAAGGGTAATTCAAATTTGACCTTTATTCAAAATTTCACATGAAAAGCTGCAAACTTTGGGTTTTTGAACTTGAGCCCTAAAACAATATTGTAGAGCTTGAAAAACTCTACAACTTTTGTTTTGGGCATTTCTTCTTTTGATCTCTATTTCAGTGGGAATTTTTAGTTTACCGGAAGGCCCCTGAACTTTCTATATATTCCAAACTAGTCCTTGGACTTTCCCCCTCTTCTTCTTCCTCTGAACCCCCTCTGTCCCCTGCTTCTCTGCTCTTCTGCTCTGCCGCCGGTGCAGCTCCCCCTCCGGCCACCGCTGTGTAGATCGCCGTCGTCCACCTCCTGCTTCTCCCCCTTCCACGCGTCATCTCCTCCTCGAGCCCGGCTCTGGTTCCCTCCCCGCTGTCCTTGTTTGCGCGCGCCACGGCTGCCGGAGCTCTGCTCAGCCGCCATCTCCTAGTCGACGTGGAGAGCCCACAGCGAAGCCCCAGACCTCCATCTCTCGCGCAAACCTGCACTACACGAGCCTCTACATCCTATTCCTCCGGTTTCCTTGCCAATTCTCGAGCACCCGACCCAAACCCCACTGCTGCTCCTCTTCTCCCCCTCCGGCAATGATCGGCATTGCCGTGCGCAGCCACCACCAGACACCCCTCGCCCTCATCAACCCCCGTGCGAGCTTCTCCTTTCCTTACTCGTGCTCGTCGACCCCCTGTTGCCCTCCAATTGCAGCCAGAGCCCCGTTACCGACGAGCGCCGCCATCGCCGCCTTCGGCCTCACCGTGGGCAGCTCACACCGAGCGTTCCCGCGCCACCATGACTCCTTAGCCAGCACCACATCAACGCCGTGCAACTCTACGACCTCTTCATGGGGTCTCTAGTGCCCTGTATTGCTTTTCCAGCGCTCGCCGGTGTCTGTCCCCGCCGCCGCCGCCACTGTCTTCGCCGGTTGCTTCTAATCCGACGCATACGCTCCGAATTGTTTGCGTCAACACCTTCCCCACGACTCGCTAAAGCTCATGCGCAGGCCCTCCACCGACGCCAGTCACCGGAGTCTCGCCGACGACAGAGCCCTCTCCGCCACCACCTAGGGTTCTCATCAAGATCCACGTTTCCGACCAGTGCAGCCCTCGACACTTGGTGCTTTCGGACCGCCGTGAGCTCCTGAGCCCTCTCCTTCCCTCGGACCTCGCCGCCGGCGACTCTCCTCGCCGGAACACGGCCGTCCAATCCTTGCTCCCCTTCTGTCTCTAGCCAAGGACCCCGGGTTAGAAGGAGCAAAAGCCCAGGGGGCTATTTGCAAACCACAGGACTCAGAGAAACAGTACCCCTGGGGACATCTGTGTAAACTTTTCTTATTATTTCATGTGTTTGATGCTGCTGTCTTGTAAAATTCATAGCAAACTGTAGAAAAATCCAAAAATTGCAAAACCAATTTTGTTAGAAACTAGATTTTAAACCCTACAACTTTTATTAAATGAGTTTGGTTTGAAACTAAGTATTTTTGAATCTATTTTAAATCTAAGGTAAAAGAGTTTAACATGCATAGCTTCTACATACTAACTTTGCTACTTATGATTTTTGGTATGCAATCTCTATAGATTATGTATGAACTGGTGTAGAATTTTCAAACCTAGTTTTGTTTTGTAGCTTGAATTATTTTAAATTTGTGCAATTCAATTTGAATTATAATAGAATTAGTTAAGCATACCTATTAAAGCTTAATTAATTAGATCTTTTTGTCATAATCTGACAGGTGGATAATTAATCTATGATTAAATTTTGAAGACTTTATAATTTTATTTACCTAAGGTTTGAATTTAAATTAGGATTTGAAACTAAACTGAAAATATTGTAATTCCTGTTTTCAGTAAATTCAATGCTATAGTCATAAGGTAAATATAAATGATAATTCAAAGCTAAAACCCCTTTTGTTTCAAGAGTTCTTGTTTGTTAGCTTTTTAAATTGCAACTTTATCGTGAAATAAAATAAGAGTATGCACCCCTTAATTTTATATCTTTGCATATCATGTAGACCCGACTACTCTCGCTGACGGTGACTACGAGCTGATCTCGGATCAAACCGTAGAAGTTCCTGAAGACCCCGAGAACGCCGTCGAGGGTCTAACTGAAGCTCCGAACCAAAGTTCGGAAAACTTTGACACTCCTGCCCCCAACCCTACGTAAGAAGGCAAGCCCCGGACATAACCCCTATTTTACCTACACTGCAACTTATATTATTTATATCTATCTATGCATTACGTTCATAGGAATTGTATGAAAAACCCTAGTTGCATATTCCTAGGAACCAATGTGTTGGATACTAGCATTTGAATCCGAATAGCTGCTCTGCTAATAGGACCGGTAGAAGTCGGGTGATCTCCTGTACTCGCGCGATATAGGAATTGTAATGTTTACATTCCTGTAATCACTATAAGGATGACGGACGGGATTTATGTGAGGTATCATGAATGAGGTGATGCCCCGTCTGTATTGTTGAACTTGATAAGGTCGCAGTGTGTGGTAGTGGTGGTTAAGCGTTTGAAAGTACTAGCCACATGCCGCGAAATATGGTAAGCGGTAAGCCTAGTAACCAATCGGCCCGAGGAGTGGACATACCTCCCACCACTCGTATTTGGTTCTTCTGGTTACTTGATTCGAAGTGTAGGAATACTTGTTGCAGGGCAACCAGGAGTGTGGTCATGTAGTCGCGCTACAGACCTACATCCTACACACATTGAGTGTGCGTATGGTCCTGCAGTCGCTTATGGTGGACCTGTCCACGAGTCGGAATGAAAGGCAAACGGTCGCTTCGGAACAATCGTTGGATGTTCCCAGCATGTGAGTTAGGTTTACCCTTGCAAGGCTGAAATTCGATTCAGGAATCGTCCATTTCTCACGGAGATTGAGACTGCTTGATCCCTTTACCACATAGAGTAACAAGAGAAATGCTATGGTTATTAAAGATGATGTTTGGCTAAAAATGCTACCATGCCTGGATAGCTATAGGTGCATACCTAGAATGGATAATCACCTAGAACTTGAAAGCTAAAAGTTGAAATTAAGGACCTACCTTTTATTGCTTTTCAGCTGAAAACCCTACCTAAAACCTGAAAAGCCTACATGAGTCTAGTTATATGGCTAAGTATACCATGACCGGGTAAGCCTCGCTGAGTATTAGAATACTCAGTCTTGCATTATACTTTTGGTTTAGGTAATCCTCCTGACGATTCAGCTCTGCCTGTACCATGGCCCTACCCTCTACCTGATGGTTGGTCTGTGGAGTGGGACCCGTCTCCGGCCAACGCTGACCCCTCCGAGTGATGTCATGCCAGGGCTAGCATGATATCTGAACTGACGACGTGTACAGTGCCGTGCTATAAACTCCGCTGCTATGACATGAAACTTAAGGCTGTTTGTAATAAATACCATCAGTTAGAAACTGATGTTACTTTTAAACTCTCATGTAATATCTTTGCCTGTGATGTAAAATGTGGTGGCTCTCGTATCTCTGGACTCGTCTTCGTACGAGGTACCTTGTTTGATCCTGCAATCGGTGGTTTATCAGTACGTTACCCGACAGGCCAAAGGATTATACCGTTTGAAGCACGTTGGAGCCTGCAGGAGCGGACTCGCGTACTTGAGCCGGTGTAATTCAAGTTGGTTCTGCCACACGGCAATTCTCCTTTGTGACTCCCCAGGGCAGGTCCCGATGGAGAGTATTGATTCCTCATGATCTCTTGAACCACACGCAGCGCGACACATTCAAGACCGTTCACCAGGCTCTCAGAGTGGCCACCATGTAGTTCACCTCCTGGCGTAGAGCTCTGGTGCGCTCCTCTGAAGAGGTAGATAGATCCACTTCATCAAGAGTGCCTTCAAGTGAGAACCCCTTCCACCTGATGCCGTGGTGGCAGGTCCTCTCAAAAGAGCCGATGAGATCGGCTTCAAAGAAAGCCTTGATCTCATCATACTTCTGCTTGTGCTCAGCGGAAAGCTCCTCATACGTGACTGTGTTTTCCTTTGACATCCTGGCGCTGGAAGTTGATGTACTCGATGAAGATGGTCCCATCGGGCGTGGCAGAATGTGTTGTCGGTCGAAACCCACCAGCGAGCAGCGACAGGCAACACGAGGAGCTGGGAGTCTCCCGGGACTGGTGGGCCCCGGTCCCTCGGTCAACGGCCTAGGATCTGGCACACGACCTGGCGTCTGGGTTTGCTAGGCGTGCCACCTGACCTTGTACCTGATCAGGAAGGTGTAGATGTGGTTTCAGTTAGTTTCCTGCATGCACAGACACGTTTAAACATTAATTCGAGCTGTGATCGGCTCATCGGGTGATCCCTGATATCGGCTGTAAAGAGCCGATTGTCTCCCAGTATCAGATCGGATCTATATATCTAAACAAAGTGCATGTATATGATACTAATATAAACTTGCTCTATAATCAATAAGCTAATTCAATCTACAACGGTTAAAACTTTCACCACATAACCGGAACATCCTACGCATAGTTATGCCTAACAAATACAAAACATAATAGAATAGCAACCTAAACAGAGGCCTAAAAACCAACAGAAAGCCGATTCGCAGAACAATCCCTCTTTAGATTAATGTAAAGCATCAAACATATTGCCAGATCATTTAACTCGTTTGAAGGGCCTAATCATGTAGATCTTAAACCAAATCTTTAATGAATAAAGACTAACCATAACAGATTGGATCTACTAATCGAAACAGAGCAAGGTGCTGTCCTTACACCCGAGATCGGGCACGAGGACAGCTAAAGGTTTACACGTAACAAGCAATGCATGAATACAATACAAAAGCCGATGCATCCTTGTAAGCGCTAAGGTAATTAGTGTTACTCGCCATCAACAATGCTTCAGCATGAGAAGCCTACATGAGTCTAGTTATATCGCATGATCGGGGCTGCATGGCACATACCCGAGAGAAACCTTAAAACAGGGGTGGCGATGCACCGAGAGTTGTTTGTGAATGCTTGTTGTTGTTCATTTGTAGTCTAGGGTACATATTTATAGCCTGGAGACTTGCCTCTCCTAACCAATCCTGATCGACTACG
This sequence comes from Panicum hallii, assembly GCF_002211085.1. Classification (NCBI taxonomy): domain Eukaryota; kingdom Viridiplantae; phylum Streptophyta; class Magnoliopsida; order Poales; family Poaceae; genus Panicum; species Panicum hallii. The sequence goes on along the minus strand of NC_038050.1, from coordinate 43,694,188 downwards.
ACACGAATCCTGACTATCTATATCCAAACTAACTTAAACTAGATACATGGCCAATCTGGCCTTAAACCGCCAGCGCAGGAGCCGATTCACAAGCCCATTACAATTATCCTTTGAGCCCATTCTTACTCGCGGCCCACCTTCTGGCCCAGCCAAATTATGGCAATAACACCCACCAACCCCATCATCATCAGCAACCCCATCATCATCATCATCATCATCATCATCATCACCATCATCATCCCCACCACCATCAAAAAATAAGAATGAAACATTCTGTCAAACTCCTCATCTTGTATGATTTTATCCAGTGGATTATTCGTCAGAGGGGAAGTATCCATCTCACCATGATACTTCCAGATCTTGTAGTTCTTAACAAAACCACTCACCATCACATGCGATCTGATTGTAGTTGGGTCGCTGAATACTCTCAAATTCTTGCGGGCATCGCATGGTCAATGTATCAATAGTGTCTTCTTATTTCTTGCGTGGTTCTCTGCAACTTGAATGAATTTCTTAAGCTCTCCACAGAAATAGGCATCCGTCCTTTTTACATTGTACATCCATGTCCTATCCATATCTTAAAAGATAGAAAAAATTAAATTAAATTATTTTTTCTCAAGAAATAGAGTCCTAAATTCACATAGATATATACTTCTATATATGTACAGGTGTTGGAAAAGTCAATTTAACTAATACTAAATAAAAAAATTGATTTCCAACCTATTATTGTACAATTAAATATTAGGAAAAAATGTAACATGCATGTATGTAAATATAGAAAAAATCAAATCTTTTCCTCAAAAGAAATGGAGCCCTAAATTGGTATAAATATATACTTCTATGTATGCATAGATATGGGAAAAAATCAATTTAACTTGTACTAAATAAAAATAATAAAAAAATTCAACATATTATTTTACCACTAAATGTTTGGAAAAATCTAACATGCATCTTTGAAAAATAGGAAAAAAATCTTCTTCTCTCTCCTCCATAGATCTAGGGCATAATTTACTTAAGAATGATGCTAAAAAACTATAGATGGAGTCAAAATAATTATATAATCTTGTTCTCCTACTAAAATAGCATAACTTCATCCAAAAGTTAGAGAAAAATGGTGTCTCAAATGGCAAATCCACACCATGCAGATCAAGAGCTAGCTAGAGGCAAAGAGAGCTCCATTTGAGCCATAAATCTAACAAAAGAGCTTAGAAATGATAAGGAATTAGCATCAACTTACCTCCTAGAACCCGCAACTCAAACGAAATCAAGTCGAAAAGCTCCCCCTTTTTCTTTTTTTCGGCTCTCGGGGGAGCTCCTCTCTCGAGCAAACAATGGGGGGTCGGGAGGAGGAAGAAGGTGCCTAGATTTATTATAGATATTTTTAGAAACGGGTTGGGGGTGAGCCGCCCCCATAAATGCTATTTGTAGGGGCAGCTCACCCCCTGAGCAAACAATGGCATTTGTAGAGGTGGCTCACCCCCCAGCCGCCTCTGAAAATGGCGCTCATTTGTAGGGGCGGCTGAGGGGGTGAGCCGCCCCTACAAATGGATTTATAGGGGTGGCTCGGTCGCTATATTACCCGCGGCCCATTTGTAAGAACGGGTGACATTTTGATCTGCCCCTAAAAAAATTCGAGGTGTTGCTACAAATCATTTTTGCAGTAGTTGAGCATTTTAGTACAGACTGTTGTTTCCAACCGATACTAAATACGATATTTAGTACCGAGCATTGCGTCCGGTACTAAATTCATACCGGATTAGTACCGCCCGGACTGTATCGGATGGGGAACTAGTACTAACCGGGAGTTCCCGTCCGGTAGGTACCACTAAGGATTCTAGCAGTGGGTCGCACCTACGCCAACGTTTTCTCGTGACTCTACTCTTGCCCTCTTAATACGGTTGTTGGTGTTTGTACCATCTCCAAGCGGAGCACGTGACTTCACTAGGATTTGGTTATATGTGATTATGGTACGTAATGAAGACATATCAAAGGACAACCATGTGATGGTGTATGAGAACTTGAATGACAGTACATGAGATAATACCTTGTTGCTGAAAAAACATGCATGTACCTACAGTAGGCCACGATGCAATCACGAGCGTTGACGGCACTGTCATAAACGACACCAACTATCCACGATCAGAGCCATGAACATGCACACCACCACGGAGGCGAACGGCAGCAACGATCTGGCAGGGAAAGCAGCTGTCTGCGACCTATTAGCAAAAATGATATACAAAGTTTCAGTAACTTGAGGCAACACGGAAGCTGATCCAGGAGTCTTGTAAAACTCTCTACATGGTTGTACGCTCATATACATCGCTAAATTGTTCAAATAAACTATGCAAGCTGTACGACATGACCAAACGGAAAAAATTGCACACACGAGCTTCATGCAAGTCTCTAAGGGGCAATAATCTCATATTTCTACATCGCTAAGCTACGTGAGTATGCGGCCAAAGCAGCGATACGATGCAAATTAAAGCAGCAATATGGCAAGTGAAAATTTTGATGCAATTCGAATCCGGAATCTTCACACCTTCTGTCAATTCCTTTTTTGGCCAAAAATATTTAGGATTTGATGTGAAGATTTTGGCAAAAAATATTTACGAGGTGTGATCTGCCTCCATTCACTTCAGTCCAAGGATCCCTTGATTTAGGATTGATGCGCTAAATATTTATTGGCAAAAAGGTTTTGATGTAAAAAGATTTAGGATTTCGGCAAAAATATTTTAGAAACACCAAAACTATGGATCTTGACACCTCCTGTCAAACCTCTCGACTTGGCAAGTGGGACCTTCATGAGAGATACCGTGAGCCTAATTTTTGTAGAAAATATTTTCAACTGTTTCGACTTTTTTCGTATAGATAAAGGGCTGCTGTGCTTGCCTGATTGTATTTGTTTCTTGTGCTAACATGAGGAAAAAAAATATACCATAGCAAACCAGCTAAGGCTAGGGGCAGATCTAAGAGGTGGGCCGCGTGGGCCCCAGCCGAGTGTCAAGTATTTTGCCGAGTGTTTTTTTCGGCACTCGGCAAAGACGCTCTTTGCCGAGTGCCTTTTTCAGACACTCGGCAAAGATAATTTTCAAATCATATTTTGAAATAGTAAATTAATTCAAATAAAAATATTTTCAACTACAAAGTATAAATGTAAATTTGTTCACAAAATATATATATCTCTCTCGTAGTTTATGAAACTATAAGAGAGATATATAAGATTTGTGAACAATATTAGAATTATCATGTCAGATGAAGAAATGATAAAATAACCAAAATAAACTTTGTAGATCTTGAGAAGTTATAAGATTTTACAGTTGGCAACATTTTAATTTGAAGTCATCTTATCAACAAAAACTACATCTGAATATAGAAAATTTAAAATTCGAATTTTGCAAATAATCTTGAATGGAAAAACCATCAAAATTAAAGTTGTAGATCTCAAAAAGTTATGAAAGTTTATAGTTGACAACTTTTTGATTTAAAATCATTGTGTCATCTTAAAATACGTTTGAAGTTTTCAAATTTGAAATTCAAATTTTGTAAACGATTTCGGATGAAGAAACTATCAAAATAAAAGTTGTAGATCTCGAAAAGTTATGCCACTTTGTAGTTAACAACTTTTTTATTTGAATTTAGTTACTATCTCAAACAAACAATTTACACTCAGTTAATTATAATATGTGGAGAATAAAAACGTAATGTTGACACACGTGGTTGAATGGTGCAGTGGTAAAGGGAGTTGTTTGTGTGCAGGAGGTTGTGAGTTCGAATCCTATCATCGACACCTTATGGAAAATTGCTGAAAAAATATGCAACCCGGTAGTGAGCCCACTCTAAGATTTGGTACAAGCGTTCTTATCCCTAATTTACTTATATTATCCTTATTTATTACCAACAAAAAATAGCTATTAATTAATTTTTATATACAACAATTGATAATTCAATTGAGAAGGCGAAATCTGAGAAATTAAATTTATTTTATAAGACTAGATTGTCTTATTCACTAAAATATGTGAAGAAGTTTCATTGGACCACCCTAATTAGAAATTCTAGATTCCCCGCTGGCTAAGGGCTTGTCAATGTGGCCTTATCTATTTCTTCAAAAAAAAAAATGTGGCCTCTTAGAGGTCAGATTGCTCGTATGAAACTGTTTTAAAAGCTAATCGTTTTGTGCTGCGCTAATAAGCGAACCTTACATTCTATTAACTGAAATGTCCTAATCATCGCAAACCAGCTGAAGTTTTCCATCAGCAACCTGCGCAGTGTCCATCGCCCGATGTCCGTGGTTCGCTTGATCAAACGGTTGATGGAAAAGGCTAACATATGTTGCCCCTGCTCTGCTTTTGCCTCTGAGCCGACATGTCCAGGGCTTCACATCAACACGCTGCCCCCAGCCATCAGCAAAGTCTGGTCTCCCAGCAGGCCGTGTCATAGTGACTGGCAGCTGCTAAACTCCAAGCGGCATGGTCCCGTCGCCACCATGCTCCAAGTTGCTGTTCGTCAGTGTTCTCATCCCCGCGAGCCTCCCCAGCCAAGAGTTCCCAACATGGCTTGTACTTCAGCCGCACTTCCTGAGCCACATTCTGTGGCTGCTCTACATGTCGGTCGCCGAGACAGGCCACGTTGCCGGTCGCCATTGGTCCAGATCGGAGCGCGAAAAAGCGAACTATATCCCTAATCCGCACTTCCGCAGGCCCGAGATCTTGTGGCGCTCAGGCTCCGCTGCCTCCGGCTCCACCCGTTCGTTATTTACTTGCGGCTCTCTTCTACTTTGTCATCAGTAGCACTAGTCCAAGTGATCTCGTGATCGACGCTGGGGCAGTAGCGCGCTAGCTAGCAATGGAGACGTCTTGCTTCTTGACCTCCAAACCATCGCCCAAGACGCCAGCCAGCGTCGTCGTCGCCAAGCCCAAGCCTCATCTTCTCTTCGGCACCCGGCGTGCGGGCTCGTCCTCCGTCACTTGTGAGTGATCACTTTACTCGTGGACCTGTACGTTCTCTAGCTTCTAGCTCAATGCTCTGCTCACCAGAGCGATGCGCACTTTGCGTGCAGGTTGCAGCTTCAACGCGCGGCCGTCCGAGGACGGCGCGGTTCCGATGATCGGCCCCGACTGGCGGTCCTTCCGCGCGCAGCTCTACTTCACCGAGCAGCACGCCAAGAGCGTGAACTCGTCCGTGACCGCGATACCGTCGCTGCCTGTGAAGATCGGCGACAAGTGGGCGCACCCGCTGGTGGAGCCCGAGAAGGGTTGCCTCCTCATCGCCACGGAGAAGCTGGACGGCTCGCACATCTTCGAGCGCACGGTGATCCTCCTCCTCTCTGCCGGCGTGCTGGGCCCCGTCGGCGTGATCCTGAACCGCCCGTCGCTCATGTCCATCAAGGAGGCGGAGTCCATCTTCGCGGACGACGCCAACATCGCGGGCGCCTTCTCAGGCCGCCCGCTGTTCTTCGGCGGGCCGCTGGAGGAGTGCTTCTTCTTGCTGGGGCCCCGGGCGGCCGCCGGCAGCGACGTGGTTGCCCGGACGGGGCTGTTCCAGGAGGTGATGCCCGGCCTGCACTACGGGACGCGAGAGAGCGTCGGGTGCGCCGCGGAGCTCGCGAAGCGAGGCGTGGTGGGCGTCCGGGACTTCCGCTTCTTCGACGGCTTCTGCGGGTGGGAGCGCGAGCAGCTGCGCGACGAGCTGCGCGCCGGGCTCTGGCGCGTTGCCGCGTGCAGCCCCGCTGTGCTGGGGCTCGCCAGCGTCGTCAAGGGCGGCCTCTGGGAGGAGGTGCAGGGGCTCGTCAGGGAGAGGAGGGTGTGGTGACTGCTGGCGCGAGTGCGTGTGCCGGTGGATGTTCAAGTCCCAACAGTGGCTTTGTAATTAATTAACTTGCGAGCAAATTGATCAAGAATTAATGCTTCAGATTCCTTCTGGCTCTGTCAGCTCAGAGCTCAGATGACATTAACAGCGAATGGTAGGCAAACCCAATGCGCCATCCGACCAGGTGACGGCGCCGTGCGCGTACCCTTTGTTCGCGCCGGCACCAGGCCCGGCCCTGCGATATACATTGCAGTATCAAGTACATGTATACACTGCAGGTGCTAGGATTCAAGCAACCAAAGGATGCAGCTTCTATCGTTGCGTCCTTGAGTTTCCTATCTTCATGAATTGTGATCCCATCCGCGCCTCCCCTTGATTGTCCCATATTTTTCGGCGCGATTGGCGTGATGGACAGCATGTCATGGTAGCCGTTTGCGATTCACAGACTCGTCACTCGCCCTCTTCCTGGTGGCGTGTTGGCAATGAGCCTCCATCTCCATAGTTCGTATCTCAGTCTCGTAGAGTCACCGTCATCAATTCCAATAGATAAGTGTATGACCGTAGGCAAAAGCAAGCAGACAAGGTAGGAAGTAGACGAGCCAATGCAAGATAAGTAGAGGAGCCAATCCAAGATAGGCATTTTTATTTTAGTTTAAGTCAACCGTAATCCTCACCAGCTCAATGATTAGATTAATTTATATTTCATGTTTTACTTGTGAGTGACGAAGAGATCAGAATATTATTGCTCGACCATTATCAAAATCGATCATTTGGATATTGGTGAGATATATATTGGAATTTGAGAGTTCTACACAGTGGTCAGTAATATTTTATGTAGTTGATTTGATACCTTTGAAGTTTATCGCTAGCTAGCTAGTTTTGAACTACCTATAACTTTTTTAAATTTTTAGAATAAACGTATCACCTAGAAGCTATGATAACGTTATGCTTATGCATCTAGAAGAAGTTATTGGATGAAATCGATATTATTGATGTATATCATCAACAACAGCTTCATATTTTCAAATATTAGATGAAAATCTTAAGATAATATGTAGACATTATTCGATATGAATATCTTTTATGCATAATATTTATCATCATCTTCACCATAGAGACCCTGACTTTTGTTCCGCCCCGAGCCCTGGAAACTTAGGACCGGGGCTGGCCGGCACTCCTATGGAAGCTCACTTCAAATTAGCAGTAGCTCCCTGCGCGCCTACATGCACTGCCAGGCCCCGCGGCGCCTCCACCGTGGCTGAATAGCTCGCATATGTGGACAACCCCACGTTTGTGACTGTGCACGCCACGATGACCGCTTCACCGGCAGGGAGCCGCGTCATGGAGATGGACGTGTAGTTTACGCCCGATGCGATGAGTGTAGGAAAAAAATGACTTAGAGCTTAACTTATTCAAGATCTAGGACCTAAACTTGTAAGCACAACCCAACAGATACATGAACAAGGTTTCTATTTAGACCGGGAGCGACGGAGGATGCAGTTCCGACCATGCTCGGTGACAGGGTTGGCGTAGGCGCACTATAAGAAATCCTTTAATCCATGACAATTTTTACGTGATGTTTACATAAAACGTCGTAGACAGACAATATCTACGATGATTTATGAATTTTCGTCACAGATTTGCAAATAGCCCATATGGGCTCCAATTTAGTCCCAGTTTCTATGACGAACCTGTGATATCCGTCATGGATTCAAAATTAAAATCGTCACGGATTTGATACCATACTCAACCACAATTTTGACAAAACAAATACGTCACTTACATTTAAGAAAATAAGATGTGTTACTTCTTTTCTATACTATAAAAGTTAAAACAATTAAAACCCTTTCTCATCAAGATTAGGCCCCACTTAACAGCTCGGGAGGTTTGACAGGAGGTGTGGAGACCCACGAAATTGATGTTTCTAAAATATTTCTTGATGTTTCTAAAATATTTCTGCCAAAATTCTAATACTTTTTACACCAAGCCATTTCATCTACCCACCCCTGGTACCCGCATTTGTTTCCTTTCATAACGCCGGTTCGTTTCCTTTCATACATTTGATTTCTCCGGCATGGTCTCCTTGTTTGATGCACATACCAACAAAATGTTGCACGTTTATTTTTCCTTTCATGGTCTCCATCATGGTCCGGTTTTCTTTCATCACGCCGGTTTCATCACACCAAAATAGAGGAAGAGAAAGGAAACTTGTGTTTCGTGATTGATTTTCATGCAAGGAAACATCCATGGCGTGAGAGATAGAGAGAGGCAGGCGTGCGCCGCAAATGTGGAAAATAGAGGGAGACAATGGAAACTTGCATGCTTTGCTTCGTGATTGATTCACAGCGCAAGGAATCATGCATGACGTGAGAGACAGAGGCAAGGCAGGCGTGCACTGTAGAGGACATGCTGCCAACATGTAGGCCGGAGATTGAGCACACGATTTAGGAAAGTAATTGTCAGGTTTTGGAGAGCTCATAACATTCCATACAACACGATTTAGGAAAGGAATTGATCGGCCAATCAGTGCTGCTAATCGGGCCATGCATGGGGGTTAACTTCTATAATAGTGTTCCAATCCATTTGGAAATATTTTACCGACCAATCAACTATCCATATGATAGCTTCTCTGGTTGCGTGCAGCTCCCTGACTATAAATACCCACACAAGGAGCCATGGTTTACAAAAAAAAATAGAGCAACATTCATGATGGAGTTCTTAGGCATCTCAAACATTTGTGATGCCCTTACATTGTCGCATGGATCCCGAGGGAACCTGATCGCAGTTGTGGCTTCCGTTGGTCCGGTGACCCCGAGATGCATGTTTGATCCATACGCCATAAGGGAGATATGTATTTAGGACTGGAGGTTTGGCTTTCTAGCTATCAGCTTGTTTGTGAATTTTTGTTTAGACAGTAAATTATGTGTTGTTTTTGTAGGGTATATATGGGATTCGTACGTTTCTTGGCTGACTACCATCCTGCCGCTGGTAAAGTATTCCTTGAAGCCGATCTCCAGAACAAGTTTATGCTGGTCAAAGGAGTACTTGTGAACCGAGATAGAGGTGGCTATCTGAATAATATTAATTCCAGCACGCTCACGGTCAAATTATGGTGTTTTTTTCCAAGATTTATAGCTCACGGGGTAGCTTTTCTATTCAGGTAGCTTTGAGCAGGGCGAGAGCTCTAGGATCACTTTGTTTGAAAGTGACCCGAATCCATTGGTACACAAACTCTGCGCACGGACTTCATGATGCACGATGGTGTCAAACATGCCATTGCCGAGCATGCTGATAAGATGAAGAAACTAGTACATGCGCTAGGATAAGGAGATACAGCGTCCCCCGTTCCTTAACTCACGTATTGGAGCTCATGATCAATGGCAACCGTTTGGATCGCGCCGGTGACGAGCATTAGAATAAGTAAACTTATTATGGACAGGCACTCAATTAGCAAGGATTTTAGCATTTTGTTTTGATTAGCTATGGATGGCAAGTGTACTTCAAGTCTTATACAGTATTTGGCAAATACCATTTATTTGCTAATTATTGCAACATATATTTAACTTTTCTATAACTTCTTCCCCAATTATCACTGCCTTTTTTGCATCATATAATATTCTTACGTGACAATCAGAGGCAGTATGTATATGGCAGTAATATTTTTACAACCAGAGGTTGAAGCAGTCGGAGATGCAGTCGAAATAGTCAAAAAGGCAGTGTAGTCGAAGATGTAATCGTAGTAGTTGGAGGCATAGTTGAAATAGTCGAACATATAGTCGTAGTAGTCAGAGATGTAGTTGAATCAGTCGGAGATGTAGTTGAAGTAGTTACAGATGCAGTATAGTCGAAGATGTAGCCATAGTAGTCGGCGGTATAGTTGAAGCAATTGGAGATATAGTCGTAATACTCAGAGATGTAGTTGAAGTAGTCGGAGATGCAGTCAAAGTAGTCATAGATGCAATGTAGTCGAAGATGTAGTCGTAGTAGTCGGCGGTATAGTTGAAATAGTCGGAATACTGCAAGCAGTTTGTTTTTGCCCAAAACTTATTTCGGCCCAAATGTTGGAGTCAATTTCGACACAACATTTTCCATGGACGAGCACAAGCGGGTTAACGTGACCGTTTCATTTTATGTATAAGTGAATAAATTATTCTATCTCTATTATGAATCACTACTCTACTGGCTTGTATATTTATCTTTCTACTATGATTATGATTGTCCTAGATGAATAACATTGTGCACCCATCACCGGCTCTCGTACAATCATTGAACATCCCGCCATTACGGGGTATTTAATTTGAGTCGTGTATTTTATTTTTAATAAATGAAACTATGCAATTTAATTTTACATTTCAGAGCACATATCAATTCAATGTTTGTGTCATCTTATCATTACTATGCGTCAAAAAGAAATTAGAACCCATATCCTATACAAAGTAATCGCAACAGAAACTGGTGTTTGCATAACAAGTTTAGGAGATAAGATATTATGACCATTTTATATATCATAAAATAAAATTGGGCGGATATTAAGACCATGTACTATAATAAAAAAATTGTGGACCGAAATGGCAGGCAGCACCATAAGGTTCAACGCATAGAAACACCCGCCTGTTGCATCACCTGCCCAAACAGGCGCCATAGTGTGGGATAAGTTACTGATGGAGGAGTTGGAAGCACGGTTATGAAACAACGTATATATGTTGGGCAATTCCTCTGTCCGCAAGCAATGTGGGACTAACTGTGGTGCCTGATATCGATCGGAATACTGCGAGCAGTTTGTTTTGGCCCAAAACTTATTTCGGCCCAACTATTCCAGTCAATTTCGACCCAACATTTTCCATGGACGAGTAGTCAGAGGTGTAGTTGAAGCAGTTGAAAATGTAGCCAAAGTGTTGAAGATGTAATCGTAGTAGTCGGAGATGCAGTATAAGTAGTCGAAGATATAGTCGTAGTTATCGGAGGTGTAACTGAAGCAATCGGAGATATAGTCATAGTTGTTAGAGATGTAGTTGAAGCAGTAGGAGATGCAGTCGAAGTAGTCACGGACGCACTATAGTCAAAGATGTAGTCATAGTAGTCGGAGGTATAGTTGAAACAGCCGGAAATATAGTCGAAGTGTCGAAGATGTAATCGTAGTAGTCGGAGATGTAGTCTAAGTAGTCGAAAATGTAGTCGTAGTAGTTGGAGGTGTAACTGAAGCAGTCGGAGATGTACTCGTAGTAGTCAGAAGGCAAGCCTATATATTTAGCCATGGTTTAACAGCATGGCACAGAAGGCGAGCACGTCATTGCGTGCAGATCCATCGTCGCCGACCTCGCAAGCCTTTCTCCATCCCCCACCACCATGAAAATGACCTCTGCATCGACCCTACAACTTCGCCGGCCGGACCTCCCGCGACCTCCGTGCACGAGAGGTTAGTTAGTTTACATGTGTTCCCTTGGCGGCGTGCGAGTTGTTGAGTTAGTTTAGGCATGACTTACATGGGAGTTTTAGAGGACGTGTCAGATCTCCGCAGTCCGCACCAAAGTTATCTCTACACGGGAGATCGTTGTAAACATAGGCAGCTACAGTAATCTCTATGGACACAACAAGGAAACTTACTAACAGATGTGGAAACCAGAATATCTTTATTTGGAACCTACCCTCGACCCCCACTAACCACGGTGCTATATTATCCCTTCTCGGTGCAAATAGGGTTTTGTTCCTTTCGTGTCCACTTCCGTGCCATCTTCAACAAAACCCGTCCCTGCGCTGCCAAAAAATCAATCCCGATGTGTCCTCTCTTAGCAGTGCCTGCCGATCTTCACATCAACTCAATCGCCGTTCATTGTGTACCTAGCGGTAAGCAGCTCCACGGTCCCTTCACCAAGTGTCGAAGATGGCATGATTCGGAAGGAATGAAAAATAGAGAAAGGAAATTTGCATGTCTTGATCTGTTATTGACTTGCACGTGCAAGTCAACATGCATGACATGATTTGTGATTAATATATGCATGAAAACAGCAGCAGATAGGGAGAGGCAAGTGTGCGCTGCATATGGCAGGCCACCAACATGTAACCTGGATATGGATCAAGTGATAACATTCCTGTTTTTCTTTCCTCCCACTGGTTGCAGATGCATATGGAACAATCATCTCCTTCCTTTCAACATGCACGCATGTCTCATCCATATATGGAAGAACAGATTAAAGCAACAAATTTTGGGCTGTATGTTTCCTTTTCCTGCTTGTACACCGGCACATAAATAGCTCATGTGACCGCTTGAGTCCATTGCAAAATCACAGAAACTCCAGCTGCAGGCCATCCCCTCCCCGGTAGATGACAAGCAGATCGCAAGCCAGAGCGCCCACATAAAAATGACTCCTGTGTCTTTTTCTACTTTTCTATCCCTAGAATCTTCCATGGCACATCCTCATGGAATTGAGGTTGATGTTGTAGCATCCACATGGTATTAGAGAATTGTGTTTGAAGGACAACATGTTAGGATCAAGTTCTGCACATACAGTAGACGTCACAAGCGAATGTCCGAAATAATGCATTAACGAAAGAGTATACTAGTATTTTATTACATGACCGAAAGTCTTAATCTTAAACAAATAAATAAACATCGATAAATAGCAGCGAACTTCAACTTCACAGGCAGATGACTGGGAGACATATGCCTAGTACTCTTCAAAATCTTCGGAAAACACTGGATAATTATCTTGTTCTGAGCAGCATTATTTTCATAAAGCAAGTGTGAGTACACTTATGGTTGGTACTCAGCAAGTGGAGTAAATTATATGACATGCAAGGCTATGATCAAGGAAAAGCTGACATGGTTTGACTGCGATAAGCATTTTTAGTTGGTCAAGTTTTAATTAGGCAAGCATTAGCTAAGTATAAATATATACCAACCCTTAAACAAACTATCTGAGGTAAATTAATCCACAACACAAATAAGTAAATAAATAAACAAGAACCATTGAATAGATCATCTTTAAGTTTAATTATCATGTGAGTGTCCATGCCGCTCTTAACCGTGATCACGGCTGATATATCAGTTTTCACTAAGCAGAGGTTGTACACTTTACCTACAATTCGTGTTTCCCTTGATGCCCGGTTTTGCAAGGCCTTTAAACACTTCCAAGGTGAGTGGCAGGGATTCACTACGAGGTCTTTACAAAGATTCCCTAACTTATGACAATCCGCTAAGGTTTCAAGTCAAAGCGGTCATAACTCTCCCTAATGAGTCAGACGCCTTACCCAGGGCCATATTACACCCTCAAGAGGACCGAGCTATACCCCGACGATGCAACCCCTCTTGCCCTTTTGGTAAGATTATCATAAGCTACAGACTCTAATTAATTAGCCAAGACCAGATCCATGTAGTATTGTGGTTGCACCGTTTTCCTGGGTGATTCTCCATGTTCCAATTAATTCAATAATCTTATTTATCATCAATCAAATATTCTAGAACATGAGTAAACCGGTGTATCATGAAATCCAGGTTATCCAACTAAAATCTAAGTAAAAACAACTAGTGTAACTACAACATAAATATAAGTAATCCAGGTTTAATCAAGAAAGTTCAAATGAAACTAGGCATATCCTTAACTTGGGATCCATCATATTCTAGACACATGCATGCATATAAAGTAAAGGTGTATTTGTAATGTTATTGGGATTGAAGCATGATCAAGGACCACTTGCCTTGGTTAACAAACTGCTGCTGCTCGTGAACAACTTTGAAGCTCGGCTCTTGCGGACCCTCGAACTGCGTATCTTCTATCGTAGCACACAGATACATACAAGCAAATAAATACAATAAATAAGAAATAGTACACCAATCCATATAAATAGAACAAAATAATATACTAAAGCTACTACATATGTCGTAAGGATCGCGTGAGCGCAAGAATCGATGAAAACGGAGTTAAAACAGAGAAATTAGGGCTAAAACATGATCCTAGGGCTTATTTGTAGAAGATTTGAAACTAAAAGGGCTCTAACAGAAGAAAACAAGAGCTAGATCATAATTAAACCTTAGACTTAGGTGTTAGATTGTAAAACAGAAAGATCTAGGACTGCGGGTTCTATATTTGAAAAAGTCAAGGGCCTAATCAGAAGAAAAAGGATCTATTCGTGAATACTTTTGAAAAATTACACATAAGTCCTTATATTCACTCATTCACACAATTGCACACAATCCAATCTACACATTACACATTCTTCCTAGTGTTTTAAAATTTTGACACCTAGGGTGTCACATGCGGGCCCAAGGCGAATTGCGGCAGGGTCGAGCCGGACTCGAGTGCGAGTCCGGGTCCAGCGCGGGGGGAGGAAGAAGGGCCTGACAGGCGGGCCCCGCCTGTCAGCGCGAGAGAGGGAAGGAAGGAGGGGACGCGCGGGAGGCTTTGGGCCAGGGGTGCTCAGCTGGGCCCAGAAGAGAGAGAGGGAGGCACGGGGAGAGACGGGCCGCGGGGGGAAGGGAGAGGAGAAAGGGGCCGGGCTAGTTGGGCCACGCGGGGAAGAGAAAACGAGAAGGAAAAATGTGAAAGGGAGGTGGGCCGGCCCAAGAGAGAAAGAGAGGGAGAGAGAAAAAAAGAGAAATGCAAATTCAAATGCTTTTGAATTTGAATTTGAAATTTAAATCCAAATGAACACAACCAGTAAAACAATGCAAAGGGCATAAAATGCACAACACCTATGTTTCCTTATATTTTTTTTATAGATAAATAAAATACTATTAAGTGGAGGTAAATGTTCTAAATTCAAAAGAATTGAAATAAAACCTTTTGAATTCTAAGTGAAATCTAGCAAGGTTTGTTTAAACTCCTAGTTTGAAAATTAGGGTGTTACAAACCTACCCCCCTTAAAAGGTATCTCATCCTCAAGATTCAGTTGGACTAGCAAAGAGGTGGGGAAATTCTGCTTGTAACTCGTCCTCTCGTTCCCAAATAGCCTCATCCTCTGCATGGTGACTCCACTGAACCCTACATATCCGTATCCTCTTACTCCGGGTAATTCTCTCCGCTGTGTCCAGATTTTGATCGGGTGCTCCCTATAAGTCAAATCATCCTGCACATCCAGTTCCTCCAGTGGTAACTGTTCCTCGGGTACTCTCAAACACTTCTTCAACTGTGATATATGGAACACGTTGTGCACGTCTGACAATCGCGCAGGTAACTCTAGTTCGTAAGCCACCTCGCCTTTCCGTTCTAAGATCCTGAACGGGCCAATGTAACGAGGCGACAGTTTCCCCTTGACCTTGAATCTGCGCAAACCTCTGATAGGTGACACCTTCAGATACACATAGTCTCCTTCCTCAGAAGTCAACTCTCGTTATCGAGTATCTGCATAACTCTTCTGCCTCGACTGAGCCACCTTCAAATTCTCACGGACAGCCTATACCTGCCTTTCAGCCTCTTTAATGATCTCAGGCCCAAACAACTGACTTTCACCCATCTCACTCCAATACAATGGAGTTCTGCACTTCCTACCATACAATGCCTTGAATGGTGCTATCTTCACACTGGCCTAATAACTGTTGTTGTACGAGAACTCTGCGAACGACAAGCTCTTCGTTCAACTCCCAAGGCATCTAGCTAACCATGATTGCATTCACATGACTCTTGCGACTCAAGGCATCAGCAACCACATTTGCCTTCCCTGGATGATAGTGTATCTCCAGATCATAATCCTTGATGAGCTCTAACCATCTTCACTGTCTCAGATTGAGATCGTTCTGAGTGAAAATGTACTTCAGACTCTTGTGGTCGGTGTATATCTGACATTTGTGACCCAAAAAATAATGCCTCCATATCTTCAGAGCATGTATCACTGCTGCTAACTCCAAGTCGTGTGTAGGATAGTTCTGCTCATGCTTCCTCAACTGACAGGACGCATATGCAATCACGTGTCCCTCTTGCATCAACACATAGCCAAGACCCTGCTTGGAAGGGTCACAATAGATGTCAAAACTCTTGTGAACATCAGGCATAGCCAGCACAGGTGCGGTTGTCAATCTTTTTCTCAACTCATCAAAGCTGTTCTGGCATGCCTCTAACCATACGAACTTCTTGTCTTTCTCTAGTAGCGATGTAAGGGGTTTCACTATCTTAGAGAAGACCTCTATAAACCTCCGGTAATATCCCGCGAGTCCTAAGAAACTTCGGATCTCTGACACTGTCGTTGGCGGTTCCCAATTTCGTACGTCTCTAACCTTCCCTGGGTTCACTGCAATACCTCCTCTGGTGATAACATGTCACACCCAGTTTTTAAAGACCAAACCGAATGCATAACTATATGTATGCCAGGATCAAGTTCCATACATATAGTGACTTCATCAGTGAATAATCAGCAACAGTATCACGAAAAGAGATTTAAAAGACTATAAAGATTATCAGAGTTATACAGCTTATCCTGGAAACGAAGACTTCAAACTTCACAGGCAATCGACCGAGGGTTGCGGAGGCCTAGAACTCAGCATCATCTTCAAAAGACTTCACATCACTTTCTCCTCTGAGCAGCAATTATAACAAGCGTGAGTACACTTATGGTTGGTACTCAGTAAGTGTTGGGAATTATATGACATGAAGGCCAAAAGCAAGGAAAGGCTGACTGGCTTACTGCGATAAGCAATTTTAGTTGGTCAAGTTTTATTAGCACCTGATTACTAAGGTATAAGTTCATACCAAAACCCACTTTAAAAGAAATAGAAGAGATATAGCATAAGCATAACCACAGCCATAAACATGGTCCACGATAACCATAACCATAACCATAGTCCATGATTTAATTTATCTTCAAGTTCAATTAATCATGTGAGAGTCCAAGCCACTTGTGGCAGAACCGCTCAAATTATTCCGGCTCAAGTGCGTTATTGATCGCCGTACCTTTGCAAATAGCCTAACGCACTTCAAACGGAACAATCCTTTGGTCTGTCGGGTCTCCGCCCGATACAACCACGGTTCAGCAGGATCAAAGCAGGTTTACCTCGCACGATGGCGAGTTCACATCACAGAATAGCTCATCAACTTTTAAATTTACAGCCATACATACTTTATTACAAACCGAGTCTCAAAGATAAGTGAACTTATACAAAACCATGTTCAACTGACAAGCATAACAGCTTGTCCAACTCACAGCGGAAGAAAAAGTTTTACGCGACTACATTCGTCGCGAAGGCGAACACCAAGCTTAGCCCAGGGCCTGGTGTCACTCCGGAGGGTCAGCGCCGGCCGGGGACGGGTCCCACTCCACGGACCAGCCATACGGAACGGACGTTGGCCACACAAGGTTGTCCGTGGGGTTTTCGAAGGTCATACCTGAAACAATTATAGGCAAGGCTGAGTATTCTAATACTCAGCAAGGCTTACCCGGGGCTGGGTATACTTTAGCCCATAACTAGACTCATGCAGGCATTGTAAAGGCTCTGGGTTTATTTTCAGCTGAAAAGCAACAAAGAGTATGAACTACTTTCAAGTTTTAGCTTTCCTCTTCTAGTTGAATATTTATTCTAGATTAGCTCCTACACTAAGCAATCAAGGTAGTGATTATCATCCATCAAGATTATCCATCATTAATTCCATTTCTTACTCAATGTGGCAGAAGGGATAAGCAATCTCAAGCTTCATGAGAGGCGGACGATTCGAATCGAATTTAACCTTGCAAGGTAAACCTAGCACACACGCTTGGAATACCAACGGGGCATTCTGAAGCAACCGTTTACCTTTCATTCCGATTGTGGACAGGCCACCACAAGCGACTTGCAGGACCGTACGCACATCACTCGTGCAGGACATACGTCTGTAGCGCGACTACAAAACCTGTATTCCTGTCTGCCATGCAGAACGTACTCCCACAGGTCGGTGCGTGTGAACACAACAGAAGGATCGAGTGGTGGAAGTATATCCACCTACCGGGCCGATCGGTTACTAGGCTTACCGCTTTACCATTTTTCACGGCATGTGGCTAGTACTGTTCAAACGCTTAGCCACCACTACCTACACATATCGACCTTATCAACTCTTATCAAAACAGATAGGGTAAAACCTCCGGTCATGATACCACACATGACCCTGTCCATCATCCTTATAGTGGTTGCAGAAATATAAACATGCAACTCCTATATCGCGCGAGTGACAGGAAATCACCCGACTTCTACCGGTCCTATTAGCGGAGCATCTATCCGATAAGAACTCAGGAGCATTACATTGGATTCCTAGGATTCATGCATCTAGGGTTTCACTTCAATTCCTAGACTTAATGCAAGATATAATATAGATAGATATAGATTGCAGTGTAAATGAAATAGTGGGATATGTCCGGGGCTTGCCTTCTTGAGTGGGGTTGGGGGCAGGAGTGTCAGAGGCTTCCGAACTGGGGTTCGGGGCTTCAGTCAGTCCCTCGACGTCTTGCGGTGGATCTTCTGCAAAACCTTGATCTTGTCCTAAGACCAACTCGTAGTCCCCGTCGTCGAGTGTCGTTGATTCTATATGAGATGCAATAAATTAAATGAGGTGAAATTTAAATTTAAAAAAATTCACATTTCAAATATTATAACTCATTCAATTAACATACAAACATGCATAAAATAAAGAGGTTTTGGATTTAAAACACTATTTATAAAGATATGGTAGAGTTTATTGCAATAAGAACTAAAACATTTAAATTAAATTTGAAATGAACCAAAATTTGAATTCAAAACTTTTAAATAAAAGATTATAGAAATTTGATTATATATTAAACCTTATAAAATATTACATTAGTGAATGATAAAAGATTCCAATTAGAGAAGGCTATACATTAGGTTTATTTCAAATTTGAAAGTTCAAATAAAAGAAGTTAAATTTAAAACAAGTTTAAGTTTGCAACTTTGTACAAGGTTATCTAGAGCTCATAGAACATTTATGCCAAACTTCATAAGCAACCAAGCATGAAATGACAAGGTTAAGTGTATATTACCCCTCAATCTTAGATTTAAAATACAGGTAGAAATATTTTGTTTCAAACTAAACTCTATTAACAAAAATTATAGAGTTTGAAATCTTGTTTCTAACAAAACTAGTTTTGCCAATTTTGGATTTTTCTGCTAATTACTGCAAATTTTACACGACAGGAAATGCTTTCACATGAAATAACAGTTATCCTTTACAGAACAGCCCTTACATTTAGCAGATAACCCCCTGGAAGAAAAACAAACAAAGCAATTGGGTCCACGGCCATGGCCGGCGGGGAGGGGTTCGGGTCCGGCCGAATCTTGGCCGTGGGGGTCGCCGGCGGTGAGGGGAAAAGAGAGGGGGAGCACGAGGAGGTCTTGGGCTACCTGTGGGTGGTCTTGGGGAGGCTTGGGATGGTCGGAGACGAGCGGCCCACGGAGGGCCGGGCCGGCGGCCGGAGGTGCACGACGGCGGTGGGGTTCCAGCGTGCGGAGGAGGGAAGGGCCGGGCTAGGAGGCTGCAGTGGGGGACGGGGAAGGTAGGGGTGCTGTCAATTTGGGGAGGAAGTGAACGGAGGGGAGGGCTCCACGGCGACCGAGCTCACGGCGGCAACAATGGAGGCGGCAAGCTCCTGTACGCGCGCGGGGAGGGTCTGGAGCGCCCTTTTATAGGCAATCGAAGTGGCAAAGGGGAGCACGACAAGCTGGGCTCGGGTTTGGGGTTGCCACCGGGGGAGATGAACCTCGGAGGTGCGGCGGCGACAGGGACACCGGCGAGCGGCTCTGGCAGCGCACAGGCGCCGTGGCGCGCGGGTAGGGCGCCAACGGGGGGGGGGGGGGTGGGGGGTTAGAGCGGTGGACGGGCGGGGGAACGACGCGTGGACGGGGGTGGCACAGGAGATGGCCGACGGTGGCCAGAAGCGGTGCATTACGCCGGCGGCAGAAGTACCAGGGGAGCAGAGCAGGGGGGGAGGCAGAGGCGCCAGGAGGAAGAAGGGGAAGAACTGAACCAGGGACTGCTTTGCAATTTCAGAGAAAAACAGGGACCTTAATGAAAAGAGCTTGCAACTTTTAAATCAGTGCTCAAATGAAGATGGTCCAAAAAGCAAAAGTGCATGGTTTTTCAAACTCTACAACTTCTCTTTAAGGTTCATCTGCATTTGAGCAATAGTTTTGGAAATTAAATAGACTTAGTAAAAATTTCACATTTTATGTAAATCCTATGGGTAAAATTACTTTTACATATATACCCAAGAGTAATTTCACTTATTTTTGCCATTTAACCAGAGATACCACCTTTTGCAAAACAACCCTCTTACTTTTAAACTTTTCCCCCATCTCCACCCATTTTGCATAAAAGGACCTTTAGTTAAATCTAATTACATAAACATCACTTTTTTTCCATAACATTACATACATAAAACATACATTTGCCATACTTTGGATATAAAAGCATACCCAAACTCTAAGGTGTGACCAAGCTAATTACCTGAGTGTCACACCACTCTTAACCGTGAGCACGGCTGATATATCAGTTTTCACTCTGCAGAGGTTGTACACTTTACCCACAATTCGTGTCTCCCGATTTGCCTGAGGTAGCTAGCCTCTTAAACACTTCCGAGGTGAGTGGCAAGGGATTCACTACGAGGCCTTTACAAAGATTCCCTAACTTATGACAATCCGCTAAGGTTTCAGGCCGCAGTGGTTATAACCCTCCCTAAAGACGAAACGCTTTAGCCAAGGACCACATATATCAATATGCCTCAAGAGGACCAGGCTATACCCCATCAACGCACTCCCCTCTTGCCCTTTCGGTAAGATCATCACAAGCTAAAGTTTCTAATTAATTAGCCAAGACCAGAGCCATATAGTATTATGGTTGCACTGTTTTCCTGGGTGGTTCTCCATGTTTCGATTAAAACATCCAATCTTGTGATTAACATCACCAAGAGCATGAACATGGATAAAACAGGTGTAGCATCATCATTGTTATCATAATGATTATATATTATTCCCAAACCATAACCAGTTGTAGCAACTAAGCAATAGCTACCCAACAATAAAGATAAAACCCAGGTTGACAAGGAATGATCATAAAGACTAGACATATCCTTAATTAGGATCCATCAAAATTAGGACACATGCATGCATATAGAAAAGTTATATTTATTATGATTATTAGGATAAAAGAATGATCAAGGAAACACTTGCCTTTCTTTTAGAGAATAGCTGCTCAGAGTCTTCAACTCTTATTCTTGAAGCTCTAAATCTTCAAAGCTCTTAGATCGCGCTCCTTCTAACGTCACACAAGCATCGGGCCCAAGCATACAAGCAAATAAACAAATAAGAACGACTAAGAACGGTACACCAAACAAAAGGAAAGCTTTAAAAGAGCATACTAAAGGATAGAGCTCGTTGCTACGGTCACGAGAACGAAAGAAACGCGGAAAACGGAGCTAGGATTGAAAAGATACAGCTATCGGAAGATTTATATTATAAAAGAATAAAAGAACTATAGGATTTCATTTATTTTAATTTAGAAAAACTATTATAAAATATATAAAAGAGAAATATCCCTAATTAAAATTAACTTATATTATATTTGCATTTATAAAGATGAGGAACAACTTATTCAAAATTGTATATTAATTGTCTATGTACGAATTATCCGAATTAAACGATTAATTAGAAAGAAACCGTTGAGAGCAACTAAACGTCGAACTTTATGATTCGAGTTGAACTAAACAAATTAAATTACAAACACATTTAAGTTGATATTAATCAAATTAACATTAATTATGAAAATCGGAGTAAAGATTTAATTGGATTTTATTTCGGAAAACTAGATGAGAGGATATTATTCAAATTAAATTGATATCTAATTTTAAAAATAGGAATTATGGTACAACAACACTACTAAACGATAGCTTAATACTTTAGAAGACTAATGCAAAAAGAACGGATCGAAACGGATCTAAAACGCGGAAACTACGCATGAAACAACGCTTCAGGGATGAATACGTAATTAGCTATAGACTTCGGGGGTTAGCAGGAAAGAAATACTAGACTTAGAAAATAGTGCTTGCGAATACAGAAAAGTTTAGGGTTAGATCTGAAAAATTCTATGGTGGGGCTGGATGAGAAGATGTAATAGATCTAGGGGGTTTTCTGCAAATTTTACAAGACACAAGAAAGAAAAGGAAAACTACATCTTTCTCCAGGGGCTGGTCCGCAAAATCTTTAGTTCCTCCATGGCTGCCGCAAGGGAGCTTCCTGCCGGCCAAAATTGCAGCGATTTAGACCATGGGAGAGCGCGAGAAGTAGGGGAAAAGAAAGAGGAGAGGGAGGGGGTTCGATTCCATGCCTTACCCGCAGCGGAGATGCATTGTAGAGATTGAATTTCGTGGAGGAAAAGGCACCGGCGGCTCTGTTCATGGGCGGCTATTCTGTTTGTCTCAGTGACGGCATCCTGTAGCAAGGTCCTGCGGGCAGCAGGGGCGCAGGGCATTCAGGCGACGTACACGGGCACAGAGCACGCGGGAGAGAGAGGGGGCAGCACTGGGCGGCAGCAGGGCGGTGGTTCTGCTCATCCTCTGTTCCTGTCGCGCATAGGGGCACGGGTGGCGAGCGGTTTAGGGGGCAGGGCTGGGCACGCAGGAACCAGGGGCGGCAGGGGGATTGCAGATGCGCAGAGGCGAAGGGGGAAGGGTGGCTAGGGCGCACGCGGCATAGGCAGCAAGGGCCAGGGGCGGCGGCGCTGGCGTGGGCGCACGGCGTTGGGCAGGAGGGTGGTGCAGGGCGCATAGTACTACAGTAGTGCACACGAAGATGATGCGCGGCAGCAGCAACTCGAGGGGGAGTGTGACGCCCTGAAAATTCACCAAATTAAATCACGCGCTAGAGTGCTTCGTTTAAAAACTCTTCGTCATCAGGACCCTAGCCCTAACCCCTTCTGACCGACACCGAACCTGATCGCTGTCCCATCCCGCACCGCTCACGCGCGACTGCCTTCCCGCGATCAGCGCCGGCGCGATTCTTTCTCCCCGCGCAGCGCGCGAATGCCGCGCGCGCGTGGCCGACCGGCCGCGGTCGCCGCCGCGATCGGCGCCGACGCGCCCCTCTCTCCCTCCTCCTTCTTTTCCCTTTTTCTCTCTCTCTCCTATTTCTTTTCTTTTCTTCCCAATCTCTCTTCCTCTTCCTTTCTTTCTTTTCCTTTCTTCCCTTTTCCTTTTTTTTCCTTTTTCTTCTCCTCCCTCCTCCTCCCTTCTCTTTTCCCCTTTCCCCTGCTCCCGAGCACCGCCCGGCTCCCGAGCCACGGCCACCTCCCTCCCCTCGCTTACACGCACGCCCCTGGGCTCGGCCGCCCGTGCCCACGCGCGCGCGCCCCGCGCGTGCACCACGTGCCGCGCCAACCGCCGTGCCGACCGTCGCTTGCACGCGCACGGCCGAGCCACTGCACCGGCCCTGTCCGCGCCGCGCGCGGGCCTCGCCCCGGTCATGCCGCGACGCACACGCACGCTCAGCGCGTGGCCGCGCGCCGCGCCGTGCCGGCCGCCGCTCGCGCCCCCGCTTCGGCCCGCGCCTCGCCGCGCCGAGCGCGCACGCGCGCGCCCGGTCCCGCGCGTGCCGCGCCGCCCGCCGCTGCCGCGTCCCACCCCGCCGCGCGCGCCGTCGCTTCCCTACCACTGTGGCCGCACAGCACTCCCCCACGTGCGACGCCTTGGCCCTCGCCACCGCGCCACGACGGCCGCGAGCGGCCAAAACGCCATTAATGGCGCCCGCCGAGCCACCGCACGGCCCCGCCTCCTCACCGCCTCAACCCGCCTATAAATAGGCCCCCGCCCCGCTCCTCGTTCCCCCACGGCCTCCACCGCCACCGCCCGCCGCCTTCCAAGCTCCCAGCGCCGCCCCGCCGAGCCACCGGCACCGCCGCCGCCCACTCCCGTCGTCACGCTCCCTCACTCCACCTCGGCCCAAGGTGAGGCCGGGGATGGAATCCCCGTGCCCCCCCTCTCCCTTTCCCCCCACCCCCGGACCGCCATCGAACCCCGGGCCGGCCGGATTTGGCCGCCGCCGGCGCCCCCTTCCCCCTCCTCTGTTCTGCACGGGGGAGAGGAAGGAGAAGGGCAATTTTGCCCAAGGCCCCCCCTCTTTTCCTGTATTACCCCAAAAGAACCCCTCCCTCCCCCTATTTGCTCCGTTTTGCTAAAAAGACCCTACTCTTTCTAGCATTTCAAACCAAACCCCCATTACATAAACCTAAACAAAACCAACACCCTTTAGCGTGCCCTGAGTATTTCTAGGATTCGCAAATAGATCCTTACTCCTTCCGCATAATTACGAACAAGTCCCTGGACCCCCGTTTAACCCCGGAAACCATCTTTAACTCGTCATTTTATGCGCCAAACGATCTCCGATTGACCTGAAACTTTACCACGCCCTTTCTAGTATAGTTCTAGCCATGCCATTAAGAAACCACCCAAAAATATTACCCCTACCTCCGTAACTAAATTATTTCCGATTCAAGCTCAACGATAAAAGCTTTTAGTTCTTTCGCTTGATTGTGTGCCTGTTTGTTTGCGTCGTAGGACATGGAGTGAACGAGGAAGTTCCCGAGTGTGATCAAGCGAACGAGGACCAGTTCTGCGACTCCGAACCCGAGGGACAGTACTTCGATCAGGACCTCCCGCAAGGACTTGACGATGGCAAGTTCAATCCCGCCCTTTGATGCATGTTTTTGTCCTAGTTTTTATAAACACAACCCAGTGGCCTATTTTATAAAATTGCATGGTTTAGTGTGCTGAAAACATGGTAGGATAGCCACCCTTGTTTGAGATAACCCTACCTTGACCACCTAATTTTATAAAGAAAATGTGTGTGTGTGGGAAGGGATAAAATGTGGTTTGAAAGACGAGTTAGATGGGATGGATGGCATTCCTGTGTGAATTGCCGTTGGTGTGCTCGTACCTGTGTGGTTGAGCGAGGAAGGGAGATATCCATCTTGTCACCCCTAAGGACCGAGTTGATGTGTCATCTCACCTAGCTTCCTATCGTGCAAACCACTTGACCGTTGTATGGGCAACGGCTTAGCATAAATCCCACTAGTTAGCCTGATAGCCATCAGGAGAGCTGAGAGCAACGGGTGATCAAGGAGAAGGGATAAGCTCTGTGTGACTTTTACCCCGGTTGAACCTCGGAGATAGGTCGAACGACCCCTTGATGGATCCCGTGGTGGCTAGTCAGGACTAGCTAAGGTGGGTAATGGCTTCGTTGGATCCGCACCGACACTAAGGTGATCGTGCTGTGGTACCCCACCTGTGGGTAAAGTTGCACACCTCTACAGAGTTAAAATCTATTCGAATAGCCGTGCCCACGGTATTGGGCAAGTTATGGTGTGGTCACATAACTAGTGTTTCTCTCCGGGAATGGTTGGGCTGGTGTGAGTTGTTTGGAAAGTGTCCTGCAGTTGTGCCGTGTGTTATGGCGGTCGGGGAGTCCGGTAGCGGTCTAAAACTTGAATCCTGTGTGGATCTACGTCGTGTGCTCCTTGGTATTAGAAAACTCGTTTTGGAAATGTTTTTAAAACAAACCTTTGCATACAACTAAGTTCTCCGCAAATGAACCATAACCTTATCCTTGGATTGTCCTGTGCATTGATATCTGTTATACCCCTCCGTGGGTGCGATTGGATTTGCTGAGTACGTTTGTACTCACCCCATTCTTACTTTTACAGTGGAAGATCCCGACTACATCCCCGAAGACGTCGAGTAGGGTTTCGTCCTGCACCCAGTCTTGCCTGTGGTTAAGGCCACCGTTGGAGTTCCGCATGGCGCAAGACCCTGATGATTCCCTTTTCGTAGCTAGTGTAGTAGTGTGGGTTTTAGTTGTAATCCTCGCGATAGTGGCGCTTCACTGCCCATTACCGCGCAGAGTTGTACGGTGATGTACCATCTGATGTAATAAAAGTGTTATCAGCCTCTTGGGACTGATAAAGCAACACTTTTAAGTCTTCCCTGATGGGGGGACACTTCAGGTGGTATCAGAGCCGTAGGCTGGCCGTAGGACGTGACCCTAGGAGCGAGACTTTTTTTTTCAGGCCCTAGGACGTGTTCTGACTTAGATATTTTCCTGCACAAACACTCACCGCCGGTCGTTGCCCTGTTCCAGATGGCTGACAATGGATGGGTTGACGGAGTCTGCCACGCAGAGCCCGGCCTTCCTAAGTTATTAATACTCAGCCTGGAACGCATCGGAGTCATGGAGCCACCGGAGTATGCCTATCGAGAATACACCTCCATGGGCATCCTTCGGTGCGACATGATGGTCTTTGTGGAAAAAAGCACTCGCTACCCTGATGTAGACCCCTAGTTCATCTCCACCTCTGGCTTTCGCTTCCATGACACCTACCGAAAGGCTGCGCCACAAAGCCCTGCGATGACTGCGTGTGATCTACAAGCACCACCTTCAGCGGACCCCTATGGGATTTTACCCACCTACTGAAGGAAGGGGACGCACTTGGATCGCCCGGATGAGAGGACTCGGAAGAGAAGAAGAGGACCTAGAAGATACGGTCTCCCACCTGTCCATCTACCTTACCAGCCTGGATGCACTCTACCGCGAGCAGGCGGCACAACTGAAGCAGCTAATCCATGGGGTAGAAAAGGCAACTCAGGAACTGGAAGAACAACAGATAAGAGCCGCACGCGCCGAGTATTCCTTAGCCGCCCTCCAAGCCCAGATGCAGGAATACGAAAACCGCAGAGGAATAGGTGGATGGATAGAGGAAGAAGAGGAACCCGAGGAGACCCATTGGGATAAAGGCACTCAGACCGAAGATGAGGTGATGGATCGGTGCCTCCCAATAAAGAAGCGCCCTATCAGAATCGAGGAGGAATCCCCATAGGAATAGCACTTCAAGCCAGAACCCTACCCTAATAACCACGTATCCACGAAAACTGTACCCCCATTTTGCAATAATAAATGTTATCTACTACCTTTTGTACCTGTGCAAAATTTGTTTACCCTGTCCTTGTTTCAGATGGCTGAGGAAGGATGGACCCAGGGTAATTGCCAAGCTGCACCTGGCTTTCCCAGCCTTTTGATCAATGCCCTGGAAAGCCTTGGCGTTACGGAACGCCCAAGGTACTACAGCAGAGAGTACGAACACCATGGTACCCTCCGCTGCAGGGTGATCCTGGTCATCGCCAGGAGCAACCGCTACCCCGACATCCAGCCCTGGCGAGTGACTGCCATAGGGTTTAGAAACCAAGACACCTACCCCTTGACTGTTAGAAAAGCACTCCGTTATTTATGCCGGATTTTGAAGGACACCTCGCCACCACACCAGTAAGGTTCTTCCCGCCGGCCATCAGAACCTCAGTTTGGGAAGCACGCATGAGAAGCCTGGAACGTCGCCGCCAGGAAGAGGGCCCTCTGTACCAAGTGGCTACTTATCTAGCCGCCTTGGACCAACTCTTCGACGAGCAAGCCAACCTTCTGTGGGAACAAACCCACTGGGCCGAGCAAGCAGAGCTCGCAGTAAGGCTGCAGCAGATCCGAGCAGCCCAAGCCGAGGCAAGGGCCGCAGCCGCGGTCAGCAGCGAAGCAGTCGCCCAAGAGAGTCTCAGGCAGGCCCGAGACCGGCGTATGCAAGAATGGACCCAAAGTGGAACACCGGTCCCGGCGATCGGAGAAGACCATGTTTTACTCGGGACACCCGTCATAGGATGGGGACCCCTCTTTGGAAACACACAAGCCCCACCCGAGAACCCTGAAAGTTCCGCTGCCGCCGTCGAAGGAGATGCTGCAGCGCAACCCTTGACCAATGGAAATCCAGAGGACGGCGAGCAAGGATCACTCACGCTCCCCGCCCCAGAAGAAGGCCCGCCCCGCGAGTAAAATAATCGACGCCACCCTAGCAATATGTCCCCAGCCGCTTTTGTCGTGCCCGACCCCGGACGAGTAGTACGAGACCTAGTCTTACCCCCAAGCTGTACCCCCCTGCAGTAATGAAGTTGTTTGTGCTTGTTGTTTGTGATGTTGTGTGCTGATTTGTTGTGTGCTGCTTGTTTATATGACTACTGGCAGGAGGTAGAATCTGCCCTATATACGAATTAAACAACTTAAACATCACTTAATTGTAACCCCACTCTACCCAATCAACAAATGGCTCCCCGAAGCGTCGCAAGGGCCTCCCGTAGCCGGAACCCTGCAACCACTGGTGCCGAACCGCAGCCTGTTGGACAAAATCTTCAGGGAGAACAGGAAGTAAGCCAGAACCGAGGAGAAAATCAAGGAGGAGAGCAACTACCACCACCCCCACCCCTCCGAGACCTGGCACAAATAATCCACAACCAGACCCTCATACTGGAAACACTGGCCAACACCCTCGTTAACCGGCAACCACAAGGGCAGAACATGAATGACAAGCTGACAGCTTTTCTGAGGACCAAGCCGCCCACCTTTGCCGGATCCTGCAACCCTTTGGATGCAGACGACTGGTTACGAGTAATACAGAGGAAACTCGAACCATTCGAATGCCAGGGCCGAGACAAAGTCCTTCTGGCAGCCCACCAACTCACCGGAACAGCATTATCCTGGTGGGAAAATTATTGCGCCGCAGCCGAAGATGCCTCTACCATCACTTGGGAGGAATTCGTGAAGGAGTTCCGCCATTATCACATCCCTTCGGCCACCATGAAGCGCAAGGCGGATGAATTCCGCGCACTGCAGCAAGGAAGCATGACGGTGGAAGAGTACACCCACCGGTTCATTGAGTTGGCCCGATATGCACCGGAGGAAGTGAACGACGATGACAAAAAGCAGGACATGTTCAAGAAGGGGCTAAACCCAGAACTTCGGACCCTGCTTACCCCTCAGATCTACCCTGACTTCAACACTCTGATGAACAAGGCCATCCTTACGGAAAGGGCCAAGGCTGAAGAAAGAAAGGACAACAAACGCAAGTTCCTGGAAAGTAAGGCCCGCCAACAGGATCGTTTCCAGAAGCCGAGAAACTTCAGCTATACTGCACCAAGATCTCAGGCCCCAATGCAGTATAGGACTCAGCCCCAAGGGACAGGACCACGGGCCCCTGACACACAGCCTAGGAGCCAGAGTACCATGAAGGCCCCGCAGAGTAATGCCAGCCTAGTTGCATCCGACAACACCAATGTTAGGGCCGGTTTCAACTGCCGTGAGACAGGGCATTTCATTGCCAATTGCCCTTATGCCAAGAATAAGCCGGCCACATCAGCCTTCTCCAACTCGGTGAATGGACCCAGACCAGCCCTGACCGGCGCCAACCGAGTACCCATCCGCAACAATGACAACAGTCAGCAGACGAAGCAGTCCCAGCAATCATTTGGACGAGCCCGCGTCAATCACATCGACGCGCAGGAAGCTCAAGGAGCTCAGGGCGTAGTACTCGGTGAGTACCTAGTCAACTCAGCTTTGGCAACAGTATTATTTGATTCTGGAGCATCGCACTCGTTCATATCCTCAAATTTTGTGGGACAACACCGAATACCTACAGTACTACTAAAAATGCCCCTATTAACCCAGACGCCTGGAGGCGACATCAAATGCCAACTAGGTTGTCTACGGGTAAGGATCAATTTAAGTGGGGTAGAATTTCTAGCAGATTTGGTAGTACTTAAGTCTAAGGGGATAGACGTGATCCTTGGAATGGACTGGTTAAGCCGACACAATGGCCTCATAGGCTGTGCTGACAAAGTGGTACACTTAACAAACCCCGAGGGAGTACGAGTAACCTGCCATACGCAGGAAAGTGGGTCTAGCCCAATGGTGTTTAGCATGGAAGACAAGTCCTTAGAAGAAGTCCCGGTAGTAAATGAATACCTAGATGTCTTCCCTGAAGAACTTCCCGGTATGCCACCGGACAGGGATATAGAGTTTGTCATTGACCTCATCCCTGGGACCTCCCCCATAGCCAAGAGACCCTATAGGATGGCGGCCTCTGAGTTGACAGAATTAAAGAAGCAACTAGAAGAACTGCAACAAATCGGCTTCATCAGACCAAGCTCGTCGCCATGGGGAGCCCCAGTTCTGTTTGTCAAGAAGAAAGATGGGAGTATGAGGTTGTGTGTAGATTACCGGGCACTGAACGAGGTTACCATCAAAAATAAGTACCCCCTCCCCAGGATTGATGACCTTTTCGATCAGCTAAAAGGAGCCAAGTACTTTTCCAAGATCGATTTAAGGTCAGGATATTTTCAGCTCAAGATTAGGGAAAGTGACATCCCTAAGACGGCTTTTGTCACCCGCTACGGGCAGTTTGAGTTCACCGTAATGTCCTTCGGACTAACCAATGCCCCTGCCTATTTTATGAACCTCATGAACAAAGTATTTATGGATGAGCTAGATAAGTTTGTCATAGTCTTTATCAACGACATACTTATCTACTCCAAGAGTATTCAGGAACATGAGCAACATCTGCGGGTAGTATTGGAAAAGCTGAGGACACATTGGCTATATGCCAAGTTTAGCAAATGTGAATTCTGGCTGGAGAGAGTAGCTTTCCTTGGTCACATTCTGACCACGGAAGGCGTAGCAGTGGACCCAGAGAAGGTCGAAGCAGTCTCCAACTGGCAGCGACCGACTAATGTTAGCGAAATCAGAAGTTTTCTTGGATTAGCCGAGTACTATCGGAGATTTATCGAGGGATTCTCTAAGATAGCCCGACCCATGATGGAACTTCTTAAGAAGAAGAAGTTCACCTGGATGGAATCCTGTGAAAGAGATTTTCAAGAATTAAAGCAGAGGTTGACAAACCGCCCCAGTGCTGACCCTACCGGACATTCATCGGGATTTCGTCATTTATTGTGACGCATCCCGACAAGGATTAGGGTGTGTTCTGATGCAAGACGGGAAAGTCGTTGCATATGCTTCCCGCCAACTCAGGACTCATGAGCAGAATTATCCGACCCATGATTTGGAATTGGCAGCCGTAGTGCATGCCCTTAAGATTTGGAGACACTACCTAATTGGAAATAAATGTGAGGTTTACACCGACCACAAGAGTCTGAAGTATATCTTCACCCAGCCGGATTTAAACTTAAGGCAAAGAAGATGGTTGGAATTGGTCAAGGACTAAAACTTGGAAATTCATTATCACCCCGGGAAAGCAAACGTAGTAGCCGATGCCCTAAGTCGGAAATCCTATGGGCCCAAAAAATGACCATCTGCGCGAGGAAATGGCACGATTAAATGTGCACATTGTTCCTCGAGGTTCCAGCCAAGTGCTAAACGTACAATCAACGCTAGAGGATAGGATTAGAGAGGCCCAAGGCTCGAACCAGGAGTTAATGAAGATCTGCAAACAAACTGGAGAAAACAAAGCACCGGGTTTCAGAGTAGACGAAAAGGGAACGTTATGGTACGAGGATAGGATTTGTGTACCCCAGAATGGAGACTTCCGGCAGATAATCATGGATGAAGCCCATAACTCGGCCTACTCCATCCACCCAGGATCAACCAAAATGTATATGGACATAAAGCAAAAATATTGGTGGAATGGAATGAAGGCGGATATCGCACGATTTGTGGCCCATTGTGATACTTGTCAGAGGATCAAGGTCGAACATCAAAAACCAGCCGGATTATTGCAACCCTTACCCATTCCGGTCTGAAAATGGGATGAGATAGGAATGGACTTTGTAGTAGGTCTACCCAGAACGCAGAAGGGGCACGATTCCATATGGGTAATAGTGGACCGACTCACTAAATCGGCTCATTTCATACCTGTACGAACTAATTACGGTGGTGAAAAGCTGGCAAAGCTTTATGTGGAGAACATAGTAAAGTTACATGGAGTGCCTAGCAGAATTGTCTCAGATAGAGGAACCCAATTCACCTCTAGGTTTTGGAAAAGCCTGCATAAAGCCATAGGCACTAAGTTGGATTTCAGCTCCGCATACCACCCACAGACGGATGGTCAAACCGAAAGGGTGAACCAGGTCATGGAAGATATGCTGAGAGCATGCGTCCTGACCAATGGAAATAATTGGGAGCAGAGCCTACCTTATGTAGAATTCTCGTACAACAACAGTTACCAAGCCAGCTTGGGCATGTCACCATTCGAAGCCCTCCATGGAAGAAAGTGCAAAACTCCCCTGATGTGGTCAGAAGTTGGAGAACGTGCATTAGTAGGACCCGCAGTTATAAAGGAAGCAGAAGAAAAAGTAGCGGAGATCCGTGAGAAGTTGAAAGCGGCTCAATCCCGACAAAAGAACTACGCAGACAAGAAAAGGCGAGAAATAAGTTTTGACCCAGGAGATTTTGTTTATCTCAAGGTCTCACCTATTCGAGGAACGCGAAGATTTCAGGTACAAGGAAAATTGGCCCCTCGATACATTGGACCGTATCGAGTTCCGAAGAGAGTCGGAGCAGTGGCATACCGACTGGAGTTACCAGAAGAAATGTCAGATATACACCCAGTGTTTCATGTTTCGCAATTAAGAAGGTGTTTGAGAGTACCCGAGGGAGAACATGTGCCGGTGGAAACAATAGACCTGCAGCCGGATCTGCGATACCAGGAAGTACCGGTCAAAATTCTGGACAATGTCACTAGGAGGACAAGAAACTCCGAAGTACGGATATGCAGGGTTCAATGGAGCAGGCATGGAGTAGAAGAAGCAACTCAGAAACGCGAGGAGGCTCTAAAGAAGGAATTTCCCCATCTGTTTAGGAGCCAGCGAATCTCGAGGACGAGATTCAGTTAAGTGGGGTAGGTTTGTGACGCCCTGAAAATTCACCAAATTAAATCACGCGCTAGAGTGCTTCGTTTAAAAACTCTTCGTCATCAGGACCCTAGCCCTAACCCCTTCTGACCGACACCGAACCTGATCGCTGTCCCATCCCGCACCGCTCACGCACGATCGCCTTTCCGCGATCAGCGCCGGTGCGATTCTTTCTCCCCGCGCAGCGCGCGAATGCCGCGCGCGTGGCCGACCGGCAGCGGTCGCCGCCGCGATCGGCGCCGACGCGCCCCTCTCTCCCTCCTCCTTCTTTTCCCTTTTTCTCTCTCTCTCTCCTATTTCTTTTCTTTTCTTCCCAATCTCTCTTCCTCTTCCTTTCTTTCTTTTCCTTTCTTCCCTTTTCCTTTTTTTCCTTTTTCTTCTCCTTCCTCCTCCTCCCTTCTCTTTTCCCCTTTCCCCTACTCCCGAGCACCGCCCAGCTCTCAAGCCACGGCCACCTCACTCCCCTCGCGCGCACGCACGCCCCTGGGCTCGGCCGCCCGTGCCCACGCGCGCGCGCCCCGCGCGTGCACCACGTGCCGCGCCAACCGCCATGCCGACCGTCGCTTGCACACGCAAGGCCGAGCCACCGCACCGGCCCTGTCTGCGCCGCGCTCGGGCCTCGCCCCGGTCGTGCCGCGACGCACGCGCACGCTCAGCGCGTGGCCGCGCGCCGCGCCGTGCCGGCCGCTGCTCGCGCCCCCGCTTCGGCCCGCGCCTCGCCGCGCCGAGCGCGCACGCGTGCTCCCGGTCCCGCGCGTGCCGCGCCGCCCGCCGCTGCCGCGTCCCGCCCCGCCGCGCGCGCCGTCGCTTCCCCGCCACTGTGGCCGCACAGCACTCCCCCACGTGCGACGCCTCGGCCCTCGCCACCACGCCCCGACGGCCGCGAGCGGCCAAAACGCCATTAATGGCGCCCGCCGAGCCACCGCATGGCCATGCCTCCTCACCGCCTCAACCCGCCTATAAATAGGCCCCCGCCCCGCTCCTCGTTCCCCCACGGCCTCCACCGCCACCGCCCGCCGCCTTCCAAGCTCCCAGCGCCGCCCCGCAGAGCCACCGGCACCGCCGCTGCCCGCTCCCGTCGTCACGCTCCCTCGCTCCACCTCGGCCCAAGGTGAGGCCGGGGATGGAATCCCCGTGCCCCCCCTCTCCCTTTCCCCCCACCCCCGGACCGCCATCGAACCCCGGGCCGGCCGGATTTGGCCGCCGCCGGCGCCCCCTCCCCCCTCCTCTATTCTGCACGGGGGAGAGGAAGGAGAAGGGCAATTTTGCCCGAGGCCCCCCCTCTTTTCCTGTATTACCCCAAAAGAACCCCTCCCTCCCCCTATTTGCTCCGTTTTGCTAAAAAGACCCTACTCTTTCTAGCATTTCAAACCAAACCCCCATTACATAAACCTAAACAAAACCGACACCCTTTAGCGTGCCCTGAGTATTTCTAGGATTCGCAAATAGATCCTTACTCCTTCCGGATAATTACGGACAAGTCCCTGGACCCCCG
Source organism: Panicum hallii (assembly GCF_002211085.1). NCBI lineage: Eukaryota > Viridiplantae > Streptophyta > Magnoliopsida > Poales > Poaceae > Panicum > Panicum hallii. Next base: position 43,660,203 of record NC_038050.1, on the reverse strand, counting down.
TTTAACCCCGGAAACCATCTTTAACTCGTCATTTTATGCGCCAAACGATCTCCGATCGACCCGAAACTTTACCACGCCCTTTCTAGTATAGTTCTAGCCATGCCATTAAGAAACCACCCAAAAATATTACCCCTACCTCCGTAACTAAATTATTTCCGATTCAAGCTCAACGATAAAAGCTTTTAGTTCTTTTGCTTGATTGTGTGCCAGTTTGTTTGCGTCGTAGGACACGGAGTGAACGAGGAAGTTCCCGAGTGTGATCAAGCGAACGAGGACCACTTCTGCGACCCCGAACCCGAGGGACCGTACTTCGATCAGGACCTCCCGCAAGGACTTGACGATGGCAAGTTCAATCCCGCCCTTTGATGCATGTTTTTGTCCTAGTTTTTATGAACACAACCCAGTGGCCTGTTTTATAAAATTGCATGGTTTTGTGTGCTGAAAATATGGTAGGATAGCCACCCTTGTTTGAGATAACCCTACCTTGACCACCTGATTTTATAAAGAAAATGTGTGTGTGTGTGGGAAGGGATAAAATGTGGTTTGAAAGACGAGTTAGATGGGATGGATGGCATTCCTGTGTGAATTGCCGTTGGTGTGCTCGTACCTGTGTGGTTAAGCGAGGAAGGGAGATATCCATCTTGTCACCCCTAAGGACCGAGTTGATGTGTCATCTCACCTAGCTTCCTGTCGTGCAAACCACTTGACCGTTGTATGGGCAACGGCTTAGCATAAATCCCACTAGTTAGCCTGATAGCCATCAGGAGAGCTGAGAGCAACGGGTGATCAAGGAGAAGGGATAAGCTCTGTGTGACTTATGCCCCGGTTGAACCTCGGAGATAGGTCGAATGACCCCTTGATGGATCCCGTGGTGGCTAGTCAGGACTAGCTAAGGTGGGTAATGGCTTCGTTGGATCCGCACTGACACTAAGGTGATCGTGCTGTGGTACCCCACCTGTGGATAAAGTTGCACACCTCTGCAGAGTTAAAATCTATTCGAATAGCCGTGCCCACGGTATTGGGCAAGTTATGGTGTGGTCACATAACTAGTGTTTCTCTCCGGGAATGGTTGGGCTGGTGTGAGTTGTTTGGAAAGTGTCCGGCAGTTGTGCCGTGTGCTACGGCGGACGGGGAGTCCGGTAGCGGTCTAAAACTTGAATCCTGTGTGGATCTACGTCGTGTGCTCCTTGGTATTAGAAAACTCATTTTGGAAATGTTTTTAAAACAAACCTTTGCATACAACTAAGTTCTCCGCAAATGAACCATAACCTTATCCTTGGATTGTCCTGTGCATTGATTTCTGTTATACCCCTCCGTGGGTGCGATTGGACTTGCTGAGTACGTTTGTACTCACCCCATTCTTACTTTTACAGTGGAAGATCCCGACTATATCCCTGAAGATGTCGAGTAGGGTTTCGTCCTGCACCCAGTCTTGCCTGTGGTTAAGGCCACCGTTGGAGTTCCGCATGGCGCAAGACCCTGATGATTCCCTTTTCGTAGCTAGTGTAGTGGTGTGGGTTTTAGTTGTAATCCTCGCGATAGTGGCGCTTCACTGCCCATTACCGCGCAGAGTTGTACGGTGATGTACCATCTGATGTAATAAAAGTGTTATCAGCCTCCTGGGACTGATAAAGCAACACTTTTAAGTCTTCCCTGATGGGGGGACGCTTCAGGGAGGCTAGGGCCGGCTACGTGAGCAGCAGGGGCGCGATGCAGAGGCTAGGGTAACGCGAGAATTTATAGGGCACGCAGGAGCCGACCTAGGGGAGAAAATTAGGGCTGGCTACTTGAAGCGTCCCCCCATCAGGGAAGACTTAAAAGTGTTGATTTATCAGTCCCAGGAGGCTGATAACACTTTTATTACATCAGATGGTACATCACCGTACAACTCTACGCGGTAATGGGCAGTGAAGCGCCACTATCGCGAGGATTACAACCAGAACCCACACAACTACACTAGCTACGAGCAAAGGGTCATCAGAGTCTTGCGCCATGCGGAATCCAACGGTGGCCTCAACCACAGGCAAGACTGGGTGCAGGACGAAACCCTACTCGTTGTCTTCGGGGACGTAGTCTGGGTCTTCCACTGTAAAAATAGGAATGGGGTGAGTACGAACGTACTCAGCAAGTCCAATCACAACCACGGAGGGGGGTATAACAGTAATCATATGCACAGGACAATCCAAGGATAGGTTATGGTTCATTTGTGAAAAACTCAACTGTATGCAAGGGTTCGTTTAAAAACGATTTCCAAAACGAGTTTTCTGGCACCAAAAGCACACAATTTTGATCCACACAGGGTCCAAGTTTTAAACTGCTACCGGACTCCCCGTCCGCCGTAGCACACGGCACAACTGCCGGACACTTTCCAAACAACTCACACCAGCCCATCCATTCCCAGAGATAAACACTAGTTATGTGACCACACCATAACTTGCCCAATACCGTGGGCACGGCTATTCGAATAGATTTTCAACTCTGCAGAGGTGTGCAACTTTACCCACAGGTGGGGTACCACAGCACGAACACCTTAGTGCCGGTGCAGATCCCAACAAAGCCATTACCCACCTTAGCTAGACCTGACTAGCCACCACGGGATCCATCAAGGGGTCATTCGACCTATCTCCGAGGTTTAACCGGGGCATAAGTCACACAGAGCTTATCTCTTCTCCTTGATCACCCGTTGCTCTCAGCTCTCCTGGTGGCTATCAGACCAACTAGTGGGATTTATGCTAAGCCGTTGCCCATACAACGGTCAAGTGGTTCGCACGACAAGAAGCTAGGTAAGATGTCACATCAACTCGGTCCTTAGGGGTGACAGGATGGATATCTCCCTTCCTCGCTCAACCACACAGGTACGAGCACACCAACGGCAATTCACACAGAAATGCCATCCATCCCGTCCGACTCGTTTCTCAAATCCACACTTTACCCTTTCCCACACACACGCATTTTTCTTTGTAAAATCAGGTATTCAAGGTATGGCTATCACGGCAAGGGTGGCTATCCTACCATGTTTTCAACACGCAAAACAATGCAATTTTATAAAACAGGCCACTGGGTTGTGTTTATAAAAACTAGGACAGAAACATGCATCAAAGGGCGGAATTGAACTTGCCATCGTCAAACTCTTGCGAGAAGTCCTGGTCGAAGCACTGTCCCTCGGGTTCGGGGTCGCAGTACTGGTCCTCAGTTGCTTGGTCGCGGTCGGGGACCTCGTCGTTCACTCCGTGTCCTACGACGCAAACAAACAGGCACACAATCAAGCGAAAGAACTAAAAGCTTTCATCGTCGAGCTCGAATCGGAAATAATTTAGTTACGGGGTTAGGGGCGATATCTTTGGGTGGTTTCTTAATGGCACGGCTAAAACTATACTAGAAAGGGCGTGGTAAAGTTTCGGGTCAATCGGAGATCGTTTCGCACATAAAATGACGCGCTAAAGGTGGTTTCAGGGCTCAAACGGGGGTTCGAGGGCTTGTTCGTAAATAACTGGAAATAGCAGGGACCTTTTTGTAACTCTCAGAAATACTCGGGGCATGCTAAAGAGTGTAGAGTATGTCTTGGGTCTATGTTACGGAGGGTCTGGTTTGAATTAACGAGAAGGGCAGGGTCCTTTTAGCGAAAGGAAGTAATTAAGACGGAAAAAAAAGTTCTATACACAATAAAGTGGAAGAGGGGGGGGTTTTGGGCAAAAATCCCTTCTTCCACCTCTCCTCCCCGTGACTGAAACAGAGGAGGGGGCAGAGGCGCCGGCGGCGGGTGGCGCCGGCCGGCCAGGGCCCACGGGCGGCCCTGGGTAGGGGGAAAAGGAAGGGGAGGGTGAGGGGAACCGGTCCCCGGCCTCACCTCGGGCCGGGGTGGGGCGAGGGGGCGCGCCCACGGGGCGGCAGCGGCGGCTCACGGCGGCTCGGCGCGGCGGCGGTGGAGGCCAGGAGAGGAGGGGCCAGGTGCGCGGCGGCGTTTGTGGGAGGCTGGGGGTGCTCCTCGGCCCCTTTTATAGGCGGCCGGGGCAGCGGAGGGCGGTGGCCGGTGAGGGGGAGCCGGCGGGCGGCTCGGGAAGCTTTAATGGCGGCCGTGTCGCGACACCCGTGTCGCCGAGCGGTGGTGCGGGCAGCGAGGCCGAGGCGACGCGACGGTGCGGGCACGTGGGCGGCACAGTGCGGCACAGGGCGAGCGCGCGGCAGGGAAGGCAGCGGCGGGTGGCGCGGCTGCCGTCGGGCGGCGCGCGCGTGCGCGCGGGCGGCGCGGCACGGCGCGGGCCAGGGCGGGGTCGTGGCGACGGGCGGCGCGGCGCGACGCACGGCCACGCGCGGCGCGGGCGCGCGCGTCGTGGCGTGGCCGGGGCAGTGGCCGGCGTGGTGCTCGGTACGCGGAAGCAGAGGAAAAAGGGGAGAAGCAGGAAGGAAGAAAGGAGAAAGAAGAGGGAGGGAAGAAAGGAAAAAGAAAGAAAAGAAGAAAGGGAAAAATAGGGAGAGAAAGAAAAAAAGGGGGAGGGAGAAACGCCGGCGCCGGTCGCGGCGGTGACCGCGGCCGGTCGGCCACGCGCGCAGGATTCGCGCGAGGAGAGAGGAAAAAGAGGAGGAGTCGCGCCGGCGCTAATCGCGGCGGGCGGTCGCGCGTGGGTAATAGACTATTGAGCGAAACGGAACGGGACAATGTTCCGGTTGGGTTTTAGGGTTTCGACGTTGAACCGTTCTTACGGATTACCCTAGCGAACGAGCAATGCGGCGGTCAGGCTCGCGTCGGGCGTTAGCGTGACGGCGAAACAGAGAGAATCAGGGTTTTACGACGAGTACATTTTCGGCCAGGGTACTCTAACGCGTAGTTTTAAATTTGCAAATTTTCAGGGTGTCACAAACCTACCCCACTTAAATGAATCTCGTCCTCGAGATTCGGCTGGCTCCTAAATAGATGGGGAAATTCTTTCTTGAGAGCCTCCTCGCGTTCCCATGTCGCTTCTTCTACTCCATGTCTACTCCACTGAACCCTACATATCCGTACTTCGGAGTTTCTTGTCCTTCTAGTGACAGTGTCCAGGATTTTGACCGGTACTTCCTGGTACCGCAGATCCGGTTGTAGGTCTATTGTCTCTGCTGGCACGTGTTCGCCTTCGGGTACTCTCAAACATCTCCTTAATTGCGAGACGTGAAACACTGGATGTATATCTGACATTTCTTCCGGTAACTCCAGTCGGTATGCCACTGCTCCTACCTTCTTTAGAACCCGATACGGCCCAACGTATCGAGGGGCTAATTTTCCTTGTACCTGAAATCTTCGTGTCCCTCGAATGGGTGAGACTTTGAGATAGACAAAATCTCCTGGGTGGAAACTTATCTCTCGCCTCCTTCTGTCTGCGTAACTCTTCTGTCGGGACTGAGCTGCTTTCAATTTCTCGCGGATCTCCGCTACCTTTTCTTCTGCCTCTTTTATAAGCGCGGGTCCTACTAGTGCACGCTCTCCAACTTCCGACCACATCAAGGGAGTTTTGCACTTTCTTCCGTAGAGGGCTTCGAATGGCGACATACCCAGGCTGGCTTGGTAACTATTGTTGTACGAGAATTCTGCATAGGGCAGACTCTGTTCCCAATCATTTCCATAGGTCAGGACACATGCTCTCAGCATATCTTCCATGATCTGATTCACCCTCTCGGTTTGACCATCCGTCTGTGGGTGGTATGCGGAGCTAAAATCTAACTGAGTGCCCATGGCTTTATGTAGGCTTTTCCAAAACCTAGATGTAAATTGGGTCCCTCTATCCGAGACGATTCTGCTGGGCACTCCATGTAGCTTCACTATATTATCCACGTAAAGTTTTGCCAGCTTTTCTCCGCCATAAGTGGTCCTTACGGGTATGAAATGTGCCGATTTAGTGAGTCGATCCACAATTACCCATATGGAATCGTGTCCCTTCTGTGTTCGGGGTAGTCCCACTACAAAGTCCATTCCTATCTCATCCCACTTCCACACCGGAATAGGCAAGGGTTGCAATAATCCTGCCGGCTTTTGATGCTCGGCCTTTACCCTTTGACAAGTGTCACAATGAGCCACGAATCTTGCAATATCCGCCTTCATTCCGTTCCACCAATATTTTTGCTTTATGTCCATATACATTTTGGTGGATCCCGGGTGGATAGAGTAGGCCGAGTTATGGGCTTCGTCCATGATCAATTGCCGGAAATCCCCATTCTGGGGTACACAAATTCTATCCTCGTACCATAATGTTCCCTTATCGTCCACTCTGAAGCCCGGTGCTTTGTTTTCTCCAGTTTGTTTGCGAATTTTTACTAACTCTTGATCCGAGCTTTGAGCTTCTCTAATCTTATCCTCTAGGGTTGATTGAACGCTCAGCACATGGCTCGAACCTCGAGGAACAATGTGCACATTTAATCGTGCCATTTCCTCGCGCAGGTTATCATTCTTGGGTCCATAAGTCTTCCGGCTCAGGGCATCGGCCACCACATTCGCTTTTCCGGGGTGGTAATGGATTTCCAAATTATAGTCCTTGACTAGCTCTAACCACCTTCTTTGTCTTAGGTTCAAATCTGACTGGGTGAAAATATACTTCAGACTCTTATGGTCAGTGTAAATCTCACACTTATTCCCAATCAAGTAATGCCTCCAAATTTTGAGGGCATGCACTACGGCTGCTAATTCCAAGTCATGGGTCGGATAATTCTGCTCGTGAGTCCTGAGCTGGCGGGAGGCATAAGCAACGACTTTCCCGTCTTGCATCAGCACACATCCTAATCCTTGTCGGGACGCGTCACAGTAAATGACAAAATCCCGATGAATGTCCGGTAGGGTCAGCACTGGGGCGGTTGTCAACCTTTGTTTCAATTCTTGAAAACTTCTTTCACAACCTTCCGTCCAGGCGAACTTCTTCTCCTTCTTAAGAAGTTCCGTCATGGGTCGGGCTATCTTGGAAAATCCCTCGATAAATCTCCGATAGTACCCGGCTAACCCAAGGAAGCTCCTGATTTCACTAACGTTAGTTGGTCGCTGCCAGTTGGAGACTGCCTCGACCTTCTCTGGGTCCACGGCTACGCCTTCCGCGGTTAGGATGTGCCCAAGGAAAGCTACTCTCTCCAGCCAGAATTCGCACTTGCTGAACTTGGCATATAGCCTATGTGTCCTTAGCTTTTCCAATACTACTCGCAGATGTTGCTCATGTTCCTGAATACTCTTGGAGTAGATAAGTATGTCGTCGATAAAGACTACAACAAACTTATCCAGTTCGTCCATAAATACCTTGTTCATGAGGTTCATAAAATAGGCAGGGGCATTGGTTAGTCCGAAGGACATTACGGTGAACTCAAATTGCCCGTAGCGAGTGACAAAAGCTGTCTTAGGGATGTCACTTTCCCTAATCTTGAGTTGAAAATATCCTGACCTTAAATCGATCTTGGAAAAGTACTTGGCTCCTTTTAGCTGATCGAACAGGTCATCAATCCTGGGGAGGGGGTACTTATTCTTAATGGTAACTTCATTCAGTGCCCGGTAATCCACACACATCCTCATGCTCCCGTCTTTCTTTTTGACAAACAGAACCGGGGCTCCCCATGGCGACGAGCTTGGTCTGATGAAACCAGTCCGTTGTAGTTCTTCTAGTTGCTTCTTTAATTCCGTCAATTCCGAGGCTGCCATCCTATAGGGTCTCTTGGCTATCGGAGATGTTCCGGGGATAAGGTCTATGACGAATTCTATATCCCTATCTGGCGGCATACCGGGAAGCTCTTCGGGGAACACATCTGGGTATTCGTTTACTACCGGAATTCCTTCTAAAGGCTTGGCTTCCATGCTAAATACCATTGGATCAAACTTACTATCTCGGGTTCGGCAGATCACTTGTACTCCTTCGTGGTTTGTTAGGTGTACCACTTTGTCGGTGCAGCCTATGAGACCATTGTGTCGCTTAACCAATCCATCCCAAGGATCACATCTATTCCCCCAGGCTTAAGTACTACCAAATCTGCTAGAAAGTCTACCCCACTTAAATTGATCCTTACCCGGGGACAACCTAATTGACAATTGATGTCGCCTCCAGGCGTCCGGGTTAATAGGGGTGTTTTCAGTAGTACTGTAGGTATTTTGTGCTTCTCCACATAGCTCGAGGATATAAACGAGTGTGATGCTCCAGAATCAAATAATACTGTCGCCAGAGCTGAGTTGACTAAGTACTCACCGAGCACTACGCCCTGGGCTTCTTGTGCCTCCTGCGCGTCGATGTGATTGACGCGGGCTCGTCCAAATGATTGTTGCTTCACCTGCTGGCTGTTGTCGTTGTTGCGGACGGGCACTCGGTTGGCACCGGTCAGGGCTGGTCTGGGCCCATTCACTGTGTCGGAGAAGGCCGATGTTGCCGGCTTATTCTTGGCGTAAGGGCAGTTGGCGATGAAGTGCCCTGTCTCTCGGCAGTTGAAACAAGCCCTAACATTGTTGTTGTCGGGGGTGGCCTGTCTTGCACTGCTTTGCGGGGCCCTCGAGGTATTCTGGCTTCTAGGCGGGGCCTGTGATCCTGTCACCTGGGACTGAGTTCTATACTGCATTGGGGCCTGAGATCTTGGTGCAGTGTAGTTGGAGTTCCTCGGCTTTTGGAAGCGGTCCTGCTGGCGAGCTTACTTTCCAAGAATTTGCGTTTATTGTCCTTTCTTTCTTCGGCCTTGGCCCTTTCCGTGAGGATGGCCTTGTTCATCAGGGTGTTGAAGTCTGGATAGATCTGGGGAGTAAGCAAGGTCCGTAGCTCCGGGCTTAACCCCTTCTTGAACATGTCTTGCTTCTTATCGTCGTCGTTCACTTCTTCCGGCGCGTACCGGGCCAATTCTATGAACCGGTGGGTGTATTCTTCCACCGTCATACTCCCTTGTTGTAGTGCGCGGAATTCATCCGCCTTGCGCTTCATAGTGGCCGAAGGGATGTGGTAGCGGCGGAACTCTCTTACGAATTCTCCCCAGGTGATGGTAGAGGCATCTTCGGCTGCAGCACAATAGTTTTCCCACCAGGATAATGCCGTTCCGGTGAGCTGGTGGGCTGCCAGTAGGACTTTATCCCGGTCCTGGCATTCGAATGGCTCGAGCTTCCTCTGAATTACTCGCAACCAGTCGTCAGCATCCAACGGGTTGCAGGATCCGGCGAAGGTTGGTGGCTTGGTCCTTAGAAAGGCCGTCAGCTTGTCGTTCATATTCTGCCCTCGTGGCTGCCGGTTAATGAGGGCATTGGCCAGAGTCTCCAGTATGAGGGTCTGGTTATGGATGATCTGCGCCAGGTCTCCGAGGGGTGGGGGTGGTGGTAGTTGCTCTTCTCCTTGATTTTCTCCTCGGTTCTGGCTTACTTCTTGTTCTGCCTGAGCAGGATCCTGCCCAGCAGGCTGGGCTCTGGCACCAGCGGCTGCGGGGTTCCGGCTACGGGAGGCCCTCGTGACGCTCCGGGGAATCATCTGTTGATTGGTTAGAGTGGGGTTACGATTAGGTGATGTATACGGCGGAATCTACTTCCTGCCAGTAATTATATAGCACGTAGCACACAACAAAATAGCACACAACATTACAAACAACAAGCACATGCAACTTTATTACTGCAACGGGGTACAGCTGGGGGTAAGGCTAGGTCTCGTACTACTCGTCCGGGATCAGGCACGATTTAAACAAAAACGGCTGGGGACACATCACTAGGGTGACGTCGATCATTCTACTCGCGGGGCAGGCCTTCTTCTGGGGCGGCGAGCGTGAGTGATCCTTGCTCGTCGTCCTCAGGATTTCCATTGGTCGAGGGTTGCGCTGCAGCGTCTCTCTCGACGGCGGCAGCAGAGCTTTCCGGGTTCTCGGGTGGTGCTGGTGTGCTTCCAAAGAGCGTTCCCCATCCTATGACGGGTGTCCCGAGTAAAACATGGTCTTCTCCAATTGCCGGGACTGGCGTTCCGCTACGGGTCCAATCTTGCATACGCCGGTCTCGAGCTTGCCTGAGGCTCTCTTGGGCTACGGCTTCGCTGCTAACCGCGGCTGCGGCTCTTGCCTCAGCATGGGCGGCTCGGATCTGCTGCAGTCTGACTGCGAGCTCTGCTTGCTCGGCTCGATGGGTCTGCTCCCTCAGAAGGTTGGCTTGCTCATCAAAAAGTTGGTCCAGGGCGGCTAGGTAAGTAGCCACTTGGTACAGGGGGCCTTCTTCGTGGCGACGTCGTTCCAGGTTTCTCATGCGTGCTTCCCAAACTGGGGTTCTGATGGCCGGCGGGAAGAACTTTGCTGGCGTGGGGGCGAGGTGTTCTTCAAAAATCCGGCACAAATAACGAAGCGTTTTCCTGATGGCCAAGGGGTAGGTGTCTTGGTGTCTAAACCCTGTGGCGGTCGCTCGCCAAGGCTGGATGTCGGGGTAGCGGTTGCTCCTGGCGATGACCAGGATCACCCTGCAGCGGAGGGTACCATGGTGCTCGTACTCTCGGCTGTAGTACCTTGGGCGCTCCGTAACGCCAAGGTCCTCCAGGGTGTTGATCAAGAGGCTGGGGAATCCAGGTGCAGCTTGGCAATCGCCCTGGGTCCATCCTTCCTCAGCCATCTGAAACAGAGACAGGGTAAACAACATGGTACAGGTGCAAAAGCGAGTAGATGATATTTATTATTACAACAAGGGTGGTACAGTTTTCATGGATACGTGGTCATTAGGGTTGGGTTTTTGCTAGGGGTGCTAATCCTATCATGGAGATTCTTCCTCGGTCCTGATAGAGCGCTTCTTTATTGGAAGGAACCGATCCATCTCGTTTTCGGTCTGAGTACCCTTGTCCCAATGGGTTTCCATGGGTTCTTCTTCTTCTTCTTCGATCCATCCACCTATTCCGTTGCGGGTCTCGTATTCTTGCATCTGGGCTTGGAGGGCGGCTAAGGAATACTCGGCGTTTGTAGCTCTTGTCCGTTGTTCCTCCAGCTCCTGGGTTATCTTTTCAATCCCCTGGATTAGCTTCTTCAGTTGTGCCGACTGTTCGCGGCAGAGTGCATCCAAGCCAGTAAGGTAGATGGATAGGTGGGAGACCGCATCTTCTAAGTCTTCTTCTTCTCGTCCTAGTCTCCTCATCCGGGCAATCCAAGTGCGTCCATTTCCTTCAGCGGGTGGGAAAAATCCCATAGAAGTCCGCTGAAGGTGGTGCCTGTAGAGCACACGTAGTCGGCGCAGGGCGTTACGGGCGGCCTTTCGATAGGTGTCGGGGAATCGGAAGCCAGTGGTGGAGATAAACCAAGGGTCTACATCAGGGTAGCGGGTGCTCCTCTCCACAAAAATCATCGTGTCGCACCGGAGGGTGCTACCGGAGATGTATTCTCGGTAGGCGTACTCCGGCGTTTCCATGACCCCAATGCGTTCCAGGCTGAGCAGTAGTAACTTGGGGAGGCCGGGCTCTGCATGGCAGATTCCGCTGGTCCACCCATTGTCAGCCATCTGGAACAGGGTAAAAACCAGTGGTGAGTGTTACTGCAAAAAGATATCTAAGCTAGAACAAGTCCTAGGGTTTAAAAAGGGTCTCGCTCCTAGGGTCACGTCCTACGGCCAGCCTACGGCTCTGATACCACCTGAAGCGTCCCCCCATCAGGGAAGACTTAAAAGTGTTGATTTATCAGTCCCAGGAGGCTGATAACACTTTTATTACATCAGATGGTACATCACCGTACAACTCTACGCGGTAATGGGCAGTGAAGCGCCACTATCGCGAGGATTACAACCAGAACCCACACAACTACACTAGCTACGAGCAAAGGGTCATCAGAGTCTTGCGCCATGCGGAATCCAACGGTGGCCTCAACCACAGGCAAGACTGGGTGCAGGACGAAACCCTACTCGTTGTCTTCGGGGACGTAGTCTGGGTCTTCCACTGTAAAAATAGGAATGGGGTGAGTACGAACGTACTCAGCAAGTCCAATCACAACCACGGAGGGGGGTATAACAGTAATCATATGCACAGGACAATCCAAGGATAGGTTATGGTTCATTTGTGAAAAACTCAACTGTATGCAAGGGTTCGTTTAAAAACGATTTCCAAAACGAGTTTTCTGGCACCAAAAGCACACAATTTTGATCCACACAGGGTCCAAGTTTTAAACTGCTACCGGACTCCCCGTCCGCCGTAGCACACGGCACAACTGCCGGACACTTTCCAAACAACTCACACCAGCCCATCCATTCCCAGAGATAAACACTAGTTATGTGACCACACCATAACTTGCCCAATACCGTGGGCACGGCTATTCGAATAGATTTTCAACTCTGCAGAGGTGTGCAACTTTACCCACAGGTGGGGTACCACAGCACGAACACCTTAGTGCCGGTGCAGATCCCAACAAAGCCATTACCCACCTTAGCTAGACCTGACTAGCCACCACGGGATCCATCAAGGGGTCATTCGACCTATCTCCGAGGTTTAACCGGGGCATAAGTCACACAGAGCTTATCCCTTCTCCTTGATCACCCGTTGCTCTCAGCTCTCCTGGTGGCTATCAGACCAACTAGTGGGATTTATGCTAAGCCGTTGCCCATACAACGGTCAAGTGGTTCGCACGACAAGAAGCTAGGTAAGATGTCACATCAACTCGGTCCTTAGGGGTGACAGGATGGATATCTCCCTTCCTCGCTCAACCACACAGGTACGAGCACACCAACGGCAATTCACACAGAAATGCCATCCATCCCGTCCGACTCGTTTCTCAAATCCACACTTTACCCTTTCCCACACACACGCATTTTTCTTTGTAAAATCAGGTATTCAAGGTATGGCTATCACGGCAAGGGTGGCTATCCTACCATGTTTTCAACACGCAAAACAATGCAATTTTATAAAACAGGCCACTGGGTTGTGTTTATAAAAACTAGGACAGAAACATGCATCAAAGGGCGGAATTGAACTTGCCATCGTCAAACTCTTGCGAGAAGTCCTGGTCGAAGCACTGTCCCTCGGGTTCGGGGTCGCAGTACTGGTCCTCAGTTGCTTGGTCGCGGTCGGGGACCTCGTCGTTCACTCCGTGTCCTACGACGCAAACAAACAGGCACACAATCAAGCGAAAGAACTAAAAGCTTTCATCGTCGAGCTCGAATCGGAAATAATTTAGTTACGGGGTTAGGGGCGATATCTTTGGGTGGTTTCTTAATGGTACGGCTAAAACTATACTAGAAAGGGCGTGGTAAAGTTTCGGGTCAATCGGAGATCGTTTCGCACATAAAATGACGCGCTAAAGGTGGTTTCAGGGCTCAAACGGGGGTTCGAGGGCTTGTTCGTAAATAACTGGAAATAGCAGGGACCTTTTTGTAACTCTCAGAAATACTCGGGGCATGCTAAAGAGTGTAGAGTATGTCTTGGGTCTATGTTACGGAGGGTCTGGTTTGAATTAACGAGAAGGGCAGGGTCCTTTTAGCGAAAGGAAGTAATTAAGACGGAAAAAAAAGTTCTATACACAATAAAGTGGAAGAGGGGGGGTTTTGGGCAAAAATCCCTTCTTCCACCTCTCCTCCCCGTGACTGAAACAGAGGAGGGGGCAGAGGCGCCGGCGGCGGGTGGCGCCGGCCGGCCAGGGCCCACGGGCGGCCCTGGGTAGGGGGAAAAGGAAGGGGAGGGTGAGGGGAACCGGTCCCCGGCCTCACCTCGGGCCGGGGTGGGGCGAGGGGGCGCGCCCACGGGGGCGGCAGCGGCGGCTCACGGCGGCTCGGCGCGGCGGCGGTGGAGGCCAGGAGAGGAGGGGCCAGGTGCGCGGCGGCGTTTGTGGGAGGCTGGGGGTGCTCCTCGGCCCCTTTTATAGGCGGCCGGGGCAGCGGAGGGCGGTGGCCGGTGAGGGGGAGCCGGCGGGCGGCTCGGGAAGCTTTAATGGCGGCCGTGTCGCGACACCCGTGTCGCCGAGCGGTGGTGCGGGCAGCGAGGCCGAGGCGACGCGACGGTGCGGGCACGTGGGCGGCACAGTGCGGCACAGGGCGAGCGCGCGGCAGGGAAGGCAGCGGCGGGTGGCGCGGCTGCCGTCGGGCGGCGCGCGCGTGCGCGCGGGCGGCGCGGCACGGCGCGGGCCAGGGCGGGGTCGTGGCGACGGGCGGCGCGGCGCGACGCACGGCCACGCGCGGCGCGGGCGCGCGCGTCGTGGCGTGGCCGGGGCAGTGGCCGGCGTGGTGCTCGGTACGCGGAAGCAGAGGAAAAAGGGGAGAAGCAGGAAGGAAGAAAGGAGAAAGAAGAGGGAGGGAAGAAAGGAAAAAGAAAGAAAAGAAGAAAGGGAAAAATAGGGAGAGAAAGAAAAAAAGGGGGAGGGAGAAACGCCGGCGCCGGTCGCGGCGGTGACCGCGGCCGGTCGGCCACGCGCGCAGGATTCGCGCGAGGAGAGAGGAAAAAGAGGAGGAGTCGCGCCGGCGCTAATCGCGGCGGGCGGTCGCGCGTGGGTAATAGACTATTGAGCGAAACGGAACGGGACAATGTTCCGGTTGGGTTTTAGGGTTTCGACGTTGAACCGTTCTTACGGATTACCCTAGCGAACGAGCAATGCGGCGGTCAGGCTCGCGTCGGGCGTTAGCGTGACGGCGAAACAGAGAGAATCAGGGTTTTACGACGAGTACATTTTCGGCCAGGGTACTCTAACGCGTAGTTTTAAATTTGCAAATTTTCAGGGTGTCACACCTGCGTAGCTGCACAGTAGTTTTCCCACCAAGCTAAAGCAGTTCCAGTGAGCTGGTGAGCAGCTAAACGGACCTTGTCACGGTCTCCATGCTCAAATGGTTCGAGTTTCCTCTTGATAACGCGCAGCCAGTCGTCTGCGTCCAAGGGGTTGTAGGAGCCTGCAAAGGTGGGTGGCTTGGTCCTCAGAAAGGCTGTCAGTTTGTCATTTGCATTCTGCTCACGGGGTCTTGGGTTGGTGACGACATTGGTCAAGGCTTCCAGTAAGAGGTTCTGGTTGTTCAATACTTGCACCAGGTCAATGGCCGGTGGGGGTGGGGCATGTTGTGCTCCTACTTGGCTTCCTCCCCCCTGCTGGCTTACTTCCTGATCTTCTTGATCTTCCTGGTCGGGGGTTTGTCCTCGCATACCCTGTTGCCCCTCCGCACTTGGAGTGGCATGTGCCTGCCTTTGGAAGGTCCTTATGTTACGCCTGGTGGCCGTCTGTGGATTGGGCAAAATCCTTATGAGACTTAGATTTGAGATTAAGTGATATATATATGTCTTTTTTTTTTGAGAAGGCAGACTCCACCTACTGCCGGCAATCGTATAGACCACAAGCATCAAATGCAAATAGTTTTTATTTATTACGCTGGGGTACAACACTCGGGGGGAATACAGCTAAAACACATACTACACGGTCGGGTACAAGGGTCACAACAGAGGGGTGGGCATAATCCTAGGCTCGGGGCCGAAACGGCTTCATCTCTGGGGCACCTCTAAGGCATATTACTCACGGGGCGAGTCGTCTTCTGGGGCGGAGTGAACTTCCAGTGGGATGAGTAGCTCTTCCTCGTCGTCCTCGAGGATCCCATTTTCTCGGGGCTGTCCGACAGCTTCTCCTGCTATGGCCGCAGCTGTCCTTTCGGTACCTCCGGGTGGGGCTCGCGGGGTCCTAAAAAGTCCTCCCCATCCTGCGATGGGTGTTCCAATTAGGACTTGGGTCTCCCCGATTGCCGGGACGGGCGTTCCGCCGTTGGTCCACTCTTGCATGCGCCGATCCTGGATCTGCCTGAGGCTTTCCTGAGCGACGGCTTCGCTACTTATAGCAGCCGCGGTCCTTGCTTCGGCTTGAGCCACCCGGATTTGGTGCATCCTCACTGCAAGCTCAGCTTGCTCAGCCCGGTGGGTTTGCTCCCTTAAAATTTGGGCTTGCTCGTCAAAGAGCTTGTCCAGGGAGACGAGGTATGCGACCACATGGTACAAAAGGTCTTCGTGTTGGCGGCGCCGTTCCAGGTTCCTCATGCGGGCCTGCCAGACTTGCGTCCTGATGACCGGAGGAAAGAGCCTCATTGGTGTGGGAATGAGGTGTTCTTCGAAGATCCGGCACAGGTAACGGAGAGCTTTCCTAATGGCCAAGGGATAGGCATCCTGCTGTTGGAATCCCGTGGCAGTCACTCGCCATGGTTCGATGTCGGGGTGGCGGGTGCTTCTGGCGATGGAGAGAACCACCCTACAGCGACGAGTACCGAGGTATTCGTACTCCCTGCTGTAGTACCTTGGGCGCTCGGTAATGCCGAGGCGCTCCAGAGAGTTGATCAAAAGGCGGGGAAAACCAGGTTCCTCATGGCAAACGCCCTGGGTCCACCCATTCTCAGCCATCTGAAAACAAGGACAGGGTAAACAATCTGGCATAGGTGCAAAGAGAGTAGATAATATTTATTATTACAACAGGGGTGGTACAGTTTTCATGGATACGTGGTCATTAGGGTAAGGTTCTAGCTCGGAATGCTAATCCTATCATGGGAACTCTTCCTCGATTATGATAGGGCGCTTTTTTATTGGGAGGCTTCGATCTTCGGTCTGTGTGCCTTTATCCCAGTGGGTTTCCATGGGTTCTTCTTCTTCTTCTTCTTCCTCTATCCATCCACCTATTCCGTTGCGGTTCTCGTATTCTTGCATCTGGGCTTGGAGGGCGGCTAAGGAATACTCGGCGCTGGCGGCCCTTGCCCGTTGTTCCTCCAGCTCCTGGGTTAACTTTTCAATCCCGTGGATTAGCTCCCTCAGTTGGGCCGTCTGTTCGCGGTAGAGTGCATTCAAGCCGGTAAGGTAGATGGATAGGTGGGAAACCGTATCTTCTAAATCTTCTTCTTCTCGTCCAAGCCCCCTCATCCGGGCAATCCAAGTGCGTCCCCTTCTCTCAGCGGGTGGGAAAAATCCCATTGGGGTCCGCTGAAGGTGGTGCCTGTAAAGCACACGTAGCCGTCGCAGGGCTTTACGGGCGGCCCTTCGGTAGGTGTCGGGGAAGCGGAACCCAACGGTGGAGATGAACCAAGGGTCCACATCAGGGTAGCGGGTGCTTCTCTCCACAAAAATCATAATGTCACACCGAAGGGTGCCTCCGGAGATGTATTCACGGTAGGCATACTCTGGTGGTTCCACAACCCCAACGCGTTCCAGGCTGAGCAATAATAATTTAGGAAGGCCGGGCTCTGCGTGGCAGATTCCGTTGACCCATCCATTGTCAGCCATCTGGAACAGGGCAGAAAAACCAGTGGTGAGTGTTTGTGCAGAAAGATATCTAAATCAAAACAAGTCCTAGGGTTTAAAAGGGGTTTCGCTCTTAGGGTCACGTCCTACGGCCAACCTACGGCTCTGATACCACCTGAAGTGTCCCCTCATCCGAGAAGACTTAAATGTGATATACAAATCAGTCCCAGGAGCTGATACACATTTATTACATCAGATGGTACATTACCGTACAAACCTCCGAGGAGGCGGGCACTCGATACAGACGATAACTAGTAATAAAATAGCTATGGTAATACACCAAAGCGTGACCCACGCGGGATCCAACTCGGGCTCAGAGTAACACGCTAGCAGAAGCATCTTGCGGAGGGCCAACACCACAGGCAGAGTTGGGCGCGGACACAACCCTTATTCGTCGTTTCCGATCACGTAGTCCGGGTCTTCCTCTGAGAAAACCACATATATATATAGGGTGAGTACAAAGGTACTCAACAAGTCCAACCACACCCGCGGAGGGGGTGATAACAGAGATCATGCAGGTTATATCAAGGGTGGGGTTAGGGTTTATTTGCGATAAAGCAAGATTTTACACATGCAAGGGTTTATTTAATAAAAGCACTTTCTCAAAACATTTTTATAGTAATCGAATCTTAAGTAGTGTTGATCCTGCACGAAGGATCCAAGTTTTAGTGTCATCGGACTCGGCGTCCACAGTAGCTTACTGCGCAACTGCCGAGTACTTTCAAAACAACCTATGCCACAAAACCAATCATCCCAAAACATCTATTGAAGTGACCATGCCGTAACGCGCCCAATACCGTGGACACGGCTATTCGAATAGATTTTTACACTCTGCAGAGGTTGTACACTTTACCCACAAGTAGGGTACCGCGCTACGAACACCTTAATGTCGCGGCGGATCCTAACAAAGCCATTACCCACCTTAGCGGAATCTAACTAGCCAACACGGGAGTTACCCTGGGGTTAATGACCCATCAATGAAGTCATAACCGGAATATCACTCACACAGATCGTATCCCTTCTCCATGGTCTTCCGTTACTCACCCGCTCTCCTTTTTGGCTAGTAGAACAACTAGTGGGGTTTATGCTAAGCCGTTGCCCACACAACGGTCGAGTGGTTGTACGATAAATGAGTTAGGCAAGATGACACCCAAGTTCATCCTTATACTGACCAGACGGACATCTCCCGACCATGCTCAACCACAAAGGTACAAGCACACTAGTGGCATTTCACACAGAAAACGCCATCCATCTCGCCAGATTAAGCCTTTCTTTTATTTCCCCAAAATCCTATTTTAGCTTTTAAAACACTCGTAACCTTACTTTTGGTAAAGCACTTGTGGTCGTGGTTCAAAATATAATAAAGGGAATAACAGGTATTAGGCATCTCTAGCAGTAGTTAGCGTCTAGCGGAGCAATCCTAGGTCATCAAGGAGTAGTCGTAGCAATCAAAGGGTGGCTATCCAACCATGTCTTGCAATAAAACGATGCATTTTATAAAACAGGCCAACAGGTTGTATTTATAAATCTAGGATAAATATGCATCAAAGGATGGGATTGGACTTGCCATTCACAAAGCCTTCCGGGAAGTCCTGATCGAGGTACTGTCCTTCAGGTTCTGGCTCACGGCACTGGTTCTCGGACTCTTGCTCGTAGTACTGCTCGTCGACGGGCTCTCCCTCGGTCACCTCGTGATCTACGGCGCACATTCAATAAAGAAAAGAGGTAAAGGTTTTATCTACAAGCCCGAATCGGAAATAACTTAAGAAATAATGGTAGAAAGAATATTTTCAGGGGATTTCTTGATGGCACGGCCGTCATTATGCTAGAAATGCCGTGGTAAAGTTTCAGGGCAAACGGGGGATTTTTGGCGCATAAAATAATAGGCCGAACGGGGTTTTAGGGAAGGGGTAAGGGTCTAAGGACCTATTTGTAATTACTGTTGGGAGGGGAGGGCTTGATTGGAATTTCTGGGAATACCTAGGGTACTCTAAAAAGGGTCAGGGACTTATTCATAATTATCTTGTGTAGTGGAGGGGTTCATTTCCTAAATGGAATGAGCAGGGGGTTTTATTTGTAAAGAGGGGGTAAAAGGGGGGATGGGCTCTTAAGGGAATAGGCAAAAGGGGCAGGGGGCTCAGGGCAAATGTGCCCTTCTTCCTCCTCCCGTCACCAGAAATAGGGGAGGGGATGGGGGCCGGCGGCGCCACCAATCCCGGCGGCCCTGGGGCACGGCGGCGGCCGGGGGCAGGGGCAAAACGGAGAGGGAAGCGAGGGGGTTCTATTCCTCTACTCACCACGGGCCGGGGTGGCGCGAGGCGGCCTGCCCACGGAGGCCAGGGGCGGAGGGCTGGGCGGCGGCGGCAGTGCAGGGCCGGGGAGGGGGCTAGGGCTGCGGGGGAGGGTTGTGGCGGTGGCTGGGCACGGCGGGGTGTACTTATAGGCCGGCGAGGGGGGGGGAGGAGAGGATGGCGCGGTGGAGGCCGGTGAGTTCGGGGGCGGCCAGTAATGGCGGTGGGGGCGGCGGTGGCGCTCGGTCGCCGCTGTGCAGGGGTGGGCGGTGGCGTGTAGCGGGGAGGGGCGACCTGGGGGCGCACGGCGCAGGGAGGAGGCGGCCCGTGGCGAGGTGACGCGCGGCGGCCGGCACTGCTCGGCACCGTGGCAGGCAGGGGCAGCGCAAGCGCCAAGACGGCACGGCGTGCGCAGAGGAGGGGTCGGGTTAGGCCGTTCCTGTGGCGTCGTCAATGGAGAGAGAGGGGTGGCCGGGCGCTCGACGTCGAGCTCTGCTCGGCGTCGGGCTGTGCGTGCAGGGGAGCAGGAAGCAGAAACAGAGAAAGGAGAAAGGAGAAAGGAAGGGAAAAGGGAAAGGGGAAAAGAAAGGAGGGGGGGGGAACGTCGGCGGATTTTGCGGCGGCGGTCGCGAGCGTGAGGTCGAGCACGCGGGGGGGGGGGGAAATGCGTCGGCGGGATTCGCGGTGACGGTCGCGGGTGCGGGGTTGAGCACGCGGCACGTCGCGGGGGTCGGGGAAAAGAAAAAGGATGGCGGTCGAGTTCGGGTGTCAGGCGGCGAAAGGTCGAGAGATGTGTCGGGCGATTAGGGGTTCGGACGGTAAGGGTTTAGGATCGATCCGAGCTTGTCGAGAGAATATTTTCTAGCGAGCGACTTGTGCTGTAATTTAGATAAGGTAAAAACGCGGGCGTTACAGCGGGGATGACCGGAAAGATGGAGTTCGACTTGAGCCCGAGGTGACGGCGGAGGGGTCACCGTCGACGGCAGAGCTCCGGTGGTGAACGTCGGCCAAGATCCTGCGCACGAGAACCAGTGAGTCCTGGGGAACGTGTACGTGCAACTAATTGAATGAAAACACGCTGGATCAAGGGGGATCGACGGAGACCGATGCGGCGGCGGCGAGGAGAAACGCCGGCGAGCGTCGGGAAGGCTCTGTGGTGCACTAGAGAGCCAATGGATAGGTCGAACAGCTTCAGGGTGATGATGTGGTGCTGTTTATGGTGTTGTGGTGGCTCGGGATTGCTTGAGTGGTGCTGCCCACGGTGAGGCCGAAGGCGGCGGCGGGTGGTGATCGTCGGCGACGAGATTTCAATGGAAATTGGAGGGCCACAAGTGGTCGAGGAGCACCAGTGGACTACGGGAAAGCTTGTGCAGGTGTTGGTTGAGGCGGAGGAGGTCCGGTGTGGGCTGCCCACGGGCGTGCTGTGCGCGGCCGGAGAGGAAGAAGACGGCGGCGGCGGAATGCAGCTCAGGCGCTCGAAATTGGGCTCTGGAAGTAACAGAATAGGTCGTGTGTGTTGACGTGGTGTTGCTGCGCGCGAGAAGGAGAAGGTTAAGGCACCGGGGTGGCCTGTCCACGGTGACCAGGAGGTGGCAGCCGGCGAACAGTTCGGGGACGTCGTGGCGTGCGTGGGAGAAGCCACCAGGGGAGAGGAAAGGGGTCGGGATCGAAGGGAAACGACGCGTGGATGTGTGCTGCAGCTGGAGGTGGAGCTCGGGAGCCTGTGCCGGCGGTGAACGGCGGTGGCAGAGCGGGACAGACGGGGAAGCGGCGGTGCCAGAGGAGGAAGAAGGCAGACGGGGTCAGAAGGACTCGTTTGTAATTCCCAAAAATTCCAGGGACTCCTCTGTAAACTAAAATTTCCCATTGATACAAAATCCTAATGAGAAAAATGTCTAAAGCAAAGTTGTAGAGAATTTCAAATCCTACAAGAATGCTTTAGAGCTCGAGTTCAAAATCTCAAAGGGTACTATTTTATTTTGAACTTTTGAACACAACTTAAATTATAAACTTTATATGTTAATTTAAACAAAATGCTCTAATGTTTGGGGTCTCTTTGTAAGTTTTTCTGCAGTAATCATGACTAGCTCTTTTACACTTTAGTCCTTAGGTAAAACTAAGTTTTACTTTTATCTTTTTACCATTTCACATGTAAGTCCTTATATCTTTGTATTAATCACATAAAGGTCCTTAATTTCATATAAAGTCTATTACCCTTAAGTTTATTTAACTTTTTCTCTTTTCTAATCTATAGCCATCTGAAATTTGACACTTAAGAACATTTTCACACACTTGCACATAAGAATTTATAAAACTCATAATTTACAAATATACCCTTATTGCTTTGTACAACTTATATATACTATAACATGCTTACATATAATATACCCAAACTTAGTATCTAGTTGGCTAACTACCTGGATATCACAGCCTTCCCCCCTTAAAAAGAATATCGTCCCAAGATTCCGAAGCTGAACAGAAATGGATAATTAGATTTGGGGATTGGCTTGAAGGAAGTCTGGAAAATTCCGTTGAAGATAAGACTCAGTTTCCCAAGTCGCTTCTTCTTCGGTGTGATGATCCCATAAGATTTTGTACATCTTAACTGCCCTTCTTCTGGTGAATCTTTCCTTAGTATCCAGAATTCGAAGAGGTTGCTCGATGTACGATAAATCAGGTTAAATCTCAATGGCACCTGTCTCAACGATTTCCGTGGGTACTTTGACACACTTCTCAAGTTGAGAGACATGGAAAACATCGTGAATAGCCGTCCATTGAGATGGAAGACAAAGTTTGTAAGCCACTGGGCCACAAACATTTAAAATTTCAAAGGGTCCAACATATCGAGGTGCTAACTTTCCTTTTATGCCGAAACGTTGGACACCTTTGGTAGGAGATACTCGAAGATAGACAAAGTCTCCTATTTGGAATTGTAGAGGTTTCCTCCTCTTATCTGCATAACTCTTCTGTCTAGACTGAGCGGTTTTAAGATTAGATTGAATAACCTTAACCTTATCTTCGGCTTCAACGACTAGATCTGGTCCGAAGATTTTGCGTTCACCGGTCTCAGACCAACTCAAAGGAGTTCGGCATCTGCGACCATATAACGCTTCGAAAGGAGCCATTTGAAGACTAGCTTGATAACTGTTGTTGTAGGCAAATTCAGCTAGAGCAAGGCACTTGTCCCAACTTGTACCATAGTGAATAATACAAGCTCGGAGCATGTCTTCAAGAATTTGGTTAACTCGCTCAGTCTGCCCATCAGTTTGGGGGTGATATGCAGAGCTTCTAATCAGTTTGGTCCCTAGAGCTGATTGCAATTGCTCCCAGAACCGTGCGATAAATTGGGGCCCTCGATCAGAGATGATGGTTTTTGGAACCCCATGCAATCGAACGATTTGTTCTAGATAGACCTCAGCATACTTCTTAGCAGAGTAAGTGGTATGCACCGGAAGAAAATGAGCTGTTTTTGTGAGTCTATCGATGATCACCCATATGGAGTCATGCTTTTGAGATGTGTTAGGAAGACCGACAATGAAATCCATGCTAATATCTTCCCATTTCCATGACGGTATGGGTAATGGCTGAAGCGTACCAGAGGCCTTGAGATGACTGGCTTTGACTCTCTGGCACGTATCGCACTCAGACACATATTTGGCAATTTCTCTTTTCATTCTGGTCCACCAAAGATGTTGCCGAAGATCGTGATACATCTTGGTGCTACCGGGATGAATAGAGAATTTGGACAAATGTGCTTCGTCGAGGATTTGCTTACGAAGTTGATGATCCTTAGGCACAACAATCCGATCATTGAACCATAGGACTCCTTGATGATCAGTGTGAAAACACCGATATTTAGCTTCTCCTTGGGATAGCTTGGATTTGATAATCTTGACACCCTCATCATGGAGTTGAGACATAATGATTTTATCTCGAAGAGTAGACTCAATAGATAGCTGATTCAGACTACCTTGAGAAATGATCTCTAAATTGAGTTTTCTCATTTGATGGCAGAGAGTGTCACTGAAAATTGCTACGGATAAACAGTGACAATGTGCTTTACGGCTAAGAGCATCCGCAACCACATTAGCCTTGCCTGGATGGTAGTGTACCTCAAGGTCGTAGTCTTTAATCAATTCTAACCAACGCCTTTGCCTCATATTTAGATCAGCTTGAGTGAAAATATACTTGAGGCTCTTATGGTCAGTGTAAATGTTACACTTAGCACCCATAAGATGATGTCTCCAGATCTTGAGAGCATGAATAACTGCTGCCAATTCAAGATCATGTGTTGGATAATTTTGCTCATGAGTCCGAAGTGCTCGAGATGCATAATCAATAACCCGGTTGTTTTGCATAAGAACACAACCAAGGCCAATTCCAGAAGCATCACAGTAGACATCAAAAGGCTGGGTATTATCCGGCTGAGCTAGTACTGGAGCAGTCGTTAGAAGTTTTCTCAAGGCGTGAAATGCTTCCTCACACTTATCATCCAAATGGAACTTAACTTCTTTCTTGAGTAGCTCGGTCATGGGTTTAGCTATCTTGGAGAAGTCTGGAATGAATCGGCGATAATATCCTGCCAATCCAAGGAAACTTCGTATTTGATGGACTGAAGTGGGAGGTTTCCAATCCATAACCTCTTGAACTTTAGTTGGATCAACTGATATGCCTTGACTAGAGATAGTATGTCCCAAAAATTTCACACTATCCAGCCAGAATTCACATTTTGAGAATTTGGCATAAAGGCGATGATCACGTAGTCGTTGAAGAACGACACGTAAATGATTAGCATGGTCTTCTTTGGTTTTGGAGTATATTAGAATGTCATCGATGAAGACCACGACGAATTTATCGAGTTCCAGCATAAATACGGAATTCATGAGATACATGAAATATGCCGGTGCATTTGTAAGTCCAAATGACATGACCAGATATTCATAAAGTCCATATCTAGTTGAGAAAGCCGTTTTTGGAATATCACAAGGCCTGATCTTGATCTGATGATAACCGGAGCGTAAATCAATCTTAGAAAAGACCTTTGCTCCAGCTAGTTGATCGAACAAGATGTCAATGCGGGGAAGAGGATACTTATTTTTGATAGTAACCGCATTGAGTGGACGGTAGTCGACACATAGTCTCAGGCTATCGTCTTTCTTCTTAACAAAGAGGGCAGAACAACCCCAAGGTGAAGCACTGGGGCGTATATAACCCTTATCAAGAAGATCTTGGAGCTGAATTTTTAGTTCTGCTAATTCGTTTGGAGGCATGCGATACGGCCTCTTGGAAATTGGAGCAGTGCCCGGTTGAAGTTCAATGATGAACTCAATGTCTCTATCTGGGGGCATTCCAGGCAAGTTGTCTGGAAAGACATCGGGGTATTCACATACTATAGGAATATCCTTGACTTGGATATTTGTGATGGTATAGGTGCAAGGATGCAAACATTGCGGCTGAGGCAGATAAAGGGTGGTGATCCCATAGTATGGTGAATCAATTTCAACAACTCGGGAAGAAATATCTAGCCGGACTCGATGTTTAGTCATCCAGTCTGTCCCAAGTATAATATCAATACCCTCCAAACTTAGTAAAACCAAATCAGTTTTGATTTCTATACTACCAAACTGAATTGGCACACTTTTAACCATTTGGTTAGAGGTGATTTTTCCTCCAGGGGTAGAGATCATGTATGACCCCTGGATAGGACAAGAATCAAGTCCTAGTCGGGTACCACAGTTGTTACTAATAAAGCTATGTGTTGCTCTAGAGTCAAATAAAGTAACAACTGGTTGGTGGTGAATAGAAAATGTACCCGACATGACGGGAGCTCCATCTGGAAGTTCTGCAAGAGTGGTGAAGTTAATTCGTCCTTGGCGGACTTGCATCACCGGCTTCTTGCCCTTGCTTTGGTTCCCCTGAGTAGAGCTTTGCCCGGGATTAGGCTTCTTGGGCCGCGGACAATCTCGGATGAAATGATCCGCACTCCCGCAATTGAAGCAGCGATAATTGCTACCTTTCTGTGGCACTTGCTGAATATTTGGCCGTTGGCCAGATTGTTGTGCTTGTTGCGGGGGCACAGGAGGTCTGTACCTTCCTTGCTGCTGAGGCGGCCTAAAAACCAATCTACCCGTTGGAGCATTGCGCTGTGGTGCTCTGGGTGGCGTATTGGAAATAACCCGATACCTCGGTGATTGAGCACTCGAGGGTCCAGTAGGAGTCTTCCGCTTTTTCTCGACATGATGTGCCACAATACAATCTTCTTGAGTTAATGCCATATTGACCAACTCACTGAAAGTATTAGCCCTCACAAGGTTCAGGCGTTCCTTGAGTTTGGTGTTAAGGCCTCGGCGGAAACGGTCTTGTTTCTTGGCATCATTATCGACATGATACCCTGCATACTGGCACAGATGATTGAAGTTCTGTGCATACTGCAGAACTGTATTGGCACCTTGAGTAAGAGCCAGGAACTCATTAAGTTTTCGCTCCAACAGTCCTGCGGGAATATAATGCGCTCGAAAGGCGACCCGGAATTCGTCCCATGTGATGACATGCCCTGCAGGTTGCATGGCATAGAAATTGTCCCACCAGATTCTAGCAGCACCACGAAGTTGTTGAGCAGCAAAGGAAGCTTTGCTAGAGTCCGCATAAGGTATGGTCAGGAGAGCGAACTTCGATTCAATGATGTGGAGCCAGGCATCGGCATCCAATGGTTCCTCGGCCTTACTGAAGAAAGGCGGCTGGGTACTGAGGAAATCTTGGTAACTAGCCACGGGAGGATTGCGGTCATCACGACCTCCACAGAACTGATGCTGCTGGTTTTGCTGGGCTTGTACCAGCAGGTTGAGCAGCTCCGTTTGCCGAGCCATGACTTCGGCAAGGTTGGGAGGAGGTGGTGGCTGTTGTTGGGAACCGCTGGCCTGATCAGCCCGGAAACCTTCTGGGGTTCCGCGCGTAGCTCCAACCATCTGAAACCAAGGAGATGTCCATCATTAACCATATAGCCTTACTCCCAATTTCAGAAGATATAAACAAAGCACATACTCCATTCAATCATCTCATTTCAGAATCATAAGGATAATGAACAGGATGATAAAACAGGAAACTTATATTACAATATTTGTTCTTTTGTTTTCCGCATCGTAGATCTGAAAGATCTCTACGCAGGCCATCTATGTTACAACAATTGGCATGAGATCTAGCTAAGTTACATACTCCTTAAGCTATTACACTTCCCATAGGTTACATCTAGATAGTTGATGATTTGCTAAACTAAAAATCGTCGAAGTTGTCTACAGAAGATTGACTGCCAGAAGAAGAGTGATGGGGACTAAGAACTGGATCCCCATGCTCAGAGTCAATCTCTGAAACACCCTCAATCTCTTCTGGGTCTTCTTCTTCTTCTTCAGGTACTATGGGTATAGCGGGAAGTATCGGTTGCTGCTGCAATTCCTCAATGTGAGCCTGGGCATCATCAGCCACAAGTATCAGATCATGAATTTGTGCCTGTAGGAACTCAATAACAGTGTCACACTGAGTGATAATATGATCACTCTCATTGATCTGATCTTCACGATGGAGGATTGTCTCATCTCTTGCTGCAATAATTTCATCCTTCTGAGTCACCAAAGCTTGTAATTCTTCGATTTGGGTTACTTGATGGTCAGCGTTCCGATAGTGGCTTTGAGCCACACCAGTTATCTGACTTACCCCATGACGCAGTAGCATTTGATAATGATATTGCACATCCATGAACCTGGTAACCATACGGACGGTTTCTTCAGCCAGATCCCCTAGCAAATGACCATGATGGTCTGTTCGAAAATCCCAGTCCGAATTACCCGGGTCTATGGTAGGAAATAACCCAATAGGATATGCGGCAACTTCAATTGGATGTTGATTGCAGAAGAGTTTGATACCTTCTAAAGCAGCAGTTTCAAGAGTATCCACTAGACGATATCCAACTACTTCCACTTCTATGGGAGGCCATAAGGAGCGAAAAGGGTGTTGAGGAATTATCATCTTAACCCTGCAGCGGGAAACTCCTTCTTCACGATACTCTACCCCATCATACAGAGGAGGCTCTGTATAATGAAACATACTCAAGGATTCCCACAAAAGACGAGGAAATCCTTCCCAATGTAATCCATTGGTGTGAAAGTGCCCCTCCTGATCCCAAAAGGTATTAGCAGGAGCAGCCATCTGCGACAACAATGCAAATGGTAAGATATTTTTACCCTGTTGAGAAAATTTACAAGGTAAAATGGATTAAGATAGCTAATTCTGATAACAGCAAAGGCTGGAAATCAGATGGATGCCTAAGATACCCAACTAAGATTCTTACTTACCCAAATTAAGAAATACCAACATGTTGCCTATTACTTAGGAAGCATCAATTTAAGCATTCAATTTAGTTGATTAATGGATTATGCATGCACGCACTACGCGATCTCACAACCAAAAATAACTGCCAAGTAATCTTGGTCTTACGTGGTTAGTTACGGTGGCACAATATAAATACGTCCCTCACTATTAACTAGTCGATAAACCCTATCCGTCCTAGTTTCGGAATCGTGGTTAGTGTACCTGCAGAAGACCACAATGCATATATATATATTCAATGAACCTTTCATGCCAGCATGTCATGAAAGCGTCCCCATTCATTACTGCTCACTATAGAAATAGCATCTGTACAATTACCGCCGTACAGACAACGTTAACATACGTTATCGAGATAACGTATTCACGGGGGTACCGCAAAATGCGGGGGTATGAACAGCGATCGCCATACCCTGCGCCGAACCATATACTCCCAATGTAGTCAACCAAAGTTGACACATTGGCAGCATCTCAAGTAGGCCACTGCTTGAGAAACAGCGTTCGGTTCGCATCACCGACAGGAAGGCCAAGCTCCCTCAGTTGGCTGAGGATCCTTACCTTCTTACCTCACGATCGCAGATGTTGTTACATAAAGTAAAGTTGAATTGTGCAAGAAATTAAGTTTTAACTGAAAAGTAATGCTGGAAGTTAGTCATATATATATATTACAGCCACCCCTAATTCCCATAATAACATTACCCTAGGGCTTACGTACTATACATAATCCTTAACGATCCACCGTAGTTCGCAAATACTTGATTAATCAATTTTTATACTAAAAATTACTTTTTAAGGCTAATTATATCTCTAGAGTACACTTGTTAGCTCTGATACCAGCTGTGGCAGAACCAACCTGAATTATACCGACTCAAGTACGCGAGTCCTCACCGAAGGGCTACCTCGTACTTCAAACGGTATAAAACCATTGGTCTGTCGGGTAACGTCCCGATAAACCACCGAACTCAAGATCCAACAAGGTACCTCACACGAAGGTGAGTCCAGAGATACAATGCCAAAATATCTTACACCACAGGCAGTTACATTACAAAAATGTACAAAGCATCATTAGCTCCCACAGAGGAGAGATTATTACAAGACAGGTTTTAGTTTTCAGTCAAAGCAGCGGAATTTGAAAAGCGTAGCCATTATACACGTCGTCATTACAGATATTATGCTAGCCCTGGCATAATATCACTCGGCGGGATCGGTGTTGGCCGGGGACGGATCCCATTCCTCGGACCAACCATCAGGCAAAGGGTAGGGCCACGGTGTAATGAAGGCTGGCTCATCAGAAGGATTACCTGGAGTAAAACAACAAAAGCAAGGCTGAGTATACTAATACTCAGCAAGACTTACCCGGAATTGGGTATACCTTAGCCCATAACTAGACTCATGATGGCTTTTAGCTTTGGGTAAAGTTTTCAGCTGAAAAGCAGCAAAGAGTAGATCCTTAATTGCAATTTTTAACTTTCAGATTCTAGTTGATTGACCATTCTAGGTAAGCACCTATAACTATTCAAACATGGTAGAATCTTTACTCAAACATCATCTTTGATATTCATATAATTGCTCTTGTTACTCTATGTGGTAAAGGGAATAAGCAGTCTCATACATCGTGAGAGGCGGACGATTCTGAATCGAGATTCAACCCTTGCAAGGTAAACCTAACACACACGCTTGGAACACCACAGGGTCGTTCCGAAGCAACCGTTTACCTTTCATTCCGACTCGTGGATCAGATCCACCACAAGCGACTGCAGGTCATACGCACTTCCAAAGTATAGGACGTACGTCTGTAGCGCGACTACAAAACCCGTACTCCTGGTTGCCCAGCAACACATATGCCTACACGTCGAACAAAGTAACCAAAAGAAGCAAATACATGTGGTGGGGGGTATGTCCACTCCTCGGGCCGATCGGTTACTAGGCTTACCGCTTACCATATTTCACGGTATGTGGCTAGTACTTTCAAACGCTTAACCACCGCTACCACACACTGCGACCTTACCAAATTCATCAAAACAGACGGGGTACTATCTTGACCATGATACCTCATAAAATTCCCGTCCGTCATCCTTATAGTGATAACAGGAATGTAAACATCACAATTCCTATATCGCGCGAGTGACAGGAAATCACTCGACTTCTACCGGTCCTATAAGCAGAGCAGCTATCCAGACTCAATTCTAGTGTTGAATACATTGGTTCATGAAATAATGCAACTATGGTTTCCAAATAACTCCTAAGAACCTAATGCATAAAGATATACACAAATAGTATAAGTTGCAGTGTAATAAAGTAGGGTTATGTCCGGGGCTTGCCTTCGCTGGTGGGGCTGGGGTTAGTCAAATTATTTTCTTCCGAACCTTGGTTCGGGGCTTCAAAGAAATCCGCGACGAGATTCCCGGAGTCTTCAGAATAACCTCCTTCTTGATCCGGAATCAGCTGATAGTCCCCATCAGCGAGAGTGGTCGAGTCTACATGATATGCAAGTTGAAGTTTAATGGATGTATCCATTTTCATTTCAATTTCCGATAAAGTTGCGATCCAAATAAAAGAAAACTATATTACAATAAATAACCAAACTACTCTCTACTGGGCAGTCATTTATCGAGTATTAACTAAACTAACTAGTCTCGTTAGGCAACAGGGTGGTTACCCTAAACATCCGATTAACTATAATAAGTAGTATATCAGTTTACTATAAGCAACACTAAATACACTTAACAAACTCTATTTATTTTATTAGCTAAACATTGTAATTAATCTTAGGTTATTACTTAATTATGGCTAACTTAGATTAATTAACCAAATCTTGAATTAAGAAAAATAATTAGTACTTATGAAAATTATCATAGGTGGGTTTTATTGAAATTTTACTCTAAAGGAACTAAGCCACAAAATTAAACAAGATTATAATTGGAATTTTCAAGATATAATTATAATTGGAGTTTTACACTAAAACTAGAGTTCAGA
Organism: Panicum hallii; assembly: GCF_002211085.1. NCBI lineage: Eukaryota > Viridiplantae > Streptophyta > Magnoliopsida > Poales > Poaceae > Panicum > Panicum hallii. The sequence goes on along the minus strand of NC_038050.1, from coordinate 43,629,413 downwards.
ATTTAAGAACATCATGAATTACTCAAGATTAATAGTCCAGAAAAGTTTCATAATTTTTCATGCATAACAATTATTATTTATGAATTACCTTTTAATTTAAGTTTGAAATTTATAACTCAAGTTATATCAGGTTTCTGTTTCTCAAACTTTTATCTTAAATTACTCCTGTTGTAACAAAGCTAAGATAAATTTTTCAGCCCTAAATATGAATGAACACATTTGGAATTAAATTAAGTAACTTTTATCAACATATAACAAAAAGTACTCGAAACCTAAGCAAATGAATAGTAAAGTACTCGAACTTTTTACACAGAGCTATACATAGCACCTACAAATCTATGATCCAAATTTCAGCTTTAACACATGCCTACAACATGAGATACAATTAAAACACTTATTTTCTAATATTTAATCTACATCAGAAAATATACACCTACAGCTCAAACTTCCTAAACAAAAGTAGTCGAATTTGACTTAAGGATTCCAACAAAATTTAGTTTGCATTTTTATGATTTTTCCTCGAATAGATACAGAATTTCTAAGTTGACAGCCTAATTTACACAAAAGGTCCTTCGGTTACTATTCCTTTGAGTCTAAGGCTATGCACTTAACCCCCTGGTTTTCTTTTCCTTCTAACCCGAGGTCCTTGGCTGTGAACCAGAACAGAGCAAGGCGGGGACGGCCGTGTTCCGGCAACGGTGATCACCGGCGGTGAGGTCCAAGGGCAGGGAAGGATGTAGGAGCTTACAACGGTTCTGTTGAGCTACTTGTCGAGGGCGGGGATGACCGGAAAGATGGAGTTCGACTTGAGCCCGAGGTGACGGCGGAGGGGTCACCGTCGATGGCGGAGCTCCGGTGGTGAACGTCGGCCAAGATCCTGCGCACGAGAACCAGTGAGTCCTGGGGAACGTGTACATGCAACTAATTGAATGAAAACACGCTGGATCAAGGGGGATCGACGGAGACCGATGCGGCGGCGGCGAGGAGAAACGCCGGCGAGCGTCGGGAAGGCTCTGTGGTGCACTAGAGAGCCAATGGATAGGTCGAACAGCTTCAGGGTGATGATGTGGTGCTGTTTATGGTGTTGTGGTGGCTCGGGATTGCTTGAGTGGTGCTGCCCACGGTGAGGCCGAAGGCGGCGGCGGGTGGTGATCGTCGGCGACGAGATTTCAATGGAAATTGGAGGGCCACAAGTGGTCGAGGAGCACCAGTGGACTACGGGAAAGCTTGTGCAGGTGTTGGTTGAGGCGGAGGAGGTCCGGTGTGGGCTGCCCACGGGCGTGCTGTGCGCGGCCGGAGAGGAAGAAGACGGCGGCGGCGGAATGCAGCTCAGGCGCTCGAAATTGGGCTCTGGAAGTAATAGAATAGGTCGTGTGTGTTGATGTGGTTTTGCTGCGCGTGAGAAGGAGAAGGTTAAGGCACCGGGGTGGCCTGTCCACGGTGACCAGGAGGTGGCGGCCGGCGAACAGTTCGGGGACGTCGTGGCGTGCGTGGGAGAAGCCACCAGGGGAGAGGAAAGGGGTCGGGATCGAAGGGAAACGACGCGTGGATGTGTGCTGCAGCTGGAGGTGGAGCTCGGGAGCCTGTGCCGGCGGTGAACGGCGGTGGCAGAGCGGGACAGACGGGGAAGCGGCGGTGCCAGAGGAGGAAGAAGGCAGACGGGGTCAGAAGGACTCGTTTGTAATTCCCAAAAATTCCAGGGACTCCTCTGTAAACTAAAATTTCCCATTGATACAAAATCCTAATGAGAAAAATGTCTAAAGCAAAGTTGTAGAGAATTTCAAATCCTACAAGAATGCTTTAGAGCTCGAGTTCAAAATCTCAAAGGGTACTATTTTATTTTGAACTTTTGAACACAACTTAAATTATAAACTTTATATGTTAATTTAAACAAAATGCTCTAATGTTTGGGGTCTCTTTGTAAGTTTTTCTGCAGTAATCATGACTAGCTCTTTTACACTTTAGTCCTTAGGTAAAACTAAGTTTTACTTTTATCTTTTTACCATTTCACATGTAAGTCCTTATATCTTTGTATTAATCACATAAAGGTCCTTAATTTCATATAAAGTCTATTACCCTTAAGTTTATTTAACTTTTGCTCTTTTCTAATCTATAGCCATCTGAAATTTGACACTTAAGAACATTTTCACACACTTGCACATAAGAATTTATAAAACTCATAATTTACAAATATACCCTTATTGCTTTGTACAACTTATATATACTATAACATGCTTACATATAATATACCCAAACTTAGTATCTAGTTGGCTAACTACCTGGATATCACACTGTCTAAGCTTTGTATTCCTTGCACCTTCGAGTTCCTGATCTCGACGTTCCTTCATCCAAAACTTACCACCTTGGGTATATCCCACGGTGGGCAGCCGGTTAAAAACCGACAGCTGGCGCGCCAGGTAGGGGAGCGCGTCGAAGATCCACCAGCGAGCTCGATGGCATCTTTCAGTTTCATCAGGTCAGTTCCCTCTCAGGGTACGACATTTGTTTTTGGCTCGTGGGTTTGCATCGCAGATGGTGCGGGCAACTTTTGGCGATTCCTCATCGACGTGAAGCCAAAAACCTTCGCTGCGGATCCTCGCAGCGGCCTCGACAAGTTTGTCGACAAGCTCGACAACTTGGCGCTCCATACTTCCGCAACACAGATCGAGATGGAGTCTGCTCCAGGCTCGACTTCTTCTAGTGTTGCGACGACTTCCCCTGGTTTGGGCTTGTTCCAATCTAGGGATCCGCATGGTCGATCTCAACTTGGCTCATGCAAACCGGCCACTGATCTTCAGGAGGCCAACGTCGCTGGGTCCCTCTTCATGTTAGAGAAGGATCTGGACTTGCTGCTCCAGGATGAAAAGCCTGAAGCCACCGCGTGTCGGGGGGCTTCGGGTTGTTCCGGTCCTGGTGATTTGGAGATCACCTCTCTGCCGAAGGGGCGCATTGTGCATTGGAGGGGCATGATGCTCTCCGATCTACTCGAGGTAGAGGGGCGGTTTGTGGCTCACCTAGAACCATTGCCCTTCCAAGAGGGCAGGCCATTGGCCACCACGATGGAGGGGTCGACTGAACTAGTCGATGAAAGCTCTCACGACCTTTCCTCCCGCCAGGTGCTGATGGCCGAAGAAGACGAGGAATCATCAACTTTGAAGCGATCTCTGAAGATGAGAGCACGGCCAACGCTGGCGACGAGAACAACGCCGATCGAGAGGCGCGGAGGGCCAGGAACAGGGCCCGCACAATCCGGCGGAGGAGGGCCAACAAGCGTAGGCGATCTATGCATCGTGAGCTTGACCCTGAGTTCGCCGCCATAAGCGAGCGGGGTTTCAGGACTCCGGTGGCCAACATCGCTAGGGTGACGGCCATCCTCGAGCGCAGCCACAATCCGGAGGTAGGTCAAGCACTCCTCTACTCGCAGAGGGCTTGGATCCAGCTGGATCAACACAACCCGGCGCCGACCATCCGGGAGGAGCGCATGGGCGAGAGTCGAAGTCAGGCTCACAGCCGAATGGCTGGCGGCCGTCCTCGACACCAGATCAGCAACGACAATGCACGTGGGAGCCAGGTCCCTGGCGGGAGGCAACAACCACCGCAAGGGGGTTACCCGCGACAGGCTAATCATCGACCTCCTTCGGAGGACCTACACCAGCACATCAATGAAGGTCGCGACGCGCGGACCGTGATCTCCTCCAGGCGCAAGGTCCGAGAAGAAGTCGAGACTGAAGGTACTGACTGTAGCGATCGATTTCCTGCTTTTTCTGCTCGTTTCAGCAGCTACAAGTACCCAGAGGGCTTCAAGCCGATCGGCATCACCAAGTACAACGGCAAGCAAGCCCCTCAGCAGTGGCTACGTTGCTACTCCACGGCCATTGAGGTCGCAGGGGGTTCAAACATCACCAAAGTCGTCTACTTCCCGATGGCTTTGGACCCTTCACTGCTCACTTGGCTGGAAAGCCTCGGCAGCAACTCCATCGACTCCTGGGAACAACTTAAGAAGGTCTTCATCGACAATTTCCAGGGAGCGATTGCCCATGTAGGTACTCGACACGATCTTGCCTAGTGCAAGCAAGAACGTAACGAGCTCCTGCAGTCCTACACGCGTCGCTTCTTCGACGTTTGCGCTACTATCGCGAACATTTCGGAGGACGACATCATCGATTGCTTCTACAACGGCATCACCGACCCGGGCATCTACAGGGATTTCGGGCGGAACAGGCCAAAGACTGTTGTGGGCCTTCGTGATATGATGCACGATTGGTCCGAACAGGAGGAGAAGATGCAGGAGCGGTTCCCGCAGCGTCAGGACAGCAACCTGAGGCGTCCAAACGATAACCGCAACGACAAAGGCCAGCGGGACTTTTCGGGGCCACCCCGAAAGCGAAAGCCAGATGATGTCATCGCGGCTATCGATCGTCCTTCACGGGGCAAGAAGTCGACGACACAGGAGGAGTTCAAGAAGCTCCTGCGGAAGAAGTGCCCATGGCATCCAGAGGCCAGCCACGCCGCCATCGACTGCTATCACCTTCGGAGGACGTTCAGCAACTCCGGTGGCGGAAAGAAGATCAAGAAGCCTGCTGACAAAGAACCCGAGGATGATGATCAAGAGGACCACGGGCGCAACCCGAAGTTTCAAGATGCATCAAAAGTTGTCAACGTCATCTTTGGGGGAGACGAGGATTTTTGCTCCAGGCGGGATCAGAAGCTGCTCCTCCGGGAGATTTTGTCCATCGAGCCGGCGGTACCACGACCACTCCGTTGGTCGGAGGTCCCCATCTCGTTCTCCCGCGACGACTAGTGGACGAGCTTTTTGGAGCCCGGTAAGTTCCCTTTGGTCCTGGACCCTGTGGTGGCGGAGGTCAAGCTCACCAAGGTCCTAATCGATGTCGGGAGCGGGCTCAATCTCATCTTCGTCAGCACTTTGAAGAAAATGGGCCTGGATTTCAAGGACATGCTGGTTCCCCGTAAGTCTCCCTTCTACGGCATCGTCCCAGGTAACGCGGCACACCCGTTGGGTACGGTGGTCCTCCCCATCACCTTCGGCACGCGGGAGAACTACTGTACCGAGTTCATCAAGTTCAAGGTGGCTAACTTCGAATCTTCTTACCATCCTATATTGGGTCGACCGGCACTCGCCAAGTTTATGGCAGTGCCACATTATGTCTATTTGCTTCTTAAGATGCCAGGACTCAGTGGGGTACTCACCCTCCGTGGCGACCTGAAGAAGTCATATGACTGTAATCAGGAGGCGATCCAATATGCTTCGACTACTCGCGTGCCAGGTGCTTCGGGAGAAGTACTCGCGGCCGCGCAGCAGCTTTCCCAATCCGGGCTGGAGATTCCTTCCAAGAAGGCCAGCAAGTCGAGCATCCAGTCGACTGATGACGTGGCCCTCAAGTCGATCCAGCTTCAGGAGGGAGATTCATCTAAGACCGCTATCATCGGTGCCGGCTTAGGTGACAAATAGGAATTCACGCTCGTCAGCTTCCTTCGGGCTAACCGAGACATATTCGCATGGAAACCAGCGGATATGCCAGGGGTGCCCAGGGAGTTGATCGAGCATGCTTTGAATGTACATCCGAAGGCTACGCCTAAAAAGCAACGCCTGCGGAGGTTTTCCCACGACAAGCGTGAGGCCATTAAACGGGAGATCGCTAAACTTCTCGCGGCTGGATTCATTAAAGAAGTAATCCATCCAGAGTGGGTCGCGAATCCCGTTCTTGTAAAGAAAAAGAACAATGGATGGAGAATGTGTGTTGACTACACTGATCTCAACAAGCATTGCCCAAAAGATCATTTTGGGCTGCCGCGCATTGACCAAGTTGTCGATTCGATGGCTGGTTGTGTCCTTCTTTGTTTTCTTGATTGTTACTCAGGTTATCATCAGATCGCGCTCAAGGAGGACCAAATCAAGACTGCCTTCATCACCCCGTACGGGACTTACGCCTACAAAACAATGTCCTTCGGGTTGAAGAACGCAGGAGCAACCTATCAGCGTGCGATCCAGATGTGTTTCGCGGATCAGCTGCACCGGAATGTTGAGGCTTATGTGGACGACGTTGTCATTAAGACCAAGACATCCAGCGACTTAATTGCAAATTTGGAGGAAACATTCAGCAGTTTGCGCAGATTTCGGTGGAAACTCAATCCCACCAAGTGCGTCTTTGGAGTGCCTTCAGGGAAATTGCTCGGGTTCATCGTCAGCAACCGGGGCACTGAAGCCAACCCTGTAAAGATCACGGCCATCACTGATATGGAGGCTCCTGCCACAATCAAGGATGTGCAGAAGTTAACAGATTGTATGGCGGCCCTGAATAGGTTCATCTCCCGTCTCGGGGAGAGAGGACTACCTTTCTTCAAGCTCCTGAAACGCCAGGATAAGTTCCAATGGACGGAGGAGGCTGAGCGGGCCTTGTAGGATCTGAAACATCATCTTCAGTCTCCTCCGATCCTTACAGCACCGTTGCCAGGGGAGGATCTACTACTTTACATCACGGCAACAACTCATGTTGTCAGCAGTGCTATTGTAGTCGAGCGAGGCAAAGAAGGCCATGCGTTTGGAGTGCAGAGGCCTGTCTACTTCGTCAGCGAAGTCCTCTCCGAATCCAAGGTACGGTATCCAGCTGTTCAAAAGCTCTTGTATGTAATCTTAATCACATCCAGAAAGCTACACCATTACTTCGACGAGTACAAGATCACTGTGATCACGAACTTCCCGCTGGCGGATATTCTTCATAATCAAGATGCCACGGGGCGCATATCCAAGTGGGCAGTGGAACTGGGCGCTTTGTCAATCGACTTTAAGCCACGCACTGCAATCAAGTCACAGGCTCTAGTCGACTTCATGGCTGAATGGAGGGAGAATCAAGTCCCAACCCCAGTGGACAAGCCAGAGCACTGGACCATGTATTTTGATGGGTCCCTCAAGCTCGACGGCGGCGGCGCTGGTGTTCTGCTTATTTCTCCACGAGGTGAATAGTTGAAATATGTCCTTCAGATCCTGTGGGCGGTATCCAACAACGAAGCCGAGTATGAAGCTTTGCTTCACGGGCTCCGTTTGGCGATATCACTAGGGATCAAGCGACTACTTGTATATGGCGACTCTCTCCTTGTCTTTCAGCAAGTCAACAAGGAATGGGACTGCAACAAGGAGACAATGGATGCTTATGTACAGGAAGTGCGCAAATTGGAAAGCAAATTCTCCGGCCTGGAGGTTCATCATGTATTGTGGGAGCACAATGTTGGCGCGGACACCTTGTCCAAACTGGGGTCCACGCGTGCCCAGGTCCCATCGGGAGTCTTCGTCCAGGAGCTCAAACAGCCATCCATCAAGTCTTCTCTGCAGGTAACCATCGACGTGGGTCCCCAACAACCCGATCGAGAGGTTATGGTGTTGCAGGAGGACTGGCGAGAGGTTTTTATCGACTTCATTCGAGACCAACGGCTACCAGCGGGAATCGACGTCAAGAGCGCAGAAGCTGCACGCGTCTTACGACGAAGCAAGTGCTTCGTCCTGGTCGACGACAAGCTCTATCGGCGTGGCGCTCGGTCAGGAGTTCTCATGAAGTGTGTCACAAAGGAAGATGGTCATGACATACTGCAGGAGATCCATGAGGGCGTCTGCGGCAACCATGCGGCTTCAAGAACGCTGGTGGGGAAAGCATACAGGGCCGGTTTCTGGTGGCCCACCGCAGTGACTGACGCGGAGGATCTCGTGCGCAGGTGCCAAAAGTGTCAATTCTTCGGCAAACAGACTCATGTTCCCGCCCATAGCCTCATCACTATACCGCCATCTTGGCCCTTCGCTTGTTGGAGTCTCGACATGATCGGGCCCTTCACGACGGCGCCAGGCGGCTTTACCCATGTGATGGTGGCCATCGACAAGTTCACCAAGTGGATCGAGTACAAGCCGATAGCCAAGCTCAGGCCAGATCGGGTCATCGACTTCATCTCAGATATTTTGCATCGTTTCGGCTTCCCCAACACCATCATCACGGACTTGGGATCAAACTTCACGGCAAACCAGTTCTGGGAGTTCTGCGAGAATGCTTGCATCGCAGTTAAATATGTCTCGGTTGCACAACCAAGGGCCAATGGACAAGTCAAAAGGGCGAACGGCCTGATCATTGACGGCCTCAAGAAGAGACTTTATGATGAGAACAGCAAGAAGGGAGGCAAATGGGTGCACGAGCTATCAAACGTCGTCTGGGGGCTTCAGACTCAGCCGTCCAAAGCCACAAGCCAAACACCTTTCTTCCTTGTGTATGGATCTAAAGCCATTCTACCAGCCGATATCATGTGGAGGTCTCCAAGGGTCGAAATGTACAACGAAGGCGAGGCGGACGAGGCGCGGCAGTTAGAGCTCGATTCTGTGGAAGAAGCTCGTTGCACCGCTCTTGTCCAGTTAGCTCAGTACCTGCAGGGGATCCGGCGATATCATGATCGCAACGTCAGGGAGCGGTCATTCAATGTTGGTGAATTGGTCTTGCGTCGTATTCAAGACGAATCTGGCCTATACAAGCTAAACTCAAGGTGGGAGGGCCCGTTCGTCGTCAAGCAGGTTACAAGGCCAGGGTCTTATCGACTACAATTTCAAGAGGGTCACGATGTCCCGAACTCCTGGAACGTTCAGAACCTGCGCAAATTCTACCCTTAAGTCGAGGCCCGGCGATCGCTAAATCCCCGAGGGCTCAGAAGGTCTCCTTTCCCCGAATCAATTTGGAGGCTATGAGCCACATGACCCGGGTTGTACATTCCTTTTTACTTACACGACGGCCATGGCCGCGTGCAGACACAACTATAAATCGACTTCTTGTCGTGAATGATGCGGGGGCTACGGCCACGATCATCTCCTTTTGACTCCCATTCCTAACGGAACCCTCGGCTCCGGCCAACCCCTCTACATATCGAGTCCCACCGCGACCTTGGATGGTCGCACGCGACAGCAGTCACATTTTTCCGACACAGTCGATCCGCTCGACTGGCTTACACCCAGTACGCTGGAAAGGCTCGCATAAAGAGCTATCTCGACTACATCTTGAGTGGCCGCACTCAGAACAGTCTTGTTTCTGCCAAAAAGAATGGCAAACCCGCGGCACCGCCCACACCTGCTCCTAGCAAGCTTGCTCCGTCCGTCCGGGTCCTGCCTAGCTTACGAAGCACGCTCACTGCAGGAGCAACTTTCGACTACACTCAGAGTCGCCGCACTCGGAGTAGTCCTATTTTTCTGCCTTACGCACGGCAACATCACGACGATGCTCGCGTTCTTTTCCTAACAAGTTTAGACCCGCTCGATCGAGTTGTGGCTAATCTATTACACGAGTATTAGCTACCCTTCGGGTCGTTGTACCCAGGGAAGCATCTACAACTGTAGCCTTGTAAGCCTGGACCCCAATTTAGCTAAGCACGCAAACAAGTAGAGATATCGAGTGAAGTATTTACATAAGGGAATGATTACTTGTTTCTCACACCCTAATCCTGCAGTACATTATATACAATTCGCTCTGCTACAGGTTGAGCCTCTCGCAGGTACTCGTCGAATTGTTCGTCCGTGCAGTCTACTGCCATACCCTGCGCAAAAATGTCCAGCTGCGTGTTCGGCAAGAAGGATTTTACATACGCAAGGGCGTTGCTAACGCATGCGACCAGAGCCTCAGAAAAGAATTTGAGCACTTTCTTCGGGGCTTCACGGAGTCGCTCGAGCAGGGGCTGCGGGCTCGCCTCGCCTTCTTCTGGGGGATTCACCATATCCACCAGCTCCTGGGCGGCCCCCCTGAGGTCCCCTAGCTCCTTCTGCCGCCGTTCGTCCTTCTCGCCCAGCGTTTTGATCTGCTGAAGGCAGTCGACGAACTGTCGTTCAGTGTTGCCGATTACCTTCTGCAGCCTTTCAACATCATCTGTACGGCGATACAACATATTCTTCACGTCAGTAAGCAGCTCCTCTTTGTATTTTATTATTTTCCTAAGCTCTGCGGCGAGGATATTTCAGCAACCAAGGGAAATTACTAAAGAAAAAGTACTCGAGGGAAGCGGGGGCCTACCTTGGTGCGCCTTCTTCTCTAACTTGAGCTGCTCCTGGTACTCCGCTTGTTGCTCCTTGAGCTGTTTCTGGAGCTCAGAGTTGGCCCCTTCGAGGTTTTTCAGGTCATTCTTGAGCAGCCGAACCTCTCGAGTTCTTTCCTGCTTCAGTATATCAAGCTCTCGCTGCATATAGCAATTTTTCGTCTTCTCCTCGGAGATGCGCTTGTCCAGGGCAGCTAACTCCTTCGCATCATTCACAACTGCGCCGAGCCTCTCCGAGTTCTTCTAGGATTTGGTGATTACATGCTGCGCAACGGGCGGAAATCGGGTCAAAACAGCCCATCAATGTGCACAACCGGAATATCACTCAAGTCTTACCATGGAGAAATCGTATAGTTCCTTGAAGGTGCTCTTGAAGGTCCTCAAATTTTCAGCCGACAGCAAGGTGTCGTCTACCAGGTCGGTGGTGATGACGTTCTTGTACCCCGGCCCAGCCCTCAATACCTCACGGGGGTTCCTCGAAGACCCTGCGATGTCTTCGGGCGGTGGTTGCCGGACACCTGCAAGTACAAAAGTTGTCAATACACTGTGCCCAGGCCCCGGCAGCAGGCCACGGGCGGGTAAACGCTTGCTTGTGCCATCAGTAGGAGAGGCATCAGGGGCTTCAACTTGTTCTCCGCCACCGGTTTCGGCTTCGTCATGTCGGAGCTCGGGAGGCGGCAAGTCGAGGAGCGTCGCATCCGCTTCAGGGGCCAGCTCCGGGGGTGTCGGTTCTCCAGGCGCCGATGGCTCGGATGCTGCAGCAGCTGGGGCCGGTTCCGCACCGGAAGGATCAGCCCGGGTTAATGGCTCTGGGGCTGCAGTAGTTGTGCCCGGGTCCAGCTGAAGCTGCACCGCGCTCGCAGCCCTGATGACGTCGAAGTCGTTGTTATACAAGCTGGCAAGAGCAATATTTTCAAGCTACCGGAGGTAAACTTACAGTGTAGATTTCTTTTTGGTAGCCTTTTTCACCCGCAAGGCCCGTCGCGGAATCCCTGTCATCGGCGGCAAGGCTTGATCGGCCGATTGAGTGGTCCCCGCCACGGCAATGGTCACCGCAGCGACGGCGGATGGGCCAGTTTTCACCTCCTCGGGTTCGGTCCCGGGCGGCGGAGCAGGAAGACTACAAGTGGATACTGGTAGTATTCAATGCTATTGACACTTTGCAACTCGTCAAAACAGCAACTCAGTACCTGGGTGACTCGACTTCTTGCGCCTTGCGTTTGCGCACTAGTCGATGGCCCTTTGGCACCGGTGGTAAAGCGCCGGTCAACTCCACGCTCTGGTCGGAGGAGTTGTCCCGGCGCGGTTCTCCTTCGGCTTCTTCTCCCACCTGCGAGCCCATGCCTTCGGTGGACTCGTTGCTGCATTGAGCTGCAGCAAGGCGAGCCCTCTTGGCTGCAGCGGCAGCAGAGGGGAGGAGGTGATCTGGTCGGGGGACGTCAGGTCGTGGCGGGTAGCTGCGGTATAGCTCCATGTGTCCCTGCAGAAATTTCTTCAGTTAAGCAACGGTGCAAAAGCGGTTATCTTCAGCAAAAAGAAGTCGAATACTTACTGGGCTGGGCGGATTTCGTGCGGAAAACAATGTGGGCACGTACGGCACGGCGTCCACGTCTAGCAGCACCCGCTGAACTCGCTGGAGCGCGACTTCATCCGGCAAATCCTCTGTGCACATGCGAGAAGGATCAGCGGGGCCTATGTACTCGAATCCCAGGCGATGGCGCTGCTGGATGGGTTGAACGCGGTGTTTGTAAAATGCGAACATGACGGAGGTGCCGGTCACTCCCTTCTTCTTCTGTGCCTCAATGACGTCCAGCAGCTCTTTGACCTGATCCATCTCCCCGCCGGAGGTTTCAAGGTTCCATTCTCCCCTCACTACAGGTGGTCTGTTCGACTTCGTCGGAAGAGGGGGAGCATGGTTTTCGATGTAGAACAAATGGTTTTTCCATCTAGGAAGGTTTGAGGGGATTTTTTATGAAAGGTATTTTTTGCCGGCCTGCTGTCGCAGTTGGATGCCGGCGCCCCCTACTACAGAAAGTCTCTTCGTGGTAGGCTGGGGTTTGACGCGGAAGAGGAAGCGGAATAGATCCCAGTGGGGTTCGATTCCGAGAAAGGCTTCGCAGAAGTAGATGAAAATGGAAATATGGCAAATGGAATTAGGGTTGAGGTGATGGAGCTCAAGCCCGTAATAATACTGAAGGCCGCGAAAGAAGGAACAAGTGGGGAGGGCCAATCCCCGTTCGGCAAAGTGGAGAAATGTGATGATTTCATCAACATTTTCCATGGGAAAAAGTTCGCGGTAAGAGGGACGCCAATTGACAAGGTTCTTTTCTTGCAGCAACCCCTCGGAAACTAGTTTGTTCAGATGGTTGAGGGAGCACTTACTGTGTGTCCACTCTACGGTCGATGGCTCTGCCTCTTTCTTCTTTTCCTCGATCTCTGACTTCTTGGACGTCATCTCTGATGCGCTGGCCACGAGATGCTCGGGGGCTGCGGGGAGAGGGGCGGGGAAGTCGGAGCGGGAGAATCTCCTTGGGGGGATGGCGGCGGTGCTTGGCTTAGATTGGGGATTCTTGGTGGCTTTTGGCGGAATGTGGATTGAAAGCGCAGTTTTTTCCTACTGTTACCGCGGGGTTAAATAACCAGCGGGGTGGGGACAAGTTACTGTTCCGAAGTTCAGGAGTCACTTCCAAGAATATTCCGAATCTGAGGGGTCATTGGATGGATTGTTGGGATTAAATATTTGATTAACCATTTTTTCAGGGTTAGTTAGCCTGAAAAAAGGGGTTTTTCGAATTAATAATCTAATACCCATCATCTGTATCATCATTTTGGTAATTTCGCAAGTTGTCATTTTTAGCCTGCATGCCACGGTTGTTGGATCCTTATCTCCAAATTTTGTGGGATTTGGATTCAAGGCTCGGGGGCTGCGGGATACGTGGCATCGACTACTTGTTTTTCAAATTTCTTTGAAAGATAAGGAGGATTACAGACTAATGGGACCCTCAGCCTGATTCTCCGATTCAACCTAAGGCTCGGGGGCTACTCCATATGGAGTGCGATTTTTAAAATCGCACACCACAACAAAAATTCGGGGCATGAGCACCTCATAGCTTCGATGCAGCCAAGCAAGTACTCGAAGAAGGACTTCAAGACGAAGCTTCAGAAGAAGTCGAAGACTGCTTCGAAAGTACTTGATAAGCCTGCAGTACTCAGCTACGAAGAGCTCAGGGGCTTGTCAGACCCGGGGCCACCGGGCTGGGCACATAATGTAGTTTAAAGAGATTAAGTCCGTCTTATCTCTTATTCATTTTGTTTATCTCTTGTTTATCCCGTTTAACTAGGAGATAGAGCTAACCAACACGGAGGGGATCTACTCGAGATATGTTCTGGTATGATTCCTCAGCGGAGGTTGGTTAGCATCTTTGTAACTCTGGCCTCTCGGGTATATAAGGGAGGTCAGGGACCCCTCTCAAAACAGAAGATCACTAGGTCATTCTACACCAAAGGCAATACAAACCCCCATACAGGACGTAGGGTGTTACGCATCTTGCGGCCCGAACCTGTCTAAGCTTTGTGTTCCTTGCACCTTCGAGTTCCTGATCTCGACGTTCCTTCATCCAAAACTTACCACCTTGGGTATATCCCACGGTGGGCAGCCGGTTAAACACCGACAGCCGGAACTCAACTCCTCTTCCAAGATAGATCTCTAAAGATTCCGGAAATCTAGGTTAACTTCCAAAAACCCCTTTGCTCATAAACCCTAGCCGTGGAATCCTTCTTCGGGCTTTAAAACACACATTCAATCTTGCGCTGCCAACTCTAGATCTATTCTCCAAGCTCTCGATTCATCAACGTTCCCGATGGCGGAATCTTCGAATACTGCCGCTACTGTCTTTGGTCTGAAGGTAAAACTTCAACCCTTATTACTTTAATGCAGTAGTCGCGAAATTTATTGCGCTGCTAATTGACTCCTTCTTTGTTTATTTGTCTTTCTTGGGTTTTTTTCAGGCTTCCGATATCTTCTTACCGCATCCCTCTTCCCTCAATTCTTTCTGTCTCGGGCCTCGTTCTCATGAGAAACCCATAGATCTAATTTCTTCCGAGGCTAATCGGATCCCCTTCGTGAGCCGGCAATAGATCTAGAATCTTGGTCAGATAGCTTTCACGCTTGGCCAAATCCTCCAGAGGGTTGGATAATTTGGTATAACAGAATGGCGGACGCCTATCAGCCTTTATGGGAATCCATCGGGATAGCCGATACTCTGTCTCTATCCTTTTCCCCTCTTGAAAAGGATGAGAACCTTTTGAAGACCATCGGCTACTTCTGGTCCGATGCTTTGAACTGTTTCCTCTTTAGGCATGGTCCGATGACCCCGACCCTCCTGGATGTTATGATGATAACTAGCTTAGACATCTCATCGACTTGTCCTTCTGCTTATAGGCTTTGTGTAGTCCCTTTCAAACTATGCTCCAAAGCAGAATGCACTAACTGGAGCGCATACCTAAGCCAACATCAGAAAACAAAGGGTCCTATGATAGAAAAAGAACACACAGCCTTTCTAAATTTATGGCTAGAACACTTCCTCTTCTGTGGTCCTTCATTGCTCCCACCAAAAATTACCTTCCTCTGGCTTATGAGCTGGCCAAGGGTCAGACTATTGGCCTTGGTAAACTTTTCCTTGGGGAAATTTACAGATACCTTCATCTGATGTCCGTAAGCCTTCTTTCACAGAAAAAACTCAGGACTGGTGGTCCCTGGTGGTTTATCCAGTTATGGGCTCACCTCTACTTCCAAAGCTCCATCCCAAATTTCCCTTCTCTAGTTGGCAACTCTTTTCCTGATCTGAGTGGGAGACAGATTAGATGCACTAGCTTCGGGCAGGCTTTATACAGTCTTCCTGGCGGGAAACTGAATCCCCCAGATGCCTCCCGTTGGTTTAGGATCTTTTACAAAGGCCTAGATAACCCAAACTTCCTCCCATATGCCGATTCTGAACTTTTTGAGAACCCAGCCACGTTCCGGCTAGCCGATTTTGCCCATGACGCTGATTCTAGGCGCCTGTATTCCGTCATGGTTCGGCCCTGCCTTCTTCCAGTTGGCATGAGTACTTCTAATCGGATCATCAAGCCCGGATATGAGTTTTACCAGCCGGTCGTAGCAGCCCGGCAGTTCGGTCTTGGGCAAGTGCCTCCACATTTTCTTCTTCATTTCCTAACATCAAACAGAGTGGATCTCCCTGACGCTATCACCACCCAGAGGTGCTACAGTCTGTTTTCAGATATCTCCATCTCGGTCCCTACCGATCTTATTTTTACTTCTTCGACTGTTGACTTCAAGGGTGGTGGTCAATGTGGAAAACTCATGTTTTCCGAAAAGCTTTGGGGCCGATGCTGCAACAGATTCACCCTGAATATGAAATTCCTGACGGAGAGGTATTGCTCCTTATCTAATGTTCCACTTTTTCGACTTCACTAACCCTTTCTGATTTCATTTTCTGTTTCTGTAGCAGGAGGATGGCCCAGAGCCAACGAATGATGATGGATCGCCCTTCTTTTTCTTGCCAATTGCCCCTGTAGTCCTTTTCGGCAAAAACGTGCCTCCTCCCTCGAAGAGCATCATGCAGATCCAGCCCAATACCGCAAAGCTGACCCCCAAGCGGAAGCAATCTTCTGAGGCCGTTGCCCCCCGAGCTTGTGCCAAAATGCGGAAGATCCTTGTCAGAAAGATCCGGAAAGAAGTTGCGCCATCTTCCCCTATCCCAGAGATTCCAGTCGTCAACCAGGTTTGGATCGCCTTCCTTCTTTCATAATTGGTCTTCTGTTCATGCCCATTTTCTTTAATCACGCTCTCTCCCCCTGCAGCCCATCGTCGTGGATGTCTCCAGTGGAGAGGAACCCCCACGCCAAAAGGATTCAGCTTCAGAAGTTCCAGAGGATGTGGATGCGCCCGTTAGAGCTCTGATCACCCTTTGTGATCCTGATGCGACGGTCCTGGAGAGTCCCTCTACACTGGCTGATGTCCCGGTTACTTCGTCAGATTCGCGAGAGCTGATCGTGGCCACATCGATTACCAGCTCCCTTTTGGAGGGACCATCTACTGTCTTGACCACTACTGGTTTTCCTGCACGAGAGACGCTCCTACCAGAGCCGACTGTTGTCTCATCGGCTGTCGCCCCCTCTTCTAAAGAAGTGACTCCCCCGGCCTCTCCTCCCGTTGTTAACGTTCCACCTTCAGAAGGGACGCGCCTTCAGGAGCCGACTGCCTCTTCATCGGCTGTTGCCGCCTCTCTCTCAAGACACATATGCTTCACCCCTTAGTTACTTTTTGGTCTCTCTTCTGCACTACCTTACTTACTCACCTTTTCCTCCAGAGTCTGAATCTTTCAGAACTCCTTGCATTTGATCCTGCATCAATTGGGTCAGCCATATTAGAAGCCGATGACCCTCAACCGAACTCGACTAGCACTGCCAGTCGGCTTCTCCACATGAAGAATCTTCTGTTGGGTCCAATTGACGCCTTGATCCAGGATTCCAGCACAGTGAAACAGATCCTTGATGAGGTCAACTCCCAGCTCCCCATGAGTCTTCAGGTGAAGCTTTTGCCGGCCGGGCACCTCCCTTCTTTTCGGGCGAAGGTAGCAGAAGCTCGCCATAGGATTGAGACCCGGCGCTCTCAATCGCTTTTGAGAACTATCATCGCCGAGAGGTGTCAGTCGGTCAACCAGAAGAAAGTTGCTCTTGATGCCAATGCTAACATATCTGTCTCTGCCCGATGGCTTCATCTCCTAGAGAAGGAACTAGAGGATCTCGAGGCCAAGGTCCGGGCCACCAAACAGCGCATTCAAGAGGAAAGAGATCTTATCGCAGGCTCCAAGCGGGAGGCGGAAGTCCTGACTGCTAAACTGAAGGTGGACCTGGCCGAGCTGAGCGGCCTGAGCAAACAAGTGATGCCGGGAGCGGACGAGGAGGATGAAGCGGTAATCGCTGAAGTTGATTGCGTCCGTCTCGATGCCATTGCTGCTATCGATGACTTCCTCCAGAAAAACTGTTTAAGATAAACTTTGTATCCACATGTCGTGACTTTAAAGTTGATGATCACGCATCGGTTGTTCAGTAAACCACTGTGTTAATTGCTCCATCGAGATTTCTAAAGTCGATGGTCACGCATCGGCTGTTTTAATGATTTCCACGATGCCTCTTTTTTTAACGTATTGGCCGATCGCACATATCGGCCTCTTTTTTTGTTCTTATTTTGCCAGAACATCATCGGCTTCGTAGACCTGGTCCCTGAATTCCGTCGGTTCGCATCCTTGCGCAGAACTCCAGCGCCGCCTTGTTTAAGCTCACTAGTCATATCGGCTTATAGCCTGATGGATGACATCGGCTTTGCTACTCGTCGGCCCACATGCTTGGGAATTATTTCTTAAGATGTTGACCGTTGACTGCCACTGGAAACTTGACACCATCCAATTCTTCAAGCATGTATGCATTCCCAGGTAGGACCTGGTCAACCCTGTATGGCCCATGCCAATTTGGGGACCACTTGCCGTATGCCGCGTCCTTAGTTCCCAACGGTAGTACTGCTTCCCAGACCAGGTCTCCTACTTGAAATTCCTTTGGTTTGACCTTCTTATTATACGCACGGGCTACTGTGACAGTTCAATTACTTGTAAGCTAGGCATGTTATTTGTTAGTGTGAAGTATGTGCTTGTTAGTGTAAAGCTTGTGTATGTTTATGTGAAGTTTTTAAAAATTTAAAGTGCAAGTAAAAAAGGATATTTTTGTAATTACAGAAAAACCTAGGGTTGTTTTTGCAAAATATAATTGGATAGGAGTTAACTTCAAAATAAGTGAAGGGTGGTTTTGCAAACATGTTTTTCTTACTTTATCCCTTGTAAAATATATATTTATCCAAAAGTTTCATTTGAAATGTATGTGTTGAATTGTGTAAAATTTTGGGTAAAGTCGTGAAAATAAGGGTATTTATGTAATTTTATAAAAGTACAAGTCCTTTTATGCAAGTAGTTGAATTACAAAAATAACTTCCAAAGTTACTCAGGGCTAAAGTGTAAAAGGTGCAAGTCATCATGACATATCTATCCAATCATTATGACGTGTCTATCCCGTCATCATGACATGTCATAAATGCTTGCATTTAGGTCCTAAATATTATGAAGTTACACTCTGTAGGACAAAAGTAAGTCAAATCCAACCTTTGTTCAAAGTTTAACGTGTAAAGATATAAGTTTTGAGTTTTTAAACTTGAGCCCTAAAGCAATGTTGTAGAGTTTGAAAAACTCTCCAACTTTCGTTTTGGGCATTTCTTCATTAGGGTTTTAGATTAATGAGAAATTATGCTTTACAAAAAGATCCCTGCAATTTTCTAAATTGCGCATAAGTCCTTGGGAAATCCCTTTTCTCCTTCTCCTCTATTTCTCTTCTCCCTGGCGCTTTCTTTTTCCCCACCGTCGGTGTCTCTCTCTCTGGCCTCCAACCTTATCTGCACCCCGGCCGCCGCCCCCTCTCTCTCCTCCATGCGGCTGGCGGTGCGGGCACTCGGGCGTGCGCAGGACTTGGCGGCGCGGCTTGGGCAGAGGAGGCACGCGCGCGAGCGGGCGGCGCCGAGCGGGCGGCGCAGGCGCGGGGGCGAGCGGCGGGCGGCTGCGGCTCACGAGCGGAGGCGCGCGGCGCGGGCGAGCGGCGCTGGTGCGTGAGCGCGGGTGGCGCCGGGCTCGGGCAGAGGCAGGTGGCTGGCGGCCAGGCGCGCGAGCAGGCATGCGAGAGGCGTGGAGCAGACGCGTGAGCGGCACGCGGGCCAGGCGGTGCTGGAGTGGAGTGCACGCAGGCACGTGTGCGGGCATGGCGCGCGAGCGCGGGAGGAGCTACGGCGACGGCTGCGGGGCTGGTGGCTGCAGCATGCGGGCGGCACAAGACGTGGCAGTGGAGGGCTTCTGCACGAGTCGGTGCGGGCACCATGGATCAAACGGCGGCGACGTCCTGGGGTTTACTCCTCCGCGACCTCCTGTGCAGACAAGCAGCTCGGCACACGCACGACACGAGCCAAGGACGCACGCGGCACAGGCGTACACGGATGGCGCTGAGGCGCGGCAAGGCCGGAGCAAGCGCGGGTCCGGCAACAGGAGAAGGAGGAGTAGCTATGCAGGGCAACGACAACATGCAGGAGCAGCGCGCCCGGAGGTGTAGCAGGGCGCGGACGTGCGTGCAGCAGAAGCACGCTTAAGGGAGCAGAGGAGCAGCGCATGTGGCGCGGCAAGCTCGGAAGGAGAAGCTATGCAACGGCACGAGACTGTCGGGGCAGAAACAGCGCGGCGCGGATCCGACGCGCGACGCAGGACTGACGGCTCGGCTCGATTCCGCAGGCGAGTACGTGTGCAAGACAACAGGCCACGCGGTGTAAGAGCAGGATGGGAACAGCGCGCAGGAGATGCGACCAGGCGCGGCGGTCCTGCAGGAGGCTACGCGGGTGTGCCGGCCGTGTTTCAACAGCACACGTGCGTGAGCAGAGGAAGCTCAGCTCGTGAGCAGGAGGACCTTGAGGTTCGCGGAGGAGTTGGCATAGCGAACCAATCCGGTTTGCGGAGGAGTTGGCATAGCGAACCAATCCGGCTCTATCGCCTCGACCCAGGTGTGGCAGAACCAACCTGAATTATACCGGCTCAAGTACGCGAGTCCACTTTCGAGGGCTCCAACGTGCCTCAAACGGTATAATCCCTTGGCCTGTCGGGTAACGTCCCGATAAACCACCGATACACAGGATCAAATAAGGTTACCTCACACGAAGGTGAGTCCAGAGATACAGTCACCATTATATTTTACATCATAGGGAAATACATTATAAGAGTTTCCAAATGAAGTATGAAGTTTCAAATCTAGAGAAAAGACTACAAACCGTTAAAGCTATGGTTTTTAGCAGCGGAAAACATACGCGATGATTACAATACGTCGTCAAGACAGATGTCATGCTAAGCCCGGGCACGACATCGCTCGGTATCATCAATGTTGACCGAGGACGGATCCCATTCCACGGACCAACTGTCTAGAAGAGCACAAGGCCATGACAAGGGAAGAGTAGGGTCTTCACAGATATCACCTGAAAAATATACAACTAGCAAGGCTGAGTATACTAATACTCAGCAAGGCTTACCCGGGATTGGGTATACTTAGCCCATAACTAGACTTATGAAGGCTTATAATAGTTCTGGGTTAAGTTTTAGCTGAAAAGCAACTAAGAGTAGATCCTTATTTTCAACTTTTAGCTTTCAAGATCTATGTGATTAACCATTCTAGATAAGCACTTACAACTAAGCAAGCAAGGTAGAGCTCTTTATCTCAACCATCAATATTATTCATCATATAGTTGCTCTTGTTACTCTGTGTGATAAAGGGATTAAGTAGTCTCAATCATCGTGAGAGGCGGACGATTCTGAGTCGAATTTAACCTTGCAAGGTAAACCTAACTCACACGCTTGGAACACCAAAGGATCGTTCCGAAGCAACCGTTTGCCTTTCATTCCGACTCATGGATCAGATCCACCACAAGCGACTGCAGGAACATACGCACTACCAAAGTGCAGGACATATGTCTGTAGCGCGACTACAAAACCCGTATTACTGGTTGCCCTTGCAACATGTATTTCCTTAGTCGAATCAAGTAACCAAAAGAACCAAATACATGTGGTGGGAGGTATGTCCACTCCTCGGGCCAATTGGCTACTAGGCTTGCCGCTTACCATATTTCGCGGCATGTGGTTAGTACTTTCAAACGCTTAACCCCGATCGGCACACATCGCGACCTTATCAATTTCAACAACACAGACGGGGTATCACCTCAACCATGATACCGCACAAAACTCCCGTCCGGCATCCTTATAGTGGTAACAGGAATGTAAACATTACAATTCCTATATCGCGCGAGTGACAGGAAATCACCCGACTTCTACCTGTCCTATTAGCATAGCAGCTAGTCAGACTCAAGTTCTAGTGTTCAGTACATCGGTTCCTGGATTTATGCAACTAGGGTTCCAAGCAATTCCTGAGAACTTAATGCATAGACTTACATAAATAGATATAGATTGCGGTATAATTAAAATAGTGGGATATGTCCGGGGCTTGCCTTTACTGGTGGGGCTGGGGTTAGTCAAGTTAATAACGTCCGAACTTTGGTTCGGGCCTTCAGAGAATTCCCTGACGAAGTTCTTGGGGTCTTCAGAACAACCTTCTTCTGATTCCGGGATCTGTAGGAATTTCCACGGCTCGATCTATGATCAGCTCGTAAACACCGTCGGCAAAAGCAATTGGATCTATATGATATGCAAGAATATAAAATTAAAGAATGTATAGTCTTCTTACTTTATTTTATGAAAAACTGCAATCCAGAAGGTTAACACTCAAGAACTCACGATACAAGAGGGAAACCTAAGCTTTGAATCCTAAACATTCAACTCATGACTATAGCATTGATTTAATTGAAAACAAGAATTAAAATACTCAAAATTAAATTCAAATTTGAATGTGAAGCTTGGATAATTAAAGTTATAAAGTTTTGAAAATTTAAACACAGATCCATTGCGTACTTAAAAGATTTTGACTAAAAGATCTAATTGGATAAGTTTTACTGAATAGACTTAGCTAATTCTACTATAAAACAAATTGAATTGATCAACTTAAAGAAATTAAATTACAAGACAAACTTTGGTTTGAAGATTCTTTATCAATTCACACTTAATCCATAGGGATTGCATACCAAAAATCAAGATCAACAAAATTAACATGTAGGAGATATGGATATTACACTCTCTTATCTTAGATTTAACATATATTCAAAACTATTTGGTTTCATATCAAACTCACTTAATAGAAGTTGTAGAGCTTAAAATCTAGTTTCTAACAAAACTGATTTTGCAATTTTTGGAATTTTCTACTATTTTCTATTGATTTTACAAGTCAGCAGCATCACTTCACATGAAATAACAAACACCTTTACACACAGGTCCTCGAACTCTACTGTTCCTATGGGTCTAGACTTCGCAGAAAACACCTTGAGCTTGCTCTAATTGTTGCACAAGGTCCTCAAGGCGAGCTTGAACAGAGGAGGCGCTTGGGGAGTTCGGTTCCAATGGGAGGGGACCATGCTGGCGGTCGGGGAGGTCGAGCAGCACCCCGGGAATCCCTTTTGGGGGTCAGGAAGCGAGGAGGAGGGCCGCAAGGGAGACATCGGCGTTGGGGAAAAACGGAGCTTACTGGCGCAGGCTTTTCTGGCCGGCTGGGCAGGGGCGGCAGTGTCGTCTTGGTCTGGGAGGGAGCAGGGGCAGTGCAGCTTCGGCTTGGGGGAGCAGGGCGGTGTAGCTTCGGCTTGGGGTGGAGGCAACCGGAGGTCGCCGTACACGGGGGAAACAGGAGGACCAGAAGGAGATGGCGTGTCGCCTGAGTCCGTTGGAGCTGGGAAAAGAGGGATGGGGGAATTTCCAGTGGAGGCGGTCCTCCGCGGCGAAGCGGCTCGGGGAGGAAAAGGCCGCGGCAGCTCTGGACAGGAGGACATACTGGAGGGAGGTGGCGTGGGGCGAGTGGCGGCGGAGGCACTGCAGCAGCACTGCAACGGCAGAAAATCTGGTGCCGTGCGCAGGGTGAGGATAAGGTCATAGTGCAAGTTTGGACAAGGGGGAAGTAGCACAGCTACCGGCGGAGGGAAAATTATGGCGCACGGGAACTTGCAGCACAGCAGGAGGCGGCAAGGTGGTCAGCGATAAGCTGCAGAGCAGAGAGCAGAGCGGCGCCGGAGGAGGAAGAAAAGGGAGATTTTCCCAGGGACCTATTTGTAAAACTGAAGAAATACAGGGGCTCTACGGTAAACTAATTTTTCCCAACGATACAAAGATCTAATGAGAGGATGCCCAAAACGAAAGTTGTAGAACTTTTCAAGCCCTACAACATTGTTTTAGGGCTCAAGCTTAGAAACCCAAAACTTGCAGCATTACATGTTGAATTTGAACAAAGGTAAAATTTAAATTACCTCGTCCTTACCCAAAAGGATTTGGTCAAAAATTTGGACCTATTTAAAAGTTTTCATGACTGTCATGATGACTGGCATTCTTGCAGTTTAGTCCTAAGTAAACTTTAAAAGTCACTTTTACACTTTGCTTAATTTGCATAAAAGGACCCATATTTTGCACTAATTACATTTAGGTCCTCGTTTTCCACAAAAACCCATTTTTCATGCAATCTAGTATATCTATTACACTTAATCAGCACTCAAGGACCTATATTCTATAGAAATTACAACTGTACTCTTAATTATTTGTACTATACATAAACACCATAACAAGCACATACTCTTTACACTAGGTCTAATATCCTTAAAACTAATTACCTGGTTGTCATAGCCTTCCCCGCTAAAAAGAATCTCGTCCCAAGATTCGAAGGCAGAAAGAATCAGACGATTAGATTTGAGGATTGGCTTGAAGAAAGTTTGGGAAGATAAGATTCTGTTTCCCAAGTTGCTTCTTCTTCAGTGTGGTGATCCCATAAAATCTTGTACATCTTAACTGTTTTTCTTCTGGTGACTCTTTCCTTGGTATCCAGGATTTGAATAGGTTGCTCGGTGTAAGATAGATCAGGTTCAATCTCAATGGCAGTGGTTTCAATGATCTCCGTAGGTACTTTAATGCATTTCTTGAGTTGAGAGACATGGAAGACATCGTGAATGGCAGCCAATTGAGATGGAAGGCGTATTTTGTAAGCCACGGGGCCACAGACCTTAAGAATCTCAAAGGGTCCAACATACCGTGGTGCTAATTTCCCTTTTATGCCGAAACGCTGGACACCCTTGGTAGGAGATACTCGGAGATAGACAAAATCTCCTACTTGAAACTGTAGAGGTTTCCTTCTTTTATCTGCATAGCTTTTCTGTCTGGACTGAGCTATTTTGAGATTGGCTTGAATAACCCTGACCTTGTCTTCAGCTTCGACGACTAGATCTGGTCCAAAGATTCTGCGTTCACCGGTCTCAGACCAATTCAAAGGAGTTCGACATCTGCGACCGTATAACGCTTCAAAAGGAGCCATCTGAAGGCTAGATTGATAACTGTTATTGTAAGAGAATTCAGCCAAAGCAAGACATTTATCCCAGCTTGTGCCATAGTGAATAATACAAGCTTGGAGCATGTCTTCAAGAATTTGGTTGACTCGCTCAATCTGTCCATCAGTCTGGGGATGATATGCAGAGCTTCGAATCAGTTTGGATCCAAGAGCAGACTGTAGTTGTTCCCAGAAGCGTGCAATGAATTGTGCCCCTCGATCGGAGATGATGGTCTTAGGAACACCGTGTAGCCGAACAATTTGATCCAGATAGACTTCAGCATATTTCTTGGCGGAGTAAGTAGTATGTACGGGAATAAAGTGAGCCATTTTTGTGAGTCTATCAATGATTACCCATATGGAGTCATGCTTTTGGGAGGTGTTAGGAAGACCAACAATAAAATCCATACTAATGTCTTCCCATTTCCATGACGGAATGGGCAACGGTTGGAGTATACCAGATGCCTTGAGATGACTGGCTTTAACTCTCTGGCACGTATCGCACTCAGATACATATTTAGCAATTTCTCTTTTCATTCTGGTCCACCAAAAATTCTGCCGAAGATCTTGATACATTTTGGTACTACCAGGATGAATAGAGAACTTGGATAGATGTGCCTCATCAAGGATTTGCTTGCGAAGCTGATGATCTTTAGGTACAACAATTCGATTGTTGAACCATAAAGTTCCTTGATGATCAGTGTGAAAACACTTATATTTAGCTTCTCCCAGAGATAATTTTGATTTGATAATTTTGATACCCTCATTATGTAATTGAGACATGATGATTTTATCTCGAAGGGTAGACTCGATCGATAAAAGATTCAGACTACCTTGAGGAATGATTTCTAAATTGAGCTCCCTCATCTGATTGCAGAGAGTGTCATTAAGGGTTGCTATGGATAAACAGTGACAATGTGCCTTGCGGCTAAGGGCATCCGCAACCACATTGGCCTTGCCAGGATGGTAATGTACCTCAAGGTCGTAGTCTTTAATCAGTTCTAACCAACGCCCTTGCCTCATATTTAGATCAGCTTGGGTAAAGATATACTTGAGGCTCTTATGGTCAGTGTAGATGTTGCTCTTAGCACCCATAAGATGATGTCTCCAGATCTTGAGAGCATGAATAACAGCTGCCAATTCAAGATCATGAGTTGGATAATTTTGTTCATGATTCCGAAGTGCTCGGGATGCATAAGCAATGACTCGGTTGTTTTGCATAAGAACACAACCAAGGCCAGTTCCAGAGGCATCGCAATAGACATCAAAAGGCTGAGTATTATCTGGCTGAGCTAGCACTGGGGCAGTTGTTAGAAGTCTTCTTAAAGTGTGGAATGCTTTATCACACTTATCATCCCAACGGAACTTAACTTCCTTTTTTAATAGCTCAGTCATGGGTTTAGCTATCTTGGAGAAATCTGGAATGAATCGGCGATAGTATCCCGCCAATCCAAGGAAACTTCGTATTTGATGAACTAAAGTTGGAGGCTTCCAATCCATAACTTCCTGGATTTTAGTTGGATCAACCGATATGCCTTCACTAGAGATAGTGTGTCCCAAAAATTTTACACTATCTAGCCAAAATTCACATTTCGAGAATTTGGCATAAAGGCTATGATCACGTAGTCGTTGAAGCACGACACGTAAATGATTGGCATGATCTTCTTTAGTCTTAGAATATATCAGAATATTATTTAAGTCATGATTATAGTATTGGATTTATTGAAAACAGGAACTAGAACATTTGAATTTAGAATTCAAATTTCAAGTTTAAATTCAAAATTGAGGTAAATAGAATTATAAAGTCTTGAAAATTTAATTATAGACTAATTATCAACACATTAGATTATGACAAAAAGATCTAACTAATTAAGCCTAAGGAACATGCTTAGTTAATTTCAAATCATCTCAAATTTGAATTACCTAAATTCAAAACAAGTTAAACTACAAAACAGTGCTAGGTTTGAAACTTTAACACAAGTTCACACATGACCTATAAAAGTTACATACCAAAAATCATAAGAAACAAAGCGAATATGTAGAAGTTATGTACAAAATAACTTTTAACCTTAAATTTAAAATAGATTCAAAAATATTTAGTTTCAAACTAAACTTCATTAATAAAAGTTGTAGGGTTTGAAATCTAGTTTCCAACAAAATTAGTTTTGCAAATTTTGGATTTTTCTACAGTTTTATACAAATTTTACAAGACAGCAACATCAATCACATGAAATAACAAAACACATAGGGTGGGGTCCTCGGTATTTTGCGTTTGGGTCCTTGGAATAAGGTTTCTTCTCACAGATATACCCCTGCCCAGCCTCGACAGCGGCCGGCCGGTCGGCTCCGGCATGTTCCCACCAGCGGCAAGGTCGCTGGCAGGGAGGGGCTGGCTTGGAATGACCTACGAGATCCAGGGGACAGTTTGGGGAAGGATGTGCTCGACGGGCGGCGGTGGAACACGGCCAGCGATAAGGAGGGGCGGCAGCCGTGTCGGTTCACCGGCGTTCCCGGCGAAGGGCCGGTGAACACGAGCAAGTAAGGCGCGCACGAGCACCGATGAGCAGCGGGGAGACGATCTGAGTACCTAGATGGGCTGGAGGTCAAGCAGAAGGAGTTGTCGACGGTGAGGTCGAGCTCGGGCGGCTCCGGTGAGAGGCGGCTCGGAATAAAAATCAAACTTGTCAAATTACTTTAAAGTAATTCCATTAATATGACAATGCATTAAATACAAATAGTAGAATTGAATCCAACCCCCCCACTTGTTTCATGAGTTTATGTTTGTTAATTTATTGGTTTGAAACATTATTGTGAAGTAAAATCCTTAACTCAAGAACCATCTAATCAAATAAATGCATATCATGTAGAGTCAACGACACTTGACGACCGAGACTACGAGCTAGTCCCAGAAAACGAGCAAGGATTTTTTGAAAATCCTGCGAACACCGCCGAGACTATAACTGAAGCCCCGAACCTAAGTTCGGAAGTCTCTGACACCACTGACCCTAGCCCCGCTCAAGAAGGCAAGCCCCGATGCATAACCCAGTATTTCAAAATTACTACATTATGCAATCTTATACTTATAAATTATATCCTGCATTAAGTCTAGGAGTTGAAATGGAACCCTAGATGCATTGATACTAGGAACCTATGTAATGTGCCTGAGTCCATATCGGATAGATGCTCTGCTAATAGGACTGGTAGAAGTCGGGTGATTTCCTGTCACTCGCGCGATATAGGAGTTGAATATTTACTATTCTGCATTCACTATAAGGATCATGGACGGGGTCATGTACAGTATCATGATTCGGAAGGTTACCCCGTCTATGTTGATAAAAGTTGATCAGGTCGCAGTGTGCGGTAGTGGTGGCTAAGCGTTTGAAAGTACTAGCCACATACCGCGAAATATGGTAAAGCGGTAATCTAGTACCTGATTGGCCCGAAAAATGGACATGTCTCCACCACTCGATTATTTGGTTTCTTTTGTACACACGCACCGACGTGTGGGAGTACGTTCTGTGTAGCAGACAAGAGTACGATCATGTAGTCGCGCTACAGACGTATGTCCTGCACAATTGGTGTGCGTACGGTCCTACAGTCGCTTGTGGTGGCCCTGATCCATAACCCAGAATATGAGGGAAACGGTTGCTTCGGAACAATCATTGGATGTTCCAAGCGTGTGAGTTAGGTTTACCCTTGCAAGGTTTGGAAATTCGATTCAGAAACGTCTATTTCCCGTGGAGATTGAGACTGCTTATTCCTTCTGCCACATAGAGTAAGAACAGTAACCTTATGGAATAATTTGGATGGATGTTAACCTCTACCTCGTTTGTCTAGAATAGGTGCTTACCTAGAATGGTTAATGAAACTAGAATCTGAAGGCTAAAATATGAAAGTAGATCGTACTCTTTGTTGCTTTTCAGCTAAAATTAAACTCAGAACCATTACAAGCCAGCATAAGTCTAGCTACATGGCTAAGTATACCATGATCCGGTTAAGTCTTTCTGAGTATTAGTATACTCAGTCTTGCTAGTGAATTTTTCAGGTATGACCCTTGAGAACCCCAGGATAGTCCTGCATGGCCATCCTCTATTCCGTTTGGCTGGTCCGTGGAGTGGGATCCGTCCCCGGCTGGCAGTGACTCTCCTGAATGACGCCATGCTTCGGGCTGAGTGTGGTGTCAACCTTCGCGATGTGTGTAGTCGCGTGTTAATTTTCTTCAGCAGTGAACTTGACAAGCATGTTTAGCTTGTCATTTTAAACAATGTTTGTTTATGACCTTAAGTTTGAAACGGTTTGTAATAATGTTTAATATTCTGTGAATTAAAAGTTGATGAGCTGTTGTGCAGCTGTAAACTCGCCTTCGTGCGAGGTAAACCTGCTTCGATCCTGTTGAACCGTGGTTGCATTGAGCGGAGACCCGACAGACCAACGAGTTATTCCGTTTGAAGTGCGTTGAGTTAGTATCGGCTGTATAGCGATGACTAGCGCACTTGAGCCGGAATAATTTAGGCGGTTCTGCTACACAGTTGCTGCTGGGGTTGTGGTGTCGGCGGCCGATTGAATCGAGCTTGCTAGGGAGGTCTGGCTACCCATCTGCCTGGTAGATTGTTTCGAAATGGGGCTCGGGTAGCTGTGTTCTGGATCAACCGATACCTTGGCGGTTGCGCATTTGATGGTCCCATGGGTGTCTTCCATTTCATTTCGGCTCGGTGGGCTGAGATACAATCCTCTTGAGTAATGGCCATATTGACCAATTCGTTAAAGTTATCAGCCCGTACCAGGTTTAGCCGTTCCTTAAGCTTTGTATTCAGGCCACGGTGGAAACGATCCCATTTACGGATATCAGTGTCCGCATGATAACCCGCGTACTGACACAGGTGATTGAAGGCCTGTGCATACTGCATGACAGTGCGGGTTCCCTGGGTTAAAGTCAGGAATTCATTGAGCTTTCACTCAATGAGTCCCTCTGGAATGTGATGCGCTCTGAAAGCGGTCCGGAATTCGTCCCATGTGACAATATGACCAGCGGGTTGCATGGCGTAATAATGGTCCCACCATATGCAGGCAGTGCCGCAAAGTTGTTGAGCTGCGAAGAGTGCCTGGTTCGTGTCGGAACATGGTGCAGACAACAATGCGAACTTGGGTTCTATAGTACGGAGCCATGCGTCAGCATCGAGGGGCTCGTCGGTTTTATGGAACAATGGGGGCTGAGTGCTGAGAAATTCTTGGTAACCAGCCGATGGATGTTCATCATGACCTCGAGACGGGTGATGAGACTGGTTCATCTGGGCCTGTACTAACTGGTTAAGGAGTTTCGTCTGTCGTGCCATGACTTCTGCTAGATTTGGCGGTGCTGGTGGCGGTTGTTGGGAACCGCTCGCTTGGTCTGGCCGGAAACCTTCCGGGATTCCACGTGTAGCTCCCACCATTTGAAACAAAGGAGGTGTCCATTATTATCAACACATTCTTGCTCCCATTTTCAGAAGATATACTGCCATTAAACTGATAGGTAATTCACATATTCTGTTTAACCAACTCATTCAAGGTGCAAAGATATTGAAACAAGACAACGAAACACAAGGCTTGGTTTACAAAGCAGATACTGGTTGTCCTTAACATATTACATCAGGGTGGTCCGATTGCTATGGGTCAAGTCATATGTACACATGCCATCTATATTACAACAAATGGCCCTGGGTCCAGGTAACTAATCACTACCTATGGCACAATATTCTATGCTAGTTACATCTGAGAGATCGACGATTTGGATGAACTAGAAATCGTCGAGATCGCCTACGGAGGACTGGCTGCCGGAAGAGGAGTGATCTAGCTTAGGGTTAGGCTCTGGATTTCCGTGCTCAGAGTCGAGATCAGAGACTCCTTCGATTTCCTCCGGTTCTTCTTCTTCGCCTTCAGGTACAGCAAGAGGTGCTGGCTGCTACTGAAGTTCGTCGATATGAGCGTGGGCATCGTCAATCTCAAGGATGAGATCATGGACTTGCTCCTGGAGGAACTCAATAATCATGTTACGTTGAGTGATTATTGCATCACTCTCGTTGATCTGATCCTCCTGGTGGATAATGGCCTCTTCTCGCTCTGCGATTATTTCCTCCTTTTCCCTGACCAATGCTTGAAGCTCTTCTATCTGAGTGACCTGCCGATTAGCATTTCTGTAGTGACCTTGAGCTATACCGGTCAACAGACTCATACCATGGCGTAGCACAATCTGATACTGATGTTGGGCATTCATGAACCTGATGGTACCACGGAGCGTCTCTTCAGCTAAATCTCCCAGCATATGACCATAGTGAGCTATCCGGAAATTCCACTCGGAATCACTGCAATCTATTGCAGGGAATAGGCCAATAGGATGCCCGGCAACTTCCATGGGATGCTGGTCGTAGAAAGTGTGGATGGCTTCAAGAGCTGCAGCTCAATGGTGTCAACGAGACGATAGCCAACCACATCGACCTCGATGGGCTGCCACTAAGAATGAAAAGGGTGCTGAGGAATGGTCATCTTAACTCTTCACCGAGGAACATCTTCTTCCCTATACTCTACTCCATCATACTGTGGGGGCTCGGTGTAGAAGAATAACCTAAGTGATTCCCATAAGAGACGGGGAAAACCCTCCCAGTGCAAGGCATTAGTATGGAGATGCCCTGCATGATCGCAAAAGACGTTCGAAGGAGCCGCCATCTGAAGCAAGAATTCAAATGGTGAGATTTTGAAGGATGCCGAAAACTCAATTAAGGCTACCTCAAAAATCCTATTAAAACCACACTGGAGATAGACAACACTCTATATGTCCTTAAAAGAACAACACATTCAATGCACTCACTTTGCTTGACAATGGATTATGCATGCACGTACTATTCGACCTCACAACCAAAACAATTGCCGAATATCTTCGGACTTACGTGGTTAGTTTCGGTGGCATAATACATATGTCTCTCACTAATAACTAATCGATAAGTTTTATCCATCTTAACCTCTTAATCGTGGTTAGTGTACCTGCAGAAGACCATATTTATAGAACATGAACCTTTCATGGCAGCACGACATGAAAGCGTCCCCAAATAGTACTGTTCACTATAGAAACAGTATCCGTACAATTTCCGCCGTACGAACGACGTTAGCATACGTTACATCTGCAACGTATTCACGGGGGTACCGTTTAGAATGGGGGTATGAACAAAAATCACCATACCCTGTGCCGAACCATATACTCCCAATATGATCAACTAATCGTTGATATATTGGCAGCATCTCAAGTAAGCCACTGCTTGAGAAACAGCGTTCAGTTCGCATCACCGACAGGAAGGCCAATCTCCCTCAGTTCGCTGAGGATCCTTACCTTCTTACCTTCTTGTCTCAATATGGAGGAACAAAACAATACAACTAGATATCTAGGGTTGGTTGTGCTCGAAAGTAAGTTTTGACAAAAAGTAGCGCTGCAAGTTAGAGCTGACCTATCCATATATATACTAGTAGCCACCTGATTACTCCCATATAAACCCTTAGGGTTTTACGATCTAAGCACCAACCTTAGCGAATCCAACGCGATTTGTAAACTCTTTTGTTAAGCAAATTTTATCCTGAAAACATTTTTAAGAGCTGTTGCAGTTTTAGTGTCAATTGTAAAAGTAAACCTACAGCTCTGATACCAGCTGTGGCAGAACCACCTGAATTATTCCGGCTCAAGTGCGCTAGTACCGCTATACAGGCGATACTAACTCAACGCACTTCAAACAGAACAACCCATTGGTCTATCGGGTCACCGCCTGATTCAACCACGGTTATACAGGATCGAGGTAAGTTTACCTCGCATGAAGGCAAGCTTACAATCACACCACAACTCATCAACTTTAAATTTACAGAAATATTAAACATTAGTACAGTCTGTTTCAAACTTAAGTAAGCTTATACAAGTATTGTTTAACACAACAAGCTAAACAGCTTGTTCAGTCACAGCGCAAGAAATTCACACGCGACTACACACATCGGAAAGTTGACACCACACTCAGCCCGAAACATGGCGTCATTCTGGAGGGTTATTGCCAGCCGGGGACGGATCCCACTCCACGGACCAGCCAAACGGAACCGAGATCGGCCAGGCTAGACTATCTGTTTGGTTTTCACCGGCCATACCTGAAAAGCAGACTAGCAAGACTGAGTATGCTAATACTCAGCAAGACTTACCCGTTTCATGGTATACTTTGCCATGTAACTAGACTTACGAAAGCTTGTAATGGTTCTGGATTTAATTTCAGCTGAAAAGCAACAAAGAGTATGATCTAACTTTCATGTTTTAGCTTTCAGCTTCTACTTGCATTAACCATTCTAGGTAAGCATCTATACTAGACAAGCAAGGTAGAGATTAGCATCTATTAAGATTATTCCAGCAATAGTTATTGTTTTTACTCTATGTGGCAGAAGGAGAAGCAGTCTCAATCTCCGCGAGAAACGGATGATTCTGAATCGAGTTCCATAACCTTGCAACGGTAAACCTAACTCACACGCTTGGAACATCCAATGTTCATTCCGAAGCAACCGTTTGCCTTTCATTCCGACTCGTGGATCAGGGCCACCACAAGCGACTGTAGAACCATACCCACATCCAATGTGCAGGACGTACGTCTGTAGCATGACTACATGACTGTACTCCTGTCCGCTATGCGGAATGTATTCCTGCACGTTGGTGCGTGTGCGAAAAACCAAATTACAAGTAGTGGGAGGTATGTCCACTCCTCGGGCCGATTGGTTACTAGGCTTACCGCTTTCTATATTTCGTGGTATGTGGCTAGTACTTTCAAATGCTTAACCACAGCTACCATACACTGCGACCTTATCAACTTTTACCAACATAAACGGTGTAACCTTTCAAGTCATGATACTACACATGACCCCGTCCATCATCCTTATAGTGATTGCAGAAGAGTAAACATTCAACTCCTATATCGCACAAGTGACCGGAAATCACTCGACTTCTGCCGGTCCTATTAGCAGAGCATCTAGGGTTCCATTTCAACTCCTAGACTTAATGCATAATATAGATACATAAGTAGAAACTGTATAAGTGTAATAATTTAAAATACTGGGTTATGCATTGGGGCTTGCCTTCTTGAGTGGGGCCGGGGTCAGGGATGTCAAAGACTTCCGAACCTTGGTTCGAGGGTTCAGTTAAATTCTCGACGACATTCACCAGGTCTTCAGAAAACCCTTGCTCGTGTTCTGGGACTAGCTCGTAGTCTCCATCGTCGAGTGTTGCTGACTCTACATGATATGCAATAATTTGAATTAGGTGGTTCTTGAGCTAAGAATTTTACTTCACGATAAAGTTGCAATCCAACTAATTGATAAACACAACTTCATAAAACAAGAACTTTGAATTCAAACTTTCTATTTGTATCTTAGTCCAAATATCATAATTAATTGGATTAATTGAATTAGGTTAACAAGGTTGATTTTTGTTTTGAAATTCACAAAGGCTATGGCCTTGAATTTTTATGGGTAAGCTTACTTCTAGTGGGTGAGCTTACTATGAATTTTTCACAATTTTCTGAAAACAGAAACTACAACATTTGAATTAAGTTCAAATTTCAAGTTTAAATTCAAATCTTAGGCAAAACAGTGCCATAAATTCTTGAAAGATTTACTATGAACTACTCAGTTACAGAACATCACAAGGTAAAAAGATCTAAGCATGAAAACCTTAGTAATATGCTTGAATAAATTTAAACCATTTCATGCTTGATTTGCATAAGTTTAAATTAATTCAAGCTAGGGTTCAGCACTACAAGTGAGATTTGCACACAAGCTCACTCATACCTAAACAAGCTACACACCAAAAATCACAAGCAATAGAGCTAGCATGCAAAAGTTACACAGAAGATACCCTTTTGCTAAACTTTAAAATAACTAAAAAAGTATTTGGGTTCAAACCATATTTTAATAACCAAAGTTGTAGAGCTAAACTTCTGGAGCACAACAAAAAATGTTTGACCATTTTTGGATTTTTCTACAATTTCTTATGAATTTTCAAAGTTGGCTGATTTGAAATAGGGGGGTACAGCTTTTTCCACAGAAAGACCCCTGGAAAGTTTTGAATCTTTGCAATTGGGTCCTTGGCCGGGCTACACAGGGATGCCGATCGATGGCGATCAAATTCCGGTGAGGGGGCTCACCGGCAGCGAGGGGCAAGTGGGGAAAAAGGTTCAGGAGCTCACGGCGGTCACGGGGGTGGCTGGGGTTGGGGAAGAGAAGGGCCGAGGCGGCGAGTCGACGGCGAACAGGGGCGGGCGGCGGATCTCCGAGGGACGACGACGGTGTTCCGGTGGCTGGAGGGCAGGAGAGTAGCGGGGAAGTGGCTAGACAGCTTCCACGCAATGATGTGGTGCTGGTGGTGTGCTTGGCCGGCGCTGAGAGGCGACGGGGTGGCGGGACGACGGCGAGACCGAGCGGCGGCGGAACTCGAGCTCACCGGCGCGGTGGTCCGGTCGATCTAGTGCAGGAGAGCGAAATTGGGTAGGTCTGTGAGCATCAGTGGGTAGCGGCGGTGCTACTGAAGTACTGGATCGAGGGTGGGAGGTGGCGGAGGCGGCTGTCGACGGCGAGCAGGAGCTACGGCGGAGCTCCGGCAAGATGTCGCGCTCGGGAAGAAGGAGGAGAAGCAGAATGGGCGTGCGTGAGTGCAAGAGTGAGTCCGTGGGAAGCTTAGGGACGTACTTCAAGTCGAGAAGGAGGCACGGTGAGCAAGAGCAGGTGCTGGCAAGCTCGGCGGCGCGTGTGGCAGTTCGGGCGGCGGCGGCGCGACGTGGAGGAGCAGGGAGAGGGCCAGCGCGGGGTGAGGAGCGGCGGGCGCGGTGCTGGAGCGGCACGTGGCGCGAAGTAGAGTGGCGCGAGGGCGGCTGGGGCTCGGGAAATCGGCCGGCGAGGGCGGCGGGGTCGGGCGCAGAGAGAAGCAGAGCAGGGGGACTGGAGGTAGACGAAGGAGGACTAGTCTGCTATTTATAAAAAGTGCAGGGACTCCACTATAAAGCCAAGTTAACTTTCAAACTATAGCTCAAATGAAAATGTGCGCAAAAGCAAAAGTGTAGAGCTTAACAATATCTACAACTTTGCATTAAGGTCTAGTTTCAAAAGAGTTAATAATTTGAATCTATTTTAAAACTTGGTAAAGTTTTACACTGGAGAAATCCTATTTAAATTCTACACTCCACTTGAATCCTTAGGGTAGTTTCACTTCTATTTGTGGTTTAAAAGTAAGTTCTTGCCTTTTTGCAAAACAACCTTAACATGTTTTGATTTTACCTCCCATTCTCACCCATTTTACACCAAAGGACTTAAATTTTCCAGAATTACAAAAAGATCCTTTTGTCTTTGCATTAAAGTTTTAGCACACATACAAAAGATCAAACATACACACATTATACTAGAATATAGTGTGTATTAATCCTAAGTACCTGAATGTCACAAGCTTGTGGTTTTAAACAATGTTTATATAAGTTTACTTTAAGTTTGAAACAGATTGTAATAATGTTTAATATTTCTGTGAATTAAAAGTTGATGAGCTGATGTGTGCTTGTAAACTCGCTTTCGTGCGAGGTAAACCTACCTCGATCCTGTGTAACCGTGGTTGAATTGGGCGGTGACCCGACAGACCAATTGGTTGTTCCGTTTGAAGTGCGTTGAGTTAGTATCGCCTGTATAGTGATGACTAGCGCACTTAAGCCAGAATAATTCAAGCGGATTGGTTCTGCCACAGTTTTCGAGCGTGTGAGTTAGGATCCCTTGCAAGGTTATGAAATTTGATTCAGGAATCATCCGTTTCTCACGGAGATTGAGACTGCTTGATACTTCTGCCACATGCAGTAATAACAGTAATAGTTAATGGAATAATTTTGATGTATGTTGAATATCTACCTTGCTTGACTAGTATAGGTGCTTACCTAGAATGATTAAAAGAAACTAGATTCTGAAAACTAAAATATGAAAGTGAAGACATACTCTTTGTTGCTTTTCAGCAAAAGAAAACCTAGATCCTTTCAACCTCTCATGGTCTAGTTATG
Source organism: Panicum hallii (assembly GCF_002211085.1). Classification (NCBI taxonomy): domain Eukaryota; kingdom Viridiplantae; phylum Streptophyta; class Magnoliopsida; order Poales; family Poaceae; genus Panicum; species Panicum hallii. Next base: position 43,593,180 of record NC_038050.1, on the reverse strand, counting down.
GGCTAAGTATACCCAATTGATGGGTAAGCCTTGCTGAGTATTAGTATACTCAGCCTTGTTAGTAATGTGGTTTTCAGGTATGCCATTCGAGGACTCAATGGCTAGTTCTCCTTGGTCCTATGCTGTTCCGCTTGGCTGGTCCGTGGAATGGGATCCGTCCCTGGCCGGCAATGACCCATCATAATGACGCTATGCTTTGGGCTAAGTATGGTGCCTACCTCTGCGACGTATGTAGTCACATTGTTATATCTTTTTCGCTGCCCCCCTCTGGATGATGTCAGTTAAAACTTGAAGTTTCAAATACTGCTTGTATAAATTTGTATTAGCTAGGATGAAATAAAACTCCGGTGTAATAGTGTTTAATTATCTTGTGGTGTAAGATTTGCGAGCTGTTGTAAGGCTGGACTTGCCTTCGTGCGCAACCGTGGTTGAATCGGGCCGTGACCCGACAGACCAATGAATTGTTCCGTTTGACGTGCGTTGAGTTCCTGTCGCCTGTATAGCGATGGTCTGCGCACTTGAACCGGAATAATTCAGGCGGTTCTGCCACAAAAGCCATATGTTGCTTACGATGAAAACCTTCCACATATGCAGCTTTGTTATCTCATTGAGTTTCGTCAAATTGTTGTGACCCTTTGTAAGAAATATTTCATACTCCTGTGATCAAAATCACATACACGTCTCCATCATATGATAAGCTTCTAAGCTGGTAGATAGCAAGCTCTACATCCATCCATCCACAAAATAAAAACTGCATCTTGTTCCATGACCACTCCTTTCCCCCCACAGTTACCATGAGAAAAAGGGGTATGGGGCTATGCAAAAAAGAAATAAAAGATATGCTCCAAAAAGCATGAGAAAAAAAGAGAGTTGGGCACACGAAGGTACGAGAAAAATTTTAAAAAAAAAGAGAGAAAGAAAGAAAGAGAAAGATACCCCATATCCAAGAAAAAAAGAGAAAAAAATGGAGAGAGATGGTCCATGTAAAGGAGTTCATACAACATCCACCAAAACTATTCACACACATGCACATCTTGATCAAGATTTATGACTTTTTTCTCCTATGGATCCAGTTTTGACCTAGCAAAAATATGGTAAGCAGGTATGCCTTCAAATTCTTCATACTTACAGCCCCACCAAAACAAGCCTTTAGGAGTAGGATGAGAAAGAAAGGGACAATAAAAGCCTTGGTGAGGAGTCAAACACTTTGACTGATCCGAGAGATCATTCAAGAAACTTTGCAATTTCTTTTAAAAAACTTTACAAATCCTTTGGCTTGATGGTTGAAACAAAAGGATTAAGTAAATGGTACTCTACGATACCGTTCTAACTCTCAACCACCAAAGATAAGGTGTGTGAAGCTATACGCCCCACAGAAGTAAAGTGAAAAGGTAAGATCAAATGCCAACTTATTCAAAATCATGGTAAGAGCAATTTGTTGTGCCTTCAGTATAAGTTGGAAATGCAACATTGCAGCAACTCCTGATCAACAACCTAAGTCTAAGCTTTGCTCGGGATGAGCGAAGGGCTAGCTTGGAGGAGTTCTTGGCGGTCCTTAAATGCAAAATCTCACCGCCAACTATACTCTTAAACAAAGGAAAACTATGCAACTTACTCACATATTTGTTTCACTAACCTAGTTCCACAGATGTATTTGTATATTTGCCCATTTCAGGATGCAAGTCCAAAATAAGAAGAAAACACGGAGTATACATAGAAGAACTACACAGAACATCACATCCTGCATCACAACTACAAGAGAGCCCTCATGTCAGCCAGCCAGAGGAAGACGGTGTTGAGGGGGGCCCACCACGAGTCGGCCAAACCAGGGGGGTTGGCCGAACCTGGACTGGTTCCCGACCCCTCAGCTTTGGCAGGAAGAACTCCCGCGCCTTCCTACGTTGGTTTCCAGATGTTTCCTTATTTACCTCCACCGGGAACCGCCTTTGGAGAGTATAAAAGGAGGAGGAGCCCTTTCGTTCAACACACACCACACTTGAAGCCTCTCTCCCTCTATCTAGTTGTGACTTATAATCCTTAGGCTAGTGGAGCTAGGCTAGTTATCTTCCTTAACGAATCCAAGTTGTCCTTGGGTCGTTGAGCAACCTTCGGCCCTGGGTATGACTTTGTATTCAACTCATCGGTACCCTACTCATAATATAGAGTTGATTCATGGTTATCTTACTATCTTGATAGTATGCTTTTCCATGTCTTACACTCCCTTAAGTTATATGATCATGTTTAGTTTAGTCTTAAGTGTCAACATCGGTTTGGTATGCTTTCGGGCTTTCTCTAGTTCTATGCATGTCCATCAACATGGTGGGGGTTCCGGAGAGGCTAGACTAGTGATCTTGTGCACGAGCGTGGTGCTCTTGGCATGAGGGATCTATTGAATATGACTGCATCCCACGGTCTTTTAGGGTAGACGGCAGATGGTGACAGCCCTATCCCTCCTTCGTAGTCCCCCATGTTCGGATGTGGTGTAGGAGTCTAAAGTGCTATTCCAGGCTACTAACAGACCGGTACTGGGTAGTCTCCCTGTAATGTTGGTTGCTTAATGCTAATTCTAACCATGTGTTGTATGACCTTTACTTGCTTGAGTAGATATCACTAGGACCCTCTTTTATGCGTATGCTTCCACTAACCTTTGGTTTATTTGTTATTCTTTATTTATGAGATTTTCTTGTGTGTGTGTCACATTACCCTTATACTTCATTTATCATAACTTACCCCTTTTTGAGTTGTAGTCTATCACTTAAGCATATTGTTATGAATATGGACCTAATAAAACTATTTTACACTATGATATTGTACGAGTAAATATAAATAACGATACCCAAATACTCATTCAGGTGAAATGCTACAACGGTATATCCATGCGTTTACGAATTTACTCTGTAAATGTTAAGACATACCATCATGGTATTTCTGGCGCTGTTGCCTGGGACTGACAATCTCGGTGATGATGTTAAGAAATACCAACAACTATGGTGTGGTACTAGATAGGATCCCGCAACTTTGTGATAACGAGAGTGCCGTAAAAATTGCTAACAACCCAGTTCAACAGTCTCGCATGAAGCATATAGATATTTTCCATCACTTTCTAAGAGATCAAGTGGCAAGGAATGATATACCACTTTGTGGTGTTTGTTCCGAAGATCAATTGGCGGATATCTTCACTAAACCACTAAATGAGTGTACCTTTTGTAGGTTACGAAGTGAGCTTAACATTTTAGATGCTTCTAACGTCATGTAATTGCCTTGCCATGTAGTTACATTTCATATGTACATATGTTAGGGGCTTGTCTAACCTTGTCAAGATAGTGATGAACATGGGTCTTGCATGAGCCGATGGGCCCTTGTTTCACTCATGGCATGAAGTTTGGTTCATCATGAGTAAGCTTGACAAGGGTTCAAACTTGACAAGATAGATTTAATTTACGCAATGCATTTTGCTTGTCAAATAGCGAGCATTCATATCTACTTCCTTGTCTTGCATAGCATTGCATCGCATTAGTAGCATCACAAAGGAGAAAATCACCCTTAGAGAATGATATTCAAGCTCAATATGATATGTCAACTCAACAAGAGTGATAAGATCAGTGTTGTGTTTTCATGCCTATTGAGTCATGTCCTAGCGAACTTAAACCTTCAATCTCTAAGTTCATAGGCCGTATGGCTCATACATACTTTTGATCTTGTGTTTATCCTCGCTTGGTGTTCATTGCGCTATGTTATATAGAAGCTTTTGAGCAACTATAAGTATGAGTGTTTGAGGGGTGAGGTTGTTTCTCGAAAATAGTCTAAATTGAGTGTTTATGCCTTTGGTTTAGAAGTAGAGGTTAGTTCAACAGTGCATTTTCATTACCACCAGCTAAAACCATGGTGTATCAGTGCATGTCTCAATTGAACCGACGCTTAAAGGATATCAAAACAGTGATCATAGCCACTGTTCTTTCAACCGATGCTTACATCAACACCTTGTCATTTCAACAGGTGCTACTAGGATTTCTTACCTAAAACCTCTGTTCTAAGCATTCAACCGGTCAGTTCAAAAATCCGGCCATCGGTTCATCTGGTCGCCATTTTTGCTACTATTCAGCTTTCACCGACAGTTACACCGACAGTGCAACATTTCAACCGGTGTCCCTAGGGTTGACTTGATTCAATTTGTTTCAAAACCAGTCAACTTTCACATGTCAAATCAATCGGTGCGTCAGCGATTTGTGGGCCCTCCCTATGAGCTTCAGCCTTATCCTTCTGCGGGTCCCACTTGTTGGTTTCTCAATCTCTTTTTGTCCCAAAACCACATCGTTGTGCAACCTCATCTCTCGCGCTCCACGCATCGTCGCCTGTACGCCGTCGCCGTCGTGCACACTACGCACCCACCATCCACACGCCCCATCTCACTCTACCACACCACTCCACCACCGCGCGCCACCACACCGAGATCCACGCCGCCGGACTCCACGCCGCACTGCCGCATGCGCCACCTCTCTCACTATCGCATCGCGCCACCACACTTCACCATGCCGCGTGCAGCACCGCCGTCTATGCCACCTCATGCGCGCTGACCGCCGCCGCAGCCAAGCCAGTCCCGAGCTCTCCCTCTCCCACCTTGCACAGTATGCTCACAACGTGTTCGACAGATTGCCTGAGAGGATTTATCTTCATTTTCCTTCTGTTCTGCGGTGGTAAGCACATGTCCTCTATGTTGTACCTCATGATCTTCGACAGTAGAACATAGGTTATCACCATGCTAGCACACGCGTCCTTGGTCACTCCAAAGGCTAGCACTTAGAGTCTATGATCTGTTCTTTCCATGCTTTACTAGTTATCATCTCTTTGGCACACACTCGCACATTCTCTTACAAGTTCTTAATCAATGTGATATCATGGTTAGATAGCTACAGTTCACCCACTAGATACATGCTTAGGCTCATATCACTCCTTGCTTTGCTTAGGAACTTCTCATCTCTAATGTATGATCTTGTACTGTTTTATAGCCCTAATCAATCTATTATCTTCCACCAATTCTCTATGGCAGATGGCTGGTGAAAAAAGGGCAAGGGTAAGGCAGTTGAGAAGCCCAAGAGGATGCGTACTCGCGATGAACGTGAGTGGGACCATGCTTTGGCAGTGCCAGACACTCAGGGTCAGCCACAGCGCTCGATTCGTATTCGTGAGACACCGGCAGTGAGTCAGGTGGAGATAGGCACACAGTCAGCTGTAGCAGGTTCAGATTTAGCGATAGTTGTCGCTCAGGGTAGTCCTCCACTATGCCGCTCAGGGTGTACGCGTGCTTCAGCTCTAGTAGCTCCACCACCTCCTCGTGCTGGTCCACGGACCCGAGTTGGAGGCACTCAGAGGCCAAGGGCCCGCACTCAACCACAGCAGCGGTAGCAGCAGTCGAGCAGTGATAGCGATAGCAGCTCTGAGTTGACAGACCCAGCTAGAGAGCATGGCACACAGGCAGAGATCCCTTTAGTGATACTCAGAGACTTGAGGGGGCTTCCAGGGCGCAAGGTTTGTAGGCTTCGTTCAGTGAAGCCGTATATATGGTGGCTTGCAGAGAGAGAGGCAAGGGTGGATTCTCGCTTTTGGAGCATCCTTCAGAAGAGTTTCTACTACTCCTACCACCGGACAGGGGTTAGGTTCAGTGAGCACAGAATTTTGAGATGGGGTGCTCTCCTTGTGTCACCTGGTGGAGTTCCTATACTCCCTTATTTTGAGAGATACCTAGGACTAGTTGCTTTTCTTAGCGACAGGTCACAATATGTTCGAGAGTGGTCCACGACCTTCTACTCCACTGTATTCGTCGAGGCTGATAGAAGCTACATTCAAATCATGTTTGATTGCGGACGTTGGAGGATGACTTGCGACACCTTGGCTCGTCACTTTGGGCTTCAGATTTCAGAGGATCCCATGTACCTTAACACTTTGGCATACCGGGATGCTGAGCCTCTTCGTCATGCTTTCTTTCCCCCAGAGGAGGACGTCAGGATTCTATTCACTGAGCCTTTCTTGCCTGGCACACTAGGGACCCCAGATAGACTGACTCCGGTTGCTTACACTATTCATATGGCTTTGAGGAGGAGTTTGCTATTCAGGTAGGGGAACAACGAGTGCATCACAGCTCTGCAGCAGTGGCTCTTGATTCACATCTTGAGAGGGCAGGACTTTGGTATTGTTGATCTATTTATCTATGAGATTGAGGATGCGATCATGAATGGGATGACAGTGCAGCGACAGCATCCGTTTGTGCACTGGATCAGCTAGTTGTGCGCTCAGCTTAATGATAATAGGCGCATGGATGAGCTTGAGCGTTCGAAGTCTTGCTTCAAGATGTACTTACCTACCAACCCTTGTGACGGTCATCGAGGCCCGAGAGAACAGCGTAGAGCAGAGTAGATCCTTCAGGAGAGGGCAGAGGCAGATCCCATAGCAGCGGAGACCGAGGCACTTGTAGCAGTAGAGGCTCGTCTTGCAGCTTACTTGGCCACAGACTCTGAGGACTCGGAGGAGGACAAGGACTACATTCCCACTATTCCCGTCCACCTAGCCGCTCATGACCACAAGGTAGGGCCATCGTGAGCAGAGGCCAAGCTTTACGACCTTACACCACCGACACCTCCTCCCATCACGACAGCTCAGGTCATCATCCCAAACACGCTTGCGACGATACTGCAGACAACAGCATCGTTCGGACGAGAGGCAGGACAGGCTACAAGCTAAGCAGGCTCGCATACAAGAGGCCCAGATGATTATGTTTCAGGAGATGAGGCAGCAGCAAGAGGCCATGAGGCAGCAGCTCCTTCAGTAGCAGCAGATGCAATAGCAAATGTTCACTTTCCTTTTTGGCTATTTTGGAGTTATTTACCGACTGCTAGAGCCAAAGATTCCCACTTCTCAGCAGCTCCAGTTTGACCCAGCTGGTCCTCCTCAACCTGTTGGCGGTTACGTGCAGACACCCCTGGCGTCGTTCCTGATGTCACCACTTCTTCAGACAAGGGTGTTCTCATCTCAGGTGCCTCAGCGGAGTCCCATGACCGAGCTGCAGCGTGCACTCTACCTCGAGCAGCAGCAGTTCCTTCACCAGCTTCAACAAAGCACAGCTCAATCGTGTCTGCCTACCTTGGTGGTTCTTACTCTTCTGGTCATCACGCTGAGCTTCGACGAGACACCACCTCCTTCCCAACCGATACGCCCTGAGGTCGTACGTCCCAGCTCGACAGACTCCAAGTGTGATGGAGTCCACGAGTGTCACCACTAGCAGCTTTTCTTGCACATGTGATGGAGTCCACGAGTGCCGCCACGGAGCCAGCAGCTTCTTCAGCACCTACTACTTCAGCTGCACCGTCGACTTCTCCCGTTGAGCCAGCTTCCACCGCCGACGACTCTTCGGATGATGACGACACTGACCAGTACCTCACCATTCCATCTACCACTCCCGCTTCATCTTCTCCAGCTCAGGATTAGAACTTTTAGCTCTCGCCTTCCTTTTTGGTGCTTTGTTGTCAAAGGGGGAGATAGATATTGGGGGGGGTAGAGATAGGGGGATCAGGGAGGTTTGTGGCGTGATTTGGTCCTTTCATGGCTTTGGTTGTATGGACATGTCTTTTGGATCTTGTGTATGCTCTTGTGTTGACATCTCCCAACATGTGCTTCCCTTTCAGTATTGCATGCTTGTTTAGTTCCTTGTTTATCTCTTGTCTTGCATGTGTTGTTGTTGAGCACTTTCAATTTCATTTTATTCTATCTCTACTTTGTGTTGTCATCCATCACAAAAAGGGGGAGATTGAAAGCATCTAGGCTGATAGATGCACATGGTAAGTTTCGGTAATTAATGATAACCGTATGTGACTGACGTGTGTTTTGAAGGAATTATCAATTATTGGTTATGCCACATATGAAGTGTGAAAGGACACCCCCTCAATTTGCATGGAAATACGTGTCAAGGACTCAGACATGAAGATTAAGGACCTTTCTAGCATCAAGTGTCACAAGGAGATGAAGGACACTTGATTTAGTTCAAGTTTTATAGTTTTTAGTCTTTGACCGTACTATTAAGGGGGGTTCTTGTGTTAGTAGCTTGACTAGCATAGCTTGGCCTTGAAATCATGCACACTTGCTCAAGCTCAGTCCTAGATAGCTCAAAGAAGTCAAAGCAATACTTGGAAGAAGAAAAACTTGAAGAAAAACTCAATTCCAAGTCAGCGAATCAAGTTTGTGCAGAAATCACGCGACCAATTAAACCGACACCCTGAATTTGAACTAAGCGATGCATTGGAAAATTGATATGGCGATCAAGTGAAGCAAAGCCAACTGCACCGGTTAAACCGACGCCTTGGACAGTTAAACCGATAGTCTCAATGGAGGCTTCGGTGCATTGGTCGTTTAATGCTCCAGAAGGTTTTGTGGAGTTGGAAATGGTTGCCTCAGAAATATCTTCAGCACCGGTTAAACCGACGCATGTCGGTGCAAGCCATTGGTTCAATGACATCATCAAAGGAGGCAGTTAGGGTTTAACAGCTACTATTCATAGCTCAGTGTGACCGGTTGAACCGACGCATGTGACCAGTTTAACCAACACTTTAAGCTTTTTGGGAAAGTTTTTTACAACGGCTATGGCTGGATCTCTAGCCTATAAGTTGAGTTCCCTCGAGTCACTTGAGCTGCCTTTGACACCCTGAATACCTGAGGCCACTCCAGAGCATAAGAGAAAGACTTGAAGCCATGAGAAGAAGATTTTGAGTTGAGAGTTGATCCAAAACACAAAGAAATCATCCATTTGAGAGTAGCAAGTGTGCTTGAGCTTAGGGCCGGTTTAGTTGTAGGTTAAGTGAAGGCTTAGAAACTTATTACTCTTGGTGTTTGACGGCACCTAGATGGTCTTGGTAATCCAGAGGCTCTTGGTGAGCTCTTGGAGTTTGTGGGAGCCCAAAGAAGAAGAAGATTGTACGCAGTTTGAAGCTTGCCGCTCCGGAGATGGAAAAGTTGCATTCTTAGTGAACACTAGCTTCTTGGTGATGCAAGGGAGCTCAACCCTTAGTGGGTGCTCCAACGTGGATTAGGGGGAGCTTCAACTCCTCGATACCACGGGAAAAAATCCAGTTGTCTCGTGTCCCTCTCTTTACATTCAAGCATTTATTTTGGTTTTACTTTCCTTTGTTTGCTTGCTTGTTGAGTATAGTCATTATTTGCTAGTGTGCTCTCTTATCTAGGCAATATACTTGATAGTGTGATCTATTCCCTAGGCAAAATGTGCATGTTAGTATGTTTACCTACCTAGGACATTAATGTTAGTGTGCTCTAGTTGATAGGATCAAAATTCATAGATTGAGCAACACTAGTTGTAGGTTAAGGATTTGGTAGAAATTGAAAAGTCCCAATTCATCCCTCCCTCTTGGGCCGCGATCCTTTCACACCTCCGGTCCGCCTAGACCAAAACTCTAGATGACCGCATGGTGCTAGCACACCTATATATCGTGTTCCATCCCTTGTGGACTCTGTGGAGGTGCAACTGTTGTTGCCGTCGTACTGATCGGCTACGGCTATGCGAGGTTACTGTTGGGGTCCAAACGAGGTGATCAGTTCGTGATGCGATGGACTACTTCCTCTGCACTAACACATTTCTATATTGAACATGATTTTTTCCACTACAACAGATTCATTTTCACCATCGACCCTAAACCCCTTATCACCACCGGTTTAGGCGCCGACAGCAAAATACCTGTTCTCACCGCCGGTGGTGAAAAATGGGTTATTACCACTGGTAATATTATGAGCCGGTGATGATAACCCTTGACCAAGGCAATATTTTTTCCAGCTCAAGTTTCACAATACATCGAATACAAATCAATGTCGAATAGTAAAATGCATCAATATAATCAACTTTAAAACGAATACAAACCACAAGTCCACACATCAAACATAATTCATACATTGAGTATAAAATACAAGTCCATACATGAAATATAATCTATGCCATGAGTCATACATTATATGGTAATCAAGTTTAAAACGAACGCTCTGACCTAGATAAGGCAGAACTCTACATCCATTCTCACGGCGTGGTCCATGATGAACCCAGCAAGCTCCTCTTGAAGTGCCATAATTTTCACATCAATTGGCTCCTAAGATGAAATGGTTATTTGGAAGGCCTGGTTTCTATTGGCCTAGTGTGATTGCCATTTGTTTATGTTACCACAAGAGATGTGAAGAAATGTCAAGGGTTTGCTAATTTGCAATTGGTGTCTGCTGCGTTGATACATCCTATTATCAAGCCATGGCCATTCCAAGGATGGGGATTAGATTTTATTGGTGAATTTTATCCTCATTCATCAAAAGAGCATCGCTTCATATTGGTAGCTATGGATTATTTCACTAAATTGACCGAAGCACTTCCCCTCAAGAACATGACATGCCCAAAAATAGTTGAATTTATTACGGGGCATATTATCCATAGATTCTGGATTCCGCAGAATTTGATAATGGATCAAGATATTTCATTTATATCCAAGGAGTATGTGAGTTAACCGAATCATATAAAATTAAATTGCTCAATTCATCTCTTTTTTATGCTTAGGCCAATGGTCAGGTTGAGTATAGTAATAAGATATTGATTAAGCCCATTAAGAAGAAAGTATTATTGTTTAGTAACTATATTGTTAAAAGTCGTGGACCATTAGATGTTGCAGTTAATTAAGTATTGTTGTTTAGTAACTATCTTGTTAATTAAACCTAGTTGTTTGGTTCGCGCAGCTCCTCGTTTGTGGATTGGTAATTGGTTGTTTGGTTTGCATTAGTTGTTGCCTTCTTGAGAACGCACGATTCGTGATTCGTGATGGGCGTCCAATTTCGAGCGTTTTCCTTGCCGCTTGCGCTAGCCGATCATTCTCCGGCGTCCCATCTCGTCAGTCCAGTTATACCGCTCCGTGGCTAGTCCGCTGCTGCCTGCACACTACATCCTGTTGACATCGAACATTATTGAACAACGGTAAACATTCTGCAAAGTATTAACGCGATTGGAAATTCGTGACTTACGCACTGTACAATGATTTCTTTCATCACAAGAGTATACGGTTTTGTCACAATTGATAATCACTGACATCTTCTTTCTCTAGCAGTGAACTATTTTTTCTCCCAGGTTTATTCCGAAACAGATCATCCATGGTGGTCCCCACATGTTGGTAGGAAGAGACGAGGCCCCGCGCCTAGCGGGCCCCACGAGACCTGGAAGTGTGTGCGTTCGGATAGATAGATAGAGACCGACCCCACCCACGGAAAAGGGGCAGAAAACATAAATCCGATCTCTCCCGCAAGCAATCGAACCACCCCCGAAACAGAGTCGACCTCAGCGCAAGAGCAAACAGCAGTCCTCCCCCTTCCGGCGGCGTCAATGGCGGCCGAGCCCAAGATCCTCGAGCTCTCCAACGGCAGGATAACCGCCAGGATCGCCAGCTGGGGCGCCACCATCACCTCCCTCCTCGTCCCCGACGCCCACGGTCCTCGTCACTCTCGCAGGTTCCTTCGGCTTCCTCGGTTCCTCGCTGACACTCTTTTTCTTCTGGCGAAATCGTCGGCGCAGGGAATGTCGCGGATGTGGTGCTCGGGTTCGACGACCTGGAGCCGTACATGGTGAGAGGGACCCTCGGTTCTGTGCCATTAGTACTCGTTATATGGTCTAGATGCCAAGTGTTGTGCTTTTGACTTTTGACTCTTGGGATGAGCTGAACTGTACAGTTCAGGTGTGTTCCCTGACCAAACGGATGCAATTTAGGACATGTGGTTACTGCCCTGATAAGGAAATTGGAACCTTATCTGGCTTGATGAACATAATTTTTCGAAATACAGTATAGATGGAGACGCTCAAATACACATACGTGCACTTATTCCTATAAATACATGCATGCAACCCTATTCTTGTGAGCACTTCCGAGAGACTGAGCCAGCTGATCCTCAAGATTGACGAAGTCACCACAGTCATTTCATTGTCATATAGATACATGGTAGACGACTGATTTTGGTAATGCAGCAAATTGGTCACTAAAATAAATAGAAAGGTGTTGTAGAGTTTCAGATGCGATACAATGGTGGAGAAGTTCTTCCAAGAGAATATTGGCAGCTTTGTGTGGCACCTTGGATGTGTGCCCAGACTGCCTCCTTTAATAAGGAAAAAAATTACCAAATTTGCTAATTTTAGCCAAGTTCAGGCCTTTTTCCTTCAAAACTACGAGGGGATGATTCCCTTTAAAACAAACTGTGTGTGACCAATATTTCGGTTAGTTCTGTAAGGTGCAGATATGTATATCTCTTTCTGTAATTTCAGTGTTCATTACCACCCCCCTAATATGGTCCATCCCTAGGTGCCCGGGCTTAGCTTGTTCAGTTCTTGTCTAACTTTGTGTATCCAACCATACCGTAGAATCCAATGATAATCATTGAGATATGTACTAACTGTGTATGTATAAACGTTCTAAATTTGTGGTATTCTGTTAGATTTTCCTGCAGATAGTTTGAAGGGTTGTAAAACATGGATGGTTTACTTCTTTCTACTCTGTATTTGCAGAAAGGCATTTCACCTTATTTTGGATGCATAGTTGGCCGAGTTGCCAATAGGATCAAGGATGGCAAGTTTGCCCTAAACGGAGCTGAGTATTCATTACCTATCAACAATGGACCCAACAGCCTCCATGGTAAGCTTTCGTAAATTCTGCAAAGCTGGGCAACCTCGGTTGTAATCATGTTAGCTAGATCTTATAATACAAGTGTGTGACTTATTATTTATTTAGAATAGTGACTAGTTTTAATGTAATACTATTATTGAACTAACAATTTCAAATCTATATCATCAGTACTCAATACTGTACAAATAAATGTATTACAATCCTTATAATTTCAACACCCGACCATTTGTTAATGCCTAGATAAATGAATTCTATGGTAATTTGATGGTAACTACAAAATGAATTCAGCAGTTCCAAGTAATGTTTTCTACATTAATGCCTGCATCGTTTGTCTTTGTGCTATGTAAATAAACTTTAATTTTGTTGCTTGATTGTGAATGTCAGGTGGATTGAAGGGATTTGACAAAGTCGTGTGGGATGTCATAGAGCACAAAGATGGTGAATGCCCATCAATAACCTTTCAGTATCACAGCAAGGATGGGGAAGAAGGTATATTAATTAGCATCTTTGTTTTAACTGAAGATCTCCATGCTTAAATAATTTGGCCGATTCAAGCTTTGGCTGTTGTATTCTCTTCAGGTTATCCAGGTGGTGTAACAGTGAGAGCAACATATTCTCTTCCTGAGGCTACCACTCTAAGACTTGACATGGAAGCCACACCACATGACAAAGCCACTCCTATCAGCTTGGCACAGCACACTTACTGGAACCTGGCAGGTCATAACTCTGGTGACATCTTAAATCATTCAGTTCAGATCTGGGGGAAGCACATCACTCCAGTTGATGAAAACACAATTCCCACTGGTGAGATAATGCCTGTTGAGGGCACACCTTTCGACTTCACTACAGAGCACAAGATTGGGGAGCGCATCACTGATGTTCCTGGAGAGTATGATCATAACTATGTGCTGGATTGTGGGGATGAGAAGAATGGCGTGAAGCATGCCGCCAAGCTGAGAGATCCATCAAGCTTGCGAACTCTGGACCTCTGGACTAATGCACCTGGCATGCAGTTCTACACCGCCAACTATGTGAGTGGCATCACTGGCAAAGGGGGTGCTGTTTATGAGAAACATGCCGGTGTATGCTTGGAAACCCAAGGGTTTCCTAATGCTATCAACCAACCAAACTTCCCCTCTGTGGTAGTGCAGCCTGGAGAGAAGTATAAGCACACTATGCTGTGTGAGTTTTCAATCTGAATGTTGAGGCTGTGAACAGCTCAAATGGTTGCACTTGTGGAATGAAAATAATGAGCAGAAGAATGAGGTGTGGTTGGCACATATCAATGACTGTATCTTACTTTGTGATGCAACGAGAGAAAAATGTTCTTGAAAGCTCAAAGTTAGATTTACATATTTCTTAATTAGAATGGTTGCATATAATTGAGAACATCAAAATGCTTGGGAAGGGAGGACCTGACGCAGTGGTAGTCTCTCAACTTGTGGTGCTAGAGGTCCTATGTTTGAATAAGAAAGGGTAGGGCTGCCTAGAAGTCCTCTTCCCCATATCCCAGTTTAGATGGGAGCTTCAATCATTGAGTAATCCCTTTTTTTAAAAAAAAAACATGCTCGTGAACTATAATGATTTCTATATTTTGGCGCACTGTAACGCTGCAGTAATATTCTTAGTCCTTTGGCACAAGCATCATATGCATGTCTAATCTTTACCTAATAACAAAGCACGTAATGTTTCCACCAGATATTTTGGTTTGATCCAACATGTATCACCAACAAGTGGATCCGAAGCGTATATAATGAGAGGCGAACAACATAGTGTAACATAAATAGATTCGAATAAATACAATAAAATCCGTGTTGAAGAAAACTCATCGTAGGAAAAAGAAACAACCGCGACCTGTGCACGTAGCCTTTTTTAGCATCAATATGCCTAGACCCCATGCAATCCTTTTCCAGCTCGCATTTGGTTGCATCACGTGCCTGGCTTAGCGATGGCGCGGTTAGGATGCTACATGACGTTGCTGGATCTTCAATTAGGATGTGAGCTCAAGCGTCGACATCATAACAGCAGCATGGGTTGACCAGGAGTACAGCCACATGGTATTTACAACATATGAGATCATCGACTTGACGACACACAGGCATATTTGCTAGTAAGTAGTAAGGATAGAACTTGTTAAGTTTGGGTATCTGTGATGACCCAGAATGCTATTTATCTAGATTTTAGGACATGCAGAAGTCAGTCAAACCTTGTTGATGCTAAGATTGTAAAGTACATATCATGAACAATCAATGAACAAGATGCCTGGGTTCAAAGACTTCAGTAGTTGTTTGGGAACAAAAGTATTGCGTCTCAAACAGTCAATGTGTCAGCATCCAACATATGTAGGTTCCCTCAGGTAAAATATTTCCTCAGTTGAATACAGGTCTGATTCATTTCTGAATTTATCTTCAGATGATGGAATGCTGCAGAGAAGGAGGTTTCCTTACTTTTGTTGCCTGCTCAAACGAATAAGCTATCTCAATGAGCTTTGGCTCTGATACTTTCAACCCACCAAAGCAGATGGCGAATGGAACACCATTTGAAGCATATCCAGCTGGAACAGTGATTGCCGGATAACCACCAATGGCAAGCAAGCTGTGAGCAGATGCACCTGGGGCTACAATTGCATCTAGTAGATTATCTTGCATTACTTTCTCGAGGCCTCTTTTACACAGTTTGTTCAATCTGGCAATGGCCCGCTCCTCAGTTCGACCAATGCCATTTGTTGCATCAGATTGTATGAGGTAGTCTTGACCAAATTCAGCCAGACTTTCCCGTTATTCATAATGCTAGAGTTGTTCATTTATGTTTGACAAAATTAGCAAGGAAATTAGATGCACATAAAGTAAGATGATATGTACCTCGATAGGGTGCTTGTTGTTGAAGTCGATTATGTCAGATAATGATCTAACAGGTGACTTGGCGAGCTCAGATAAGTAGGAATTGAGCGACAACTTGAATTCAGCAAGCATAAGTGCACGTTCACCGCTTTGCACGGCGTCGTTAATGACATTCATGCTTGGTATATCAAGGTTGTCCACCAAGTTGGCACCCATTTTACTGTTAGTTTCATCACACCATTCAGGAGTAAGAAAAAGCTCATATCGAAAAGAACATCAACAGCAATGAACAAATTTATATCTATTCACTAATTTCTTCTGTTAGGAATTCATTGATCCTTTTCAGAAGCATCATTCAATTTATCACAATATCAAGTAAGGAAAGGCTTGTATATAATAGGAAAATAACACATCATAATCTGAGTGAGAGTTCACTATTGACATTGTCAACTGAGAGTTTTAAGGTGCTCAAGATGCGGATTCATAGTTATTATTTCTCGCCCAGGCCCGGAGAAAAGTTTTTCTTTTTTTTGCGAGGAACCGAGAAAAGCGTTTTGAGTGACAATCATGGTACATAGCTACGAAAATGAAAAATTGGTTGCATGAATAACTTCTGAAAATAGAACTGATGGATGACTTTTGCCCTTGGTATTCTTAGCATTTAGCTCCATTAGTTAAAGAGGTAATATTTAAGTAAAACCAGAACTAGTTGTCCCATGATGTCTTGTTCTATTTCCAACTCACCTAATGGAGCCAAACATCATTTAGACTAAATAAGTTATGAAAAACAATTAGAAAAAGTTGGGTTACTCTGAAAAATAATTAGAAAAGGTTACAATAAGCTACTTTGGTTAAGGTTTGCTAACCTGGTTACATTTTACCCTGGATTAGACGCAGCCATATGACCTAGAACTTTTTCCACCGTAGCAACATGGTCATTTTATATTTCATATGGATAAATATCCTTTAAACAGCAGTATTAGTGAACATTGTCACACTGACACTGGGAAAATGTTCAAGAAAACAAGTGTTACTCGCAGATAATAAATAATTCCATGAAGATATTGAGGCAAAGTACCTAATAATGGCGAAGTGCTCACTGAAGACCTTTTCTTGGACAGAGCCCAAAGGAAATCGAAAGAAATCCTTCCTGAGAATTCCCAACCTCTTCCCTCTCAGTCCATCTATTTTCAAGGATTGCCTGTAACCACCTTCTGGTATATATTGTGAAGCCTTGCGAGTAGCCTCTGCATCTCGGGCATCATAGCCAACAATTGCTTCCAACACATGCACAACATCCGAAACTGTTCTAGTGATGGGCCTACATCAAGTAGTTTGCATCACAAAAAAATAGTTAAATGTTGTTACTAGATCAAACTCAAGTGAGCAAACATCAAACTGTTGCAGTAACATCATTGCTCAATAACTTGGACACAAATCAGAATTTGTTAACTCATACATATTACAAGTTATAAGTAGTAGACGCACCAAAAACTAGTATTTCTGCAACACTTGCACAGTGTTTCCTTCATTCTTTTATAAAGGAAAAGACTTACATTAGTTGAATCTAGCATTGCAGTCCATAAAGCAGCATATAGTGTTGATGCAAAGCAAAACAAAAGCCACCATGTTTATTAGCCATTTGGGCCACTAGGAGACAATTCTTAGCTGTACTGAAGGATAAAGAATTTTATGTTTCAGGAAATAATTTTGACATGCTGGTTAGTTTTCAATGTTCTTCTATGTGTGGTCCTTTTTCGCCTAAAATTAAAGCTTTTGTGGTCAGTGTTCCATCAGGGTAGTGAGACATAAACTCAAGAAAAGGTATTAAATGAACAGACAATAGAAATCCAATTATAATGAAGTGATATATCCTTTGACATCAATTTTGAATTCTTTCGATAAAATTCAGTAGGATCATTTTGTTTAGTGTATCAGAAGCAACAAACACAGTTTAAAAGCACGCATCAAAATCAGTTGGACAGGGTTACTCACCCAACTGTGTCCATCCTTGGTGATATGATGATGACGCCGGCACGGCTGGTGAGTGAGGCCGTCCGTCTCGGCCCCGATCGTCACTGCCGCCATGTTTGCTGCCGCCGCAATCGTGGAGCCGCTGCTGGAGGAGCACGGCGTCGCCGACGGCACATACGGGTTCTGCATCAGCAACCCAAAATCAATGGCCATTGCATTGCGGCATTTGGTCCTAGGGGCTGCAAAGAAACAAATTTGCTATTGGAGCTTCCAAGGAACTGAGAAATGAGGCAAATAATAGAAAGGGGACGGACCTTGCCCTGGCCGCCACGGGGGCTCCATCCGGCGGGGATGCCGGGGCCACGGAAGTTGCACCACTCGCTGAGGCTGGCGGTGCCGAGGAGCACCGCACCGGCGTTCCGGAGCCGCTCGACCACGCCGGCGTCGCGCGCGGGGCTTGACCCGACCATTGCTAGGGACCCGGCCGTCGCGTTCAGCGGCCCGGCCGCAGCGATGTTGTCCTTGAGAAGCACCGGGATGCCGTGCAGCTGCGAGAGCGAGCTGGAGCCGGAGCGGGCGGCGGCATCGGCGCGGTCGGCGGCTGCGAGCGCGCCGTCGGGGTCGAGCTCGATGACGGCGTGGAGCGCGGGGTCCAGTGACGCGATGCGGCGCAAGTAGAGCTCGACGAGGCTGCGGGAGGTTAGCTCGCCAGCGGCGAAAGCACGGTGTATGGAGTCGATGGTAGCCTCCTGCAGCTCGAACGCAGCGGCCGTGGCCCCGCTCCTGCCGGCGAGGAGCAGAAGGATATACGTAGCGACGGCGGCATTGCCATGGTTACTGAGTGTGCGTGGGCTCAGGTCGCGGATTTGGGAGTTCTTAACTGATATGGCGTTGACCATGACGGCTCGTTTGGTTGGGGTAATCCGTGCAAACTAACGCTAGTTTACATATATGAGACTAAAATTCTCTTGTTTATTTTATAGGAGGGGAAGTTTACGTTGGATGGAGAAAGTGAGTTCAGAGGTTTAATTCTCACTGATCTTTTTCCACGGAGAGGGTTAGTAATTGGGAGGAAATTTTACGTTACGATAAAAATAAATGATCTTAATCGTTCATCATGACCTATGATATAATTTTTCATGTCAAAATACAAGTACCAAACAACACAGGATATGGAATTCCCTCTCCAACTCCTTACCTTAATTCCCTCGAGCCCAAATAAAGGACTAGAACTAAAAATATAATTTCCCATACCACCTCCTATCCAGTTGCCAAATGCACCCTGACGAGCTTGAGAATTGAGAGGTGCGATCTAGAGTTATGTTGTTCGATAGGTTTTGGGCCTTTGTTGTTTTTTTTTTGTGCAATGTTACTGAAGAATCAAGATGCAAATAGATCGAACTCACATGACAATGTTGTTGTTTAGTACCTGTTTTATTTCGCAAATAATCATGGATTCAAACACAAGTGCATAGTCACATCAAGGGCCGGTGATGTTAGTTTGTGCTCGAACAAACATTGTTAACCAGATTATCTTTTGATAGTATGAAAGAAGTTCATGTAGTTTCATGAAATAGCTGCTGAAAATATAGTTTTGTGGTAATTTAGACCAAATAGTGTAGCTTTATGAGAGCACGAGACTTTAGTGAGGGAAACGTTGCAAATGGAGGCGACAAAGAGTAACTGCCGGTTGAAACAAACGCTACTAGAAAAATACCGGTAGGAAGGATACCATCACTAATTTTATTATAGGTGGTTCGTACTGGTTGGTGTTACCACAAGATACTAATACCTTCACCCACCCATATTAGTATAGGTTGGTAACACCACCCAGTACTAATATATAGCCTTTAGTACTAGTTGGTGTTACCACACGGTATTATAGATTCTCCAGGGTTACTTCCGAAGAAAAGTATCTCTCTTTCCATCATAAGTGCAGTGTAGTTGAGATGGTAAGTACTTACTGCAAAGATTTTCCAAGGTTACTTCGGAAGGGAAATATCTCTCTTCCCATTATAAGTGCAGTGTAGTTAACATGGTAAGGAGGTATTGGAGGAGGCAAGATCACGAGTTTGAATTCTCGCACGTTACGTGCGCATTAGGTTACTCCAAGTCGTCGAAGGTCAACGAGCTCTATTAACAAAATTTGAATTAGGTGGACAATAAATAAATCACAAACAATCCATATTCTCCAAAGAATCGCATTGCAGCTACCAAATCTAAAAAAGACAACCCAATCGAGCAGTATTATTCAGAGCCACCCATTTGACATCAGTGATGAATAAAAGTCTATTTTCCATCCTTTTTTCTGTTACATTGAAAAAGAAACTGAGAGCAGCTGAAGTGCCTAAAAGCCCAACAAACAAACAAAATGAAGGAAGTCTACATTAGCAAACCAAGCCAATTTTTGGCCAAATGAAATTTCACACTACTCACAACCCATTAGGGCCTCCCATCAATTCACTCGCGGCGCTGCCGGTGGGCATTGCGGCTGTTGAGTTGACGTTGGTGAGAAATCTCTGCAAAGTACTAATTAATTGCCAACCCATCTCAGTTCCATATCAAAACTGGGGACATATTCTTACCTTAATAGTCAGCGTACTAGTTTCATTGTCAAAAGTGTGTTTAAATCACTGTCATCTCCTCCCCATGGCAGCTCTGGAACCCTTCTATATTCACATCATTGCAAAATATCATAGCACAATTTGATTCAAGATAAGTGTTCAGATGGAGAATTAGAGTAAATGCGACTAAAGCATGCAGAGAGTTCTGAACTTTCTGATTTTTTATATCAAGTAACATGCATTTTTCTTCTGAATTCACAGGTCAAGTGAAACATGCAAAGAGTTCTGAACTTTAAGCAGGTGAGGATTTCTAAAAGTGTACAGCTTCTGAATTTATAGACCCGTCTACAACTAAAAAAAAGCAAAAGACTGAAAAACTGACCCTAGCCTGAAATTGATCCAATCGCTGAATTGAAACTGAAAAGTGAGCAGCAGATTATGAACCGAGTCTGACAATTGCGAAATGAGCTAAACTAATACTAAAAAAATTAGGAACTTAAAAACTAAATAATAAACCAATCAATTTCAACCACATCGAAAAAAAACAAATGGATCTTGATCTGAGATTACAGTAACAAAACTGGCAATAAGAGTTCTTACCCTGATCTGCATTTCTCGAGTAGCATTGTATCCTACTCCTCCATGTCACCATGTCCCATGTGTACAAACACATCTTGCTCTGCGTCATCTAAGAAACATAGGGAAGTGAATACATCTCAAGAAATTCATTTACCTTGCTGGCCAACACAACAATGTAACCGTAATAGCTAATGACCAAGCCAAGGAATTAACATGCAAGGAAGAAACAATAATGTATCACCTAGACAACAAAGATAGCACCCATTTCCCTTGTCCAGGAGTAAAGAAAAATGGTAATTATGTATACTTAGTGAAGGAACATCAACACGAAGGGAAAAATAGTAATACACTAGAAACACAGGCGTGGTTTGCCATGCCCTTGTTGGATGGAACCAGACAATAGACTGGTGGTACGACCAAGAAAATAAAATGCATATATGCACAATCCATTGCTATCAGGTAGTAACACAAATCTGGAGATACTCGCGGATTATGAGCCTTGACAGAAGGATGCTGACTCTTTCTCATTTGTCTTTACTAATGACATGTACTACAAGGCAATATTGAGCATAAAAAAAAAGGAAAGAAGGGCAGGAATGGGGCTTACCAATATTTCAAGAGTTTTCATCCATATTGTTCTTAATATATTTGGATCTCTCAAGTTGATTCTAGACAACCGTCTTTGTTCAGGGAACATTGATCAGAACTTGGTCATTGACAGTACCTGCCTGGCTTTCTACGAATATGCTTGAAACTGCAGTATCATGCAGATAGTAGGGCTCTCTGAAGCATTATAAAGTATGTGCTCGCTTCTGACTTCAAAAGCAAGGTCGAATCATATAAGAGCAAATAGGCATACGAACTTTTATTGTATCGCACTCATGATGGTTTACCCGCCAAAGCCTAGTTGGGAAACGTTCTGTGCACATAATTCCAAATCATGAAAGGAACTTACTCGAAATTTGCTACATAAACATTTAAAGATTGGCGTTATTGACAACTGAGTTTTGATCAGTCCTATTTCTGAGTTCTGTTTATACCAGAACATGAGAAGAGTAGGAGGCAAGGATCACTTTAAATTCTGTAGGATGTGTTCAGAGATTTGTTCAACTTCACTGCATGTTGCAATTTATCTAGAATATGTTTATCCAAGTGTTGTTGTAAACTACTGATTACAAAAATGACTTTATACAAATATTCATGAGATGAAAGAACATGGTGATGTAGAGTAGTAGATTCTCATCTTATTGGGGAGCCGTCAGGATGGGTGGCGACTGCAAATGATGTTTGAGATCTTGCAGGGCGTGGTTTGCCCCCTCGGTCCACTTGAACTTGTCATGGTACTTGAGCAACTTGAAGAAGAGTAGTCCCCTTTCTCCAAGTCGGGAGATGATTCGGTTCAAAACTGCCATGCAGCCAGTGAGCTTCTGGACGTCCTTGATCGTCTTTGGAGCATCCATGGCTGTGATGGCATTAATCTTCTCTGGATTTGCTTCGATCCCGTGGTGACTGACAATGAACCCAAGTAGTTTGCCTTGAGAGCATTTTGTCAGGTTGAGCTTCCATTGAAACCGTCGCAAGCTGTTAAAAGTCTCTTCAAGATCGATGATGAACTCATCATGAGACCTGGTCTTGATGACCATATCATCCACGTAAGCTTCAACGTTGCGGTGTAGTTGGTCTGCAAGGCACAGTTGGATGGCCCGTTGATAGGTGGCTACTGCATTCTTCAACCCGAAATATATTGTGGTATAAGCATATGCTCCAAAGCGGGGTGATGAACGCGCGTTTTGATCTGGTCTTCCTCCTTAAGAGCTATCTGATGATAGCCCGATTAGCAGTCGAGAAAGGAGAGCAAGACGTAGCCAGCCATGGAGTCGATGACTTAATCAATGCGTGGGAGCGCGAAGGGGTCCTTCGGGCAGTGTTTATTAAGATCAGTATAATCCACACACATCCTCCATTTATTATTATTCTTTTTTAGTACAAGTATAGGGTTAGCTAACCACTCGGGGTGGTGTACTTATTTAATAAAACCAGCCGCGAGTAGTTTTGCTAGCTCTTTCTTGATGGCCTCCCTCTTGGCGGGGGCGAAGCGTCGTAGTCGTTGCTTTTTTGGAGTGGCTTTAGGATCAACTTTTAGGCAATGGTCAATCAACTCCTTGGGCACCCCTGGCATATCCGCTGGTTTTCACACGAATATATCTCGGTTAGCCCTAAGGAAGTTGATGAGCGTGCGTTTCTATTTGTCGCCTAAGCCAACCCCGATCAAAGCGGTCTTGGACGGGTCGCCTTCTTGCAGCTGGATAGTCTTGATGCTGACGTCGCTGGGGTTAGGTTTAACCCTCAACTGGCTTGGCAGCTGGTTGGAGATCTCTATCTCTGTGTTGGTCAGCTTCAGCGCGGCCGTGAGTACTTCTGCAGATGGCTCTGGCACACGTGAAGTTGTGGCATACTCAATCGCCTCCTGGTCGGAGTCGTACGACTTCTTCAGGTCGCCATGGAGTGTGAGTACACTTGACTTGCCTAGCATCTTGAGTAGCAGGTAGGTAGACGTAGTGGGGCACGGCCATGAATTTGGCTAGTGCCGGTCTGCCAAGGATGGCATGGTACGAAGAGTCAAAATCGCCACCTCGAACTTGATGTACTTGGTGCGGTAGTTGTCTTTTGTCCCAAGAGTGACTGGCAGGACTACTGACCCGAGTGGTGTAGCCACGTTACCCAGGACGATACCGTAGAAAGGAGCTTTGGTGGGAGTGAGCATCTTGGAGATGTGGAGTACCATATTCTTGAGAGTACTCGTGAAAAGCAGGTTGAGGCCGCTCCCGCCGTCGATGAGTACTCGGGTGAGCTGTGAGCCCGCCATGATAGTGTCTAGGACGAGCGGGAATTTTCCTGGCTCGGAGAAGCTGGTCCATTGATCATCCCTGGAAAAGGAGATCGGGACCTCGCTGTATATTAGAGGCCTTGTCGTGGCCGGCTCCATAGAGAGTATTTCGCATAGAGTTAGCTTCTGCGCACGCTTGGAGGGGAATCCGCCGTCTCCACCGAAGATCACGTTGACGATGTTTTTCAGATCCTAGAAGTCTTGAGCCCCCGACTTGTCACCCCCTTCTTCATCATCCTCCTTATCCTTTCGCTTTCCTGCTTGGGGGAGGGGTGGTGCATTGAGTGATTTTCGGATGGTGACGCACTCGAAGAGCATGTGCCATGACTTCAGGTGTATCGTGCATTGTTTATGCATGACTTGCTCGTAGTCCAAGTGGTTGCTTCCCGACTTCTTGCCACGTGGATTGCGCTCGACAACCGCGACTTGATGGTCTGGCTTGCGCTTTCGGGTGTTCCCTGAGTGGTTCCGCTGGCTTTTGTCGTAGTGGCCATTGCCATTGCCTTGCTTGTTGTGGTTGAGCTTGGGGAAGCGATTGTTTTCCTCATCCTCTTGGTCAGCCCACCTTGCCATCATGTCATGCAGCTCCACGGCAGTAGCCGGGTGGTTGCGTCCGAAGTCGTGGTACGTGTTCTTCGAGAGGAGGCTGTGTTGGAAGCAACGAATGACGTCCTCATCGGTGATGTTGGCGACGGTGGCGCGCATCTCAAAGAAATACCGTGTGTAAGACCTCAGGGTCTCGTTCATCTCCTGCTTCACCTGGGACAAGTCGTGGCGAGTGCCTGCCTTGATCAAGGAACCCTGGAAGTTGTCGATGAAAGCCCGCTTGAGGTCCTCCCACGAGTCGATGGAGTTTGGCTTGAAGCTTTCAAGCCACGTGCGGGGCGCGGGCTCCAGAGCCACCGGGAAGTAGAGAGCTTTTGTAGAGTTGGATCCCCCTGAAACTTCAATGGTGATGGAGTAGCAACGAAGACTCTAGTGTGGGTCCTGCTTACCATCATACTTGGGGATTCTAACTGGTTTGAAGTCCTTGGGGTAGGACTTGTCAGTGATGCTGGTGGTCAAGGCAGGGAAACGGTCACTGTCATTGTCTCGTGGTACCTGCCGGGGCGGTCCCTTCTCCTCGCTTCAATAACAAGCCGCGCGTCACGGCCCTCATTGATCTTCTACCTGAGGTCGACCGTGGGAGCATCATGGAGGTTGGCCTCAACTGGATCTTAGCTGTGGTGCTTTGCCCTACCTAGTTGCGAGCGGGTTGTTGTACTTCTTGTTCATTATTGCCACGCGCGGATGGGTGGCCCTTATTTCACTGGTAGTTGTCGTTCCTCCGACTCCCGTGGCCTCCTCTAGGGGTGCGACTAACCAGCGCGGTATCACCATGGTGCTCAGATCTCGAGAGCTGATTTCGAGTGGAGGATACTGGATGTTGCCCATCGAGTTGCACGAGCGCACGCTGGGTCAAGTACTGCAGCCTTTGTATCTGAGGATTAGCTGGGAGTTGTTGAGCTAGTAGTGCTGCTTTTGCTATGGCACCAATCAGCGTATGGTACTCACGATCCGTGACTGTTGCAAAAGCATAGTTAAGATCCCTTAGTTCACGGACGCGATTCTGCGCATTGCGCCTGCGTTGAGCACGCTTGGCGTTCTTTGCGCGTCGGATCCGACAGTGCTCCTCGTCTTCATCTTAGGGAGCGTCAGCTGTGGCCTCGTTAGCTGAGATGTCAGCGAGTTGTTCGTTGTTGTACTGGGTGCCCAGCTCATCTTCCTCTGCGTTGTGAAGGGAGGCCATGCAGACTTGACGATCCAGCGAGTGGTTAGCCCTAAGGCTGTACTCGAGTAGCTCTATGCTACTTTCTCCTTCTTCCGCGATAGGAGAAAGAGGTCTACCCTCTTAGAAGGGTAGTTCTTGCATGAAGGCCACAAGGTGGGACTCGTAGTCGAGTAGTTCGGAGGGCTCAAAGCCCTTCCAGTACATGAAACATCCTTGTGGTGTTGAAGTAATGGTTAAACCCAGAAAGCTACCAGAAAAAGATTCGATGTGGCCGTCAGGTTGCGAGTGGTTTTCAAGGGTCGGGGCCGCCCGACAAATGGTAGCTCCCTTGTCTCTGAGTCCTTTTTGAGTCCGGCTTGAAGTTGTAGCGCTGCACGGGGAGTACTCTTCGTTGGAATACGAGTAGAGGTCGAAAACGGGGGCCACCCGGCAAGCGATGGCACCCACGTCCTTGATCTTGAGCAGCGGATCCAAATCCTCCTCCAAGTCGGAGAGGGACTTAGATTGTGAGGCATTTTTAGATTGGTTTGAATCCGACCCGAGTAGATCTGGTGTATCACGAGTGGAAGTTACGTTGAAAATGGACATCTTTTCAATCTGCTGGGCCAGATTAGGAAGCAGCATGTCATCGAGGTTGTCGATGAGTCATCTAGATCGCTGCTTGAAGTTGATGAAGAAGCCTCCAGCCCCTTGGAGTTGGCCAGTGGCTGTTCAAGCCACCCAAATCGTCAGCGATGCAGATCTAGGAGCTGAAGATGAAAGTTGTGCCCTTATCGAGCACAACGTTGGTGAAGTTGAACGACACCATCGAGTTCTCCGATGGATCTTCGATGAGCACCCCTACCTGGCGCATCAGCTGTCAGTGTTTTATCGCCACGCCCACCGAGGGATACCCCGAGGTGGTGAGTTTGTAGGTAGGGTGTTGCTGAGATTAGGAACTCGAAGGTGCAAAGGAACACAAGGTTTTAGACAGGTTCGGGCCACCGAGAGCGTAATACCCTACGTCCTGTGTGGTTTGTATTGCCTTTGATAATGATTGTCCCCGAGGGGATACCTGTCCACCCTTATATAGTCCGGGAGGATAAGTTTACATGGAAGTCCTAGTCGCGTACAAGCCCGGTAGTCCCACCCGAGTACTTCTCGGGTAGTTTCCTACTGTGTCCGACTAGTTTCACTAATGTACGAGTAATCCTACTACATTAGGAATAGTTACAACAGATGTAAGGTATGGGCCAGATCCCATCCCATATCCAAGGAGAAGTATGCCATGTGTACAGTCCCGTGTACCTAGGTCTGACAGCGTCCGCATCATTGAACCCTTGGCAATGCCCGAGGCCTTCACCTCACCGCCTGCAAACCAGAGGCATCAGCCTTACAGGCGTTGCCTTCGCACCGCCCATCACCATCTAGCGCGGGGTTCCCCTCCAAGAGCCCAGAGGAGGGGGCCAATGCACGCACCAGAGCGCGCACGCCGACATGCCCAACCACGGGGGTTTTGTCCCCTAGGAAAGCAATCAGCAAGCACCTTGTGCCTTCTTCTTCGGGAGGGCGTGTGGCGCGAGTTGCTGCTCTACAGATGGTGGAGCCCAAGTCGCTGGACTACACCAGCCCAAGTTCGCCACGCTACCGCATGCGTGGATAAGTGGGCATCGGGAAGGTGCTCTCACCCCCGCTGGATCATGGAGAACAGGAGTCTATTGACTCCAAACCGAAGTCGGTGCAGTGCACTTGTTCGCCAGCACTGATCTTGGGCCCTCCTGAGATTTGGGCATACACGAACAATAGTGATGAGGAGGAGGAGAGTGATGAGATCAAGGAGCTAAGGGAGCAGCTTGCCACGCTCAAATTAAGATTGAACAACATGGATGAGCATGTGGCCGAGTCCGAGATCGAGCGCATGGATCTCGATGACAAGGTGGATACCCTTCACAAAGCCATTTCCTCCAAGATCAAGCGCCTTGCGAAGGCGACCGGGAATGAGGACCTCTATTGGTCCCCGAACCTGAGAGATTAGAGGGTGTAGGATAGTTTAGGAATATGTGCTGAATTTTAATTTTTCCCTTTCCAAATTTTGTTTCCAACTTTATAATTCCAGCAGCACCCCAGTTTAGTTTCAATAAAATAAAAAGGTTTGCTTGTTTAACACCATGTCTCTAGTGGTTGGTGCACACTTCTGTGCCAACCACACCCCTGTTCTGATCTTCGGTTAAGTGGATAGAGAACAGAGAAAACAGCATGCCAACGAGTCTCTGGATGAAGACAAGCACAAAATGAAGCAAACCTGAGCCGGGTGGCCTGCCCCAGGCCAGCCGGCCTGTACCCGTGCCAGAACGATCAAGTGCAGGTTGCATTAGTACTCTAGGACCGAGCCTGTTCGCTTCGCACTTGAACCTGAGGGTCAAGCCACAAGAATAGGCCGGCCGGCCTACACCAGGCAGGTTGGACCCACCTGTCAGCCGCCTGGTGAGTCCCAGCTTCACACGGAGGTTTGGAACCCCCTTGACTTCTCCCCTCCTAGGTTTGATTCAATTGCACACCAGATTTAATGAAACTAAAATTTGAATAAACCACCTAGGAAGAGATGAAATCTTTGCATATTTATCAAAAGAGTATTTAAGTTTTATTTCGTATGCAAAGTACTCTTTGCCTTTGGAAATTCATGATAGAGTTACTTGATCTTTTGCTTTATGGACCTTCATGATATAATGACTTGTGAGGCATGATCTTTCCTAATTCAAAGACTTGGAGAATTTTTATGAAAAAAAAAGAGTGAGGCAAGTCTAGTTCATACTTACAAAATCCTATCCAGAGCCATACACATACACCCCTGATATAGTTGAACCCACAAAGCTATCATTTACACCTTGAGCTTGATCAAACACCATTGCCTTTGAAGTTTGGTAATGCATCCTGGTACTTTGGTAATACATGAACACATCCATCAAACAAAGTCCATGAATTTTGGTTCTCAAGCAGCTCTCCATCCCCCGGAAAGAAAAAGAAAGCAAGTAACTATCTAGCTTAGTAAAAAAATAGAAGGAGAAGATGGAAGAGGTTAGAATCAAATACCAATCAAGGACATTCATTCTCCATACTCACTTGCACTTGACCAAAGTCCTCGGGTGGCATAACCTCTTCAGAGACAAGCCTTTTGATCTTGCAACATAGGTGGTAAAAGATAAGCATATCTCAGTCCCTACCTTAAGCCCTACATAGAAACTTTTAGAAGAAGGAGAGGCTTCATGAAAAGCCCCAGTGAGGTCCAAACACTTTGAGCGACTAAGTGGTTTTGAGAGAATGAGATTATGCCTCCAAGTTTTGAAAATCCTGCAAAAATCTCCAAGTACTGAGAACAAGAGGAATCATGTTCACGAGGATTTGTTCTGAGGACCAATAGTTAGAGGAAAAGGTGTTAGCAACTAGGAATCCAAGGTATGAGGAAAAAGCTTCGAAATACATTCTCAAGTACACCTTGGTTTTCATGACCCTAGACTCGCTCGATCCTCTGGATCTAATTGAACCCTTTTGCTCGGGACGAGAAAAGTCTAGGTGTGGGGGTGTGTTGGCGGTCGATTGACCAGGCCGGCTGGCCTCTAATGGTCAAGCCTCAAACCGCGCAACCACTATTGACCTCAGGAAAAGATCAGGAGCATCCACGAGAAGGGCGGTGACACGCGGCAACATTCCAAGGCCGGCTGGCCTAGGAGAGGCTGGCTGGCCTGAACCTAGAGTGCCATGTGCCCCCCCTTCATATGGAAGTTACACACCACCATACTTGCGTGGAAGCTAAGCACATGTCCAAGTACCGACCTTGAATAGCTATAAATAGCTGCCCATACCTCAACTCTCAACACAACATCCTTGGAGAGAAGTTGAGTTCTTGGTTTAGTCACTCTACCTTAGTGTAGAATAGAGAGAGAGTGAGGTGAGAGCTTGGGTGAGAGCCAAGCTAGGAGAGGAGCTGAGTTCCCTCGGTCCTACTCCAACTCTGTACCCACCTTGGAGGAATAAAGCTTATTCAAGTAAGTTCCTCGTTTATCTTCAGTGCCTCGCTAGTTCTTCTCTGACTTTCAGCAAATTTTTTTATTTACTTTCATTGATCTACGGGATCTTTTATCTGCATGGTTAGCAAGTTCTATCCATTTGAGGTTTCTTCTAGCCTTAAAATGAGGCGGAAGTCAGTGACTTGATAGTTTAGGCGTGGTGCTTAGACTTGATAGTTACCTTGGGTTGTGTTTGACCCCATGGAATAGTATGGTAGGCGGCAGGTGGTGACAGCCCTGTCTGTCCCTTGTACTCCACCATGTTCGGGTGTTTTCGTAGCAGTAGTAGCAGGTTGCCGTTGGAATCCCCTCTCACCGCTTTCTGAAGACCTTCCTCTTCCAGCCTCCAAAGCAGATCAAGCTAGTAGATAGCAAGTTATCTGGGTAACGAGTTGGCTCACTGAAGTTAAGCACTCTACCCTCTTACCTCTTCTCCCTTGGTGAGTCCAGTTTAATAGATCTAGGTCTGGTTGCGCTTATCGTTCCTTGGATTCGATATCCCAGGTAAACTCCCTGGAGAAAGCTACATCGGTATTCGTGCACTTGCGGATTTGTTCGTATATGCTAAGAAGTGCAAACAGAAAGCCAGATGTTACGGAGGCTACTAGTTTCTGTTTCAATAGACAGGTGTCTCATTGTCCAGTTGGCTGATCCCAAGATGGCTTCAATTCGAGTGGGTCAGATGTACAACCCCTTCACAGTGAAAACTATACGTATAGCCGCGTCCTCGATCATGAACAACCCTACTCTTATTTTGCTCTTATCAGTTAGTGTTACTCATATTTCTACCTCCCTCTAGTGGATACTTCCTGCTTGGGGCAGCTGAGGTGCGAGGAGTGGGAGTTCTCGCACTGACTTGAAAGTTTTGGAAGGTGTGAGTAGACTAGAACTCGGGATGCCGGATTGGCCCGAGTCTGAGGAAGTTTGGATGAGATTTACTCGTGATTCTGCATGTGTATGGGAAACCCCAGCTTTATTCCTTGAACATTTATTATACCCTTAGTATAGTCCACCTTCAAGCTTGCTTACGGATAGTGACGTGGACCTATCCCATTTCTTGGGGATAGCTTGGTATGATGCAGGATCCGACTCGGAGTTTGACCCCAACGACAATGGATGGTACGACTGAAGCCCGTGCTACGCTCGAGTTTGCTTGTGGTGGAGATTCTAGAAGATGAAGGATGGGCCAGAAGCTTAGCTACCGTTTCCCGCTTTCTGTTTGAACGATTTAGTCCAAGAGGCTTGCAATGGACTTCATATTGCAAATGCTATGGATTTATGTAATAATTAAACCCATATTTGACCTTAATGCAATGTATGACTATGGTATTACCTTTGAAATGTGTTCTGTATGTGATAACGCTTGATCCAAGGACTATCACAATGATACAGGGAGTCGGATTCTCAACTCGAGAATCCAATTCGTTTTAGTTGGTCTCAGAGCCATACTTGACCGTAGCACGAGCCATAGATGTGGTTGATAGACATTGGACTATCTAAACAATTCTGTCTGCTTATTATACTACCTTGAACTATATTCTCCCTGTACTTTGACTCACTTCCCCCACCTTTGCTCATTCTCTCACCTACACTAGCACCACTCTTACGTGTATGCACAGAATGGACACCGCTATGGAGGCCCACCGTATAACCAGGCTTTTGAAAGTGACGTTCAAAGGGTGACTGAGACTGCACATCGTGCCAGATTGGCCTAGCGCATGCTAGCCCGACAGCTCAACAAGGAGACCTCCTAGAGAATAGCCATGGAAAGTAAGCTTGTCTAGGCAGAGGCAGAGATTACGAAGCTCAAGGCCAAGATGAAGCGCAAGGAGAGGGCATACCTAGCCACCATGGAGCTAATGCAGGACAAAGCTGACCGCACCCTGATGTCCTAGAGGGAAGCTGATGCAATCCGAGTGGATGAAATCCAGGAACTACTAAACAAGCTACCAGAGGAATGCTAGCGAGCCATCAGGAAGGAGGATTTCACACTAATACCCTCAGAGCTCTGCATGGAGGAGTACCCACTCAAGCACTTACCACCTTCAGATGAGACTAAAGAAGAACTGAAGACCGCCACCACCCTCAACGAGGGCCACCCCAAGAAGTGCTAGATGGTGCGGGCACACAAGAACTCTCACCGCTCTAGGGACTAGAGCATGTGATGGAGACCCACGAATAAAAGTAGGTTGTAGGTTGTGAACTAGTCAACCGATGACCCATCCCGACTGAGTTGTCGTGAGTCAAGTCTGTTTGCTGATGTTACATGCCGACAGTAGTACTAGGAGTTGAGTACTCAATGTCTGGGTATATCAGCCCCCTCTTTTGAAGCTTCCACGATGTATCCTTAGATGCATGAGTAGTGTGTTATCTGCAAGGTTTGGTCGTAACCTCAAGATAACAAGGTCGTAACCTCGAGATAACAAGGGTGTATGACTTGTGCTGCTGACTGAGTGAATGTTGGATCTTATGTTTTTTTATGGTTTTATGTTCCTTTTCTATTGAGTGAATTTGCATTGTGTGTATTTGAGTTATACCCTTCCTTGTGGTGAGTGATGTTGCTAACTAGTTGACCACCACTTGCAACTGAACAGAAGAATGTCGATCTGGAGATCCAACCGTTTGATCACACGCTTTGAGCAAGCTGCTCAGGAGGAAGTTGCTACCGTAGCATGTAGACGCGGTCGTTCTACTGGCCGTGGATGCGGACATGCACCTCAAGCACCGGTCCCAGCCGTGGATCGTGGAAGGGGTAGAGCCCCCGCTGCTTAAGCCGCACCACACCCCGTTGGACAAGCCCTCGTGGAGGATGACGCTGAGGAGGAAGTCGACGAGGAGATCAAAGCTAAACCCACACAGCATTAGAGGCGTGGAGGCCAGAACAATGGCCAACAGCAAGTGCCACCACCGCTGCCACAAAACCTCACTAAGATCATGGCCGCGCAAACCCAGCTGTTGCAGCGTTTGGCTGAGGCTGTCGACCATCGCAACAATGGTGGCAATCAACATGGCCCACCAGAAGAAGACCTCTAGCGCAAGACCGAGAGGTTCATCCGCCTGAAGGCACTGACCTTCAGCTACTCAGAGGATCCAATGGATGCCGACGATTGGCTGAGGGTGATCGAGACCAAGCTAGACCTCACTGACTGTACCGACGAGGAGTTCATCGCACTCACCGTTCACCAGCTTGAGGGACTCGCTAAGTCATGGTAGGACAGCTACTGTGACTCCCACGCAAACATAGCAACCATCGCTTGGGATGAGTTTGCAGGAGCCTTTCATGAGCAGCATGTGCCCCGGCAGGTGCTCATCCAGAGGGCCCAAGAATTCCGTACCATGACTCAGGGTACAATGAGGGTGGAGGAGTATGAATGACACTTCACCAAGATGATGAGGGACGCCCCAGACGACACCAACACCAACGAGAAGAAACAATTCTGGTTCCTCCGCGAACTATAGCACGGCATCCGACAGATCGTGATGGGATGTGACTACCCATCACTCCACAGCTTGGTCAACCGTGCCATAGCTGTGGAAAGGGAGAGTATAGGTTGGGAGGATCGCCAGCATGACAAGAAGAGGAGGATCGAGTACCGGACTCATGACACGACCTCCTAGAAGCCCGGAAATGCACCACCATGTCCACCCAGGAACAATTTCCGATTAGGCCCCAGCTACCTGAACAGGGACTTCGGTGGTGGAAACAGCCACTACTCAGGCAACAGCACCTTTGGAGGACAGACCTAGGGAGGGGGGGGGGGCTACAACTGCCAGCAGACGGTGCAGAGAGCTAACACCGTAACCACCCCATTCGTCTGCTTCACCTGCAACAAGCCGTGCCATAAGTCCTATGAGTGCCCCGACAAGAAGAACCCCACTCCAGCCCGAGCTCCTAGTTCTGCAAAGAAGCCAGCTCAGACACCGCGCACCGCCGATCGTGGCTGACTCACTCATCTGACAGAGAAGGAGGCTAGGGTTGCACACAACATTGTGACTGGTGAGTGCCTAATCGGAGGCTTCAAGCTTTGTTTTGTTTGATCCTGGAGCTGCTTGACCTTTCAAGACCTAGGTACGCCTTTAATCTCGAGGACGAGATTCTTGTGAGGGGGGGAGTCTGTGACATCCCGAAATTTTTCTAGAATGTTATTAGTCCAAAAGTCAAGAATTTCAAAAACTTTTTCGTGCTTGTTCTTATAGCTAGGATCTCATATAAGTTTGGACTCTTCCTATCACAAATTCCGAGCAAAATAAAACTTGTTATGAAGGACTATATTGTTAATGTGATATATTTGGAGTTATTTGGAGTTTTTTTGAATTTGTTCTATTAGATTTATTTGTTTGAGTGAAATTAGGTGGAATTCAATTTGAAGTGTGCCCTTCGAATTTGAATTCAAATGCTAACCAACCCTAACTCGGCCCATTACCCACCTTAACCCTAACTCAGCTCAGCCCAGCTCAAAACCTAAACCTAAACCTAAACCTCAGTCCAGCCCGGACCAGCCCAGCTCGCCACCCCAGCTTGCCAAGCTCGTCCACCACCCATGGCCTGCTAACGGCCCATTAGCACACGCCACCAAGCCAGCCCACACACTGGCCCAGCCCAGCTCGGATGCACTGATCGCACACAACACGCAACCCTCTACCCTTTCCCCTGCCCGAGCCACTGACAGGTGGTCCCCACGTGTCAGCTTTCTCCCCAACATCTCACCCACTCCCCTCCGCTCTCTCCCACGATGCTGTCATACCCGCGCTGTGCCTGCCCTACTCAGCAACAAGGGAGCGCAACGGCCTAGCCACGTGACCCCGCGCCATCGCCCTTGACCGCCCCATCACCAAACCCTAGCGCCCGTGCGATGTCGCCACGTAAACTCCACGTGCGCACCGAGCCTTGCCGGCCAATCCTCGACGTCCGTGCCCCCAATCGAGCCCTGCCACCACGTATAAAACACCTGCTTCAGCCGCCGCCACAACCGTAGCACCCCAATTAGGGTTTCCCCTCATCCGCTGCTGTTACCTAAAAGAGAGAGAGGGAGAAGAGGAGGAGCACAAGGAAAAGGACGCCGGCCATTGGAGCTTCACCACGCCTGCGCTCGTACGTCTCCACCGACGTAGCTGGTTGGCACCACACAGCCCCGACCGCCTGCTTCGACTCGTCATGGCGCGGCCCCTTCGTTCGGCCCGCCGGTAGGTGCCACCGCCCCTTCCCATACACTTGTGCTACCGGTGTGAGCTTCACGCCGCTGATGAGCCATCCTCTAGCTAGCCCTAGGTACCCTGTCCCCTTGTGCCCAGCATTCGTGCCACACCTTTTGTGCATGAGCCGCCGTCACCACCATCTACATCATTGCAGCCCCAGCACCGCCGTGAGCCTGGAGCACCAGGATCCCGCGCGCACAGATGCACACTTGAACCACCCTGCCTGGCCTCGCCTTTGCCGGACCGAGCCTTGCCATCCCTTCTCCATGCCCGTGCCGTGCATGGTGACCACGCCCTTGTGCCGTGACGCCATGGCGTGGCGCACGGGAGTGCCACTACGGCATTTTGCCGAGCGCCTCGCGTGCGTCCCCACGCACACACTCTCCTAGGCACATGCATGCACACACAGAAGCACCATCGCACTGGATCCAGCGCGAGCCGCACCAGATCCGCCCAGAGGCTGACACTCGGGCCCCACCTGGCAGAGTGAGGAGGAGGCGCCTGACACGTGGGCCAGCCACGTAAGAAAAAGGAAAGAGAGAAGGGGAAAGATGTCCACACTAGCCTAACACGGCCGCAGTGTTGTGGGGCTAGAAGACAAGGTGCCGCCCTAGCAAGCTGGCCTGTGAGCCGAGAACCAAGCCGACCTGTCAAAAGCTCCCGAGCCAGCCCACTAAGCCACGAACCAAGCCGGCCTGCCTAAGCTTGAGTTAGTTTGCTAGCCATAGGCCAAGCCGAGCCATGAGCCTGTTGGGCCAGCCGAGCTCGCCTAACGCTATCGGCTCGTTGAACCATAGCCGCCCCTATCTTTTTCTTTTGTCTGAACCATGCTGACATGCGGGCCTAGCATGTTAGCGACGCTCGGTGGCTGATCCGTGGGCCCGAGCCCCGCCTGACCTTTGACCCCTTTGATCGTTGACTGATCAATTGCTGACCAGTCAACACTAACGATAACAGGGCCCACTGCTGACGGTTGCAGGTACTAACCCCGTGTCAGCATGCCACGTGGCATGCTCTGGTGTTGTCCCGTATCACTACCGAGTGATTTTCTTTTCTAGTAATCATTTATTAATTTTAGAAACAGTTTTTTCCTTAGACAATTCATAATAAATCAACCGGATCTCCAAAAATTGTGAAATCAGTTTCATAATTCATCTAAAATCATGATCTACACGATAGATAGTCTTTATGGTGATTTGAATCTTCTTTGGTACTTTCATGCACTTTTGCACTTTGGCCTCGCCCTTATACGTATTTATGAATAGGACCCGTCTACAAGGAGCTGACCGACGGCTAGGACTACCCGAAGGCCTAGGAAGACTATGAAGAGCTGCTAGGTTCATGCCCATCTTCAATTTGAATACCTATTAGGCATTGCTTGCTAGATATGCTATTGCTCCCTGATGTAGCTTGCATAGCCTATTTATTTACCTGAATTCTTTGCTATCCTATACACTTGATAAATATGAGATGCCTTGCTATGCTTTGGATGTGTATGTGTGGGAATGGATGGATAGTCTTAGCGTGAGTGGAGATACACTTCTAAGGAGTTGGTGCATAGGGCTTTTTAGCCGGAAGCGAGCGAACTTAACTCGATCTTGGATCGAGAGCTTGGGGTGTGTATCTTGGCACACCCTACGGAGTACCTGTGGGTTACAACTTTGTGGTTACTTGGTTGAGGAGTTGGGGGCACCCGTAATGGATGCAGCTGCAGACCACTGCGGTGGAGACGCATGCGACGAAGATGCTCGCTTCGGCAACTGAGGACCGGATGAGAGAAACTATGATTTGTGGGACTATGTTAAGCGTGCACACCACTTACCCATTATGCGGTGGGTCCGGTCTGGGGCTAGCAAGTACGGTACCAAGCCGGTAGAAGGATCGAGTATCAGTGTAGGGGGAGGAGGTGCTGGCCTCACGTTCCCCGAGATGCAAGGGAGGCTTCACAATCCTGGGGCAACTTCTTGCGGGAGGATGCGCCCAAGACCCAGGAAAGCCGGATGGCACCGAGGCTACTAGTTTCTATTTTAGTAGACCGATGTCTCGTCGTCCAGTTGGCTGATTCCTGGCTAGCTTCGATTCGAGTGGGTCTGGGTGTACAGCCCCCGCAGGATTAAAACTATATGTATAGCTGCGTCATCGATCATGGACAACCCTACTCTTCTGTTGCTCTTATTAGTTAGTGTTACTCATGTTTCTACCTCCCTCTAGTGGATACTGCCTGCCTAGGGTAGCAGAGGTACAAGGAGTGGGAGTTCTCACACCGACTTGGTGGTTTTGGGAGGTGTGAGTAGACCAGGAACCCGGGATGCCGGATTGGCCCGAGTCTAAGGAAGTTTGGATGCGATTTACTCTTGATTCTGCTTGTGTATATGAAATCCCAGCTTTATTCCTTGAACATTTGTTATACTCTTAGTATAGTCCACCTTAAAGCTTGCATACGGATGGTGATGTGGACCTATCTCATTCCTTGGGGATAGCCTGGTACGATGCAGGATCCGACCCGGAGTTCGACCCCAACGATGACGAATGGTACGACTGAAGCCCGTGCTATGCTCGAGTTTGCCTGTGGTGGAGATTCCATAAGATGAAGGATAGGCCAGAAGTCTAGCTACGGTTTCTTGCTTTCTATTTTAATGCTTTAGCCCAAGAGGCTTATAATGGATCTCCTACTGCAGATTCTACGGATTTATGTAATAATTAAACCCATGTTTGACCTTACTGCGATGTATGATTGTGATATTATCTCTGAAATGAGTTCAACGCTTGATCCAAGGACTATCACGATGATACAGGGAGCCGGATTCTTGACTCCAGAATTCAGTTCATTCCAACCATAGTCAAGACTAGCACAATATTTATCACATTTAACGCGTGGCCAGGTTCAATCCTGGCATAATACAGAGAGTAGAAAAATCACAAACACTGGAGTTAGGACTGAACTAACCCCAAAACTCACACACACACACACACACACACCGCATATCAGTTAATCAAGCGTAATCGGCTTACCAGGGGGGCAACCAGTCAACTTCATGGCTTGCAGATCCGATTCCCCACTATCTACATCAACACGGCCCTACGGTTGAGAAGAAAAATAAGCCCATCAAATTGCTAAGACCACAAAAATCGAAAACCATATACCATCAAACTCTAACCCTAGCTCGTAGCCACTGCAAACCACACCAATCGGGATGAACATGCCAAGCGGATGGAACAATTACCTTGGATCCATAGGCCAGCACCCACTGCTCCCACACTTCATCCGTCGTCAATCTCGTTGCCGCCGTCCACGAATGGGAGGAAGAAGAAAGGGGAGTAGGAGGTGAAGAATGGGCAGTCGGGGGGAGCTAGGCTGGCTAGCGGTGCTCAAAAGGATAAGGGAGGGACACCGAGATCTTTTCATGTGCCTCCTCCATGCTGGACGATGGACGTGGACTGTCATGTAAGCAAATTTTGCAAAAATAAACCTTATCTTCTCTCTCAAGTAGCAATTTTGTAGGAGCCATTCTAAAGTTGGTATTTGAATATGTGCTATACAGAATGATGGTAAAAAGTTAAATATCCCATGGATTCGTGAAGGCTCTGGAAACATGATGTTGTGCTTGCTTTTGGACGGCCGGATCAAAATCCAACCGCAGGAAAAAACAAGATGATGTGGCCCAATACTTGCCCGAGAACTGTCCGCAGGCTAGGATTCGTCACGTAGAGATAGTGCAGCAGTTCCGATCAGACCTTTAAGCGAGCAACTCGGTTTCAAATTTGAGAATTGGGACCTGACAATCGTCAAAGACAAAGTACTCCCTCCATTTCGCTATTTCGTCCATAAGTTATGAAGAACACAATCCAAAATTTTTTGTCGACGAGATGAATAGTATAGTTTAACAATCGTATTTTACCGGATGCGAAGAACCGACAGCTTTCTAATT